>NC_136486.1:52511246-52623746 GCF_053919585.1 Euprymna scolopes | reverse complement strand
GTACTAATTCAAAATACTCCTCCTCTTCCTCCTCCTCCTCCTCATCCTACTACTACTACTACTACTACTAATAATAATAATAATAATAATAATAATAATAATAATATATAAAAAATAGTATTATAAAAATAAATTCAATATAACCATATTTAGAAGATTAATACAAAAAAGAAACAACAACAATAAAATGATAGGCAATAGACGCTGCCAAATCAATGGCAAGCAGCTTTTGTAATAATGTAAATCTATTTGCAAATCTTATCGAAAGGGGTAGAGACTACTGTGGTTTGGGGAAACTGGTTGGAACTCAACTTCCAGGGTAGACAACAGGCTGTTTTCAATGAGAGATCTTTTTTTTTCTTTTTTTTTACATAGGCATCACCACATTATCAAGGCCAAGATGCCACTCAAGGATAAGGGTTAAAGAGTGTACAGTAGAAATTGGACAATATAGTAATCATTAGTAAGGAAAATTTGGTAAATTTGATAACTTATATGGAACGGCTCATCAAGAACTTATTTACGTTAGACTTGAAGACAACCATATTGTAGTCAGCCCGAAAGCAGGAAAACGGAAGACAATTCCACATGCGTGCAGTTCTAAGAAAGAAGCTTTGTTCATGGAATCTACGTTTAGGTTTAGGCACAGATAAAGAGTGGGGGGAATTATTGATAGTGTTTACAGCTAGACGAGTGTTTCTTGTGAAAGTTTGGCGAGGGGGGACCATAGATTGAAGCTCAGTCGAACACTTTCCATGAAAATAACGATACATCAGAGACAAACTCGCAACATCTCTTCTGTGAGATAGAGGTTGCAAGGAAGAAAAAAGATCTTTGGTGACCTGTGTGAAAGCTCCTTATGAGCTAATAATATTAATAACAATGGCCTCTGTGTTGAAATTTCACGCTCGCTTTCGACAATATTTTGCATAACTAGTTTAATGTATTCCTTTGCTTCCCCAACAAAACAAATCAGGCACAATGTCGTTTTTAATGTTGGGTAAAAACCAGCTCCCCTAAAAGTAGGTAAAAAGTGGTCACTCTGGTTACCTAAAATAATAATTGCCCCAGTATAGAGGGTTTCCCCTCCATTGACTGGTACAAATTATCTTAAGTGCAGCATCTGCAGAACAGATACTGCACTTTTATCCCGACCCGAAGAACAAGAATTGAACAAAATATATTCATGTTAGGTATAAAAATAGTAAAGAAAAAAGGTATCTTTATTGTTTCTTCGTAAAAATCCCATTCAAAGCTAAACATATTAAACAAAATGTTGTAAGTAATGAGTTAAATATATTTATGTAAATTTTAACAGATCATATATAACTATATATGCGATTGACTTTTTTGTCCATTTAACATTGAAACATTTGCAATGTAAGATTTATTGAATTTTTTATATTTCAGTCATGAACATGGGATCGTCTATATCAATGTTATCTAATTCGAATATTCTTTTAAAAAACGGGCGTTAATTAATACTAATTTTTTATGATATCCTATAGGATGATTGGTTTCATTTAACTATTACGCTAAATTATATGTATGCATTTTTATAGAGTCTGCATATTGCGTGGAATTTAAGAAGAAAATTTCGAGAACTTGGATATATATATATATATGTGTGTGTGTGTGTGTGTGTGTCGCAAGAAATAAGCACTTTAACATTAGTATTAATAGCCATTTGTTAATAAAACGAGCATTTTAATATATTCAGTTTCGGATATGCGAGCTACTACATGAAAATTACCAAATGTGGATATCTCTACAAACAACGAGCATTTACATTCTGCATAGAATTATACGTTTACATGCGTATGATGATGGATTAAAACGATCTACAACACGTAAATATTTTATACATATCCTTCTCTCTCTCCCTCTCACACACACACACACACAAACACACACACATATATATATATATATTATATATATATACATATATATATATATATATATATATATATATATATATATTAAGAGACTTTCTACGGAAAAGTCTCTATCGGACTGCTCTCTGCATATTTTATCTACATATTTTAGATCTGTTATATAACGTATTATGAAGTGTAGTTCAATTTGGATTTTTTTTAATCGGGTAAAATGTCCGGTTAGAAGGTGAAACCTGGAAACAAATAGCTGACTTTAGCATGATAAGTCTTTAAAATATAAGCCTAGCTGTTATTTTTGTACATGCGTAATGTTATTCATTGACAGCTCAAAGTGTCCTAATTTTTAGCATTCAGTATCTACCTGTGAGTATCTAAGAGGGTAACAGCAAAAGCAAATGGGAGCGTATTGTTGCGAGAACACCAATTGCCACAAAGTTTAGATAGAGAAGCTTTTAAGAAGATAAAGACTTCGAAACTTGTTAGTACGAGAAAAAAGAAAATTACTTTTTGTAGCCAGACATCTATCTCCATATTTAAACGCGTATCTAGTTAATTCTACGATTAATATAGAAAAGAGAAATGCATTTTTTTCTCGAACACACTTCGCGCCATGACAGACCTACTCTAAAACATTACGCTGATTCTAACAATTAATTTCAGCTGAAAACCTTCAGTCTTTACTTAATGTAAATGATACACGATATTTGCTTACTTGAAGTAAATAAGTATTGTTACATTAATTGTTTCTTATAGATCTCATTTGTGCCACAGTCGTGATATGTGTAGATTGCTTTTAATGATTGTAAATCCTTATATCGAATTCAGATCTGCGCTAAGATGTAGTTTATTATTATCTTATCAATCTAATGCACATTTTTAAAACCTGTTCATAAATACGCATGCAACAATAAAACTAAATAATTTTACGGGCAGTATTCAAATGCAGTAATATCGATTAAAATATAATCAGTACAGATGAATATATTTTAGCTTAGGATATTAAATAATCACAATTTTTGCCTTAATTTCAGATGTGTTGTACTATGGTTATTTTCTTCCCCTCTCACCCTCGTCTCTTCCTCTCTCTCTCTCTCTCTCTCTCTCTCTATTTATATATATATATATATATATATATATATATATATATATATATATATATATATATATATACACTAGCATGGGTGCCCGGCGTTAACCTGCTGTTTGGAGGTGTGTGTTGAGGAACAAAAAAGTGCTAGTAAGAAGGCAGGCTGGAACCCGTACCACTAAGGAGAAAAGGACGTAAACACACGTGACTTCTTTGCTGTTACGACCACCGCTAAACCGAAAGTGATGTAGGTAGAACATAAGTCTAGACAATCGAAAAGAGGGGATGACTTTCGAAAATATCGGCATAAAAAGCAACCCACCCTGTAGAAAAGTGCCCAGTTGAAGAAATTAATGTTTTTAGCCAATGTTTCGATATTTATCGTCTGAAGCTTAAAAACGGTACTTATCTTGTATAAATCCGTCGCCTCTGTCGAACGTTTTATGCAGGCATGCAAACATACGTATATAGATTTATATATTTGTAGCTCAAATTTTCGACCAAAAACGATTAAAAAGCTTGGCCTATCTCTGAATACCCTTTTATGTAAAAATTCAAATATTTAGATCGCAAATATTCTTTAGTAATTTGGTAGAGACAGCAGGGGTCAATTTTTTTACATTTGACCCCTATTATGACCCTTAACAGTTACTGTTTTGGGCTAAATCTATTTATTAAGCAAGGTCCATGTCGAAGGAACATATATCTAAAATTTCAAGTATTTAGACCAAAAATTAGCGGAGGAGTTTGGTAGGCTTCTCAAAGGTCAAAACGTTGAACTTTGACAGCTTAACAGCCAAATTTCTTGTGGAAACCGATTACAAAGATTATCCTTATCTCACTACCCTGCATATCAAATTTCGAGTCTGTAGACTGAAAATTTAGAGAGTTATTGAGTAGGGAAATGTACACAGACAGACAGACAGACACTTCCACTTTTGTATATATATATATATATATATATATATATATATGGTTAGTAGGGAGACGATAAGTTGTTCCGGATTGTATAAAGATCGACAATTTGTACACCAACGCCTACATTTATTGTGATCGCATTCTGTGACATCGTTCATTATTTAATGAAATCGATTGCGTGTCTGCTATAGTTAGCGTACCTCCCTTCCGCATGATAGAAAACTTTGCATGCCTCTCGTGTAATCCAATGATAATTTTATAAATATATCTGTAATAATTGCCTCATTTAGAATTTTAAATGCAAAAGTAAAGTAGCAGGGATCAATTGTCATGTACATGATAACATTTGCTGTGTAAGAAAGAAATGCATTACAAAATAATATCTCATGTGATGTTAGGTTGTATAACAATGTCAATTTTGGCCTTAATAGCATGCCTTACTCTAATCAAGTTTTTCTTTTCTTTTTTTCGATTATCGAGTTTTGATATTTATTAGAAAAATTGCGATCAAATAAACTATGTAATAACTAGGGCACTTGACTCTTGAGTGTGTATCCGGTAATATATTATGTGTTTTTATATAGACTGATGTGTTTCTCAGTGATTAGCTCTACGTATACTCGAGAGTAAAAGGAATGTAAAGGATATGCTGTTCTCACAGATTTAATAATTTCACTCCAGGGTACATTCGGGGTAAATTTAAAAAAAAAAAATATCGCCCAGCCGTTTCCGAATCCATAGGGATAGAACTCACACAGGACAGTCTCTCTCTCGCAAACATATCTAGTTGAATTGCACACAGCAATGCATATTTTGTTAAAATAAATATTGAAGAGGGACCTATGTTTGAAAGTTTATTGTCCTTAATTGTATGTGGCCGCGGGAGGCGACACTTATTATCAATGGTTTCCATGTAATATGTCTTGTAGGTAGCTTCTTTTAAGTCTACAATTCTGACTATTAACAAAGTCCCCCATATAAGTCTCAAAAGTTCACCATATATAAGTCTTCCTGTCAAGATTGAAAGGGGTGCAGCGATGAAAAGTGAAGCTACCATAGAGATCCATCTAGGTGTTAAGTAATCCTTGTACGTAGTTTAAGTATGACGACGCACCATCATTTGATCCGATGCATTTTTCTAGTTTAGATAGCGCCCGGGTCTCTTTTCTTTTAGAATTCTTCTGATGAGGCTAAGATATTTCCGTTTAATCAGGCAAAAATCTCATCGTGCAAGTCTCACATATAACCTAGAAAAAAGATTACTATTTTAACTTCCAAAACATGTAAACTCCTATTAATTATTTTTAAACAGACGTTAAGGATTTTTGGGGCAAGGGATAAATAAAATTTAACGGAAACTATGCACTAATACCATTCTAGAAGTATCATGGCCTTTTGTAGTGAACGCAAGTTTGCACGTATGTTCTAGCAAAAAAAAAAAACTCTCGAGGGGAAATTACTTGCACGCTATATTTTTACATAAAAGCTTTTATCAGTTTGTTTAAGCTGTTGATGGTGAATCCTATTGGATGTTAAATATTCACCCGTTTACTTAGATATTTCAGCCTAAAGATCCTTTTTAAAATTCTAACTACCCATTTTAGTAGAATTGGTATTAGTCTTTCGTGCAATTTTTTACCAGGTTGCTCATATAATAAATAGAATGATATAGATTTTTCTACGATTTCGGTTTCTTTTAATATCATACGTAAAACTTTGGTATTTCGTTATATTTTCTCTCTCAGCAGTCTTTTCTCTATTGGATAATCTAAATGTCATTAACGGTGTCTCGTTTTTTCTGTCCCATATATCTGTATCAGGTTTTATGGGTCCATATTTTAGGTACGTAGCTGTACGGATTGTAGAGTCATGGTGAACAGCAAATTAGTTTAATATGTCATCAAATATGGAACCACTTTTTGTAATGTGCACAAGAAAAACAGGTTTCTTATGAAAATTGTTCGAAACAAAAAAAAAACGCACACATGCTTGAATAATATATTAACATAAAAACATATTAGGTTGAAAGTAAAACAGAATAGGAGAATAAAATAAGACATATTAATAAATGTAATATTTCCGAAGTAAATAATCGACTATAACCCATTGAAGTTAGAAACCCATTTATTCACGCCTGAATATGTCAAGGAGCAGACATGCCCCATATATACACCTACTGCTTACTAAAATAAGTCTCGATATATATATATATATATATATATATATATATATATATATATATATATATATATATATATATGTAAAAAGAGATAGAGAGAGAAGGAGAGAGAGAATGAGAGAGTGAAGCGAAAAATGTGTTGTTGAACAATATCTACTCGTTGGATAAATCACAATCTAACGTTAGTAGCCTTCTACCATACATGAAAGTGATACAATATTCCAGGAGAGAGATCGGAATTAGGCTACGCTTCATCGCATGCTCTCTACTAATCAAACTGATGAGAGCAAGACCGCTGCTACCGCCCTCAAAATTAAAATCCGGACGGTTGCTACGCTGGGGAGCATAGTTAAATGAAATTTCTAGCTACTGTTATTGTCTTTAGTGTGGTTTAAACTGAGGGCCACATCATACCACCTTACACCTTGGAAATCGACTTGAAAGTAAACCGAATGTACCTGAATGTGCTTAAAAGTGTGATGATCCCCTGCTGAAATCCGGTGGCATAAAGCAGACCCTAAGTGTCATAGTTGAACTACACGCCCGTCCACATATTCAAAGAGACCTAGACTTAGTTTCAGAAAGAGTGCTACGACTTCATACCCTTCTCTCACTGACCTCCTCCTCCCAACCTTAACTGCTGATCTTCTTCCTCTGATCATACTATGAAAAATTAACCAAAATAACCTCCAACAGCACCATAAACGAGCCTGATCGCCGGTGTCGCCGAGATTTCGTCGATATCTGTCCGTTGCTTGTGGCAAAAAGCATAATTTTAGTTTCGGACCCATCTAAATTGATTAGATATAAGTTCTACTACATGATACAATTGTGTGAATTGATTTTTTTTCAATATATATATATATATATATATATATATATATATATATATATATGTATATATATATATATAGTCCGCTTATTATACACACATTATTGCTTGGTTGGTTGGTTGTTTTTGTTTTACGGCATATCAACCCTTTTCGGGTTATTTAATTACGAATCCAAAGATTTTGAAGAAAATATTTTTTTAATAGAATATATTTGTTGTTTTCACATCGGTTTCTATTAAACCCATAGTTGGAACCCTAACAGGTACTACTACACCGGGTCAGAGTGGACCTGGAAGCAATGATAATTAAGGGGTGGATACACACTCCCCAAAGCCCACAAGCGGGGGCTTCAAAGCTGGATATAGTTTAAGGTTTAAGGTCATATCCAGGACCGCCATTGAGGGACTTTTAACCTCTGCAGGGGGGGGGGCAGTCGGCGTATTCTAATGCCCCACCGACAGGGCCCACAGTAAATTATTTGAATACATGGTTTGTCCCAATTCAGTGGCAACACTTATCAGACCAAAAAATAATCGAAATTAAAAGAAACATTTTTTTTTTCAATTACGATTTTCTTTTTTTCTGATGAAGCGGTGTCCCGGAATTGGGGCTTAACTGAAACACATATGCACGTATATAACCAATAGTGTTTCTATAATAAAATGACTATATCCCAGCTCCGTCCCACATTGAGAACTCTTTAATAATCACGTGAGGTTTATTGGATTTACACTAAGGAACACAAGCGATAAAACACACATATATATATATATATATATATATATATATATATATACATACATATATATATATATATATATATATATATATATATATAATAAAATAACAAGTACAATTTAATTTACGAAAATAATCCAAAATGGTAAAACTAAAGTATATTATAAATATTAAAGAAATAATAGTTATAATGTAATCTCAACCAGATGTAAAATCTCGATAAAACCAAATAGGAGAAAATACAATTGGGACACAACAACGTACACAGAAAAGCAATAGGTGTTATTGTCGCATTGATTATTTAGTATCATATTTATCGTATATATGAAATAGGTCGATGATTATACGTATTAATTGCAATGTTGCGCAGGTGAATACTTAAATTTACCGCTTATTTATTTAAAAACATATATCCAATTAATTTTCCTTCTAGCAGTATGAACGATGCATCTTCCAGAGAAATAAGATATGACAATTATAATTTGATATATTTACATCTGGTACTGAAATTTTTAGTAACGATATATATATATATATATATATATATATATATATATATATATATATATGTATATATATATATGTATGTATATACAAATATGATATATATATATATAAATACAAATATATATTGAGAGAGATAGACATATGCATAATGCATATTTAATCAGAGTTAATATTAAAACACTGATTGCTTCCAGATTCCTTCATGTTCTTTTACGCTTGTTATTTCACACAAAAAAAACTTTTTTGTTATATGTATATGAATTTCGTTATTATATTTTCATACATGTTGTTTCTTAATCTCGATACACATACAAATATTAATATATAAAGCTGGTGTCAAAACAATATCGTTTTCTCACATATGTTCATTTTATATATGAATAATGAATTCATTCTAAATATATATAGACGTGTCATATATTAATTTGATCAGGTTTTTCTCTCTATCTGATTATATATTATTCGTTTCGCGTTCTCAATATATTCATATAATTCTTATAGGTTTTTCGATAGCCTTGACAAAGTTCAAATCCGCACTATTTCCCCATTCCAGTCCAAACTAGACAGAAAAGCTGCCGTGGCAGATCGTTATATCAATGATGGGTTTGGCACAGGAATCACTAACGAACGAGTTTCACAACGGCGATTCAAGATATTTTGCAATGGTAACGACAGCCTCGAAAATGTAAACAGTCCCGGGCGGCCGTCTGCGGTTAATAACGAATATGTGAAAGTCTTAATTGAAGCTGATCTTCGCAAAAGAACACGGGTGTTGCTATTAAACTCTAGGTCGGACACTCAATAGTCGTTTTCGATTAAAACAAATAGAGGAGTCGATAAATGGGTGGTGTATGAATTGAACGATATTTAAAAAAATCATTGTTTTGATGTGTCTTCTACGCTTTTTCCGCGGCAGAAAAAAAACTCCCTTTTTCGCGAGCGGAATGTGATGTGAGCTAAAAAGTGGATCCCCACAATGATTAGATGCTGATGAAGATCCACAACATTTCCTGAACCCTAAATTGCACCGACAAAGGTTATGTGACGGTTTGCTGGCCTGTGGCCGATTTTCTCCATCACAGCTTCTTGAATCCGGGTGAAACGATTACAGCGTTAAGTACTGACGAAAAATTGATAAAATGCACCAGAAGCTGTATTGTACGTGCCCAAGATAGGTTAATATGAAGGGGCTTATTCTCCTCCATGAACACGTTCGCCTGCATGTTGCTCAACTGACCCGTCAGAAACTGAACGTATTGGACAACATGACGCTGCCTCATCTGTCATATTCAGCGGTCCACTCGCCAACTGATTGTCACGTTCTTAATACGCTCGAAAGTTCCTTTGAGACAAAATACTTAAAATCCGAGGTGATGCCCAATCGGCTTTTAATGTCTTCATTACTTCCAATTAGTTCACCGCAGATTATTCCAACCCAAACTATGACACATCCACGTCCCTGTTGACGAGTGAATCGATGAGGGCTACCGAATCCAAAAGGTCTCCAACTTTGGCCCATCTATCTGTTTCATCAGGGGTTGCCTTTGCCTCATCAGTAAAAATCACATTTTCAAAGCTGGTGTTCATGTATTTCTGATCCCAAGAGAAACATTTTTTTCTCCATGAGTGTAGTTTAAAACGAGTCTTGCTATGGGCTTGAAAAATACAGCAACACACTTGCAGCCCGGCTGCTAGATATGTTGGCGGGCTATGTTTCCTCTAACATCAAGAACAGAAACTGACTTTCTTGGATGTTTGCCCTTCCTTAGTTTGATGTTTGGATTTTCATCGAATAGTGTCAATCTTCTTCGATCTCTTCCAAGCTCATTGACTAGATCTACGAGAGATAAACCATTTGTAAGGCCTGCAACAACACGCTCCCTTTTACTAGTTGTCAATCGATTCTTTCTATGCAATTTGGGATATCTGCAATAAAGTTATACACATTAAAATGACCAGTAAAAGAACAACTTAACATAATTTTCCAAATACTTGCAAATTCATAAAGAGCAGGAAAATAAGGCACCTGGTTACGCTCTTCCGGTGAACCAAGTTTTACTTCTCTGCGTTTCATAGCAATTAGCAAAAAAAAAATCATTGACGTGTATTAAAGCGATACACAAAGTTATTAGGTAGCACACTATCCTATGTTGAGTGCTGCTTTTAATTTGAATGTTTACAAGGAGTTAAGTATTTTTTCGCTCGCTCAGAGATTACACACCTTCTGGCAGATGCTACTGATTGCGAGAGGTAAGAGATATAATCTTTTCCGATTTGTCTTCTTATATACGATTTTCCATGATTCATTCTAGTACAGGGTCCCGAAAATATTTTCAAACACTTTAGTATTCGACTTTCCGAGTACCATAGAGCAGCGAAATTCCTTCAATAGAATAGCATAATCATATAAAGACAATGTCTGTAATAAAAATGGAAGAAAATTGATTAGGTAAGAAAAAATATTTAATTTTCATCATATTTACAAAATACACGCGACATTACTTTTCGGACATCGTTAAAAACTGTTAATAGTCTGTAATAGCACCTTTCTTCTCAATAACTTTTATCAATCTCTCTTCATAATGATCAAACATATGAACAATAACATCTCTTTTTGTTTCTATGAGTTGTCTTTGGCATCTAGTATTCGTGTCCGTAGTTGAACTTCTTTCGGTATTTCAGGTCCAAGCATTTCCAAAATATTTTCCATTAAATTTAGATCTTGGCTTTTTGCAGGCCATTCCTAATTAGTCATATTCACTTTAGCCATCCATTCTTTTCATGAGTTTTTACACATGGATGCCGCAATTGTCTTGCTGTAGAACGAAATCAGTCTCCATCTCTTTTCTATTCCTTGGTAGGTTTTCTCGTCCAGCAACTGTCTGTAGCGTTCGTTGTTCTGCCGTCCTTTAGCCATTCCAACCATACATTTCCATTAGCATGGACCTTGCCCCCCACCAAAACGCCTCCTACTCCCATATGTCGCTTGTTCAGTACAACAGGCTCGCCCCTTCTCCACCAAGTACACCATCCATCGGACCCTTCAAACTTGAAACGTTTCCCATAAAAAAATATAATCATCTTAAAGTCAACATGATTTTTTTACTACCTTTTAGCACATTCCAGTCTTTCTCATTCTTCTTCCCGTATTGAAATATGTCAGAAGTGGGATTAAACGTCATTCATTTACAATTAACTCATAAAACCGGTGCAATTTACAACGTCGTATTCTTTACATTCTTGTTTTTTTATAAGCTTACAAATGTGAAGCCGAATTATTAACAAATTCTGTTTAATCTAGTTGCAGACTAGTAGTCTCACCAAAATACTTCTAAAGATTTATTAATTTTCCTAAAGTCTATGTACGTTTGATGCAGATCCTAACTCCTGGGAATTAGTAGATCAAATATATTTGGATCTTTTCCTGGAGGCTGAGAAAATGTATTTTTTGTTTAAGTAAGTCGTTCAGATATTCAAAGATTTAAAAATGAGGTTAACGTGATATAAACTGATATGACCTCTCTTTAATCATTATCATATATACACGTGAGCAAACCAAAAATGGGCCAAACAAATTTTATACATTTTATAGCACTAAAAATATATTGAACAAAGAACAATTGAACCTAGAAACTCTAACGACACTGATAACACAGAACAAGACATTTACTTTAAGGAAAGCTTTGAATGGAATCGCATTCCCTTTTAGTTTCTTTAAAAGATCAATTCTTTTAGACATGTTTTCAACCAAATTGAAACTCTGTGAAGAGGAGATGCTATTCTATTCGCTTTCGTACGGCTTCCAACAGTTTGTCATTGTTCGAAAAAGTTTTTCGGCAAATGCACGAGATATTCTGGACCAAATATTCTCAATTGGGTTTAAATTGAGGCTCACATAAATTGAATTATCAGAAAACCATTTTTTGTGACGTTAGCAGTCTGCGCAGGGCATTATCATGATGAAAAATAATGTTATGGAATATTCCCAGCTTCCTGATACTTGGTAAAAGATCTGTTTCTAATAATCGAATGTATTTCTTTGCATCGATGTACTTTTCACATCTAATAAGTTGCTCAACTCCTGCTGCAGCAAATGTTCTCAATACCATTATCCATCCATTTACGTGTTTAACTCTCAATTTTGTGCCATTTGTCGAATATCTTTCTCCAGTTCTTCGATTGCACCGTTCATGAGCATCACTAGCAAGGCAAAATATCGATTCATCTAATAGGAAAACATTCCTGAACCAGGCTGTATTGTTCTTGCCATAACACGAGGAAAATCTCTTTCTATCATTGATGTTCTCAGTTAAAAAAAAATGTCTTCTTTTCACGCCTTTTAGACTAAAATCTCATTTCTTTCATTTGTCTAGATATTGTATATCTAGAGAGAGAATTTCCAGCCTCTGTTTTTAATTTTCTGCAAGGGTAAACATAGGTTTTCTGTCGATCCTTCAAAAAGTGAATCTAAGCATGTGGTCCTCTTTCAAAGTGGATACTCTAGGGCGACCAGATCTAGATTTCCCTTTTACCAAGCGTTCGACTTCGGACCTTTGACAAATTCGCTTCACTACAGAAAGAGATGTTTTCATATTTTCTTTTCTTAAAATATACATAATCTGCTTGTAAGTCATTTTGACTGCCTTAACCCTCGAATTCGGTTTTTATATAATCGCCGAGATGCGGTCTTACTATTTTTAGAATGGTTTTTACTTATTATTATATGCTACAATAACATTGATCTGCGAAATAGAAATGTTCAATAAAAATTAACAAAAATGCATGGAAAAATATTAAAACATCGATTTCTTCCTTCTTTCACGCCTGACCCATTTTTTGTTGTCCGTGAGTGTATATTAAAGAAAAATGTAATATTTTGAACAGCTTCATGTTTATATAGCCAGATAACGAATGCATATATAAATATATGAGAATTTATAAATTTTATAAAACAGCAGATTGCATAACTCAATATTTTTCTCATATTCTGTTTCGTATCAAATTCCAAAGAAAAAAATTATATATAAAATTTCAAGTGCGTACCCATATATAAAACATTAAATGCTGTGCAAACCACAAGCTGAAAAAAGCAGTTATTCAAAAATGGCCGATGTATTTTATTTTTTTTTTCTCTGGCTGTTAATAATGAAGACGAAGGATTTGTAAAATATAAACCTTCCATATTCCCAAATCACTTAGAATTAAATTCTGAACACATTTGAATTTAATCTAGACTTCTCGTGTCGGATAAAATATTTATTTAACCAACTGTTATTATTGTCTGCATGTAGTTGGTAGGTGGAGTATTTTCATTTGTTCGATAAGGACGTTCGGAAGCTGGAATGCAAACTAGCTGAGCGGAAATGTGGAAATCGACACGTCTATGAGATTCATGTCATGTGACTATTCTATGTCTGTGTGCCTATCAATGCACGCATGTTATAGTCGTTTATTTGCAGCGTGTTTATTTATGTTACCGTTGAAAAATTACGCTGAATTCTGCGCAAGAAATAAAAGTAAACATTGTTTGAAATACGAGCTTAGAAGTGTGTTATTTATATTGCAATCTGATAAACGTATGAGGCGGCATCAAGTCGAATTGCCACATCTATTCGCACCGGTTTGAATATAATAACGAATGTGCCCGGCTAGATCTGTACGCGCATAATATTTATTCTTGCGCTTATATTTTTTTCTTTGTCGCATGCCATAGTATATTTGTAGGGAATTGATACGCTCGAGCAACTTTACGTATGCCCTAATGTGGTGAATGTAAAAGAGAAGACAGTGTTATATCTTCTTTTAACTAAGACTACTCTGGAGGAGGTTACTTTCATTGGTTTAATAAACGCTCAAGGTTCGAATCTATGTGAGACCATCCCTGCTTAACTAGAATAGTGCCATTGTTTTTGACGTTAGGAATATTGTATGTATATACAATTTATATATATGTATATATATATATACATCCATACTCCTGTATCTATTCATATGTTCTACTATTAAAAAAATGTTGTCTTACTTAGTATTCGTATACATAAGTTAATAACACATAGGTATTTTATATAGCCTGATATTGTAGAGCTATAAATAGTTTGTATGATATACAGTTTAACCAGGCATACGTATCTTTTTATGCCCATTTAAACTTTATTAACAAGGCATTATAAAATATATCGCACCCTTATATATATGTAAACACACACACATATATGTATATATATATATATGTATATATACATATATATATTAAGTAATGTGATTTATAATTTAAAAATTTAAAAAAAAATGTTTATTTAAAAATCAAATTAATTAATGAAACTGATTTTTAATTTAATTAAAATTTGATTTTTAAATTAAAAATGTTTTTTTTTAATTTTTAAATTATAAATCACATTACTTAATATTGAATTAGCTCTAGGACATTTAACTATCGAGCTTATTATATATCTAAATTACAACGAGCATTTCCTGTATTTTAATTAAACTAGTAATTTCACTATTACATTAAAATACACTTAGCTCTTTAGACTATTATTCTAATCTCCTTTAAATTATATATATATATATATATATATATATATATATATATATATATATATATATATATATATCATTCTCTTTATCTTGAGTTGGGTATATTAGGAAGTGACACACGCATTACAATTAGCATATAAGCGATGCTCTTTGTGTAAACAAATCGAGCAGAGGTAGTTCGGGCGATGTTATAATATCGTTAAACTCATGACTCACGCAGCAGCTGCCAATAGCGTAATGGTTAGGACCCTTGACTGTTGTACAATCCTGGCCTGAGGTAGTTGCCTGTCTAGCCGCACTGATGAACAGCGAAACAGTACTGTATGTAGATGAATATATATATATATATATATATATATATAATAGTTATGTCTATGTTTTCTTTTCTTTTTCATACAGAGATACTCCTCATTACATGGCAGATACGATTAAAAACGCATATGTCTTCTGTTTATATATACCTTCCAAATGTTATCAACTTCCCTGCTTAAATGATTTATTCCTCTTCTCAACTACTAAGGCTTGTTTCAAATTCAGTACGAGTCCTTTCGACGTTTAGGCCAATCGTTCTCAGATCACTGTAAAGGCGGGATAAATGCGAACAATGTTAAAACAAGAAGAGTAAAGATAAGTTATGATTGATTAAAATCAACAATGATATATTAAAGATTCAGAAGCTAAACGTAGGATGCCCTTTCTTATCTGAACTTAATTTCAATTATTTGAAATTTGAAATCCGTCGTATAAATACGTTATTTATAGTGAGACACCTATTTTTCATTTCATTAACACTAGAGAGATATCTCTGTGGCATAGATGTTCTATATATGTGACTTAGTCCATGACTGTGCGAATTATGTGGGAGATATAGATAGGAATCGATTAAATCTTTTGAACAATAATATAATTTCTATACAAATGCAGACATAAAACCTTAAGTCGCTTGATTACGTCTTGGTTGCTGTAATAGCTTCATATTTCTTAGTGACTATATCATCTGCTAAAATATTATCTGAATAAGAGTTCGAAAACTGTGAACGTCAGAACATTTATTCTCTAAACTGAGAATTAAGAAATTAATGATCCAGATTAGTAGTTTCACAACAATAAAAATATTGATCATAATATTATTCATAGCAAGCCTATTAGTAAAATTGTCGATTTAAAATAATAATAATCCTACTATCAAATTGAAAGCCTTCAATATATGTCCGCTTGTAGGGACCTGGACATTACGTTTAACTATTGATTTCCATGATCAGTTGCATAATTCTTGAGGTTCAAATATGAGTAAAATTGTTGACCCTGGGAGTTGTATTATATTTAAAAAGCGGACCAATCACTAGCAATACTAATTATGTAAGGAATCATAACATTGAATAAAGAATCACCATACCAAAATCATATATATGTATATATATATATATATATATATATATATATATATATATATATATATATATATATATATATATATATATAATCAGGAATCAGAAAAAGCAGAACATTTAGCAGTATAGGAATTTAAATCGAATCGAAAAAAATTAGTGCTTACTTTCTGATGGCAAAAGGATTCTATTAATTCTCTGTTTTTATTTGATTTAGTTAAAAGTAATTTTTCTGTGTCTGGTAATAATGGTGATTTTATATACATTTATCGATTTTTACATATCAGTATAAGCTAAAATCGATAGATCATGATCCATAAGTGTATTTTGACGTTTAGGAAAACATCTGCATATTCAACATGTATCTTTGGCGAAAATCGAGGAAAATAAAAACTTTATAGTTACATATTTAGAGATATATAAAGAATCGGAATCATAATCCGTAATTATATCGAAATCGGTAATTGTTTCAGAATTAGGAAAAATATTGCAATATATGCTGTGTATTATATATATTAAATATATAAATGTATGTATTAAATATGTATATATATATATTAAATATATATAAATATATTCAATATATAAATGTATGATATATATATATATATATATATATATATATATATATATATATATATATATATATATATCCCACCCTAACAATCATTATCTTACAAAGAATACAAATTCATAATTTTTAAATGTTTCTTGATTTCATTTTGTTAGAACGTAACATTTTAATAATTTATAGTTTAAATTATGATACAATGAACGTTAATAATAATACAGAAATGGAATTCCAAACTTTATCCAGGTTCGATGAAGAAAAGTTGACAAAAATGGTACAATTCAAAGAAACTACCGGTTTCTCTAATGTATAGAAACACATAAGATTGTCCAATAGAAATTCTAAAAATATAAAAGTTTGAATAGTAGATTTCAAATATGACTAACTGTAAATTTGCAGCCTAAAAATTTCAATATAAATGTTTTTCATTGGAAATAAATGTAAGTAAAAATAAACTATGGTTGGCCGTCCGACGAGATACAAAGATGCGTTATGTTATCATCGGTCGACGAAAATAAAAGGAAGAAACGCAAATAATTATATTGCAATGTTCGAACAAGGTTCTATTTATAGTATAAACGTTCAAACATACGTATATAAATACATATATATATATATATATATATATATATATATATAAATGTAAAGTTGGTTTGTTCTAAAGAAATAAAACCATGTTTATACGTTACCAATTTATTTGAAATTTTCAGACAACCCATTTTTAGAGTCGAGATATGTTTTTATGTTATTAAAATAAATTTTCCTAATTAAAATTAAAATATTAAATAAAATAAATATATTTATTTATCGTTTCTGCGAATCTGTTCTGTTGATAAAACTGAACTTCCGGTTCGATTCATTTCACAGCCACGAATTGACGAAAGGTTTAATTTTCTGTTAAATCGATAAGTAAAAAAACAAACAAAAAAAAACATATTTCATTTGTTTATCTTCCAAATTTTTTAATTTACACATCTTTTCTTTATTATATAAGGCCAAAAAAAAAGTTTGTTGCTTGCTTTTGAGGTTTTTTTTTTATATATAAGATTACTCATGCAGAGAGTGATCCGTGCTGAAATAATGTTATCATTTAAAAAGTCATTCTTAACATGGGGAGGTAAGGATGTTTTGTACCTATTCTGTACTTTAACCTTACAATTGAATAAATAAAAAAAAAACATATCGTAAAACGTTATTTAAACGTGGAAATATGATTTAAAAAATAGCGCGGCTCTCTGCATTAGCACCATTTTTATTTATTGTTGTTGTTTCACGAATTTTCGGCCAACTATTCCTCTGGCCTTCATGAAAAGAAGTCCTTTTATAAATGTTCAGTAACTTTTTCCTTTTATTATTCTTAAAGAGTAAAACTTTTCTTATTCATGAAAGGAGTTAAGCCTACGTAAATAAATAAATGTTTGTACACGTGACAAATTATCAATAAATGGTTTAGTTACTTTTTTTAAAAAATGTTTGTAAAAGTGCGAAAGGCGACGTTGTTGTATACTCCCATGCTTAATTTCTATACTTAAAGGTTTTTGGATTTTTTTTCACTGGATTATTATTGATTGGACACTAATTAAACAGATTATTAAAAAAAAATGTAAAAAAAGAAATCATTATTTCGACATTTGAAAGTGGTGCTCACTTTTTAGTTGCAACATTCTGATAAATCAGTCACCCATTTTGTAAGCAATAAAAACGCGGTATATCAAAACCATAGAAAGTAAAAATAATGAGTCTCTACCGCATTTGTAAGTCAGAAATATATTTGTTTCTCAAAGAAAAAAAAATAGAGAGAACAAGGACTTTTTTCATTGTTTTTATGAAAATAAAGTTTCGAGATTTTTAATTATTTTTCTTTTACTTATTTAGTTAGATTGTGTTTTTTTTAAATTGTTTTTGTGAAAGGTGAGTTTTTTTTTTCAAAACTTTTGTTTTTTTTTCTTTTTAATTTTTTTAAAGTATTATAAATTTCACTAACATGCTGGAGAAATGTTTAATAGTTTGGTATTTTTTTAGATTAGGTCCACCTCCACAATTTTCCTTTCAATGACGACATTTATAGGTTTCCGAGTATGCTGAACACGCAAATTGCATTGAAATTTTGCGGAAATAAATAGTTGTATTATGCATTGTATTCTTCGGCGGCTATCTTTTTACGTGCACACGCGCCATAAACAAATACACACACGTAAAAAAGATGGCCACCAAAGATTACAATGCATAATAAAACTTTTTATATCTTGATAACTACTTATTTCTGCAAAATTTCGATGCGATTTTCGTATTCAGCATAGTCGAAAACCATTTCAAGTCGTCATTTAAAAGAAAATTGAGGAGGTGGACCTAATCTAAAAATTTACCAATAATTTTTAATCCCGTACGCCTCCCGATACATTGCTTCGTCAACATGCGACCATTTTATATCTCCCGAAGACACTTCCGTATTTAGAAAATAAATAAATATATAAATAAATAAATAAATAAATAAAAAGTGACCGATTTACCAGAACGTGGTAACTAAAAAGTGAGTATCCCCTTCAAATGTTGAAATGATTTTTTTTTTAAATTTTTTTTCATAATCTGGTTAGTGTTCAATCAATAATAATCCAGTGAAAAAATTTCAAAAAAACTATCAGTATAGAAACTCCACCACGTAAGTAAATAAATAAAAAATGTTACGTGCGCATGCGTTAGCCTTGACTAGGGGGTACTAAGGGAACGACCATTAAATAATTCTGCGGGTCGCCATGGAACTCAACGCCCAAGGATTATCGAAATAGTTTTCATGATATGAAGAATTTTTTTTTTGAAAAGTGGGTGATCACTTGTCAATCTAAATTTAACTTGAAATGAGCACCCACTTTCTGGCCACCTGAGGAAGGGGCATTTATTTTCGTGTTTATTGGCTTAAAGGTTTTTTTGACAAGGCAGTTTGGTACGCAAATGCATATTTAACAGTTTTCGTTTATGCTCACGCATAGCATAAACAAAGGCTACGTCTGTGAAATGGAAAATAGTCCCAGAGTTCAGGGGTTAATACCATGCAAACGAAATCAAACAAAAATACTTTTTAGCCAAGAAACACACAGAAAGAAAAAAAATAGCATCCATTTTTGTTCTATAGAATTCATTTGCTGTTTTTATTGACAACTATTTTCCCCCGGATTTTTGATATAATTTTCCATTAAGGGCTGTGCGTCTCACGTTCGTAAATAACAAAAAAAAATTTGTAGATTTTGGTGTGCTAAAAACGAATCTGCAAACCGTTTCCGTCACAAAAAAATAGTTTTTATGATATGAAGAAATTACTTTTTCGAAAAAGTGGCGATCACTTTTCCATGTAAATTTAACTTAAAATGAGCACCCACTTTCTAGCCACCTGAGAGAGGGGGGATTTTTTCCCATGTTTATTGGCTAAACAGCTTTCGTTTATGCTTACGCATAGCGTAAACGAAGGCTACGGCTGTTAAATGGAAAATAGTCCCAGAGTTCAGGGGTTATTACCATGCAAAAGAAATCAAACAAAAAACTTTTTAGCCAAGGAACAGAAAAATGCCCCTCTCTCAGGTGGCCAGAAAGTGGGTGCTCATTCTAAGTTAAATTTACATTGAAAAGTGATCACCCACTTTTCGAAAAAGTAATTTCATGAATGTGATGAAGATTTTTTGTTGCTACGTAAACGGTTTTCAGATTCGTTTTTAGCACACCGAAATCTACAATAAAATATTTCGTTATATATGAACGTGAAACGTGCCTTAAAGTAAAATAATACCGGATTTTTTTGAGCCGATTTGCCGTTTAGTTGTACAAATATCCTCAAACCAGGTAATCACTAAAAGGGATTTTTAAAAGTCGTCACCTGTATCGAGCAAAAGTTTAAAACCACCGATTATATGCCAGCCTACATCATGGTAACATATATTGAGTGAGTTCCTAACAGTATTTTTAGTTTAAACTCATTTTCCTAAAATTTCCCCAAACTTAACATGTTCGATACAGTCTGCCGCCATTTGTATTTTTCAGATATACCGATAAACATTGAATGTTTTTGCACCGAGTATACATTACATAAAAACACTAAAATCGTATCCAGTTAGGTAGAACACTTACTTTTCTTGCCTTTGATAACATTTATTTGTTATATATTTATTTTTTGACAACTTCTTTGTATCTGTGTTTAGTAATATAAACCCTTTTCATTTAATGTAACGTTTAGTCGGCTCGAAAAACAGTGTTTATTGGTGTATTTGAAAGCTACAAATGGTGGTGGACACTGTTGATTACTTTAAGTTAGAGAAAGTGAGTTAAAACTAAAAAAAACTATACAAAATACTGTCCGAAACCTATCCATTATGCCAGCCTATGTCATGGTAACATATGTTCGGTGAGTTTCAGACACTGTTTTGTATAGTTTTTAGTTTTCAACTTACTTTCCCAAACTTAACGTATTCAACAGAATTCGCGACCATTTCTGTTTTTTTGAGCCAATTAAACATTTTACATTACATAAAAACACTAAACAATTATCCAATTAGGTAGAAACGTAAATTACCTTACCTTTGCTTTCATTTATTTGTTTTTTGACGACTTTTTCGAATCTGTGTATAGTAACCCCCTCCCCCCACCATCAACCAAATATTAATTACTAAATCACATTTTTTAAAACAACAAAAAAAAAAGCATTTAGCGTTTCAACATTTTTGCTACGTTTGGCTTCATCCACTGATTGTTGGTCAAGTCCAAAACATGAATGATTGACAGAAACTCTGGAGGATCCAGATCAAATTCTGCAAGAGCACCATTTTTTTCAGTTTCGCCTTCTTTTTCACTTTTTGCAGTGGATTGCTGTACTAATATAAGAAACATGCATTTTCTCTTTTATTAAATTTTTCCATTACACCACATTGAGCCACTGCAACGCGTGGTCGGGTACAGCTAGTATATATATATATATATATATATATATATGTATATATATATATATATATATATATATATATATATTTATATACATACATACATATATATGAATGCATATACATGTGTATATGTATATATGTATACATATGCACGTGTATATATACGCATATATATATATATATATATATATATATATATATACGTATATATGAATATTCATACGCACATGTAAGCTAAGTAAACGTTTTAACTGTTTCGCATGTAATTAAGCAAATATTCTTTACATTTCCAGGCATATTGTAACCGATAATTTTTCTTCAGTTAAATAGACTATTTCGCAGTTTACAATCCTATCTCAGTTAAATAATAAGTCAATGCTGTAGTAAGAACAAACTCGGTAAAAAAAGAAGAACTTATGTTAATTTATTTAGAGGACATGAAAACTTTGTTTAAGTACGATACTTAATATAATCAGACATCGAAAGACAATTTTTTTAATGAAAAAAAAAGATAAAATAACGTTAATAAGATATGAGTGACCCACCTCTACCTTGTACACTGCCATTTCCTCTCCGGACACCTGCTCCGGGTGTGTTTTTCTAGCTATAAACCTATGCTCTTGATCCGTCATTTCATCGAAATATTAAGATGAGGGGCTCCTATGTCTTACACAACAATTTATCAGTCTGTACACTTGTTTGTAAACTGATATCTTTAAAAATTAGATGAGCTCTTTTTAAATTTCCTGTCTTAACAAAATTGCCAACCGAAATGCAAACGAATGTTCTTTTACGATAGAGGTAGAATTGAAGCAGTATACTTAATATGTACAATACGTGCGTACTAAACAAAACCAGCTTGCTTCCTATATATAATCGCCTATACTGAATCCTCATCAGCTCACAACTTTCTGTATCCTCAGACTCTTTATTTCTCAAATCTAATATCACCAAGACATCCTTCTGAATAGATACAGAAATTCTCCTGAGCAGTTTCACATCCAGTGATCATATATCTAATCCTCATGAAATTCCTTGTATCACTTTGAATATTACCTTAAATTTTCATTCTACCCTTAAGCTAAGTAGAACACTTCATAATACTCTATTCAACTACTTTTAAAATTAGATAAACCCAGTTACAATATTAGAAGTGCTTCGTTCCTCTCCTAGATTACGGACTTGTACAATAAACCATGAAACTATTGTACCTAAAATTCCTCTCAAAACTGCAAAATGCCGCTGCTTGTATACTAAGTACATCCTATAGAAATTTTACCTCCAAGATGACTGCTTTGTCTGTTTTGCATGACAACCCCCTTTTTTTTTTACTTAAATTATCTTTCTCCTGATCACTAACAAATTTTACTGCTCTATTGCCGAAGGTGCCAGTTAACCTAATCCGTTTCACGTAACTTAGAGGGGTAATTGCTCTCCGGCCTTGACTCTAACAGACTCGTAAATCCATACCCATTAACACCTAAAGATTTCCTAGGCATGATACTGATTATAACTCCTACCCCATATTTAGCTTCTAAGTAAATACTTACTCAAATTGTCTAAAATTCCATGCATTCGTATACAATGAAACATGCTACGTATCCATCCATCTGTATTAACTATACTTACAGAATACGAAATAACCTATATCTATCAGGTATAACTGTACTCCATATCAGATGTTCTCTTGTATCCATACTGAGCATGTATCTTATCTTTCAGTCATACTAAATACTCAGTTTGGGCACCAAATCATAATTTCTAATAGCAAGTAAATCATACTTTAACACTTTATCCTAATACTAAACGTAATACACCATATCTTACCATACATTCATAAACTTACTAAACCATATCTAACCATGCATTCCTAAACTTACAAAACTATATCTAACCATACATTAACTCGCCACTCTCAATCCAATGCTGTTGCAAATTTAGTTGCTTTCACTGCATGCATTTTTACCTATACCCTCTCCTAGTAAAAATGAAAATGGAAAGCATAGTAATGTCCTTTTTCAACCACGTTTGAGGAGTGAAAATTTTCTTTATATGTTAACTAAAACACCCGATTTTTCAGTAGATATTCCCCTAAATAACCAATTAATATTAACTACCCACGCGGGGTCGCAGAAATAACTGGATTAGGACTCAGGCGCGGGGCGAACCCCCTCGGAGCTGATGGACCCGTAGATCTTCCCAGGTCATCCGTCTAGGAGAAGGAAAACTCTGAAGCTAAACCTAGCGGGGGGAGGCTTCCTCAGTCCTGGACGGCAACCTTCCTAGAGCTGGTGACTCAAACAAATCACCGGTTGGAATACCTAAACTGCGTCAGGAGGAGATAGGGTCTGTCTATCGCCCAGCTTTCATACTCCTTATTTGCCCATTGGCCAGGCGTAGAGGTACTATCACAGGGACTCGTCTGAATCACCCAGTGGTTGACCTTATTTCCTGACCAGAGCAATGAACGCCGCTTTTCCCCGCTCCCGCCACATCTCATCCCCCTAAACTGGACACAGTGGGATGCTTCAGTGCCATATATGTCTCTGCAGTTGGACTGGACTGGCTTTGCCTAATGGATTGAGGGTGCCGGATTGACAGTTCCTGGCTGCTGTTTCGGACTGATAGTACAGGGGCCTAACTTTTTGGTAGCACTTAGAGCGGCTGCTCCATCAACAGTTGTATAATATCGTGATGTTTGTAGTGCCATGTCGCCCATGGAAGGGGGGATGCACTCATCCCCAGTGGGCTTTCCTGAGGCCACAATCCTGTGAGTGAAGACAGCCGATGGTCTACTTGTATTGCATATCTAGTATTCTGCACAACTACTTGTCCAGCACCCCCTCACTCACTCACCCTAACTAAAACTTTTAAATAAAAGGAAATAGCTCAAGAAAAAGTTACGTTTAAACCAGGACCAAACTCAAAGAAAACCAACCTGCCTCCTTCCTTGAGGCTTGCATTTACGAATATCCGCGGACTTAGAACAAACTTAGAGGATGTTGAGTCATTTCTGTTTGTAAACACCCCGAATATCTTAGCATTAAGTGAAACTAACCTTCACTGCTCCATTTCCTCTAACCACTTTAACATGCCTGGTTATCTCCCACTCTACCGTAAGAACTCGGACAGATATATGCAAGGGCTTGGGGTCTATATTCGTAACACCCTCCTCCTGACTAGAGAAGCAAAAATAGAATCAGACGCCCAGGCTTTTATGTGTTTCAGACTAAATATGCAACACAATATTAGCTACCTGTATTTTCTCAACTGCTCTCGCTCAAACTTAGACTGTACCCTAATAAACAAAGTCTGAGACAGCTAGATATAGCACTCTCCCTCGATACTAGCGCACAAGAACATGTATTTGGTGACTTCAATGTCCACCGCAGTAACTGGCAAGGATTCTCTAATCAAAGAGAGGTAGCTGGAAACCCAACACATAGCTTCTCTATATCCCATTCCCAATCTCAGTTGTTTACATTTTCGACACGTTTCCCAGACCAGCAAGGTCAACATGCCTCACTTCTAGATAACTTTCTGACAACGGTTCCCGATGACTGTACAACAAATGCCCACAGCCCACGCGGGAATGCTGATCACACTGTGATAGTTTAGAAATCAGCCTAAATTCTAGCCCTAAAACTGAAGACCGACTACTCAAAACAACGAGGTATTATAAAAAGGCTGATTGGGAAGCCATCAGGGAACTCATCAGAGATGCCCCATGGCAAAATATATTTACTCTTCCAGTGGAACAGTGTGCAAATGAGACCACTGAATGGTTAAAAACTGCAATTGAAGCACATGTTTCGCACGGAAATTCTATAGCAAGCCCCAGTCTTCCCAATGGTTTACTTCTGCATGTGCAGCTGCCATTTGTCAAAGGCAGCATGCGTTCCGCAGATTCAACCGACATAAGTCCAGCTCAAATAAACAGAAGTATATAGAAGCTAGAAATAATTGTAAGAGAGTGATAGAGACAGGTAAGCCAGATTACTCTGAAACCACCAGAAAACGCATCGACGCACAGAAATTAGGAACCCGGAATTTTTGGAAAATCTACAACAGCGTAGTAAATAATGGACAGTCAACTATTCCCCACACTATCAAACAATTAATCTGCTTGTCAGTCGGTTTGCCTCAAACTCCACATTGAACCCAGTACACCATTCCCTCCCTGATTTTCCTCTACGAGCAGACGCCACACTAAACGATTTGAAAATCACCCCTTCTCAGGTGCATGTTATTATAAAAAAACGTAGACACCTCAAAAGCATGTGAACCAGATCTCATCCCGGCTGTGCTATTAAAAACATGCTCTGCCCAGGTTGCTCCAGTTCTCTCCAAACTTTTCAATAAATGCCTTAACGAATCTTGCTTTTCCGACTGCTGGAAAACCGCTTCTGTGGTACCAGTCTTCAAGAATTCTGGTAAAAGAACTGACCCTCTAAATTATCGCCCTATTAGCCTCCTCCCGCTTTTCGCCAAACTATTTGAGGCCTTAGTTAATCAAGCCCTAGTCCAGTACCTAACAGTTGTTAAACTCCTGACTGACAAATAATATGCATTCAGGCAAGCCCGTTCAACAGCAGATATCTTTACTGTAGTTTCTGAACGAATATACCGTTCATTGGATAAAACAGGGGAGGGTAGAGCAGTCGCCCTTGCTATATCTAAGGCTTTGGACAGGGTATGAAACGATGGTCATCTAAGGAAAATTAGATCATATGGAATCACTGGAAGAATTCATAATGTAATTAAATCTTTCTTAAATAAGAGAAAAATCGAAGTTGTCCCCGACGGTCGCACATCTAAACAATATGACATAAATGCGGGAGAACGTCAGGGGTCTATCCTTGGACCTCTATTATTCCTGATTTTCATAAATGACCTCCCTGATAAAATTCTTTCGGAGATGGGTATATTTGCCGATGACAACACTCTCCATAACAGATATGAGGGGAAAACAAATGACCACATGTCCAAGGAAATGGCAGAAACACTAGAGGATGACCTTCAATCTGTAGTGAAATGGGCACAAAAATGGATGGTCACATTCAATGCTTTCAAGACTAAGATTGATTCCTTCAATAACTACAAGAGAACTTCTCTACCGCCAATAGCAATGGCCAAGAACACGTTGCCTGAAAGTACTTCTTTTAAACTCATCAGCCTAACGTTTACAGGGAATATGATCTGGAATATATACATTGAGAGCATTGCCAAAGCTGCTACAAGAAAGGTTGGCGCCCTCTACCGTGCTAGAAAACTACTTACGCCTGACAGTATCCTGTACCTCTATAAGGTCACCATTTGCCCATGTATAGAGTACTGTTGTCACACCTTGGCTGGTGCATCTGCTGCTTGCCTCTCGCTCCTATACAGGCTTCAAAAGAGAGTCGCGAACCTGATAGGTCCTAAACTGTCATCTAGGCTTCAGCCTCTGTCCCATCGACGTGATGTTGCATCCCTCTGCCTGTTCTACAAATACTTTAATGGTGAATTCTCTGGCGAACTGCAAACACTTGTACCTCCCCGACGTAACTACCCCCGACAAACCCGACAAGCTACTAAATCTCATCCCTTTACAGTAGAGATCCCTAGGTGCAAGAAAGCCTTTTACTCCAATAGTTTCTTCCTCAGAACTGCGGGGCTTTTGAACTCCCTTCCGGGATTCTGCTTTCCGAACTGTACTGATATGCAGAAGTTCAAGTGTAATGTGAGCAAACATCTTTCTACTCATCTCCCTTCATAATGACCCCGGTAATTAAGTCACTGATAGTAGCCCCCTGCTTCAAAGTGGCACTGTGCCTTGTTTGGGGTGAAAATTGAATTAAAAAAAAATCTTCTTGTGCGTGAGTAAAAAATTTCTGTCATATATATTGTTTATTTAAACACACTACTTGGTTTTTAGGTCTAGAGACGCACAACCATATTCATTATGAAAACGCATAAACAAGATTAATTGGAAATCCATATTATATAATAAAATTCAGATTCTTTTCTTCTGCGTGTCACGCTGACATTGTAGTTTATATTTTCGCACAATTTAGTCGTAATATAAATTTTTCGTTCGGTGTGTTTTAGTCTTTATTTGTTGTACCTGATTAAATCTTTTGAACCATGTAACCTTTTACTTGATTCTCCCTATGGGGTAACGAACACGTTGCTCCGTTTTACGATACTGTAATTCTCCCCGTCCCACCATCAGTACGTCTACTACTCCACGACATGGCATTCCCTTTTCATTAGCCTGGGCCAGACAGCTGGAAACGGCAACATATTAGCGAGTTTAAAGTGCATCCGTTTTCTTAAAATAATACGGATCTAGGCAAAACAAGACGAGATTTCACATGGGAGAAACTACTAGCATTGAACCATCAACTGAGACATACTGAATCTGGAAACGGTAAAATAGTCAGACAAACACAAACAGTAAATGTAGTAAAAGGATAGAATTTACAAAACGCCTGACGATGAGAAATTTAACACACGACCATTAAAGCATTCTATGAACCTGTTGACAACGAGGAATGCTTGTTATAATTTTGTAAAAATAGCGTATTTGTAATTTATACCCCTGTTATCATTTCCCATAATATATTTGTTATATTACGCCGAACTCTATATTTAGGAAACTTAAATATATGTTAAGATATTCGATCTTTTGGAATGAATAAAACAATTTAAAAAAAAAACTGTTATTCACAAAGTAAATTTACCAATAACTTTATAAAGTGCATCATATGACTAATAACTTTTGCCCCATCTGGGCAGGTGTTACCAGTTGCATCATAGCTTCACAGTGAACAAATCTGAATTCGAAATCTAGTAGATATATAAAAATCTCTTTCTTACAAGTCTCCTCGAACAAAAGAGAGTGGGCCACTCTTAATTCTCTCGTAAGATATATATATATATATATATATATATATATATAAATATATCTTTATGCATATATATCTACCTGTGTGTTTTTATATTTTCTTATATATATATATATATATATATATATATTTATATATACATATCTATCTACATATATATATATATATATATTTTTTGTATGCATATGTATATATATGTATATATATATATATATATATTAACACCTATGTGTCAGATTCTCGACTGTTTACATAACTGATGGGTGGTAATTTTCTTTTTTGAAGAAAACATGAAAGGCTATCGGGTACAATATTTGACCTATGCCCGTTCTCTGCGTTGCTAATTAATTTAATTGCTTCTAATTAATTTGACATGCACCCCTCATCTTTTGCACTTGAAATTTTTTCCTCGTCCTTCAAGGCGTGTAAAATCGCATATCTCTACAGGAAATTACCACTCAGTTCAAAAACGCACACGTGATTATCAAGTAATTATTTTTTTATATATATATATATTTTGTATTTTGCGATCTTTCAGATAACTTAAATGAAGACACATGATAAACCGACGTA
The DNA here is from genome assembly GCF_053919585.1 of Euprymna scolopes. Taxonomy (NCBI): domain Eukaryota; kingdom Metazoa; phylum Mollusca; class Cephalopoda; order Sepiida; family Sepiolidae; genus Euprymna; species Euprymna scolopes. The sequence goes on along the minus strand of NC_136486.1, from coordinate 52,594,702 downwards.
CCTTTTAATGACTTCTGAAAAACTTGAACATAACACAACTGAACCCACTATTGTTATGCATTTATATATATATATATATATATATATATATATATATAATTTAAAATCCGTCAGCTTGGTATATATATATATATATATATATATATATATATATATATATATATATATATATAAGCCATCTCAAAAGGTACGTATTTAATTAATAATTTCACGATAGTTAGTTCCTATTATATACAAATAAACCTCAATATTCTGCCATGTTAAGTGTATCTGTTTATTATCACCGAAATATGATATGCATTGGGATTTAGATTGTCGCTTTAAAAGTAAGTTGCTGCTGTTTTGTACGCGGTACAAGTTAGGGTGTAGGTGGTTTGTACGCTTCAGCCTTATGTAAAATATTGAATACATTAATCTAAATAAAATATACAAATTTGTGAGAGTGTTAAATATTATATTGTTATTTTTAAAACCTAATAGGTGTATTTATTGACATGGTATGCTCCAAATTTAAAATATAGTCATTAAGTAAGGTAGATCTGGTGGCACTTTTCTCTTTTCTAATTGCTTAAGAATTGTCTGCAAGTCCAATATATTTAAAATAACATAATGCGATGAGATCGAAAAGGTAAGATAAATATAGAAACATAACTCCGTTGAAAAGTTCACAAACTGTGGACTTAATATATAAAAAAAGAATGTATATGTTCAATATATTAAAAAAAATATTCATAATTTATATATACAAGCAAGAGAGTCATACAGCCGTTGAGATTAAAACAAATAGTATGCAGTAAGTATCGCAATCCACACATATAAACGACGGGTTTTGTAATGTAGTACACGTTTACCAATGTAGACCCAATACGTTGAAGCAGATTAAGTCACAGCGAACATAGGACAAGTTATTAATTTATTAACTTTCTCGTGTCCTAAGAAAGCCATTTATGTTTGGGTTTTTTTCCTGAATAAAATGGGATGGGGCTTCTTCTCCTTGACATCTGTCCTCTCAAACTTTGTTTCGAGCGTCCTCTCCTACTAAATATCATCATCCTCATCTTTGCATGCTTTTTCACAATGTTTTTCTTCGCACACAATTAATCACATGAGAACTACATCACTCTACATAAAAGCAACATATAAGATATCAATGGATATATATTGAGAATCAGAACAAGGAAAATAATATGCTGTTGTCATAACCCTAGTCATAAGATACAATTGCTGTTTAATGGTGAATAATTATAATCGCCAACAGGATTACATTATTTTTCATGATACAGTTAATATTGTCCTATAGTTTAATTGTTGTGTGAACCAAGATCTATTGTTATCTCTGTCCGATATTTTCACAAAAACCTTATTGTTTTAAACTGTGTATGATAATCTAATTCTTACTAACCCTATTTCATTGGATTTCGAATTGCTAAAATAATTTAATGAGCCAATAAAAACAACAATCAACGACGTCTTTGATTTTAATTTACACCAATATATAGGTAGATCAGAGATAATTTAAACCCAACCCGATAGCAAAGAGCTTACGATTACTTAGTAGTTGACGTGTATTGAAACCAAAGGTCTACCAAGTTAGAGTTTGTTCCACAGAAAAACTTTTATTTGTGATGATGGCAACATTGAAGTGAATAATCAAGTAAGTGGCCAATATATTTCTAGAAATCATTCCAACTAGAAATGTAGCGGGGAAATGAATACCAACTGCCATCATCTGCTTCATACGAAGAGAATACATGACAATCACAAACAAAAGCAATAGCGGTAAAAATGTGGACCTCGCAAAACGATTCCTAGTCATGTATATACTGCAATATCCTGAGTTGTGTTTATATTTTGTTTGTTTAGAATCTAATGAAATTTTCTGCTACATTAATACTTATTACAAACATGAGGGAAATTAAGATTATTTTCTATTATTAATAAACACACGAAGCTAAACTTGCTATAAGTGTACAAACTGTCTATTTTATTTGTAACCGTTGTATTTCTTCCGGAAATCATGTCCTTTCTATTGTTTATTGTTAATCTTTTTAATTTTTTTTTTTTTTTTTGTATTTCACTTCTGATGTCTTGTGATTTGATTACGTTGATAATCACAAAGAAAACGACAAAAAATTCATCGTTTTCTTTTAATTCAAATAGATTAGTTTTCCATATTGTTGGGTTATTTTTCGACGTTCATAATCTTTCCTTTAAAATGCATCAGACGAACATTCACAACTAATCTCGACCTTAATCTCACGCAGAATGAACTAGTAAAAAAAGTGGGTGGCGTGCATTTTAATTTAAATCTCGAGTTCAAATTTATTTATTTTTATTTATTTTTTTTATAAATACATCGTCTGTAATTTGAAAATAATGAGATTAGAGCATGCAGGTAATGTCAAATGTCTACTTCGCATATTGTTATCGTAATTTGCACATCGTAACATTCGTGTGTACATAGAATAAAATGCAACACCATTAGCGTCTTTTTTATTTGTATTCACACAAACAAGCTTTCCATTTTTACAATGAGTAATATGTTGTATATGCTGTGGTAATAACTTTAATATTTATGTTATTAGCCAGTGAATAAACACTACCTCATCTCTATATACATATGTGTTTAAATTTTTGTTCCACCCAGGGCTGTTTGATTGGTGTAAGCTCTATTTCCCCAATATTAAACAAAATAATAAGACTGTATGTTTAAATCTTCCATTATAGGTGAGCCAGTGAATAATAGCAGGTGAAATTACTACTGAATTACAAAGGATTACTATCGCAGAAGCCATATATTAAGAGAAGTTAAACTGTTTCTCGTGTTTGTGCGTATGATTTGAACAATATCTATTTGAATAATACTGTAAATTGTTTCTGCTATGTATGAAAATCATTTGGGATTCCCGACATTTACTTCTCTTTGGTTTGTAAATAAAAGGATCGATAGATTAAGTCAGAAACAGGTGATAGCGATAAGTTAATTCTTCTAAACCAAGCACAGAGACATACGCATACACACTCACATAAAAACACCCTATCTGTGTTTATGTGTCTGTGTAAGTACGAGTTCGTTTTTTATGGACTTCAACCAATTGTGATTATTTTTACAAATATTAACGCTAAAGCAATCCATGTGTCTGGGAATATTCTTAAATAGATTTTCTAACTGAATACTTTCGGTAATAGAAAATCGGTCATAGATACATCCGAACTTACAATAAAAAGAAACAGTAAACTGTTTACCACAGTTTACAAAAAATACAACCAAAGAACACACATACATGAGTATTATCACCGCACATGCCGGTGAGAGTAGCATATAAAGTAACCCCTCGTTCTTTGATAAAACAATGACGCGTTCGATTTCCCTGTTTTATTATTACGAGCTTAACTTATTCGTAATACTTGACTTTTCAATTTTAAACTTAAATTGCAGATAGTTTTTTTTTTCGTAAAACAAATAATTAATTCTTTACAGTGCAAGGAAGACGCGTGTGTATGTATATTCGATTATGTGTATTAAGCCATCATTTTTTTCAAATAAGTTTAATATAACAGAAACCTCTACTTCATTAAATAAACTTTTCTATCTGTTTTCCTAATTATTTCTTTATTCTGAAAATAAATATTTTTATATGTATAACGAACGTGTTTGATTCTGATCCCAAATATATATCTGTGTGTATGTGTGCGTAAAAAAATGATACCATACGCTAGAATCCAACCAAAGCATATAGCACTACAATCTTAGTGGTTACGTTTGAGGTATCGTCAGTTGGATAAGAAATAGCTAAAAATGAACAAATGTTTACATATGAATGTATATATATTTTCACATGCGTACAAGAGAACATTCAGTGGACTTAATCCAGTAAACTATTAATTTCCTTCATTTCGATTTTTAGCAGCTATTTTATTGGCTCTAAAACCATAAAAACGGTCTCCCGAAATATAATCATTTGACCAGCCCCAGCCGCCCTAAGACTTTGCGTCTCGCAAATAATACTGTTTACAAAAAGGAGACACACATAGACATACAGTCAGTTTATAAGTTTCATTAAAAAGAATGAGGAAGTATAAGTAACGGACATTCGGGCCATTATAATGGGTACTATATAGAAAAAATAGCTATCTTTGATTGTTTTGGTAAGTTTAGCATATTGAGCATCCAAGGTTTTATATATAAAATTTACTTGCAATTCATCAGTCAAATTCACTCTGTATAATTAGGAAGACTTCAACAAACTTGGAGTTTATTTATAACATTTCAGTAAATGTACCCTACAATTATATTCAGGTGTATTTCGTTATTGCATTATATCGAACTCCAGAATCTCTACAGTATTTTAAACTCTATGCTTTATATAAGGTACAGTGGTATATTCCCAAGTTCGTCTAAAAGCTTCCCGAGATTTAGAACGCAAGTGAAGCATAGCGAGGATTTCATCAGTCAAGCGCAATTGAGAAAATATCCTTGGTCACAATTAACGTAAAAGCGTCCTTATCGAATGAACATTGTTCGATATGGCTTTGTGATAGGCAATATCGAGGTCTACATATCAATAAACGAAAACTAAAAGCACATCATTTTTACAAGTGATTTCAATATGTTTCACGATTCCGATACAATTACAAATTTCGTATTAATTTCTTGATTCCTATACAATTACCGATTTCGATTTTTTTTAAAAATCTCTAAATATTTTACAATGGAGTTGTAATTTGTTATTGGCTGCCATAAAATACATATTACATGCACATATATTTTCTCAAGCAGAGAAAGAAACTTGTAGGAGGTGATCTGCAGATGAAAGTTTTAGTGTTAATAATAAAAAGGAGCTGCTAGAAAGATCGTATCCTGCCTTGACAAATTCAAAATAGACTTCTGGAGATGTCCTTTTATCTTCACTGCAACCTCTTTCTCACAAAAAAGACGTTGCAAGCCTGTCTCTTCTTTATCGTTATTTTCATGGCAAGTGCTAGTCTGAGCACTAATCTGTAGTTCCCCCTCGCCAAACGTTCACGAGAAAACACCGTGTATAATTTCCCCCACACTTTATCAATGCCTAAACCTAAACGTAGATTCCATCAACAAAGCTTCTTTCTAAGAACTGCACACCCGTGGAACTGTCTCTCTTTTGCCTGCTTTCCAGCTGATTACAGTATGGCCGTCTTTAAGTCTAAACAAATGCTTGCTGAGTCGTTCCTCTTTACGTAATCCAATTTACCAAATTAATAGTAATAACGATTCCTAAGATATTGTCCCATTGATTATTGTGCATTCTTTAACCCTAATCCTCGAGAGTCCTCTGGGCATTGATAAATGGTGACCCCTATTTAAAAAACACATCTTGTTTCCAGCAAAAAAAAAACACTATTTTCTTTCCTTTTTTTAGTCCTGTCGGCCTATTATTCTAAGCTGACGTAAAAAAGACCCGTCGGCAAATGTCAGTAAACGCAACTTTTCCGGCGGAGAAAGTCATTATTCTACAGGTAAGAAAACTGATGAGGCCAATCAATCCATATATTTGTTTACTGATCGTAGGATCCATCTATGTCAGTGAAGAGAAACCATTAAATCGACCTCTGAATCCGCAATAGCAGCCGACTATGATCTATCACTGCTCGATTTCTATACCTAATTACCTTGTGAACTTTAACAAACTTTGTCTATATCGATCGTTGTCAACGGAAAAGACATCCTGTATTCATCAATATTTTTTCAGACTAAAGGCACATTATTGAACGCACTTCAATATCTATCTATCTATCTATCTCTTTCTCTTTCTTTCTCTCTCTCGATCTCTCTCTATCTCTCTCTCTCTCTCTCTCTCTCTCTATATATATATATATATATATATATATATATATATATATATATACAGGGAGGGAGACAGACAACAGACATCCATACAGAGAGAAAACATAATTTGAGACTGTAAATTATAATTTACTAGCAGTTCCGCCCGGCTTTGCTGGGGCCTTATGTACTGTTCATAAGGTTGTGTGCATATGTATATATTAAAAAGTGTGAATATGTAAAGTAATGCCTTTCTGTATAATAGTCTTCCTTAACAACCATAGAGAAAAGTCAGTCAGACATGTTCACTTTTATTGATATATAGAAAGATTGATAGATATATTGAATGCAATATATACTAATGATTTAAAAAGTATAAAAAAGACTCATGCGCCACCACCGAGAATTGAAACCAAAACGTTCAGCTCACGATTTATTTTGCCTCTGTCGTCAATGACTGGGCTATTAAAACATGTTTACTGCAGGTTAAAGTTAAAACATGAACTAATAGCTACTACGTCATGCATTCGTAATGCCGGCGTTCGACCTTCACCTGGCAAATTTCATTTCTTTTTAATTTTCACAATTGTGTACTGATTTTTCCGGGCTAAAACACAAATACAAAGTTTTGCATGGATTCAAATACCTTATATATGAAGTTTCATGTCTGTAGACCAAAAACTCTAGGAGGAGATTTGTAGGCAAATTTTGTTAAACAAAAATATATACGTATACATAAATATATATGGAAACAATTTTCTGTTTACTATAAACTTTTTACGCAAATAGTATGCGAGTATAAATCATGTGGAATATCAGTATGAACATAATTACACGTACTAGTTAACTAAAGATGATAATCCAATTAGAAAACCGAAGCAACTAATGGGGAATTAATTAAAATGAATGTTGAAAAGAATATGCAAACTGCTAGATCTTTTGCTAGTGAATGTCATTCCACCACACATATATAAGAAAATTGTAGTTTCTTTTTAAATAAATAGAAAAAAAGGTTTTAATATGAATATCAATACCCACAAAAGAAAAACGAAAACGTAGGAGGATAGATCGATAAAAATTTATTGTTCTACAGGATATTCGAATTAGAAATAGTAAGACAATTCTTAAGTCTCGTATTTCAAAAGACATGCGGTCAATTGTACGGCCTAGATCAGTCAGAGTTTTACTCGTCTTGTAATTCATATATTTCTTTATTTTTTATTAAAAGTAACAGAACAATCTAAATTTATTTGTAAAAAGCTTACATAGTTATATTTACTACTCCAAATATGTACGTTTATGTTTTTTCATTCTACTAATTTAAATACATATTTAAATTAGTAGAATGAAAAAACATAAACGTACATATTTACTATGACGCGTTTAAATTATTGTTGTGTTTTTGAATATATATTCAGTTAATTTTGTGTTATAATCTTAAGGTAATTGTTTTTTATTGCATTACTGTTGAATCTTTCCTGCCATCTTCCTTTCTGTTAAATGTTATTTTTATAGGTACGTTGATAAATGATCAGTTCTGTTTTAGTTGCTTGACGTAAGACGTATGCAGTCTCATCACTCCATTAAATGAAGCGCTGACCTCCACAAAAGTATATACTATATAAAGTGTATCATATCCTTCTGCATTAACCAATCAATGTGCTTATTACCACTACTAAATAGGTGTGAGGAAAGTGTCGGTGGACCGGAAGATTTTAGGAGCAGATTAATTGTTTTATTATACAACAAATAGTTTGCGATTCTGAATTATGGAGATGAGATGGGAATGCTTGTCTTATCTTTATGAATCGGACTTTTACTCTCATCTTGGGTGTTATTTGCATAACGTGTCAGTCGCTGCAAACTGCGAATCTCTTCGTGGGTTGTAAACATTCTTCTTTTTTTTCTTAGGAAAAGAGGGGGGTCTCTACGTTGCAGGAATTCAAACCGTGGATTTGAGGTTTCGTCCATAGATCATAATAGAAGGTTCAATCTTCAGGGGTCAATAAGATATTTTTAAAGGGATTTCTATGACTCAATTTTGCGGGATATCTATACTAATCCTTAATATTAATGAAAAATAAATGTTTTACGAAACATAGGCGCGATACCAATGCGTATGTTTGTTTGTGTGTGTGTGTGTGTGTGTGTTTTTTTAAATCATTGCAAGGGAATACAGAAAAAAAGGAAATAAATTTGTCATGCAGCAGCAAATATTTTATGTCATGCTAAATCTTAATTTTGGTAATATTTTATTCTCCTTTTTTTTTTGCACGCCATATAAAAAGTAGTTTTGGTAGAGTTTTCATGCGTCAAATTCTTTGTATCTCCAAGTAACATTACATGATGCTTTGCTTGGTTATATATATATATATATATATATATATATATATATATATATATATATATATATATATATATATATATATATATGATGCTACCATCATGCATGAAAACGACATGCAACTCTTATACATACAACTGTTAAGACACAATGCCTTAGCAAGTATAGATCAAACTGATGCCTCACTACCACGTACAAGCTCTTCACTGACATTATTTCAGACACCATTCATGACCACCTGCCTTCTGGGGCATACCTTGAAAAAGGAGAAAGTGCTTAGCCAGAAATAACCAGTTGCTGATAAACAGGGTCATTGTTGAAGACTGTATAAAGATGCAGAAACATTAAAGCATGGTTCGGATAGATTATCAACAGGCATATGGTAGTATATTCCATTAATTAATACTGCAATTCCTTAATAAAAAACGATACATATGCCTGAACAGATGTGGCAAACAACGATGATATTAATCGACAATAATGAAAAATTAACAATTGCAGGCATAAAAATCCGAAGATTAATTTTTCAATAAGACAGTCTATCTTCTTTACTATTTTGCTTGGCAATAGATTCGCTAAGCAAATTACTAAGTAAACGTGGGATTGCCTTGAAACTGAGCCAGTGCCGCCAAGAAGATCCAAATAAAAAAGTTAACAGCCTTCTCTTCATGGATTACCTAAAGCTTAATGTCAGAAAAGATAGCGATTTAAGTGAGCTATTGCTAATTGCACATACCTTCTCTGTAGATAATGGTATGAAATTCAATCAGGATGAATGTGCCAAGTGCTCCATCAGAACTGGGAAGAGGATCCACATACAAAACATCTACCTTGATGAGGATACCAAGATCAGAGACATTAAAAGGTAGGAACATACAACTATCGTGGCATGGAAGAAAATGATGTAATTCAACATGGCACAATGAGAGAAAAAGTAGGCAAGAGTATGTGCGCCGTATCAGGAAAAATTTCAAAACACAGCTGGCAAATAAAACCAAAGTGACTGGCATAACCAGGTAGCTTTGCCGTAGCATAGTGTTGGCATTATTGACTGGCCGCAGAGAGATATTAACATACTAGATACATAAACTAGAATAATGTTGGCATTTTACCGAGTAATATACAGAGACCAGTGTCTACGAAGATGGTATCTAATAAGAAAAGCAGAATATAAGCGTTTGCCAGAGATTGACCATCAATACCGGGATACAATTGTGAGCATTGGGCAATATCTAACAAGCTCGCAGAGTCCGAACATTAAAATTATATATGGACGCCAAGAAAAGAGAGCCAGTAGAACTCCCTCCCTAACAAAACTGATAAAACATTTTGCGCAAGACTCTCTTACCAATGAGACAGCAACGGAAAGCAATCCAGCACAGGATGAACTATCAGTGTAATATACTGAAAAAAGAAGGTTTTGTAGACTGACATAAAATGGAGCTATTCACTATGATCAGGAGAGAAGAACAATGGCAGTTCAAGATCAGGACGTGGTGACCAATGCTTTTAAAAAGATGAATGATCTCAGCAATAACAACAAGTGCCGGTTCTAGCACACAGTAGTAGAGAGTAGGATCCACTTGAACTCCAGTTGTAGAGCCCTCTTGAGGGTTGGCTATTTTACAATGCAACACAATGGAGTATGCAAATATCTCCGCTGGAAAATCTCTAAAAACTTAAATATTCAATTCAGTAGCAAGTCTTGGTAATAGGTACCAGAACAATTGTAAATAAATCATACACACCCCCATACAGAACCACTGCATCAACATACCCCAAAAACGGGGCTATTACACTTCACATAGGGATATGTACAAGTAGGAGAATGTGGCGACCAAAGTTGAAGTAAACGCCCCTAATGATGCTGGCCTTAACAGACCAAACGCCCATAATGATGCTGGCCTTAACAGAGCAAGGGCATATACGACATGAAAAGTAACTAGAATCCTAAGAAGATATCAATCATTCCAGGCATTATAGGAGCAACCGAGCTAATGAAGAAGAGTTGTGAAAATTATTTGGCGAATATACCCCGTGAATTAAGTGCAAAAAAGAAATACAAAAAATTGCACTCATAGGAATGGTTAGAATCTTTAGAAGATCTCTCGGTTGGAGTAAGTACACTAATAGGAGACAGTTTGCCATTCAGAAGAATGTCCGCGGATTAAGGACTATCCTCTTATCAAGTGTTTCCTTTTCAGATTAAATACGTGTTTAACTTTCTTTCAAAGTGTTTTTTAACATGTTTTATTAACTGTTTTCTCTCTCATATATATATATATATATGTATATATATGTACATATATGTATATATATATATATATATATACTAAAAGAAAAACACTACGTCGCTTATGCTCGAATGACGATAGTTAAGTTTTTCACACGGCAAATACATTTATTTTCATCGACATCAGTGAAGCTGTTTATTTTTCAAGAAAATCTGAGGGTAACTTGTTATAGTCGGGGACCACTACGAACACCAGCAAAAGATTTCAAATGCATCAGTAAGCTGACCATATAGTTGTTGGCATGTTTAAGACTAAAAAACTCTCAGTAATATTTTATGCCATGTCTATAGTGACGAATATATTCAGAGAAGAGGAACACTTGATATACAACCGATCCTATAAAAAAAAATATCATAGTAGTAACGAAAACTTACTTCGAAAAATCTCCAGAGTATATGAAGAAAAAAAATAAATAAATAAAAATTTACGAAGCTGAAGAATGTAAAAAAAAATAAATTGACGTTATTTCATGTTTAGTTAATGCCGGTACATTTAAACAAATTCTTCAAATGTACTCGAGTATAATTATACACCAAATCATACTTCAACGTGTATCTATGGCATCATATGCTCTCTCTATATATGTGTATATCACACACCGATGCATCGCAGCGTTGATTCATTAAAATCGGTTGAATGTGCAACTATTTCATAAACGCTAAAAATAAAAGCTCAATTATTGTGCAATAAATCGTATATTATTGCTATTACCTCGAGGCATCGTCAAATAACTAATCCATTACTAATTTGATTACAGCAATTAAATGAATAGTGGTTCTAAATAAGGTCTAAATATATTTGTAAATAGGCCTTAATCAATATTCGTTTGCCAATGGCATGGAAGGAAATTACGGATCTGCCGAAAAATAGGCCCGGGAGTGTTATTAAACTGATGGGTAGGAATAATTATCTTGAATGAATAAAAATATGCGTTCCTGCAAAATAAACATTGGCATCGAATGTAGAACAAGGCCGAGTGCTAATGGTAGAATTCTTATAGAAGGATGAAACATATATATATATATATATATATATATATATATATATATATATATATATATATATATATACTAGTCTTTAAGCCCGGCCTTGCCCGGATGTTTGGGGGTGTATGTGGAGCAAAAAAAAAATAGCGGTCGATTTTTTGTTAATTTGACCCCAACTATGCCCCCTAACATTTATTGTGTTGGGCTCAAATCAAGTTATTACGTTAGATCCATGTCGAAGGTGTCTATATATAAAATTTCAAGTGTTTAGACCAACAATTGTCGGAGGAGTTTGGTAGAGTTCTCAAAGGTCAACTCGTTGAACTTTGACTGCTGAAAAATAACATTTCCGGCCGAAAGCGTATCACATATATTCAGCCAAATCTCAGTAGCCTGTATATCAAATTCTGAGTCTGTAGGCTGAAAATTGACAGACTTATTGCGTAGGGAAATGTACGCACACAAACATACACATAATCACGTAAACTTTTATAGATATATAGATAGATGGATTAATAGATTAAACAAAAACATATACGTATACATAAATATATATGGAAACAAATTTGTGTATATATATATATATATATATATATATATATATATATATATATATAGGTTCAGAAGACAGTTCTTTCGAAATCTTAAATTTGAATTTAAAATAATGTATTTTCAAATCATTTCTCGTTGAATTACCTTTACTTCATAAGTCATTTTAAATAGGTTTCTCGCTCTATCTAATCGTTACAATTGCAATGATTTTAAATCAATTATGCATTGTTTTTTTTTAATTCAAGCTAGGTCGTAAACCTGCGGAAAGAGCTCGAGATATAACTGAACGTTTTCGCCATAACCAACTACTTATAAATTGTGGATCAATAAATTTCGGGGCTGCCACGAAAGACTGGAAGATTATGAGATAAGGGGGTCGGCTATGTAATGTGTAAAGCGATCAAATAAAGCCTTAGTAAAAACCAATCCACAAATAATTATCTGGAAACTTGCTTCTAAATTAGAAGTAAACGTATACCACAGTTTCCAATTCAGTGAGAGAGATTGAAACACTAAAAACTTGATGATCGCCTCACGAATTGAACATGAACCAAATTAAACGCTGCTATGAAATGGCATCACACTATGTTCTTTACGATTGTGGTTAAAAGTAAAGAACCTTACCTCATGCATCGTGCGGCTCGTGTTAGGAAAGAAAATAAAAGAGAAAATAAAAATTGCCTCCCCTGCTATTCATGGACTGATGATCACGTGATGTGACGAGAGCGGGGAGGGGGTATGCAAATAAGATGTGGTTGTGTCTCTCTATGAAAGAGCCGTGTTCTTTATTTTGGGCGTCAGTGTGGAAAGTGCAGAGAGATGAGAGCAGTTGGATTTGAGTTTGAGACTTTTGATCTGAGGATGAGTTCAAATTTAACGTCAACGACTATCGGCGACGATCAGCTCAGTGGTTAGACGCCGACAAAACTCTACGACACTTCCCGAAGCCTGAGTTGCATCAAATTAGGTGATGCTGACTGATTTCATCCATTAAACTTACTTGAATTCAAACGAAACCATTACGGCGAGGAAGTACTGTGGGCATACGGATGTTTGCTTCACAAAGTTCAGCGATAGCAAAAATGCCTTCAGCGATTCCCTCGCTTTAGAACGCTATTTTTGTAGGTTACCGTCATAAATACACAAGGTTTGCGTTGAGTTCTGTTCATAGAGGACGAGAAACCGCTAGACAGAAACAAGCAAATCGAGTACATGCGCCCATAATTTACGAGAGAACACGTGTACGATATCTCATTGTAAGAAGCTCATTCAGATGCAGGTAAACTTACGTAGGTGAAAGAAGCAACATTTGGTTCACATACTGTAGAAGCCCTATTTTTCATTTAAGAATTATTACAGAACTCCACAACTGTTGAACCCTTGAAACGTATTTTTCGAGATTATAACAATAATCTATATATATATATATATATATATATATAAAAGCGAAAATGTGTGTTTGTATGTATGTGTGTTTGTATGTCTCGCAAAAACATTCGACACGGGCCACGTATGTTTACCAGATCAGTATCATTTTAACCTTCCAACCTTCCACCGACACATATCGAAAAAATGGCCAAAAACGTTAATTTTTTTTTCACCCTGAAATCATCAGTTTTCTACAAGGGGGGGCAGCAATAACCATCCTGTCATGACGAGTTCTGTTCTACCCATGTGTCATACGACGTCGTCACCTGATTTACTTCAAATATTTGAAAAAGCGACAGAATTTTGTGGACGTCGTCTTAGCCCAGTTGCTTAAGGCACGGCCTCATCATCTAAAGGTTTTGGGTTCCAATTTTGGTGTGAGATGTCTTTTTTTTTTCGATATTTTTAAAATTTAATATTGAAGCAGGGTTATTTAAGCCATTTTTCACGTGTTTTTCAGAATTTTTAATGTTCGTTTTTCTGTTTTTTTTACTTCGTTTATTTTTAAGTGTTCAATAACACCCCCACCCCCACCACCCACACACACCAAAAAACACCCGGTCGACGCCGGGTACCTCCCGCTTTTTCGATTTTTTAAGTTTTAATATTGAAACAGGGTTATTTAAGGCATTTTCACGTGTTTGGGGGGGTTCTATTTTTTCAGATTTTTCAAAGAGGTTTTAACGATCGTTATTCTGTTTTCTTTTTTGTTTTTGTTTTTCCGATTTTTAGATTTAACATCGTTCGTTTGCCTTACGTTATTTTTTGTGTTTTTTTCTCGATTTTCTTAAGTTTTAACTTTTCTTTTATATAATATTCCATTTTTATTTAATATTTTAAAATATTTACTTCGCTTATTCTTATGTTTTGATTACCCCCCACCACCACCCGATCACACACACCTCTAAACACTCGGGCAACGAGTATATCTATAATGTAAACATGCAAAATATTGCTATCAAAGGCGCTGATTGGGTTCACCGGCAAAAATAGAGAGACATATATCGTATGTGTTTATATAATAGTGCTCAATATTTAATCTAAGTTTATTTTTATAATCGTATAATCACACTTTCCTTATTTAGTTCTACCCTGGGCACACTGCAATTTTATTGGTTAAGCTGAAGCGTCTGTAAGCTCGACATCACTTGTTCAACAAATGTATTCTTTATTGTTTATTGTTTATTGTTTCCTGTTGTGAAATTGGTAATAATAGTATGATTTTACTCGTTATCGTTTTCGTGATTAATTGAATATGCATACAATTGTTTCATATTATTCCAGAAAATACGTATTTTTATTATAAAGCACGAAATGATAAAATGAAAGAAAACGCTCATATTTTCATTATTATTTAAAGCATTTTAATGTCGATGCGAACAATGATGTAGATAACTCATATTCAAGCGCTTAACCGTTAGACTCCCTTTTCATGTTTAATGATGCGGGCATATCTTTATCTGTTCTCTTGTCATAACACTTTTGGCCATTCTTTCGTTTTTTGAGGTTTACGTTTTTAACCACTTGACGTGAGTCCATATTACTGACATCACTGTTTCTATACAGAATCATGTAACAAAAGGTCATACCTTATTATATCCTTCCCTGACAATTCATTTGCAATTCGCGGATATCGCTGTAATGTTGTAGCGCAGTGACTGTATTACAAGTAATGGAACGTGTTATAATGAAGTAGTTGCGCGTTCTCACCTCGAGTAATCACTTCTGACCAATCCAACAAACGGAAACATCCCCCGACTGAACTGTTAAGGTTGCTCGATAAAGGAAAGTCTTCTGCTCCTATATATCCTCACTACGGGCTACTTGATTTTAGAATTACCCTCATGTTTATTTCTTTCTTTACTGTATTAGTATGCAGAAGTTTAAATGGAACGCACACATACATTTCGCTGGTTAATCCTCACATAGTTCCCTGTATGACTTATACCAATTAAGAGCTGCTCACGTCCAAGTGGAAATACGCCGTGTTTTGAGCGAAATACAGTAAGAAATATATAAATCATTAAAAGAAAAAGTATAAGTGGAAAGGTCATAAAACATCACGACAGAAGACGTAGAAAAAATTCCCGATAAAACAAATATATATGTAACAGAGACCGAGCGCGCGTGTGCATATGCCGAACCGTGTACGAAAACAAAAACAAAAAAAGACTAAAAATAAGAGTGTACACTAATCGGCAGGCACGTTCAGAACGTTTGAGATCACGTTCGGTAGCATGGTAGTGACGGCACAGCAGTGAAAGAAGTCACGCGTGGCAGGAATATGAGAAAACCTTTGCGACTATATATACAACGTGTTTTTTCTACATGTGTAGGTCCTGGATATGACCTTAAACTATATCCGATGGTGAGGCCCCAGCTTGCGGGCTCTGGGGAGTGTGGAGCCACCCTTTAATTGCCATTGCTCCCAGGTCCACTCTGACCCGGAGGGGTAGTACCTGTTAGGGTCCCAACTATGGGTTGAATAGAAACCGACTTGAAAAAAACAAATATATTCTATTAAAAAAGTTTTCTTCAAAATCAACGGATTCGGCATTAAATAACATGTAAAGGGTTGATATGCCGTAAAACAAAAACAACCAACCAATATACATGTGTAACGTTATAATTATAGTTCAAGAAGATGCTATGTAAGAAACTATACAGACCGTAGAGCTCAGAAAATACACAATTTAAAAGTGATTTGTTAAAAATTCTTCAAAAACGGTCTACTAAAATAATAAAAGCAAATACATCGAACATCCGGACAATAAATAGACTCGTAAAAAAGGCTTATTTACGACAATCAGTTTAATAGGTATAAGAAAATAAAAACAGTGATTACAAAGGCGTTAACAGATTGTAAGTACAATAAACCAAATTTGGAGACAAATGCCAAGCGTACATACGGTGGCTAAAGTAGAGGAAGATTGAATTAGCAGACACTATTCGTAATATTTAAATAAAGTAAAAAAAAAAAAACCCTGATCTATACAATGCGGACAGTATGCTTCGATTGTACGGACGCTTCTGCTGCAAGGTAAGCGATATAACGATCGTTCGTCTCAGCCGTCTTCGCCTCAGGCTAGATCTGATGGCTGCGAAATGTATGGGATATATTAGCGGTCGCAGCGTCGTAGACGGAAATTAACTTTAGCTAAAGTCTTATTGTTTGTTTTCGTCGTATATGTTGACTCTGTGAACCAGTCAGCAATGTTATCCTGTTTATATTTACCTATCTCATAGATAATACGCACGCATATAGATCAATCTGTTTTTAGTGGAAATAGGCTGATACTATTTTTGCATGATGCATCTTTATATATATATATATATATATATATATATATATATATATATATATATATATATATATATATATATATATATAATTATATATATATATATATATATATATATATATAATTATATATATATATATATATATATATATATATATATATATATATATATATATATACGAGACAAAATATTAGAACGGTGAGTTTCAATAAAAATAATGGAGGCAAAGAATATGTATTTATACGTTATCTTATTTGTATCCATTTGAAGAACACACGGCCACTCTGCAACATAGTCTGTCATCTTTAAATATTTTTTTATGTGAATCTAATTTTAAGCGTAAGATTTATTTGCAATCAGCTGATGCACGTTCTGTTGCTTTGGGCAATTGTATTGCCCCCCACCCGAATATTTCCTTTTTTACGCGGGTATTTTATTAGTCACTCTGTGAATTATTTTCCCGGTTGCAATATCAGAGTGGAAAGATGAAATTCTCGCCCTATAAACGACGGCATCCGCCTCAGCATAAATACCAACAAGTCTCCTGTACCTTATAAGTACGTTGCTGGAATCTATGTTAAAGAGAAAACTCGTCAACCACCTCAGCAAAACTAATCTCCTAAGTGGCATGCAATGGTTTCCGCTCTGTTTGATCTCCAGATATGCTAACAGTTATATCTAATAGGATTAACGATCCTCTCGACTAATGCTTCCTTTCAAGGCAACTGTTCTTCATATATTAAAACCCTTTGGT
Source organism: Euprymna scolopes (assembly GCF_053919585.1). Taxonomy (NCBI): domain Eukaryota; kingdom Metazoa; phylum Mollusca; class Cephalopoda; order Sepiida; family Sepiolidae; genus Euprymna; species Euprymna scolopes. Next base: position 52,577,238 of record NC_136486.1, on the reverse strand, counting down.
AGAGTAAAGCAAACACGTTGTTTTTCAACAAGATATCTAACTATGGTATAGCTTGAAATGTCTCCTTAATAATTGAATCATTTTTCATCATAAGAGTAGTGGTCCATTGGCAGAAATCAGAAGCCCACAGTATTAATGCTAAGTCCCTCGAAGATTTATCCAGGGCCGGGCTATATCACTTACCTCCCAAATACCCTCCTAATAACATTCGCAGACATTTTATGCTGACGACATTACCATTCATGGCAACAAATCAAAGGGAGTAAATCAACAAGTTCTTTCTGATTCTTTCTCCTCTGACCCTGAGCACGTGCTGCAATGTGTTTACTTTTAACGCATCAAAATCCAAGCTTCTATCTTTAAATCATCAACGTTCTGATCCCCGTCTGCTTTGACAAGCTTCTGGATCTTACCTTTACTCCTAGTTTGATATTGAACACATCCATGAGACTCGTTTCCAGGATCACTAAAAAATGATGGGAGCATTATATCGGTTTTGTATATATCTTACTACTGAGACAATTCTCTACCCCAATAAGAACTAAGTACGTCCAAGGATGGACTGTAGTTGTCATACCCATGCAAGAGCTTCTAGAGGCACATATCTTGCCGTGACAGAGCACAAACTAGACTTCATAGTCTTGTTAAATATGTATGTTACTCTTCCCCGCAGCCTCTTTCCCATAAAAAGACGCCTCGAGCCTATATCTCATCTATCATTATTTTCATGGGAAGTGCTCGTCTGAGATCAGATCTATGCCCCCACCTTTGCCAAACTTTCAGGAAAAATACTAATAATTATTTCCCCCAGTCTTTATCTATACCTAAATCGTAACGTAAATTTTTAACAAAGTTTCTTTCTTAGAACTGCACGCTTATGGAACACCCTTTCATACCCTTGCTTTCAGTAACTAAAATATGATTGTCTTCAAGACCAATGTGAAAAGGTTCTTGATGAGTCGTCTCCTTAAGTAATCCAATTTACCAAATTTCGACAACAAACTATTAAAACGACATTGACGCATTGACCACCGTACACTCATCTACCCTTGTCCTCGAGTGGGCTCCGGGTGTTGTATAAATAGAGACTCCTTTGTAAAAAATATTGAAGCACATAAAACAGCTACCAGCGTGTTCATTTCCGTTTTTATGCCGAACGCTTCACCTGGTACTGGTCACCGGTGTTGCAAATTATATTCTCATATTTACGGTTGAAAGATGTCTTATACCGACCTGGATACTTCGTTTCCTTGGAAAGAAAGGAGTTGTAACTTTAAAAATGTATGAGAATAAATGTTTTCATTTTCACTCACAACACTCGGAAGTTTGCTTAGCATCAGTTAACGTTAGTATCTATCACCGCGAGAAAACTTGGTGCGTTTATATATTCTTGTGCTGATCATCGGTAACTCTGTAATCTCACATCTACAAACAACGTAAAATACAGACAAGTAGCAACTGATCTTATGACGGCACAATTTTAAATAACGAGTCATAACTTATCAGTGAATAATTTTTTTGCAATATTAATTACATTAGGAAAATATACGTTGTAGAAAATTACATCAACTGAAAGTTTACAAAACTTAATCTATATGCTACTCTAAAGTTCGTTTTTATATACGTTGTTACATTGACTGTTTCTTTCGTATATTGACTATTGATGGCTTAATGAAGGATGACGTCAGGAAAACATGTATATATACAAAACTTGAAGTGATCTGAAAACGTTAAGCCTTAAAAAAATGTAGGCTCCTACACTATACTTTTATTCACGCTAGCCGATTACTATTTACAAGATATAAAATGAAAAGCTCATTCATACTTTTTACATTGCGCATCATAATTATTAATAAAACTTTATCAAAGCTCTATGTGCAAACAGTATGGTTTAGTTAATTTACTAATTCTTTAGGGACTGAATGGCACAACTCTATCGTTATTAAATAATGATATTTCTCGTTAGCGATGCTATGAAATATACAATGCATGCAATCAGTTTCATGTTTCTTTGATGGTTGAGAGAGTTATGTCCCTTCCCTGAATATTTGTCACCGAAATGGTGTTGTTCCTTTCTCTTTACTCTATCCTTATGTTTAATGCAAACTGATAAGCTGAGACCTAGTTTAGCATTAATTCTCGTAAAGCATCTAGAGCAAGATCTTATCTTCCAACCAATGCAGTAGAACCCCAGGATACGGTTGTCCTATGATATGTTTTTTTTAGATTACGATATGGAATACGATGATCTCCGGACCATAGTTACGATATCCCCCCCCGTCTTTCGGTGTGATTTATAATGTTATTTTATTATATACGGGCGTATTGTATACGGTACTTTATTTTTTAAACTAATTAATGCCGTTTCCCGGGGTTCTCCTATATATTTTTTTGTTTCATACTCTAAAGTTATTGGAAAAAAATCTAATGGAATAAGAAGCTATATGCCAATGAAGTATGAAAGCAGCGAATTAATAGAGATCTTAGGTGAAACAAATCAAAATTATTATGAGAAAAGCTAGTATGTTGAATGCCCCTTATCCAGAGAAAGTGCCCGCCATTTTTCAATGGTAAGATCAAAGGTAAAAGTCAAATTCTGCACATATATACTCTTCTATAGCCCACACCATTAGACCGATCATGACTAAACCTAATATATTGATAGCCCCCCCAACTATGGATAGTGCAAGCAATATTTTAACGTTAAGATCAAACATCAAAGTTATAATCTATGTATATATATTCTCTTAAAAGGCATACCACTCGGCAGATCATGATCAAACCTTGCATTATGATGGCCCCCCTCACCTAGGGATATGGACACCATGTTCAAGGTTAAAGTCAAAAATCAAGATCATAACCTATGTATATTTCTATTCTCATATAGCATGCACACTTCGACAAATCATGACTAAAAGTGACATGATGTTGGCACCACAATGAAGGATGGTGCATACGATTTTTTAAGGTAAAAGTCATAATCAAAGTAATAGCGTATATATATATATATATATATATATATATATATATATATATACTACTTAGAGCCTACATCACTGAACCGATCATCACCAAACCTGACATTATAATGGTCTTATGCCTAGTTATGCTTCACACTATATTCCAAAACAAAGGTCAAATGTTAAAGACAGGGCTTTGCTAGTTTTATGTATAAATATGACTGAGACTAACAAAATGATGCTTTTCAGAGAGAGTTTGCAGTCAGGTTCTATTTTGGCCAATCTAATTACAGGAGGTTTTTTGCTCTGCATTAAACACACTCAAATGGGCCAGGTAGTCACTAGCTCAAATTTGAGAAAAGTAATCCGGACATGGTCTAATAGTAGATTTCAAGACATAGAGAATGGCTTCAGCTGTGAAAAAGGGTATAGAGCGATTGAAAACATCAATTGTACGATAGGCAGAAAGAACATTGGATCTACTATCTTGAATCAAGGACAGATTTGATGAGAAAATATACAAATACCTATCAGCGACCAATGCTTTTGCTCACATACTGTTCATAATTTTCCATCTCGCATTACTTTTCATCTCATTGACCACATGTCCTTGAGTGACTCTTAGTCATGATATATGGTGATCGTGAAAGGAGAAATAAAACAACGCACAAGCAGACACAAAGACACACACACACAGACACACACAGAAACACATGTATATATATATATATATATATATATATATCGAAGTAATGAAGGAAATACTTTTATAATAAATGATTAAAAGTAAAATACGTTTTAAAATTAAGAAAGATGTCCCCTATTTCTTTATTTTAAAACGTATTTCACGTTTAAAAGTAAATTATAAAATCTTCTTTCATGATTGCGATATATAAATTATGTTCTCCCGAAGAGAACCATAACACACACACACACATATATATATATATATATATATATATATATATATATATATATATATATATATATATATTAGTGTTGGGAGGATTAATCGGAATCGGCATGGGGAATCGTAATAATCGGAACATTTATGGGTATAAGACTCGGTATCGGAATCGGAAATATTGGTGACTGTTTTCGATACCGAATGGATTATTTTAATTGTCTTTTTTTATTTAATTTCGTTTCAGGTAAAAGGTTCCGTTGCTGACAACGTGGATGAATTAGTAAATATGCAATTAGTTAAGAATACAAGTAAACCTAAAATCGATAGATCATCTTCCACAAGTGCATTTTGACTTTTGTGAAAATATTTGCATAGTTACTGTGTTTTAATGAGAGTCGGGGGATAATAACAATCTCATAGTTAATTAATTAGAGATGTATGAACAAAATCGGAATCGGGATCAGTGATTTTGTCAGGCTCGGGAATTTAGCACTAAATCGGTAATTGTACTGGAATCAGGAAAATATTGGAACCGTCCCCTCAGTAATATATATATATATATATATATATATATATATATATATATATATATATATATATATATATATATATACTCGTTTTTTTTATTCAAAAGTAATGGACTAGTGAATTCAACGAGATTGTTAGATAGTGCTCAATAAAAAGAGCTGATAATACTTGTTTATTGTTATATAAACATGCTCACATCCCGCTGCTACAAACAGACACTTGTTTCAATCAAACAACAGATATCATCAGGCAGCGACTTGACTATTCAAATGTTCATTGAATAATAGATTTTTATTTTAGGTAGGAACTCTTTAAAAGTTGGAGTTAAAAAACCTTAAAACACAGAACTTTAATTATAAGATGTAAAGAGGGAGGGCAATCTAAATAAAGTTAAAAAATTATAATGGAGATAGAATGATTAAGAGAATAAAAAAAGAAATAGAGAAAAAAAATAAATAGAGTAAGAAAAGAGAGAAAAATTGTAATATGGAGAAGAAAAATAGAAAAAGATATAAAGGGTTACTATAAAAAAATAAGGGCTATCAGAGAAAAGAAAGAATGATGAAATATAGTTAAAGAGAGAAAGTAAGAATATATGTAGAGGGGATATAGAAAAAGAAAAAGATCTGCTTGTCAACCAATTTATGAACAATTATACATTTCAGTAACGAGACAACTTATTACAAAAACAAACAGAAAATACAATCTAAGCGTAAGAAGTGTACATGTGAAAAATGACAGAGAATGTAACCAACCAACATATTTATAATCTCACATACGTCCACGAGTAATATCAATGCAGTTCAAACATACGTCTACAATTAATTAAGCCCTTTATTCTAAATGATAAAAGTTTAAAGTTTTTGCGTTTTTTTATTAAATAAATATATAAAAAATAATGATAAAATAATATTAAAATTATTATTAATAATAATAATAATAGTAATAATAAAAATAATAGTAATATTAATAATAAAAATAACAACAATAATAATAATAATAATAATAATAATAATAATAATAATAATAATAATAATAATAATAATAATAATAAAACGGAACAAAAGAATGAAAATGGAATAAAAATTAATATTTATTATCTTTTTAATATAACCTATTTAGCCATAAGAGGGGATTAAAGAAATTAAATAGGACTAATAAATATAAAGAAAAATCTACTAATATTTATGCATATAAAAAGAATATCATATATATATATATATATACATACATATATATATATATATATATACATATACATACATACATATGCACATACACATGCATATAAGTAAAGGTGTAACTCTATACTATTAAGTTGAAAGTTTAAGCTCGTTAAGTATAAATATAAAGTCATATTAATCACATATTAACACATTCAAGACAGTATTAGATATATAATTTTATGTATACACATGTATACAAAAAATACACAAATATATGCACACAGTCATATACTAATATACAACAACGCACACACACGTACATATACGCACACATAAATATGTATAATTCACATAAACCATATATATAAAAATACATACGAATAAGAATTATTTGACAAGAGTACAGATAGATGCATACACACATAAAAGCATACAAATGGATTGAATAAACATTATTATGGGAGTACACAACAAAGGAGTGTATACAAAATAACATAGAAGTATATAAACATAAGTACACACGGTCATAAAATAAACACATAGACAGTTACATATTCACATAGACACACAGGTATATAAGATAGGGAAAGTTAAGAATGAAATCAGGCGAGGAGAAAGTATATTAATAGTATTTTAATAATTTATAGACATCAGTAACAATTTTAAATTCATTTAAATTTTATATCTAAACAAAATTACTTAAAATATGGCTTTTATAATGTTTGCAATTAATTTAATTTTTGTGCTTCTTATTTAATAATTTATCTATTTCTCTAAACGTAAGTAAAAAAAAATTCTCATAAAGACATAGGTAACAAGGTGAGTTTAAAGATGAACAGGTTTTGGCTTTCTTTTAAATTTTCCATTTTACTATTGGGGAGTAACCTTGCTCTACTAGTTCGTTGTAATATTTAGACAGGGAAGTTCTATTTTGTACTCATTATTGGCAGTGCATTGATAGAAACGTACATACACATATATATACACACACACACATATATATATATACATATATATATATACATAAAACCATATATCTCCAGATATATGTATACACATCCTCATATAAACACATACATACATATATAGGCGTATATGTACATACTTATTTAGTCAAACAAAAATATCAATTACTTTTTAAAGACATGTATAAAATAAAGTTAGTTAATAAGTAGGGATATGAAGTTAACGATGTAAACATAGATATAAATATGTATATATATATTTAGTAATATGGTGTATATATAAGAAAATGGTGTAGATAGAAGGTTAGGTATAACGAAAATAATAGTAGTAATAATGATGATGATTTTAATAATAACAATAATAACAATAATAATAATAATAACAGTAGTAATAATAAAAATAATAGTGAATATAAATAAAGTAATAATGAGAATAAGAGAATAATGCATATGTTAGCTATAAAACGAAAAGATGTAATATACATATTGAAATCAATATAGAACAAGAACAGGTTAATACATACGTATAAGTATATATGTATGAGTAGGTGATTGTGTTACTTAATTATCTTTTTTAAGTATTTGTAGAATTTAAGTTGGCCAAGATATGTGGAAAGACCTGTCTTATAAGTGTTTAGTCGGGTGATCCATTGTATTTCTTTTTGTTTTCGTATTATTGTTGATGGGAAATTTGAGTCTATTAGGAGGCAACTAATATTGTCTAAAGTGTGTCGAGGTAAATTTAAGTGGTTTGCTAGTGGGGTAGGGAGTTTGTCTGATTTTCGTCTTCTGATTATTTGGACGGATTCAAAACCGTGTCAGAGTTTCGGCAATGTATCCTTCACTTTTGCAAATGGAACAGTGTATATAATATATCACATTAGAACTGTCACATGTTAGACTCGGCGGTTTTATGTGAGCATTACATTCAGGTATATAGAATAGTGGTGTGTTATTTGGGTGTATGCATATAAGGCATCGCGGTTTATTGCAATCTATAATTGCCATTTTGTTGTGCGTTTGCAGGTGAGTATGGGTGAAAGATTGGGTGGTTGTTTGATCGAATTAATTGGTGGAAGGTGAAATATAGACTAAATAGTGGAGTTATTTTTTATGTTGTTGTAAGTTTTTTTAGGTGCTTTTTAATTATATGCATGTGTTGGTCGTGGCTGAACACCATTGGGATGCGTTTGTTAATGGTTTTTGTTTGTACTAGAGAAGACGGGATCTGCCAATTTTATTAGTGTTTTTATGGCTTGTTTAATATACTTAATGGGATATTGATTATCGATGAATTTTTGCGTAAGTTTTGTGATATGGTGTATGTCGTCTAGGGCGTCGGAGCAGGTGCGTTTTATTCGTATGCATGAACTGTAAATGATAGTTTTTTTTAGGTTTAATGGATAGTTGCTATAGAAAATGAGGAATGTCTGATTGTCAGTAGGTTTAATATAGAGGGGCGTTGATAGTCTATTGTTATGGGATATGATAGTGATGTCCAAGAATGGGATGGAGTTGTATGAGTGTTTCATGGTAAATTTTATATTGTTATGTGAATTATTGATGCATTCGTGGAAATTATTTAGGTTTGTTAGTCCATGTGGGCATATGAAAAAAATATCATCAATGTATCGGCAATAATGAGATGGTTTGAGGGGGAAGTTTTCAAGGAGTTTTGTTTCTAGAATAAACATGTTTTTCATTTTTCTTTTTGGTGTCGAAAGGTTCTAGGTCGACTGATAACGTCTCCTTGACTGAAACAAACGGCTATTTGTAGCGACCATATGTAACTGTTCACCTAAATAATAAAATAATTTGCTCTTTTTATTTACCACGATTTATCACCATCGTCGTTTTCATTAGTTCTGACTTCTGAACACCTCAAACCTGAATATATATATTTATATATATACATATATATATGTATATATATATATATATATATATATATATATATATATATATATATATATTGTGTGCGGTCTTTTAACAAATTTTAATAAAAAAATAAACGCACACCATCGGCAATGAAAATATAAATGTATAGCGTATTCCATGAAAAAAAAAAGGCATAACGTTTATAGCTTTTATAAAAAGAGATAACACTTCAGACGTTTCTGTCTACGATTCCGTCTATGATATTCTTTATCTATGCCTAGATAAAAACTGTGATTAAAACGTTGCCTTGAGATCATAGAATATGCAATATATTTAAAAGTTCATAATCGGAGTAGAAAATCGCTGAACTAGAGGCATACGAGACTACCAATCAGCAGGTAATTAGCTATCTAATAAATATTGATATATACTTTCACCTTCTTAAACGGTGAATGATAAAGTATAGTTTTTAATTACGTGTCTAATAAATATAAATTGTTTTTAATTATTTGTTGATCATGTGCAAATTGCCACATGTAAATAATCGTTTTCTTATTGTATATTTAGTTAATCATTTCTTCTTCTTCTTATTATTATTATTATATTATTATTATTATTATTGTTGTTGTTGTCGTTGTTATTATCATTATTATTATATTATTATTATTAATAAAGATTTTCACACAAGTTATCTATGATTTCTTTTCTATAACGACTTGTTGTATTTCTTGAGGTCTGAGTGTTAACACTCTCATGGGATTTTCGCAGTTCCCCACATATTTCGATTATATTTGGATATAAATTTGGGTTATTGCAACAGTCGTTTAACCTTGACTTTTACTTGATAGAAACCACTGGTCCTCATTTTATCTTGGGTGGCAACAAATCTACTCAAGGTCTAAGTTTTCTACGCACTAATCTACTGCCAGTTTTGTTAGTTATTAACTTAACTTCGCCACGATTATCATTGGTATATGTGTGTCGAAAAACGACTTTGGGATCTGAGTCTTTTCTGCATTATCAAGCAGAAGTAAGGCTAGTGTGTCATCCTCGGTTGTTTCATTTGCCTTTAAACTTTCAAATTATTTAGTCTGACGTCAGTCAATGCCGAATAATTTTGGTGGGCTCGTACACCAAAGCTAGTGAGGATCGTCAACAAGTCAATTAGATGAAAAACACCTGGCGAATGATGCTTACTGAGCCAATCAGAGCTGACTTCTTGAGTACGGTGGTACTGTATCTGATTTCTAAGGAGTTAAGTTTGTTCATAAGATCATTAGGAATTGAGCAAAGAGCTCGATGGAAGTGTTCTTATTCCACAATCTAACAATCTATGTTATTAGTTTCTGATAGGTCAGTAGTTTCTCATTCTTCTGGTCTTGTAAGTTGATGTCGTTTGGGCAAACCACGTCAATAATTTGGCATTCATTCTTCTTTTTGTTCCAAACTCCAATATTTAGTTTCCTATGAGATATCTGTCGGTCACTCTGAATACTGAGATCACAGATAATCTTTAAGTCCTCTTTTTAAATTACATTTTCTGCGTGATACTGGTTCCATTTCTCCGTAATTAGAATCCAAACATTTAGCAAAAACTCTAGTGCAGATTTGTATTACATGTGTCATGGGGACATGTGTACTCTTTTGATCAAGTGTAGAACACGCACTAACCATGAACACCACTGTTTTACAACCTACGCTTATCAGAACAGTCCTTCCCATATAAGTTTTTATGTATTGCATTTTATTTAGCGCATTTTCCTGAGCAGCACATATAAGCTTTTCTGTTTCTCTTTTCAAGTCACTTTAGGGGAGAGCATCCATCGTGTCCTGACATTTTGTGTGCATTTGTATCTAACTCAAACTGACCATAGATTTTCATTCTTTTCAACTCAGTCACCTTTTCTACTTCGATTCTTTCCCGCTAATCTTCGGATGAATATTTATCTAGCTCTTGCTCTTTAGCAACTTTTTCAAATAATTAATCAAGTAAACACTTCTAAGTTATCAAGTGACACACCCTGCAATCGTAATTAGCACTCTGTACTTTTTGTCTTTGCGATATACAGAGTGAGCAGATTAGAAGTTGGGTGAAGTATTCCCCACTTGATTAAACGTATCCATGTGTTTCTATCGGGCGTTTTTCATTTCTTCCTGTGTCAATTCTACAAAAGATTCACTGTATTGAATTACATCAACCTACACAGAATAAATTTCTGTGAACATCTTCCTACCTTACAACTTAGACATCAGAAGCAGTTTGAGTCTCCACATGTACCCATCTTTTGTTTTCTCTTTTATTGTAGTGAAATAGTTCAGGTATTTTTGCACAATTCAGCATGATACTTTTCATGACCCTCTCTACTGCAAATTTGGAAATTCCGAATCCAATATTTATGTCTTTAATTCATTGCTTTGCAGTTTTTAATAGAGAATTAATTTTATTTTCTGTATTATCAAACAATGTCAGATCCTCCCTAAATAACATGTGTCTGGTATTCGGTGTATTCTTTTCCAGTTGCTAATCCATATTTGCTTCTATTAGTATATATGTTAATTGTATGAGAGTTTTGAATAGAAAAACCTCTCCGGAAAATATCGTGTATAACCTTGGTTTCCCATCTCTAAAATGATTGTTTTCCCAACTGCTTATGCCTTTCCCTATTAACTCAATTATTTTTCTCGCCTCAACTACCATTTTTAATGTTATGACTACCGATAAATGCGGCACCATATAATAAATTTTCTTGTAATATATTCGAGGTACATTCAAGTTTGTTTTCTCTTTTTGCCGTTCTTTAAAATACATTGGCAGTGAACCGTTTACTTCAAGATGGTCATATACTTTTAAACTGATTGTTCCTGGCAGTGTCCATCAAAGCAAGTTCCAGTAAGGAATTGGTCTATAATTTCCAACATCTAGACATTTAGCAGGATTGTTCATTATTTAAGTAGTCTTTCTCACTCCAAGTAATTATTGTATCTTGTGCAATCTGACACAATCATTCAGAGAAAGGCAAGCTTTTCATGGATTCTTCTGAATAATTGCACCAGTACTTATGAATTCCATCGGGGCCGGGACCTTTCCAATTAGGCGGTAACTTCATATGTTTTCTCAAATATTTAACAGAAATTTGCATATACTCTTGTTTATGATCTTCCAGTCTTTTACTTACTCTTTCAACCCAGTCAGAATCATCTTTGTGGGGAGTCTTTTTTGAGCATGTACTTGACCAAAACTTTTCTGTTTCTTGGGGGTTAAGAGCCAATGCTTGTGTTTAACCTTCTTTCCAGATTTCAACAAAAAAACTTAGCTGGTTTGTTTTAAATACCTTGCCGTCGTTAAACTGTTGAATTTTGTTGCTGTACCTCCTAATCCTGGAAACTTTTGCAGTAATTATCTCAAAGTCATATAAAACAGTATATTCGTATCAATTATTGCTTGAATTTTATACTCTAAAACGTTCCTCGGTCATTTTTCCATCGCATGAACTGTAACTTGTGCCACTATATTTACGTTTATATATTATACGAAAGTTTATGCGATTTTCTCTTGTCTATTCAAGTTCCCTTCTGTTCGCGTGATGTTCTTTCTTGAGATTTTTCTAATAATCAGTGGCAGGTGGGTTTATATCGGTTGCTTTTCACAGTTCAGGTTTTAATAAGAATTTTGTCTGTTTCGATCATTACCCATCATTGACTTGTCTCAGTTTGTCCTGATTATTATTCGTTGCGTAATTTTAACTATATTCAAGAATGTCCATATTTCTGACAATTATGTTTATTAGTACAATTTAATGACCCATATTCCTGTTAAGTTGTCTTGCAAATTCAACGATTCTGTATAAGTTTTCAAAATATCACTATGAACTATTATTCCGCAAATTTTATTTACATATTTATTATTATCAAATCGATCTGTTTATGTGTTTTTTGCATAAAAATTCGAGACAATTTCGTTGCTTTAGTGTTTCGATATAGTCTCTTGATTATGCGAAGTGCAATAAGCGAAAGTTTGTCGGACTTTGTTTTCTCGGGGGTAGTTTTCTGGAAATGTTTTAGTTATTTCACATTTTCGTCTTTTTATCTCTGTAATTTTCATTTATTATGTTTATGGTTTATCCCTGTTCGTATATTTTATTCGTTCGCTAAAGTAAGTCTCCGCTTTATATCAGATCATTGTCCATTTTCCGGCGATGAAAACTATGAGAGACCGCCTTGGACATAAGGCTCGCAAAAAAATATGACCGGCGCATGGCCGACGGTGTCATTTACAAACATTAGTAGCAACAAAAGTTATCATTGTGTTATGTCGTTTATTCATTCTATTGCAAATGAGTACATAGTCCGTGTAATGCAACAGGGTGTGTGTGATCTTCTTTATAGTAGTCAGTTTGTGTCACTATAACTGCTATTAATAGTTTATGTATTTTTCATTTTTTTTAAATTTTTATCTATTATTGGATGTAAAGTCTATAACGTCGTACAAATAGGAAATATATCTCATGCTTTTAAAATTAATATCAGCCGTATATTTTCTTCTGGTTGTGGTGATTAAAATTTTCTAAATTAAAAATTTTCTTTCTTAACTTCGGAAAGCTATGTGGCCTGATACCTTTTTAAAAATATACATTAATTTTATTTTAAGAAAATGTATTTCTTGAGCTACCCTGGAAAACCTGTATACGTTACAGGTTCTTAACTCATGGTAAATTTGATTTTAGGGGTAATGAATAATATATTCGGGGGGGAGGTGAATAATTTACGTAGTTGATGACTTAAAAAATGTTTTTTTTACAGATTGTGTCATGTCTAAGAAATGTAATACAAATAAGCTTCATAAATTTCTATTTAGAAAATGTTTGATTCTATTTTTGTGATAAGAATGTATAATACTATTTTAATACTTCAAATTCTAAACAATTAAATGGTAATTTATTACCTTTTTCTATCGCTTTATGATAGCTATGATTTTTTTTTGTATGAGAGTTGCCGGTAAATAGAGAATATAAAGCCAAGAGATCAATGATCGGATATGTTTAGAATTGTTACTGTAAGCAATTGCTACTGTAAGTGGTCTGGGATAGTTACGCCTCTTTCTATGTATTAAATATGCAGCTGCCTTAAAATTAACGTTAACAATTTGGATAAGACGCTTTAAACTTATAAATTTTAAATTCAGGTTGCTGTTTTTTAGTAAACTAGCAAAAGTACCCCTTCTTGACTGCGTTAAAAAACAGCCTACAGAAAAGGGGTTCTGATTTATCAAAGTATAATAATTTATGAAAACGAAGGGTTGTAATGAGATAGCTCGAATTTGGGGATTTCAAAACAAAAACAAAATACCATGAAAGTAAAAATAAAATAGATAAACCCCATACTTTATTATACTATACCTGTTCACACTGAAATATTATCACGATATTCTGTGGAGCTATATTAAAAAACATGGTTAAACTTTGTGACCTATTTCCATTCTATGGAGGTCAGGTGCGAACGAACCCCCCCCCCCCATAATATAATTATACCATATTTCTTCAAACTGAAACATAATTATCAAAGTATACTTACGCAGGTAGATATGAAAAGTCTTTATTAAAGTTTGTGCCTATTCAAATTCTATGGAGGCTAGGCGCGAACGCATACCCCACAATTTTATTATACCATCCCTATTTAAGTTGAAACACACTTATCAAAGTATTCTTATGTACATCTATATCAAACACACTTGTAAACGTTTTGTTTTAATTTTTAAATGTTTTATTTCCATACTTTGTGGACCAGGCGCGTACGCAGACCCCACAATTTTAATGAACCACCGTTCTGCCAGATCAAACATACCCATTCCTGTGCCTCGATACATCTTCTATCATTATATGTAATCAGTTTTTTTTAAATAGTCACCCACACAAGAGCCTATTCGTGACCAGCCACACACACACACACACACACACACACACGCACACACATATTCAGCTTTATATTATAGATTAAAGTTATATACATTAAACTGTGTTCAGTGCTGTATACAGCATTTATTCTTTCTCTATAGTATACTAGCGTCCGATAAAGATGACTTAAAATAAAAAAAAAGTAATGTGTTGTAATTTGGTTGCTGAAGACCTAGTGATTTGAATTCAATTCTGAGTGATGCTATATATTGTTTTTTGTATGCGTTTAATGTCAATTAATATTTTGGGTATATAACGTTTATTGGAAATATTAATCCATATTTTTCAACGGGCAATACGTACTTAAAGATATCCAGCTTTTTGATCAGCCAAAATTAACGCAAGGTCATAATATATTTTCTATATCAATAAAGTTGATCTCGAGCACAGATTTAAAAAAATAATCGCGTCAAATTAAGTGCTTCACTTTTCAATCTTTACTTATTTCGCGATTACGAGATGAATCTGTCATATGCGTTAACATTAAAAATTATAGAGCACTTAGCATAATGATTAAAATGTCTGACAATATTAACAATATTTTATAATGCGCAATATCTCGACCCGAATCCAGCAGAACGTGCGAGATTCACAGATTCAGAGAGTGAGTACGAGAGAGGAAGGACAAGAGAGGGAAAGTGAAACAAAGTAAAACCGGGAGTAAGAGGGTAAGTGATAGGAAAAGGAGATATAGCGAGAGAGTTAGACATTTTTTTGGGCCCCGTTCTTTTATGTCTTTGCGATGCCTTTATTTTTGAGTGCGCCATGTATTGACGTCACATCACTTCAGAGAATATTGGATAAAAGAATGTAATAAAGATCGGCATGGTCGGCACAGATTCGTTTATCGATTTTCTGCTCATGTTAGAAAACAATCGGAAATTGATTTTCCACCCAGCTATTCCGACCAATTCGAACATCAAAAGACGCCAAAGATCGATATTTTGCAAAAGGAAGCATCATCGGTGTCAGCGCGATTCGCAGATGCACAGCGCGTCACATGCATATGCAATATACAGATGCAAGCGTATATTTGCATTTATAAATACGTGCAACCACACAAACACACAATCGCACATATATATATAAATGTGTGTGTGTGTGTGTGCGCGTGTGTGTGTGTGTGTGTGTTGTGCATAAACATGTACTTAATGCACGGTCCTCCACGGGTTATTAAAAGGCGAATAGTTTCAAAGAGGCCGCCGAGAGTCCATTTTCAATTTAATTAAATTGAAGCATGACCAAACCTCGTTTTAAATTAACATTTCCATTATGATTGTATGTCAATATATATTACAGAGATTATATAAGGGTAAATATTATTAATCTTTTACTCTATCTGCAAATATATTTAAATTGCTGAGTCTGTATAACGTTAATCAGAAAATCGTTTTAATTTGATTATTGAATCGCTATTCTTTAACAATTCTATTTTTGTAATAATGTATTATTTTATTGTCTGATTAGATTATTTCATATTTTATTCATATGTTTACTATAATTTTGCATTACATCTATCAGTTGAATTAAATAGTAATTATTGTGTAATAGATTTAGAAATAGATGGTTTTTATTCTCTCAAATTCTGCCGTTTTAGACTTAAATAACATAATGTACACGCATTCACAAACACAATAATTAACATATATCAAGATTAAGGTGTTATTAATCGATTCCTATAGCAAAAATAAGTGTTGTATATTTATTGTTCAAATGTATAGCCATTAACATGACATTTGGTCATGGGATTTTGAAAATTTATAGAAAAACATTTTAAAATCCATAATACATTGTTCTCATAATACTGTCAATGTTTGGAAATACTTTTTTTTTAATTTGATTATATAATAGGACAATAGAGTTCACCCCCCCCCCAAAAAAAACCCTGATGCTTTGAAGGACAGAATCAAACTAATATATTATATATCCACAAGCCCTCTAAGTTTGTCTTATACTAAACAGATACTAGACTACTTCGTATAATACAACAAAGGTTAACATAATAAAATAACCCACGATACTTAAATATCCATGAAAATATGGATGATTTGTAATTATTAATGTAATGACATTAAAAATATTGACATAACGCATTAATAGACAACATCTTGTTTATATTAGACTGAGAGGAAACTGAAAATCAGGCCATCGGATCGTTACACAGGTTGGCTTTTCAACGAAAGAAGCTCTGTGTATGGAATTTACGTTGAGATTAAGGCACTGGTAGACAGCGTGGGAACACTTACATAGTTGATATTTTTTGTGGAATTTGGGCAAGGGGAAAACAACAGATTGAAGCGCACACAAACATTTGCCATTAAATAATTTGGTCTTACATGGAGGAAATTTCTTATAATTTTTGTAAGTAATACACGATTTGATATGATCGGAAAGATTATCAAATTAAGTATTTAGCTAGAAACAAATCATTGGAAAAATCGACGTGATTTGATTTTCAATATTTAAACTGTCAGCAATAAAAATCAATTCACCTTTCTTTTATTCTAGGTCATTCTGTACTATGTAATAGTTTAAGTAGATCATTAATAAGTGCGTATGCATTTCCATAACGGTCTAAAAGAACTAACTTCCGGGTGCCTGCTTTCCCGGCAGTATTGCCATACGAAAATTCAATTGTAATATAAACAGCAATGTTGCTGCTAAACTCCCTAAATGGTGCCTCTGAATTTGTGATGCAGACAATATCATTAAAGTGGCACTGTGTCTTGTTTGGGGTGAAAATGCAAGAAACTTTGTTTTTAAAAGCACGTTTATGAAAGTACATTAATGTACGTCATTCGCATTATGTAGAAATAGTTCATTTCACATTTAAGACGGATATCAGGAATAAATCCGCAGTTTCCTATAGTTATATTTGCCTATAATACGCGAAATCCGATGTGTGAATTAAATGTACAAAATAAACATCTTTAGTTTATTATTAATCTATAAATATAAACTTCACCAATGATTTATATATATATATATATATATATATATGTATATATATGCATGTTAGTAAGTTTTTATATGTATGCATATACAAATGTATATGCTTGCGTAAATATGTATACACACATATACATATATATGCATATATATATATGTATATATATATATATATATATATATATTTAAAGTGATGGTTGTGTAGTTCACACGAGAGAAAAAATGTATATTTAAAAGAGTGTAGCCAGCAACAATTGTGTTTTTTTTTAAAGGTTTTCATCATATTTTTATTTTTATTTTAAAATATTTTTATAACGCGTTTCGAGCTTAGGGTGTGCTCTCTTCAGATGTTTTCGTAAAAAGTTTTTCTTTAAAATGGGAGTTTGTAGAGTTACCTCCGCTTATTACAATTTATTTATGATAGGTGCTCATTCAAGTAGTTTCTAATGATCACAAATCCCCCATTTGCATCCACTGAAAACATATCAGAACATCAAAAAACCTGGTTTAACTATTAGTCGCAGAATTTTTCATGTCATGACATTCTGTTAACTGATATGTACTGTACACTACTAATTCCTATCACGCCTCCTGTTCTGTATTTTGAGGTACATAATTCATGTTGAGCCTTTATCGATATTAATCACCCATTTAGAAAACAATTTGCTTTTGATTGTGTGCCAGCATTGATGTCCCATTAATTCAATTTAGCTGTATACAGTATCGACAAAACATATTGGCAGGTGTAGGGGACGCCAGTGCACAATGTCCTACAGTGGAATAATACACAGAAAAGTGACAGTACGAGAGTCGTAAATATATACATTTATTTAAAGGAAGGAATACAAGTTTTATAAATATAGCTAATGCCTTGTATAGAGTTCAGAAATGCGCGCATACAATGTGGCTGTGCAGTGCCTGTATGATTGTAGACGATGTGTATATCAGTTATTGGTACAAATATCTGGCTTGAAGGGCGGGCGGTCGAAACTAGGAAAATATGCGTCCGTCTTGTTCAGAGTCAAGCAACGAAAAGAGAGACAGAAGCGACGTATCCGACTACGCCGGATGTATATGTGACGCGTAGCGGTCGCTTATGTTAGAGAACAAGGAAAGATAATTAGTATTACCTTAACGGTTCAGTCTTGTGTATGTGTGTCCATTGGGTGGGAATTTCAATCACAGGTACTGTGGCGGGTAGCACGGTATTCCTTACCAATATACTACCTCTGGTATTGTACATTGTTTTCTGGAGGCTATCCGTTTTATAGTTCTGTGACATCTCTTGACTTTGCCATTACCAAAAGCGGCATATGCACAACAGAATCTAAGGTTGACTTTCCATTCATTTAGGTACGTTTTAAACAAGATTTTTTGAATATTCATCGCTTTCCCGTGACATGTTTATTAAATATTCAAAGCATCCTCTGACCTGTGTATGAAAAACAGATCGATCAACTTACACTTTTCACATTCTATGACAATGGTTTTCACAGCAGCCCTAGAAACTCCAGGATCGATATTTTCCGCAATGTAGTGGGTTCGTCTCCCACCATTATGAACGCATTGTTGGTGAACAATATTTAGCTTTATCTTAGCTAACGGACACAGTGCAAACGAACACAGGTTGCACAGACTCATTACCTCTTTTAACTGTATCAATCCACGTCCAAGGCACTTTAGTCAGTAGATCACTTTATTTTTGAAAGATCTGACCAAGGATGAATCCAGTGACAGCACGTGTTCCTTCACTACTTATATGATAGTGTGAAGGCGCCGCCAGATGAGCATCCCATGTATAGCTTTGGTGCGTAACCTGGCCCTACCGGTAAAGGTATCTAATATCCAATGTTGGGCACAAGCAAAATCCGGGATGTGTAAGTAGCCACATACAAGATGATTGCCATGTGTATCGCTTAAATAATTGGGAGCTTATATCAACCCATGCGTAAAAACTAGCCTCCCTTGTTCTTTAGTGAAGAAGCCGGTGTTGTACCGATGCTCCATCCCCCTGTGTCGCAGGCACAACACTTTCATCAATGAGCACATCATCAATGAGGCAGATGGTGCCTGCTTTATGTGCTTAATCTTCATCAAAATGGTATCAATAATTCTTTGCATGAACGATTGTTAAACATTGTGTCCAAGTCGCGCAATTACTTCGCCCCTAAATTATGACGGTTTGATAGGATCGCAGTGATCAGTGCAAAGCTCTAATACTGATGCACATGATCCAACTTGCCGCCACTCTATCGACTTTTCAGTACATATGTCCACGCTAGCAAAATGTATTTTTGGTCCTTAGTCAATATGCACTCCGCGGATTCCTTCATTACATCCATTCGTAGCAGGATGCCGTAGCTAAATGGCTTTTTTGTGTACCGCTTGTATATCAGTTTTTAGGAAGTGCCTGCTGATCACTATTTATGTTATGTTTCCTACAGCATGGCTTATAATGCATTTCCCGGCTACCGTGAAAATTGTGGTACTTTGCCATATTTTGGGTTGACATAGCAATCGACTCACAACGGATAATGAGTATAGGAATACAACAATGCTATCTGAATCACAGCATCGATTTTCTCTGCACTCTGTTTTTTTTTATCTGTATAAAATCTCACCCAGTCACGCGGGTCTATCACGTTCTTCAGGTCTCCTTGCATAAAACTAGGTACACGTTTTCTTCTTTCCATGTACAAGTGGCAGGAAGACACATGAACTGTCCCTTTGCGACAAGGCTATTTCTGACTTCCCTGCTACTCTGCCGATATAGAAGAATATTGCTTTATGCAAATATCATAATGTTTTATGGAGAGAACTTTTCATAAGTACATGTTTAAATACCAATTGGAATTTTTGTCTTGCCTTCTTGGAGTAAAGCTAAAACTTTTTCTAATTTAATAATTAGGTCAGCATGCAACTCTCCCCCCCCCGTGTGTGTTATGTTATTTACTGAATCAATACAATGTGATACATTATTATTTGCAGCACGCAATAACAAACTCATATTTTATTGATTTATATTAGCAGACATCGCTCGTTGAAATGCACGCGTGTATAACTAAATTTAATTAAAGCTTCGCACTTTCATAGCCGGGCTCTTAGGATAAGCACTGCTTTTATATCTAATGCGGTCTTAATCGAACTATTGAACCGTCGTATTTTTACTTCATTCTGCGCATGCCCTAATCCGATTCATCTCTGCAAATATTTATCGAAACTTTCTTGCTTATCTCTCGAAAACTACATCGGTAGGAGGCGTAGCTGAACACTAATACTCTAGGCTTTGATTATACCTTCTGGCAATCGAAGCATATTTATTTAAACACTTATAAACACTAATTTATAATAGTGTGATGGCTGTAATCTGCATAAAGTTATATATATATATATATATATATATATATATATATATATATATATGTGTGTGTGTGTGTGTGTGTGTGTGTGTGTATATATTTAAGGATAATTTACAAACGGGCAAGCCGAGCACTCTCGCTATATATATATATATATATATATATATATATATATATATATATATATATATATATATATGTGTGTGTGTGTGTGTGTGTGTGTGTGTGTATATATACATATATATATATATATATATATATATTTAGGCACGTCTCATCAAAACACGATTGAGGTCATTTTTTTTTTCGATTTGGTTGAATAACTTTTTACTTCGCCGAGCGGTCTTTTTTATGTTCGCTGGCATTTTGTATAATATGGTGCCCAATAGAGTTTGTTCGGCTATATTCTTCTCAAGCGCTTTCAATTGGTTCATCCGATCGTCGTCAGGAGAGAGTGTCATTGTTTCCATAGCTTTATTGAGCCTTGGTGTATTTAAAGTAAGTTCTATATTGATTGTTTATAAAGGTGGGGGTGAATTACTTAATTTTTAATTGATATGTTCTTATTTTGTATATCATTTCCCCCCAGCCATAGAACTCCTACCCCTAGAATGATTTCTACGGAAATTCACCACACAAGTCACGGTGTTGCCTCAGTCGGATCACATCTAAGTCCTATAATCGCAGAATATATATGCCAATCTTGAAAACAAAATAACCTCCGACCAAGCCGTCAATCCATACGCTACTGAAAATATGAATTAACATCAGGTAGTCATCCAGGTCACGACAAGATTTATATTTAAGTGTCCTGATTCATATGTAATGATAGAAATAATCACATATTGTATGTGATTTCATTTTATACGATCTTTACTTTCGATTAGTATATTATTTCTTATTAAGAAATTCAAACTAAATAATGATTTAAGGAGCTATTTATTGAATGACCTTGCTATCTATTATCTTGTATGACATATGTATGAGAGAAAAAAACCCGAATGGAAATCCAAAATATGTACAAATAAAAATAACGTTGCATTAGGTTATGTATGGGGGAAAATTGGGGGAAAGCGATAGAAATACAGCAACGTTATATTACTCGACGATCATAGAGATTTATCACGCTCAAACCCAAGAGGCATTCCTTCTGCTTACAGAGGGAATACCTTTCCAACCGAACGTGAACAGTCTCCAAGATCTTTACATGAAAATATGAGTGACCACGATTCAGGATTGAGAAAGAATTCGTGCTAAAATTCGCTGCACAAGACGTTTTTTTAGAAAGTTGTCAGTAATTGAAAACCTGTATGTATTGTAAAGTAAAGACATAACTCTACTTGATAATTTAGTGTTCTAAAATTTTCTTATTTAACGAACACATTTTAAACGCCGTCATAAATATAGATGTAAGCCTGTTTATTAATAAATGTTAGTGCACTACGTTGGAATTATGTGTATAAAAACTCTCTACCTATATAAAAACCGGATTCGGCCAACGATGGAGTACTGTTGGCACATCTGGGCAGAAGTAGCTTATCCTGCATTGACGTAGTTTAGTAGGGGATGCCATTTTCTCTTTCCTGCAACCTCTTTCCCACAGAAGAGACGTGCTGAGCCTGTCCCTGCTTTATCGTTACTTTCATGGCAGGTGTTCATCTGAACTTCAATCTATGCCCCACTCACCAGGCTTGCACGGAAAACACTCGTGTAGCCATAACCACTATCAACAATTTCCCACACTCTTTAGCTGAGCCTACACCTGAACATAGATTCCATGAACAGGGTTTCTTTCTTAAGAACTGCTCGCCAGTGGAACTATATTCCGATTGCCTGCTTTCCAGCTGACTACAATCTGATTTTCTTCAAGCCCAACGTTAACAAGATCTTATTGAACTGTCTCCCTAACTAATCCAAGTTATAAAATTCTCACTAATGTTTACTACGCTAAAATCACAATGACAAATGTATTCCCATTACCCGTTATCCTCGAGTGGCGAAGAAATAAAATAAAACAAGCAAACACTGGCATTCTCCTCGCTGATAAAAGCGGCTTGTTCCACTGAGATTTGATCTTGATAATTTTTATGCCAAAGCATTGAGTGGCTTACGTTAAGCCAGCGGTGTCTCTGTGTGAAATAAGTACGGATGGTCTGCTATAGGTGACTATCTGATTACAAAATTACTTCCCTTCCTTTACACAATTTTACCTCTCACTTTTACCCCGCAATACACGCATAGAATATTTGTTCAACAAAGTAGGTTATGGTCAGGCTAACTATAGATATTTATTGAATCATCAAATGTTTCTCAGATACTGTTTTTTGTGCATCAGCTTAAGTGGTATGATATACGTTATGAGATTATGAGATAACAGAATTTAACTTGCACAATAATTTCCCGTCATTTATATTGCAAAAATGAAGCTGAAACCAAGTATGCAAATCATTCTAAAAGTGATTATAAAACAGGAATTTTTTCGTTTTCATAATCGCGTAGAATGGTACTCGGATTTTTTTTATTTTAATTTTTAAAACGTTTAGTGGATGTTGATTTTGAAAACTTCACTTTCGTACACTCCTGTCCAAATTCTTGAAGAATAAAATATAGCGCTGCTTATAAGTATGTATCGTTATTTCATATTTTATACGTTGAGGTTGTACCTATTATCTATATTATAGTTATACATAGCCGAGTCACATTGTTAAGATATTCCATATTTTGATTCTCTATATATTTTACTTATTAATCAATCTGAGTTGTTCTAGTATTACTTACTTCAGTCAATTACACTTATATTTTATCTACAGAAGATCTACATATTTTGCATATTCTTTTAAACATTCATTTTAAACAATTCTCTATTAGTGTTTTCGGTTTTCTTATTGGATGATCATCTTTACTTAACTATTGCGCGTATATATATATATATATATATATATATATATATATATATATATATATATATATATATATATATATATATATATATATATATATACTATCATTTCAGCCCGGCGTTGCCTGGGTGTTTGCAGGTGCATGTTGAGCACAAAAATTGGTATTAGAAAGGCGGGCTCGAACATGTATCACCAAGGAGAAAAAAATGGGGGAAATGTGACGTCTTTGCTGTTACGACCACCGCAAACGGGAAGTGGTATAGGTTTAAATTAAGGCTAGACAATCGAAAAGAGGCGATGTCTTTCGACGCGAAAAAAGCGACGCCCTGTAGAATAGTGCCCAGATAAAGGCGAGGATAGTAATGTCTTAAGCCAATTTTTCGATATTTGTCGTCTGGAAGGTCGAGCTTAAAAACGATACTGATGTTGGGAAAATCCGTCTGCCCTGCTAAAGTTTAAGGCAGACATGCAAACATACATAATACATTTATATATTGCTATCTCAAACTTTCAATCGAAACAGATAAAAAGCTTGCCTTATCTTTGGTTACCCTTTATGTAAAATTTCAAATGTTTGGATGAGAAATGTTCTGAATGATTTGGTAGAGACCGGACAGGTAATTTTCTTTTAACTTTAACCCCTATTATGACCCATTAACATTTATTGTTTTGGGCTCAAATCAAGTTATTAAGTTAGATCCATATCCAAGGAACCTTTA
The DNA here is from genome assembly GCF_053919585.1 of Euprymna scolopes. Classification (NCBI taxonomy): domain Eukaryota; kingdom Metazoa; phylum Mollusca; class Cephalopoda; order Sepiida; family Sepiolidae; genus Euprymna; species Euprymna scolopes. The sequence continues at coordinate 52,552,956 of NC_136486.1, read as the reverse complement.
TCTAAACTTGCAAGTGTAAAGATCCAAAACGGATTACATACATTTTCCACAATCTCAGTAAGCTGTATATCAAATTTCGAGTCTTTAAAGAGATATTGTGTAAGGAAATGTACATAGAAAGACACACGGACAGACACACACACACTTTCACTTTGTTTTTTTTTGGTTTTTTTACATAGGCATCACCACATTATCAAGGCCCAGAGGCCACTCAAGGATAAGGGTTAAAGAGTGTACAGTAGAAATTGGTCAATATAGTAATCATTAGTAATGAAAATTTGGTAAATTTAATAACTTATATGGAACGGCTCATCAAGAACTTATTTACTTTACACTTGAACACAACCATATTGTAGTCAGCCGGAAAGCAGGAAAACGGAAGACAATTCCACAGGCGTGCAGTTCTAAGAAAGAAGCTTTGTTCATGGAATCTACGTTTAGGTTTAGGCACAGATAAAGAGTGGGGGAAATTATTGATAGTGTTTACAGCTAGACGAGTGTTTCTTGTGAAAGTTTGGCGAGGGGGGGACCATAGATTGAAGCTCAGTTGAACACTTTCCATGAAAATAACGATACATCAGAGACAAACTCGCAACATCTCTTCTGTGAGATAGAGGTTGCAAGGAGGAGAAAAGGACATCTCCTACGAGGCTACGAAGTCTATTTTGAACTCTATATAGGCAGGACAAGTCCTTTCTAGCAGCTCCTGCCCAGATGTGGCAACAGTATTCCATCCTTGGACGTACCTGGCTCTTATATAGGTAGAGAATAGCATCAGCAGTGAGATATCTACTGGATCGATAGAAAGATCCCACCATTTTTCCAGCGGCCTTGGAAACAGATTTGATATACGTGTTCCATTTAAGATCAGGAGTAATGGTTAAGCCCAGAAGCTTGTCAAAACTTTAGGCCTCCTGAAGACGAGAGCCATTCATTTCAATTGATGACAAATGTGGATTAGAATGTTGATGATGTAAAGAGAGAAGCTTGGTTTTAGATGCATTAAAAGTAACCAGCCACTTCTTTCCCCATTGTACTACGTGCTCAAGATCAGAGGAGAGAGAATTGGAGAGAACTTGGTCGTTTACAGTCTTAGATGTGGTACCATAAATGGTAGTGTCGTCAGCATTAATGTCTACAAATGATGTAAGGATATGATTTGGAAGATCATTAATGTAGATCATGAAAAGAGTTGGGCCCAGGATGGATCCCTGAGGGACACCGGCATTAATACTGTGAGCTTCTGATTTTTGCCCCTCAACTACTACTCTTATGAACCTATCAGAAAGAAATGATTTAATAATTTCATATATATATATATATATATATATACATATATATATATATATATATATATAGAGAGAGAGAGAGAGAGAGAGAGAGAAATTTATGTATGCGTATATACATTTGTTTTAAGAAAATACATACCAACCTATTTAGTCATTTTATTTTTCTTATCTAAAGACATATAACTTTATATATAAGGGTATTCGCATCCATGTGAGACTTTAAATTTTGGTTTTAGCCGGGGAAAAATCAGTGCAAAGAGTGAACATTTTAAAAATAAGTAATTAACTAAGTAAAGTCGAATTACGGCATTACAATTATGCTAGCGTAACGTAATAGCTATTGGTTCAAGTTTTAATTTTTAGCCTTATAGCAAACATGTTTTCATAACTCATACATTAAGATCAAAGGAAAAACGTTTACCGCAAGCTATACGTTTTAGTTTGGAGTCTCGGTGGTGGCGCGTGAGTATTTTTGTTTTAATTGAAACTATTACTACATACTGGGCCCAATCTAACATATACTTAACTACGAAATCTGCATTAATCAAAATATGATATATAAGTGTATTTAAGGACCGGGTAAATCTGGAATCTGGGCAGTCTGCTTATATATATATATATATATATATATATATATATATATATATATATATATATATATATATAGTGAGTCTGTATATTAGGGTGTAGTAACATATACAGTTTGCTTTTCGAGAGTGCAAAAAAGTTGCTCCTAAATGTAAAAATAAGTTTAGAAAAGTTTTTAGTATTTTTCAGAGCCATTTTTCATTTGCCGCCGAAAAGTTGAAAATTCGACTGAAAATGCATATCTAAAAAAGATACAAGAAAATTGATTGCTTAGTTATACCATAAGAATTGCATTTTACAAGTGAATAATAGCACTGTGTAACAAAAGAACATAGAGTTAAGCAGTCCACTCCGTATTTGTGCTGTATTTAGCCTTTTTGCTTCCGTGGTTCAATCTTAGCACGAATGTATCCATCCCGGCATAGTTCTCCACACACGGTTGCTGATGCATCAGTGAGAATTTCTATATGTCTTCCAACTGCTAGTGTATGGTAGGGAAACTTATCCAATTCAAAAACTGATTCGGCTCAGCTTCTGATGCCTTCCTCAGTTTCATGATCTGTGAAAACTCTTGTTCGTGGAGGTTCACATTTCGGAATTTTGATCCAGTCAAGCATTTCATAATAATCCTCAGCATTGCAATTCAATGTTGGAATTTGGAACTTTCTTACTCCTTAAGTTTTCACTTCTCTTGATCTTGCAATTCTACTGACGGCTAGTTCCCTTATTTTTCCTGCTTCATCTTTTATCATTGCAAATAGAATATTTTCTGGATGACCAAATTACCCGTTATGCTGAATATATTTATCGACTGATTTTCGAACATTTTGGAAGGTACCTTGAGAGATAAATAACATTCCACGGGTGTTAAGCTCCATTGAAACATTGGGGTCTCAGTTTACTTCTAAAATAAGTTGGAGCATAGACTTTCATGATATATTCTGCCATGATCTTTAACTCATCCGATGGATTCAAGGAAGAAATATAGAGTCTCAGAATTCTATTGGCCAGAGTTAACCACCTTGAATGCACCCTGGCTCCTGGTTCTTTTGACGCAAGAGTTGATAGCACAACACACTTGTTGACAGCCATACAAATATATTGCAGGTATTTTTGATCTTTACTAAGGGATGATAGGTCTGTAAACTCTGGTAAGTTTCCGTTTACGACTTCAAAATCAACAACTGCCAGCGATTGACATGTGACAAGAGCTTTACAATTTTTTTCACGGAAAGCAGTAGGATCACTTGTTGTGCATGCAAAAAGGTGAAGATGCTTCTGAGGTGTAATTTATTCATATGCAGCATCCAAATCATCCACTGACGGTGTCGATTTATAAGCACCTCAAGTCGTCGAATTTCGCCATTGTGGGATCCTCTATTTACTGCTGTTCCATCACATTCTACAACCGTTGCATAATTTAACGACAAGTGATTTTTATCAAAAAATTAGTCATAGCAGCAAAAATGTTAGCAGATGATCCACTAGAAGGGGTAACATGGTCTAAGTACTCTAGAATTAGGTTCATTTAGTAGAACAGCATGTTCTTCTCCAATTCTTCGTGTTCACAGATGTGAGGCATCTAGGCACTTCTTTTCTTCCATCGAAGAATATGGAGCTTAATGTCTGAAGTTTTTCTGAGGCACTAAGTCTAAGTTGGCTTCTCAGACGTTCGCGTTTTCTCCACAACTTTGATCTATCAACTACCTGAGTTTGGTCATTTTCAGTCACTATTCTATCATCAGTAAGATTAGCTGTGGCAATGGCAGCACCAACTGTATTTATAACACAATATCTATCACATTCTCTGGCAAAGTAGGAAGTCACGTCATATTTTAAGATGCTCTAAATGATTCTTCATAAATGTCCTCGGAAGAAAGATTGCGCGTTTGAACTGTCTGAATTACTGATCTATTCTTAAATGTTGAAGGTCCTTCATACACTATGGCAACTTCATTGTAATACTGCTCTCGTTTTTCATTTCGAATCATTTTTGTCTTAAAGATTCACTTGCATCCTTGTCAACTGTCCCTCTGGCCATTTCTCGTTTTGATCTTTGCTCATCTAAAAATAACTGTTCAGCACGTGGCACATTTTTTCCTTAGGACGGGTACAAAAATAAAATTCTTTTTGGACGACAGTGATGTGAAACAACAGATTTCCTTTAGCACTCAGTTTTTCTATTGCATTTTGGTTTTGTAATCCTTTTTTTTTTAATATTTCGCAATTCATATCGAATAGTTACAATTGTTTGTGCATTTCTTCGCAATGTAACAGTAAGAATATCAGATTTAATCCATACTCCATTGGCAGATATAGCAATATCAGTGACAATCATTGACGAGAGAATAGTTTTTGGTAGATCACATTGCCGCTTTGCATAGAAACGTATAACATCAGCAATGCTTGGCAGCTGGTTATCAGGTAAGTCAGACGTAGCAGCATAGACAGGACAACTTGTCTTGCTTCTAGTTTTTACAGCCATAATATTCAACTGCACGAGAAAAAGACAGTGAGCTAGTTTAAAATAGTATAGTATAATATAGCATAGTCTTATATGCAGCCAGTAGAATTTTGAGAAAGAATTTATTGATTAGTGAGTAAAACATTCTGAGGACACTATTTTATTGAAAATAGCAACAACCCAAGAATATAACAGTATGTTTCTAGTAGAGAAGTTAAAGGCATAAAAACTTTATATTTCGCGTATAACGGATACATAGCAAAAGTTGACATTGATGCCGGCAAAGAAAACAATGTAATATAATATAAAAATAGGTATGAAAATGTATATAATGCCCGGAAATCTCATACCCGGAAAACTTTCCACTGTTTGTTACGTAGGAAAACTTGTCCTTTATTGAATAAACACACTGTATTACCGTTCTTGAAGGACATATTGTTTTTAAAGGGGACTACGCACGCCTATGATATTTAAAAAAACATATTTATAACTCTTGTTTTTAGAAAATAAAGTTGATCACATGGTCAAGACACAAGAAAAACGAAAGTATACATTTATTTTTTTAATACTTTATTTTAATACTTTTTGTTTTATTAGTACGAAACAAAAATATAAGAAGGAAAACACTCACATATTACAAAAGAAAGCAATTATTTTATTTAGAAGAATTAATTTAATTAAGTTTAAACAATTCCTTGTCATAACGAAGCAACAAAAAGAAAACACGGAACCTAAGTATTTTTGGTACCGTGCTGAAAAAATAACGTTATTATTTTGAAATTCATTCTTTATATGGGGAGGGAAGAAACCGTTTAAATTTCGGGGACATTTCTGCAATATTCAGACGGCGGCCAATTTCTTCTTGGTAAAATAACGCGGCAAATAAGTTAACCAACATGATTTTTTTTCGAACAGTAAAAATATTTGAAAGCCGACATATTTATTGCATAACAATGTATTAATGTATAATTGTAAAACACTTATTTGTAAGTCTGCGTAAGAAAATATAATTTGGATTAATAAAAACGTAATGAAAACAACACTGGGTTTCTATAATGTAAAATAGCTTCTTTTTTTTTCAAACGAGTAAATAATTTAAATGAAACATTTTTTTTTAATTAAAGCAACATTGAAGGGTCAACAACAAATTAATAATTTAAATGTTGGGGGTGTATTACTATACACATCGATTCGAAAAATCGTCTAAAAACAAATATATAGCAAATGTTATCAAAGGCAAGATAAGTTACATTCCTTGCTAATTGGATTTTTTTTAGTTTTTCTTTTTTAATTTAATGTAAAATGTTTATTCAGCTGGAAACACATACCGTGTTTACCGATATATTTGAAAATTACAAATAGCACCAGATTCTCTGTCGATAAGTTTGGGAAAAGGAGTTTAACATTTTTAAAAAAATCGATACAAAATACTATTAGAAACTGGCTCAATATATGCTACCGTGACATAAGCTGACATATATTCGTTGGGTTTTTAATAGTGTTTGTTTTTATTTTAAACTCATTTTCCCAAACGAACCGTGTTCAACAAAGAGTCAGGCGCTATTTGTAATTTTCAAATACATCAGTAAACACTGTATGTTTGTCAAGCTAAATATAACCTGTTACATTAAATGAAGACACAGAAACCTATCCAGATACGTAGAAAAGTAACTTTCCTTTCCTTTGATAACATTTATTTGTTGTATATTTATTCGACAATTTTCGAATCTATGTGTATAGTAATACAAACCCTAAATGTTTTTCGGATCCAGAAGCGCCAACTAGCGACAGTTAAGTGAAATGCAGCAAAAAATGGCCTCCATCCGCATACTGCACAAGTGCCTTTTGTTGTTTCGTAAATACAAAATGTCTTAAAACTAAATTATTTTTCTAAATAAAATATTTGTTTTATTATTTGATAATACAAGAAGGGTTTTCGCTTTTTTTTTTGTTTGTTTGGTAATAACACAGGAAATGCTCCAAAATAAAGTATTTTTTTTTTAAATAAATATATGGTTTCGTTTTTCGTGTCCTTCGGTAGCTTGTTTTTTTTTCCTAGCAGTGATCTTGGATATTACCTAAAGTATACATTTTTTTTCTTTTGGAGGGGGGGGCTCGTTTTAAAACTATATCTACCGCAATATTTTCTTTATTCTTCTATTTTAAGCGACTATCAAGACCCCTAAGTGTGATTTTCTTATGTCGTACATTATTTCTAGTGGTCACGTAACACTGGGTGCTATTTTTTTTACTCAATAAACGCATCAAAATAAATTAAACAACTTAGCGAGTTAGGTAGAAAACTCGATTTTGCCCTTTTCGAAACAAGAATAAGTAAGTATGATTATATTAAAAATATTATGCGGTCTGTAGCCTCGTTTTTGAACAAAATAAACGCTTTTAAATAAATGAAACCACTTACAATTTAGCAAGTAAGGTAGAAATCGGATCCTTAGAAAATGTAACATAATATCAAAATAGGTATGAAAAATGTATATAGTGCCTGGAAATCTCATACCCGGAAAAGTCGCCACTTTTTGTTACGTAGGAAAACTTGTTCCTTATTGACTAAACACACCGTATTACCGTTCTTGAAGGACATATTGTTTTTAAAGGGAACTACGCATGCCTATGATATTTAAAAACATATTTATAACTCTTGTTTTTAGAAAATAAAGTTGATCACATGGTCAAGACACAAGAAAAATTAAACGATACATTTATTTTGTAATACTTTATTTTAACACTTTTTGTGTTATTATTACGAAACAAAAATATAAGAAAGAAAACACTTACATATCATCAAAGAAAGCAATTATTTTATTTAGAAGAATTAATTTAGTTTAAAAAATTCCTTGTCATTACGAAGCAACAAAAAGAAAACACGGAACCTAAATATTTTTGGTACTGTGCTGAAAAAATAGCGATATTATTTTGAAAGCCATTCTTGACATGGGGAGGGGAAGAAACCGTTTAAATGTCATTTCGGGGACACTTCTGTAATATGCTTCTTGGTCAAATAACGCGGCAAATAAGTTAACAAGATTTTTTTCAGACAGTAAAAATATTTGAAAGCCGAAATGTGTATTGCATAAAAATGTATTGATATATAATTGTAAAAACATTTATTTGAAAGTCTGCGTAAGAAAATATAATTTTAATAAAAAAATTTGTAACAAAAACAACATTGGGTTTCTATAATGTAAAAAGAGTTGCTTTTTTTAAACGAGTAAATAATTTAAATGACACATTTTTTTAATTAAAGCACAATTAAAGGGTCAACAACAAATTAATAATTTAAATGTTGGGTTTTTATTACTATACACATTGATTCAGAAAATTTTCGAAAAACAAATATATAACAACGTTATCAAAGGAAAGATAAGTTACATTCCTTGCTAATTGGATTATTTTAGTTGTTTTTTTTTATTTAATGTAAAATATTTATTTAGCTCGAAACACATACAGTGTTTACCGATATATTGAAAATTACAAATGGCGCCAGATTTTCTGTTGAACACGGTAAGTTTGGGAAAAGGGGTTTAAAATTAAAAAAAAAACTATATGAAATACTGTTAGAAACTGGCTCAATATATGCTACCGTGACATAAGCTGACATATATTTGTTGGGTTTTTTAACAGTATTTTGTATAGTTTTTTTATTTTAAACTCAGTTTCTCCAACTAACAGTGTTCAACAAAGAGTTTGGCGCTATTTGTAATTTTCAAATCCATCGGTAAACACTGTATGTTTGTCAAGCTGAATAAACCTGTTACATGAAATATATACAAAAAAAAGATATAATGGGGGAGGTATAGTCTCTGTTAAAAACAATATCTCCTTCAAGAACGGCGATAAATGTGTTTTTAATCAATATCTATTTAATAAGGGACCAGTTTTCCTAGCAAAAGGAGATGAGTTTTCCGGGTACCAGTTTTCCGTGGATGATTTTCCTAAATTCGCTAGTTTTGTATGTACACTACATCATTTGAAATATTTCATGTTTACTTATATTTTGTTTGGTTTATGCACAAGTGTAAATACAGATGAGAATCTCACAAGTTTATCAAAACCTTGGAAATGCGAACATGGAGAAGTTTTTTTAACTTAAAAAAAACAACTTTCATTTACATTTAAAATACCGTAAACATGAGATTCTACTTTTTTAAAGCGATTATCTGTTAGCACACTGAAACGATCTTTTGGAATTTAGAATAAGGGCTCATTTGTGCATATAAATATAATGTAAACTGGTTCCATTTCGATATATTATAACTTTTTAAGCAGTTAAGTGAGTTGTATCACTTATTCTAAGGCCGATCAGCAAAATCCTAAAACCACATAGAAATGCTATATTTTTCGTATTGCAACCCGTACATAGGTTTAGTGGCATGAAAGGAGCTTGGTTTTATGGCATTTAAACAATACAATATATTAATATGATAGTGTGTCTGTTATTTATTTTGTGGGTCACGATTATATCTGAGTGATTATTGTTTAATTTTGGAATCACATTTCTCATAATAAATAATTTTACCAAGAATTCTTCATAAGTTTGGATTTTGATTTTGGTTTCGATGAAAGCTGATGTCACTCAAGTCATCTATTTTCTTATAAACAATTTTACCAGGAATGCTTCATAAGTTTGGGTTTCTATTTGGATTATAGCTGATGGAACTCCAGTAATCTCTTTTTTGAAATAATTTTATCAAGATGTTTCATAAATCTTGTTATTGGTTTCGTGTATACGTGAAAGAACTCAAGCTGATGCACCAAAGTCATATTGACATATATGCATTGTTAAGTTTTGAAATCAAACTTTATAAGCTCTGGCAAGGTGATCCAATCCTTATATGATGAGGATTCCACCCCCCACACACACGCACGCATGCGGACACACACACGCACACATACGCATATACATATATATATATAAATATAAATATAAATATATGCATATATATATATATATATATATATATATATATATATATATATATATATATATATATAGTAATGAAATCAGAAGGATGTATTGTTTACATGATAAACGCAATGGTAAACTATAATCTAATGTAATTACCAGTATTTATACATAGATAATTTGATATCAACTGAATAAAAAGGCTTAATACGTAATAAAGAGTAGACCTTATTATAAAAGAAAGAAAATTAAAACTATAAGTTGAACTTTACAATCAAAATGTATTGTTCGACTGAATACTTCAAAAAACTATTAACAAAGTAATTTACAAAGTAAACTGTTTTCACGAGTATTCAGTCGAACAATAAATTTGGATTCTAAATTTCGACTTACAATTTTCATTTTATTTCTTTTACACACATACACATATATATATATACACACATATTAATGTGCTCTGTAATCAATAGCTGATTTAGAGTGTGAATGCGGGTGCGGCTGAGTAACGCCCGCACAGTGTTGCACACTTGTAGCCACGCAGATATGATAAAATACCATTTGGTCGATTTGTGTCTGTCAATCCGTTACACATTATCGATAGCCGACATTTTCAATGGGAAGATGTATTTAGCCGCGGGTTTGTATGTCGGACGTCTAAGCCCGTGAGTCTCGTGGAAGGTCAACAAGCAAACGTTTCGGAGCCAACTGGTGTCGCTAATTAGACATAACAGATCGATCGAGACATTTCTGCCGGCTTTATAAAGTGACGGAGAGAAATTTTCATTGCAGAAAAGTATTGTACTTTTCTCTCGCTCCTTTGAACAGATTAAATATCAGACCCAAACACTGTCAACTTTCCTATACTACAGGCCTGTATTGTCAATAATCAATTTATGTCGATAATTTCCTTACATATTTCGGAACTAGGAAATCTTGTTACGCAGAATTTCTCAGTCAAAGCCACATGCTGAAATGCAATAAATTGAGTACAACAACTTATGGCTATTATATATAAAGATAAAAATATGAGAAAATGAGTTATCACCCACTGCACGAACTGCAGCATCAGGTATGGGACGTGGCACTGTGAAACCAACGCTTTCGAAAGGAACTATGATCTGTTAAATATGGCTGGTTTAGATACGTCTGCATTCCCCATCAAGTGCGCCTAATCATCCTTAATTGAAAAGATAACTCCTTGGAGTTTGAACCTTCGAGAATTGCATACAACGAGCATAACAATCAATAGAGATCAGATTATTAAAGACATGGTTTACTCTAAGTTGATTTTTTGATCCGTGTACAAAAACACCAATTGATATAAATATATAATCCGAACAACCGCACAAAAACACACATCTATCTATCTATCTATCTATCTATCTATCTATCTATCTATCTAATCATTTTCTCTCTCTACCTCTCTCTCTCTCTCTCTCTCTCTATATATATATATATATATATATATATATATATATTCTCTATGTGTATATATACATATATATGTATATATAATATATATGTATATATAAATGTGGCGATGTATCATTTTCACTATATATCTTCTTTATATATATATATATATATACATACATATATATACATATATATATATATCTTTACGTATATATACATATATATATGTATGTATATATATATATATAAATGTATATATGTAATATTTTGTTAGTACTTCTGTTGTATGCTTAATTGATCAAGTAACAGTGGGGCAGGAATGACCTATTGACTTATATATATATATATATATATATATATATATATATATATATATATATATATATATATATATATATATATATATATATACATATATTTATATATATATATATCTAAATATATATACTTATAAATGCGTATATATATATATCTGTAAATATCTGTATATATGTTATATATATATATATATATGTGTGTGATTATAGTATATATATGTATGTAAATAGTTGTACATATATATATATATATATATATATATATAATTAGAAAGAGGTAGAGGGAAACAATCTATTGTGTATTAATTCAGTGTTATACACCGACTCTGTTGTATTTAATTGGTTCACTCACTTAACCGGTGTGGGGTTTGCCTGTATTTTATTTGAGTCTCTCCTCTTTCTGAGATGTATATTCTCTTATTAAATAGCAATAATATTAATATTAATACAAATAGCTCACACGGAAGGTTTCTCCTATAAGTTCATCAAATACCTAACATTGAAAACAACATGTTTTCATTCCTGGAATTTGAGTGACAATAAGTCTCCTATCCTTGGAACTCTGTTACAACTTATATTCATAAATAACCTCCCTGACAAAATTGTCTATGAGTTGGGTATATATGCTGACGTCACCACGCTCTAAAAAAGATACGACAGGATACTCAATGAACACATATCTATAGAAATGGCAGAAACAATAGAGGATGACCTCCGATCCGTAGTGGAATGGGGTCAAAAAGGAATGGTCATTTTCAATGCTTTTAAACTCCTCAGCCTAACGTTCACAAGAAACATGAGTTGGTACAATTACATTGAAAACATCGCTGCGAAGAAGTTGGGTTCTCTCTTCCGAGCTATAACGCTATTAACGCTCGAAAGTATCTTATACCCGTATAAGGCCACCATTGCCCATGTATCGAGTAGTGTCTACATATTTGGGCTGGTGCATCTGCCACTAGTCTCTCGCTCCTAGGCAAGGTTCAAAAGAAAGTCGCCAATCTGATAAGGCCTTAGCTGTCATCTAAACTTCAGCCTCTGTCCTATGGACGAAATGTTGCATCCCCCTGCCTGTTCTACAAGTACTTTAACGGTGAATGCTCTGATGAACTTCGAGCACTTGTGCCCCCTCGACGTAAATAGCCTCGGTAAACCCGACAAAGAGCAACATCTTACCCCTTCAGGGTAGAGATACCCTAGATGTAAGAGGGTATTTTACTGCAGTAGTGTCTTCCACAGAACCGCTACAATTTGGAATTCCCTTCCGGGTCCCTGCCCCCAACTGTACTGACAAGCAGAAGGTCAAGTGCAACGTGAACCGACATATTGCGGCCTCACTCCCTACAGATTACCCCTGATGCTTATGTACCTGATAGTAGTCTCTTACAATACAGTGGCAATGTGCCTTGTTTGAGGTGAAAATGAAATTTAAAAAGTATATATATATATATATATATATATATATATATATATATATATATTTGTATATACAGTCCTGGTCAAAATCATAAGACCACTTAAGAAAGTAAGCGTTCACGCATATTATCGAATTATTAATCAAACAAATGGTTGAACCCATTGCCAAAGGGAACACATGATGGAAAAAAATGAAATCTACTTCATTCGAAACCTTAAACCTGATCTAATAATTATTAAAAAAATAAACAAGTATAGTACCATATTAAACAAAAACTCCATAAAATTTTCATACTCCACAATGCCTAATCCAGCACAGACAATACTTTCGACAAATAACAGGAAAATAAAACAGGGGATGGCTATAACAATTGACCCAATAGCTTGTAACAAATGTAACTGCCAAAATAAAAAGGAATGCTCTCTTAATAACGATTGCATACACAAAGACGTGGTATATGCCTGCACAGTCACGCAATTACCAAAACATACAAACGAGCAATCAAATGAGGAAAACAATGAATATATTCGAAGCAATTAGAACGCAAGCATGCATAAGTAAACCTATAGAGAGTGCTCTAATAATAACAACAGAAACAACAACAGCCAGGCTAAAGTATCCAATAATATAATTCCCAGTGAAGACCAGAATAGGATTAAGCAGCACCCGAGCTATGAATCACCATCCCCCATCTAAACCTAGCCCCCAATATAAGACTCAATAGCAATGGGACTGATGAACAAATAAACAGTAATAAAACAAGGAAAACATTCACGTATATAGGTGCATCATCAAGCTTAATAAAAATAAGAATCTCAAATCACTTACATTCCTTCAGAAATGAAAGATCCCAAAACAATGATAATAATAGTACATCCTCAACAAAATTAGTTTATAGCCTAGAGGACATGGAAATTGCCTATTCAATTAAATGGAGCATACTGAATAAATCTAGATCATATACCCCAGGTGATAAGTTTTGCCAACTTTGTATATCCGAAGCAGTTAACACCATCACCTTCAACAAACCCATAATAAATACCAAGAATGAACTTGTATGCAGATGTAAGCACAAGAAAAAAATTAAATACAGCCATTTAAAAAAAAAATAACATACACTTTCGGTATGAATGTTAAAAAGGTAAACACATAATACTAAATACACTTCAGTTATGACTAAATCTAAACCAAAACTTTGCTAGTATAAAAATGTTCATTTTCTAAAGATAGCGTCTTAATCACCTCCTCTAACCCATATAATAACTTTCTCTTATTGTTGATATACACGTTAAGTAGGGTCTCACTATAAGCACATTAACATACTACACTTTAATTTCTTACGCGTAATATGCACTCCGAGATCTTGTTAGAATAGTATTTCCAAAAACATGTAGCTTCCCAATTGAAGAAGTTATAATTTCGCTTCTATCTATCAACCACAAAGGGAGTCAAAATTCTCCATTGCAAGGTAATCTCCAGATCAAAACATATAAACAAGATATAACTTATACTCAATGATGCGCCATCCCTGTTGGTACTAGAGTAATTCAATTATATAACCATAGTTACGCAATCCCATTCTTCTCATCTCCTTAATGATAATTAGCAGTGTAGGGGATTAATATCATTTATGATAAACATAGCTATGTAACCTACACTAATTACTATTATAATTAATAGTGTTGACTATTGGTAGACTTCCTTTATGTCTAAATCAATACATTTGTATATATGAGTGGATATGTAGGTATAAAAGAGTATATGTGTATATGTAGGTATATATGGGTGTGTATGTACCTATACATGGTGTAAGTGTGTATAATTGTATATAATGTATGGCTGCGGGCATATATGTATGTATGTATGTGTGATTGTATGTCTACGTGTGCACATGTATATATGTATTCATATGTTTATATGTAACTATGTGTGTATTTCAATGCATGTGTAGAAAACCTTCCCAGTTAAATATTATCAAATAGTATAATGTTATGGATATCACTGGTTATTTTTAAACATTTTTCAGTAAGGTATTATTATCACTTAATTATTTTGTTTTAGTTTATTTAAAATTGAACTATTACCGTAAGGATTATAAAATGAAGACAATACGTTCTATTAATAATCTTAGCCTTGGTTTTACAATTCGCTCATAAACATTACTATATTCTAAACCTTTATTTCAATCCTCCGTCTTAAAAGGAAACTAAAAATACGTATAAAATTAATATTAATAGCACCCTATGAATAATATATATAATTTGAGTTGACTTAACAAATTCGATTTAAACTGACAAAGGAATTTTAGAGGAAATTAAGATAAATCTTGAAAAAACGCATTATTCAATTTGCGTCTTTGACCTATTCTTTTATGTTATTTTATTCTTATCTCTATTTTCTCGTTCCCCCTTTCCTTCCCTTACCCAGTATCTATAACCAGTACACAACCTGCCCTCAGTTAAGCGAACGGTCAAACTTTTTTATGAGTCTTTGAACTTTATTTAAAGAGATATATATTCTGCTCTGTATATATATATATATATATATATATATATATATATATATATATATATATATATATATGTGTGTGTGTGTGTGTGTGTGTGTGTGTGTATTGGTATATATGCATATATGTGTCCCTGTATATATGGATATATGTGAACATGTGTTTCACTCCATTTCCCACCATTCACCACTACCTACTTTCCCTACAACTAACACCTCGCCCCGCTAATAAAAATATAGATTTCTAATGATAAGGATTCCACCAGATTTTGAATTATTTATTTAAATTTATACAAGCACTTGCCCAATTCGGACATCTACACAGCTACGCGGATTACCCACTACATAACTTGGACCTTATTACCCAACTACTGCAAAGAACGCCTACCATGGATTTTACCAAGCAATCGGGATCTACAATTTTCATATCCTTTTTCTGCAAATCCTCTTATTACAGAGCATCTGAAAATTTAAAGATAATTTAATTATATTGACTTTGACTTTCCATGTCTCACTGACTTAACTAATACTTTCTCTCCTCTGATGAGATAGTAACATCGAAACCCTATAGGTTAAGGAGATTAATATGCTAAAGTATTCTTTGTCTTGCTTAGAATAATAAAAATCTTTGATATGAAACTCAACCACTTCATTTCAATAAGGTTTTTTTGAAATTCATTGAATCACAATTTAACTGTATTTATATATATATAAATATATATATATATATTTATATATATATATATATATATATTAATATATATAAATATATATATATATAAATGTTTATATATTTATTTATTTATATCTATATATCTATGTATATTCATTTATATATATTTATATATATATTTTTATATGTTATATATTTATATATATATATATATTTGTGCATATATATTTTATATATATTTATATATATATTTATTTATATATATTTATATATTAATTTACATGTATATTTATATACAAATATATATATATGATTAATATACATATATTTATATATATATTGATATATAAAATTTATTCATATATTTAAGTGATATATGTG
Source organism: Euprymna scolopes (assembly GCF_053919585.1). Classification (NCBI taxonomy): domain Eukaryota; kingdom Metazoa; phylum Mollusca; class Cephalopoda; order Sepiida; family Sepiolidae; genus Euprymna; species Euprymna scolopes. Next base: position 52,536,982 of record NC_136486.1, on the reverse strand, counting down.
CATATATATTTATATATACATGGAATTTATATGTATATATATATATGCATATATACTTACATATATATAATTCATATATATAAAAATATATATATTTATATATACATTTATATATTTTACTATATATGAGTATGCAAGATTCTTACTCATCTGTGTTCCACTGTTTCATGTGCAGGTAGATAAAGAAACTAAATAATATGCCAAAACATGAAAAATATGCAATTGGAGTAGATTTTATATGTTCCTTTGCTTTGTCAAACACAGTTTTTTTTCGTCATCATCTTTATCGATTTATTGCTACTTAAACAGCTATAAACATGTCTGCTGAACTAAACTACACACAATGAGAAAAAACTTTAAACCAGTAACTACATTTTGATTGCGGATAGAAAACAGGAAATTCGTTCATGTAAATTGTAAATATTACCACCGCAATGTTTAGTTTCAAAATGTAGCAGCCACAAATATTTCATTTTAAATTATATTGTTATCATCAAGCGATGTTTTTATTAAAAATGCACATATTAAATTATATTTATTTTTATCATTCATGTTTTGAAGATATCAGATTCCTAATAAAAAGAATTAGATGAAAACCTTATCACTGAATGTTACTCGGAAAGTCAACGTATCGAATATTTTGCTATTTGGCAATGTTTTATCTACATTAAAATTGAATCAATAGTTCCGTAGTAAAACATTTTTTAAAAGAACGCAAACAATAGGAAAGTGCAAATTTAGGTAGATTGTGCTGATCCGACCTATCTGTTGAACACGTAATTCTGATTATGATCTGAATTTACTAAATAAAGTTTGATAAGGATTCGTTAATTGATAATTAGGCAAATAAATCTACTTGCTCATTTAGCCTTCTTAGATTTTCATATTTTACGAACATATTTAAAACACCGTTATAAACGTAGATTAAAGCAGGTTTATCAATTTTTGTTAGTGCACTACGTTGGAATTATGTGTGTAAAAACCAAAAAAAATATAAAATATTTACATCTACCAAGAAACAAACAGATACACAATAGGAGAGAGGTTGCCTGATTCCTTCCATCTATTTCTTCTTAGTATCTCAATTTTCTTACACTCAACTCTCAATCAATAATCATAAGATAATGATAATAATCTAAATCATAATCATAAGGTAATAAGCACAGATCAATTGGACAGAATATTTAGTAGAAATCAAATTGTAAAACAACACAAACCGCTGTATTTCTATTATTGAGTACATTTCATTCATCATCTACGAGGTTTCAAGTGACCTAATATATTATTGCACCACAGTACAGTAAACGAACTGCCAACTATTTCTATGTAGCATATACTGTTTACGACTGCACCATTGTATTATTAGTAATTCATTGGTCCAGAGTGTGTATACAGTTATTGACTGAGGTCATACGAAATAAATCACTATCGAAGAAAATATGTGCGGCACAATCACGTTCACACACCGATTCTCGCCAGATCACCGAAGGTAAGCATCGTTGAGCCAGGTCAGTACCAGATAGGTGACCATTTGGGAAGGCGATGCTCCGTATGTACTGCGAGGTAAAATATCAGGTATAGAAACTGGTTCGATCTATCCTTCTCTCGAGTGTAGATGGGATTCTCTTAAGTCGCGGAAGGTACCCCTATTTGGTGATGGCGTCACGAGAAAAATACCCTTGATAGCCCTGGTAAAGCACCAGATATTCAGCTACCGACAACATTTTACTTACAGTACAAATTCATGTAGTGAGTTCAATATCGGCTACGGCTGCGCTAGATTGATGGATAAAGAAGAATGTTATAAAACTTTTTTTTAATTATACTTTATCATATTCGATTTAAAACAACGTGTATTTATTTATAAACAAGGTATAATGAATGAAGCAAGATTTCATAATTGAGCACTGTGACAATACAAATCTAAAGGCCTTTACAGGTTTACCGAAAGCACTAAATAAATGTTTAATCGACTCCATGAACAAATAAATCTTAGTATTTACTTTCAACATAACATATATTTATTCTGAGCATGGAAAACAAACAGATGACCTAGAGGGGCTATTGAATGCACAAATTAAAATTAAAAGAGCCTGCATGGCACTATAAAAAAAAACAAATAATGAATCCCTCATCTGGAGAAGAAAAACATATTTCTGGGGTGATTATAGATAATGAACAAACTTACTATTCAGAAGGCTTTTCTATCGCTGCAAAAAGCACTTAATACAAGCAAGGATGCCCTCAGAACACTAATAAACCCCCAAAATGAGTTGATTTATCAACTCTAAAGAAAACTATTTATAATAAAGTCAGAAGACCCCCAGCATAATTCGTAAATTAGATGGAGTTCTATCTACAATGAAAAAGCAACAATTACTCACACTCTTTATCCGTGCCTATAGCTAAACGTAGATTCCATGAACAGGGCTTCTTTCTTAGAACTCTATTCTGTTTGCCTGCTTTCCAGCTGACAACAATCTGATTGTCTTCAAATCCAACGTGGACAAGTTCTTATTGAACCACCCCCTAAGTAATCCAATTTACAAAATTCCCACTAATGTTTACTACGCTAAAATCACAATGACTAATATATAACTATTGACCCTTAACCTCGAGTGGTCTCTGGGCCTTCATAATCGGTGACCTCTATGTAAAAAATATACATATATGCACATATGTATGATGATGATTGCAACGTCTTGTCAGACGAGTGCCACTCCCTCAGACATTTGAGATCCATGAGCCCAAATGCCTGAGGGTGTATCTATACAAATATGATGTTACAGAGTCTTAGCTTTGTACGACAGCTAAGTCTCTCTCTCAGTTCAAAATGTTCAGATCCAGCAACAAGCAAGAGCAAGATAGCCAGAAACAAATTAAACTGCAGACCAGAGTAATGCGGGTACTGGTCTTCCGCTTCATGGTTTTTTAAATCAGAGATTTGCTTCTCCTAGAAAGGTTGCCATCACCACGGTTTATGGGAGCCCTCTCCACCCCCATACACATATATATATACACACACACAGACACACACACACAAATATACATGGTGCTAGTTGGCCGTTTACCCAGAAAAAGAGTTCATTCGCCCTTTGGAAGGTCTTGTTTTTAATCCTTCAGGGAGACTAGCCGCCCTCCTCACCAAACAAGTCTGGTGGGGGAACCAGTTTAGTCGCCGGTGACCCGACCATGACGCAGGTAGTACTGGGTTACATTGTGCCAGTAGCACATGGCACGACCTGACATATGTATATATACATATATACATATATAAACATATATATACATATACATATATATGCATATATATACATATATACATGTATATAATATATATATATAAACATATATATATATATACATATACATATATACAAAGATATATATATATATATATATATATATATATATATATATATATATATATATATATATATATATATATATATATATATATATAAGAACCCCAGGATACTGTTGCCTTAGGATACGATATTTTAAGGTTATGATGTGAAATACGATGTTTTTGTGATCTCTGGTTATGTATTTAGCCCGCCCTATGGCGTTATTTATATTGTGTTTTGATAATATATATGTGTATTATATGGTGTACTGTATTTTGTTACTAATTTTTAATGCTTTATCCTGTGATTCAACTGGAGAGCCGCATATGAACGGCACCGTTCATATGTCTCAGACTATGAATACTCATTGAATAATGATTGCGCGTGACATTATTTTGGCGAGTGTTGCGCAATCTCTAATGCCCCATCTTCTAACTCGGCATTATTTTAATTACAGTTGTCGTATATGTATACGTTCAGGATAACTGAATATAATGCAGATAAGCAGCGATCGCCTTCAGCGCGTAGCTTTCCGAAATCGTAACACATCGTAACTGGTCAGGCTAAATATTGCTTAAATTCATTGATCTTGCATGAACCCCTGTATGAAGTATTTTTGGTTTCATTCCAGAGATACGTTCAGAGATTGAATATCGACTTAATATCTTATTTTTTTAAAAATGCTTATACATTTTGCGGATAGGGAGTATACGAGTTATTGTCATTTTCACATAGTATTAGTATTTTATTCTCTTAAGGATAGGTACATTGATTTAGAAATAAGTTTGTGAACAACTAGTATTAATTTGTATTAATATAACCAGCTTTCTTATGTAGGTCGTTCTCGCCATATTATATGTGTTATGTTCAAGCGAATTCTGCGATAGAGAAATTAATTAGATATATACATAATGCAGAACACCGGAAGAATAATTATCGCATCAATGTGAACAGAAATTACAAACGAGATAGAAAAAAGCGAAGCAAGGAATATAATGGGGAAAGAACAATGAAAAGAGAAACCGGAAATCGGGCGATTCATAATGAGGGCAAAAGATGAGGATGAAAAACACTTGGACGTCGCTACAAAAAAAAAAGAACCTTTAAAAGAGAAACTGAATCCTTTTTAGCAGCAGCAGAAGGAAACGCAATTAAAACAAATTAACTCAAATCAAGGATAGACAAGACAAAGGAAAATATTAAATGAATATTATGTGATCAAATAGACGATGTTATATCACATAATAATCGACCAGCAAACTATGTCTTTAACAATGTAAAACAAAACATAATTAAATAGTAGTGTATCGTAACACAAGAGTAAAAGAAGAAAATCAAGTCAAGGTTGGTTTAACAAACCAAGTGCATTAACATCACGTGTACAACTGTAGGAATACGGGTATAACTGACTAGCGCTCAGCTAGGTAGTAGAGTACTGCCACTCCTTCTCATCGGTGTTAACATTACTGGCACTATATATATATATATATATATATATATATATATATATATATATATATATATAGTATAAACCAGTGTAATTTCCCTTATGCATAGAAAGACCGGTATGACACGCCCTTTAAAAATATCCCGTCTGGGGATTAATAAGGTTTCTATTTTGGGTTCATCCTAATAAACTCAGTTGATTTCTCGTTTCTTTTTGGCATCCTATTCTCAAAAGCAGTCTCTGGTATGGGTACCTGAAAAGTATCAAACACTGTGTCCATGGGGTCCTCCTCGCGCGATCTGGTCACCTCACTGTTCGAGTATATTTTCCAAATTTGATTAGTTTGACGTTTGTGCCCCAAGTATTTTATTTTACTCATAAAAAACGTACATTCTCCCTGTTTTAGTTTAAATCCATAATCCTGGAGTCTTTCGAATCCTTTGTTGTTCTTTGCTTTCATTAACACATCGTCCAGGAAACTACTGCGAAATCCAATCAATTTAACATAATGTACATAATTTGCTGAAAAATCACAGGGGCAACATTGACCCCAAAGGGAAGTCTTTTAAACTTGTACAATCCCTTATCAGTATTTATACATAGCAGCTTTGAACACTTTTCATCGACTGGAACTTGCAAATACGCGTCACCGAAGTCGATTCTAAGAAAAATATTTCCCTCCAATCAGTTTCGCAAATATTTCTTTGGGGCTCGGAAGCGGATAATGCTGCTCTTGTAATTCCCTATTCAAGCCGGTCGAGAAATCGGCACAAACCAGAATCTCTTTGCTCTTCTTTTTAATGTAAACTCTTGGTGCAGCCTACTCACTATGATCATTTTTGCAATGTCCCCCATGTTGTCCAGTCTTTCTAATTAACCGTCTATTTGTTCTATCGCGGCGTATGGAACGTGTCTTTTCTTTCTGAATACTGGCTGTTCATTTGCTTGGATTAAATTTTCCTACTGCTTGTGTACACCTTGCAAGACCGCCTGAAAATTCGTCTGGATAGTTTTATTTTAACTCCCTCTTACGTTTTTCTGCTCACACACGCGAATCCGCAAGCGTTTGGCAAAAAAAGCTTAAAGGCTATTACCATAGTCTAAACTTTTCGAACAGATCAGTTCCAAAGATTTTATTTGATTTCCGCATGACAAAAATGTTTGCTTTTTCGGTCTCATTCTGAAAAGAAATATTCGTCAATAATTCTCCTTTGGAAATGATTTTTCACCACTGATGCTTGGTGTCTTGTTTGTAATAGACAGTGACTTGTTTGTAGTAGAACAAAATATTCTTACCGTGTCGAAACCCGGGAAAGAACATGTGAAATTGCTCCAGAAAAGGTTTAATATTTATGAAGCAATTCTGGTTTCTGATTGGTTTGTAGCAGAACGTGAATTAATTTGATTCGTCAGTTCTTAGCAGCATCGTTTATAAATAGAATCGTCCGACTGTGTGGAATAATACCCCATTAGTGTTCCAAAATATTGCAACATCCTCCCTATTTTTATAATGGGGAAGTCCCTTGTGTTTGTTCTGCTAAAAAAGAAATATATATTTTTATATTTACTTAGACATAACAAAAATTAGAAATCATTTGGATCTTAGAATTTAAGCATTTAAAAGGACGCCATTTGTAATTGTGTTCAAACGACAAAAATGAAAATTACAAATAGGTTTTTTTTTTCTAAGCAAAAGTATTAGTAGGTTAAAGTGTTAATACAAAATAAAATGGATACAGTTTAACGTCTTGTCCAGGACTATTTTTTATATATAGAAATCTATATACTAAGCATTATCCCTAGGGTTTTCCGCTGATATTCATGCAAAAAAGTAATAGCCTTCTCATAAGTGGAACTTCGCTGGTTTGTATTTTTAATATATAGAAATCTATATACATACAGGGCAGTGAAAGAAAAAAAATTATTCAGTCGAATTCACCAACAAGTTTTGAGAAAAAACGTTGTAGCATTATCCGTGTCGCCGGTTTCGTAAATGCATCAGCGATATTTTGTTCTGATGATATATAATTCAAAATAATGGATTCCTTTTTTATCTCGTTTTCTACGAAATGGCATTTTATATCAATATGCCTAGATCTTTGGTTGATCACCGTGCTCTGTGCTAAGACTATACTGGCTTGATTATCACAATTAATTACCACGGGGCTTGTAATCAATTCCGGCTCTAAAATAGTCTTCAGGATATTTTTAAGGTAGAGTGCTTCCTGGGTCGTGTGTGTGCTCGCGATAAATTCTGCTTCACACGTAGAGAGAGATACAATCTATTGCTTTTTAGATTTCCATGAAATAATAGACCCATTTTCTGAGAGTCTGAAACAATATCCAGATACATTCTTGCGATCTTCTTCGTTTGCCCAGTCTGAATCCGAAAAACCTTCTAATTTTAGGGGATTTCTTGATTTTCTAAATACTAACTTATGTTCTTTAGTTCCTTTTAAATAACGTAAGTCTTGTTTAGCTCTGTTTAAATCCTTCATTGTAGTTCGTGATAATCTTTGTGACAGTTTTGTTACTGTATAGCATATGTCGGGCCTCGTTGCAGTCATCAAATATATAAGACTACCTATAATTTCGGATATTGTGTGTCATTTATTATTTCAGATTCTGTATGTATATTTTTATTAATATCATTTTCGACCGGTGTAGAGCGCTTCTTGCACTCTCCCATTCCAAATTTTAATAGTATTTTGTCGATGTATCTCGATTGAGTCATCGTAACAAGTCCTTTTCTTTGAGTAAATTCTATCCCCAGAAACCAGGATATTTTGCCAAGATCGGTCATTTTGAATCTTTTACTTAATTTGTTCTTAACATCAGTTAAAATGTCACAATATGATGCGATTAAAATATCATCGACCCACAAAACCAAAATCAGTAGTTTATCGTCTTTGTATTGGGTATATAAACAGAGGTCTACAACGCATTGTCTAACTTGTTGTTTAATAATATAATCATGGAATACTGTGTTCCAGCACTGAACACTCTGCTTTAGACCGTATTAATGACTTGTTAAGTCGCCACACGCTATTTTTATTTTTCATTATAAATCCCTCTGGAGGGGTAATATAAATTTCACAGTCTATTGGGGCATTCTATTAAGGAATTTTTACGTCCATTCGATGGATGTTTAGGTCATATTGTGATGCGACTTGCAGTAAAACTCTGATTGTCGTTAGGTTTGTGGTCGGTGAAAACGTAGAAAAGTATTCTTTACCGTAAATCTGAGAGCACCCCTTAGCAACAAATCTTGCTTTGTACTGTTCTACGCCTGATGCTGTACTCTTTTTTGTAAAAACCCATCTGGTAGAAATAACATTTTTATCTCTTGGAGAGGCACTACCGTATAGGTATCATTTTCGGTTAAGGCATCTATTTCTTTTTTCATGGCAATTTTCCATTCATCACAATGTTCTGAATTAATTGCTTCATTGAAGCTTTTTGGCGCACTTTCCATTGAATAGCATTAGTCGATTTGATAATCCTTTATATTGTCGACCACAAAAAAATCGGGTTGTCTTCTATTTTTTGGGGGGTATCTCTCGACTTCATCATCATCATCATCATCATCATCATCATCATCATCATCATGGACACTCTCGTCTCCGTCATTTTTATTGTTTTCGTTTGTTCTAATTATTTGAGGTAATATAATTCCATCCTCTTCATATGACGGGTTTTCGTCTTTACAATTAAACGTGTATGTGAATTTTACACACCAGATTATTTTTATTTTATTTTTTTCGGGAAAAAAATATTAAATTGGCTGGACTGTTTTTATCGTATCCAAGAAATATATCTATGTCAGCTATAATATTAAATTTACTCTTTTTCTCTATATATGCGAAGCACGTTTATCCAAATATATGCATTCTGCTTAAATTTGTTTTTTTTTACCGCAGAAAGATCCATATGGAGTTTTAGATAGTGTTTTGTTAAAACACCTGTTGCGTATATAGGCTGCCGCCATAAGTGCATACGTCCAGAGGTTTTTAAGGGAGTTTGGATTCAATGAGTAGGCATCTTGCCCTTTCAAAAAGTGTCCGCCACGCATGTTCAGCAGTCCTGTTTTGGTGTGGCGATTTAGGAGCTGATGTTTCATGCCTGATATGATGGTTAATTAGTAAAAGTTCAAAGTCTTTATTTGTGAATTCCGTACCGTTGTCAGAGCGAATACACTTGATTTCACCGTAGGGGGCCATGTCGGCTAGATATTTCTTAGTTGCTAGCAGGGTATCAGATTTGTTCTTAAAAAATAAACCATTATAAAACCTGAATGGTCATCTACGAAATTCAACACATATCTATAATGTTCTCTGGCCATCGGTTCTACGGGACCGTTCAAGTCACAATGCACCATTGATAGGATTTTTTTCTGGTATCTTGCTTTGATAGTTTGTCTTTTTCCCTTGCGTACAGACGTCGCAGTTGAAGGTTTTTGATGTTTGTATTTGCATTCCATCAACTACAGTCGGCAACTTTTTGATATCAGGAATATTGCAGTGTCCAGGAATTTTATGCCATGTCTGTAGATCATGGCAGGCGGTTTTTGATGGGACTACGCTATTTAAATAATATAGTCTTCTATTTTCTTTAATGTCGAACACAGTTCCATTCGGGTATACCAGTTTTGATTTATTGGGGCTAAAGTTTATATTCGCACCTTGCTGTACAGAAAATATATTCTGTTTAAATTTTGGGATTAGAAGAGCGTTTTCTAGAATACAGAAACAATTCACTTTTATTGTTCTTTAGCGAGATTTTCGCATTGCCTCTTTTCAAAACGATATCATTGACTCGACTCCCGTCAGCTAGTTCTACAAAATGATTTTGTGGCTTAAAGTTGGGATCCAAATTGATAAAATCAGATTCCTTTGTAATCACATGTGCCGTGGCCCCACAACCGACAAGAAAATTATTATTGGTTGTTGACGCATCAAATGTACACGAAAATAAAAAATGTATGTTCGCTAACAGAGCTCTCTACATTTTTAATGTAGTCGCCATTTTGAGTCCTGTTAATCAATGCAAGAAAACTGGATGTTATGATAGATAATAATACAGGTAAAACAATCAAGGCAAGAAGAGTGGATGTGATAATAGATAATAATACAGGTAAACCAATCAATGCAAGAAAACTGGATGTTATAATATATAATAATACAGGTAAAACAATCAAGGCAAGAAGACTTGATAATATAATTGATAATATTACAGGTAAAACAAACAAGGCAAGAAGACTGGATGTTATAATTGATAATAATACTGGTAAACCAATCAAGGTAAGAATAGTGTATGTTATAATTGATAATAATACAGGAAAACCAATCAAGGCAAGAAAACTGGGTGTAATAATAGATAACAATACAGGTTAACCAATCAAGGCAGGACGACTGGATTTTATAATTGATAAGAATACAGGTAAACCAATCAAAACAAGATGTCCGGATGTAAGATATATCAAATAAAGATCAACCAATCAAAGTAAGTAGGCTGGATGTAATAACGGATAATAATAAAGATACGCCAATCAAAACAAAATGACTGGATGTAATAATAGAAAATGATAAGGATTAAAAATACAAACAAGATGGCTGTATGTAATAATAGATAATCATAAAGATAAAACAATCAAAGCAAGAAGAGTGGGTGTTATTATAGATTTAAAAAACAAGAAGACTGGATGTAATAATAGGTAGTAATAAAGATAAATGAATCAAAACAAAATGACCAGATGTAATTATAGATAATAATAAAGAAAACCTAACTAGAACAAGATGGCTGGATTTCATAATAGATAATAATAAAGATGAACCAAACAAAGCAAGAAGACTGGATGTAATATCGAAACAAGATGACTGGATGTAATAATAGATAATAATAAATATAAACCAATCAAAGCAAAGTGACTGGATGTAATAATAGAAAATAATAAAGACAAACAAATAAAAACAAGAAGATTGGATGCAATATTAAATAATAATAATAAAGATAAAAAAATGAAAACAAGATGACTGGATGAAATAATAGATAAAAAGGTCAACCAATACAAAAGGATTACTGCTATTAGATAATAATAATAATAATAATACAGATTACCCACTCAAAACAAGATAACTGGATGTAATAATAGATAATTATAAAGATAAACCAAACAAAACAAAATGAATAGATGTAATAATAGATGAAAATAAATATAAACCAATCCAAACCAGATGACTGGATTTAATAATAGATTATAATAATAAAGATAAACCAATCAACAAAAATGGCTGGATGCAATAAAATATGATATTAAAAATGAACCAATCAAAACAAGATGGCTGGATGAAATAATAGATGATAAAACAGATACACCAATCAAAACAAGATGAGTTAATGAAATAATAGATAACAATAAAGATAAATGAATGAAAGTAAGAAAACTGGAGGTATAATTGATACTTAGACTGATAAAACAACCAAAAGCAAGAAGAATATATGTAATAATAGATAACATTAATACAGATAAACCAATGAAAACAATGTGCCTGCATGTAATAATAGATAATAATAACGACAAACATATCAAAACAAGATAACTGGATGTAATAATAGATAATCATAAAGATAAAACAATCAAAGCAACAAGACTGTATGTAATAATAAGATAAACTAATCAAAACAAAATGACCAGATGTAATAATAGATAATAATAAAAAATAAAACAATAAAAAAAGATGGCTGGATGTAATAATAGATAATAATTAAAATAGACCAATCAAAACAAGATGACTGATGTAATAATAGATATTAAAAAAGTGGAACCAATCAAAACAAAATGGCTGATGTAATAATAGATAATAAACACAAGATTAATGAATGTAATAATAGATAATAATAAAGATAAACCAATGAAAACAAGATAGTTGGATGTAATAATAGATAATGATACGGATAAACGAACCAAAGCAATAAAACTGGATGTAATAATAGATCATTATAAAGATATACCAATTTAAGCAAGATTACTGGATTTAATATTATATAATAATAAAGATAAACCAATCAAAGCAAAAAGACCGGATAATAATATATAAAAATGCATAAACCAACCGATGCAAGAAGACTGGATGCATTAATAGGTAATAATAAATATAACAAATCAAAACATAATGACTGGATGTAATATTATATAATAATAAAGATAAACAAATCTAGGCCAGAAGACCGGATGTAATTATAGATAAAAATAACGATAAATTAAGATAAACCTATCAAAGCAACAAGAATGGATGTCATAATAAATAATAATACAGATAAATAATGAAAACAATTTAATAATAGATAATAATAATTCTCAACAAATCAAAACACGATGACTAGATGTAATAATCTATAAAACTAATAAAGAAAATGACTGGATACAATAATTTCATGCAAATATAATATGTACAAACGGCAGAACAATATCTGAGGTGTGTTATAGGCTTATTATTTCTCAAATTCCTCGATAATCTTAGATTTCTATACTTTTTCTGCTGAGAAGTCACGGCTAAAATCGGTTAAGATCAATGGAAGTGGTAAAATATTTTCTCTCTAATAAATTACTCCTCCCCCTGCCACCACTTAACACCGTGTGGGGATCGTTCACAAGGAACAGTTGAGAAGAGAACACCGGTTTGGCTTCGTAGTTCTTTCATGTGAAGTTATTTAAAATCACTAAACTAAGCTGCAGTGCTCTGTGGCGTAGTGGTTAGCGTGCTGGACAATTCACATTATATTTTCACGTTCGCGCCGACCTACCGTAGTCGTGTTTTTTTCTTTGTTTTTTTTTCCTAAACAACTGGAATGGACTTTTCTTGGTGGCCGAACTGTTAACGTTGCAGATGTTTTTTTTTTGTTTGTTTTTTTCACACTTTATTTTCCTACTTTTACTCACGGCTCCGGGTTTGATCCTTCCTACTTACCTACCATAACATTTTTTAAAACTCCCTCCCGTCCCGGAAGCAAACACTCGGGCAACGCCGGGTACCCCCGCTAGTAGATAATAATGGAGATAAACCAATCAAAACTATATGACTGGATGTAATAATAGATAATAAAAGATCAACAAATCAAAGCAATAAGACACTGTGTAATAAAAGATAATAATAAAGATAAACCAATCGATACAAGATGACTGGGTGTAATAATAAATGACACTACAAATAAAACAGTCAAAGCCAGATGGTTGTATGTAATAATAGATAATAATAAAATCAACAAATCAAAGCAAGAAAACTGGATATAAGAATAGATAATAATAAAGATAAACCAATCAAATCAAGATAATTGGATGTAATAATATATAATAATGTAAAGATAAACCAATCAAAGCGAGAAGAAGTGATGTAATAATATATAATAATAGATATTAACCAATCAGAACAAGATGATTGAATGTAATAATATATAATAATGAAGATAAATAAATACAAACAGGACTGACTGCAAGTAATAATCGATAATAATAAAGATCAACAAATCAAAACAAGATGACTGGATTTAATAATTGGAAATAATAATGATCAATAATCAGAACAAGATCACTGTATACAATAATAGATAATAATACAGATACACCAACCAAAGCAAAAAGACCGGATGTAATAATAGATAATAATAAAGATACAACAAACAAAACAAGATTAATGGATGTAATAATAGATGATAATAAATATAAACCAATCAAGATAACAAGACCGGGTGTAATGATAGATAAACATGACGACATACCTATCGAGGCAGTTAGACCAGATGTAATAATAGATAATAATAAAGATAAAAAATCGAAACAAGAGGACGATATGCAATAATAGATAACAATAATAAAGATAAACCAATCAAAACAAGATGACTGGATGTAATAATATATTAAAATACAAATTAACCAATGAAAGCAAGAAGACTGGATGTAATAATAGATAATACTCATAAAGATAAACCAATCAAAACAAGATGTAATAGTAGATAATGATACGGAAAAACCAATCAAAGCAATAAAACTGAATTTAATAATAGATAATGATAAAATAAACCAATCAAAACAAGATGACTGGATTTAATAATAGATTATTATAAAAATAAACAAATCAAAAGTAGATGAATGTATTTAATAATATATAATAATAAACATAAACCAATCAAAACAAGATAGCTCGATGTAATAATAAAAAATAATAAAGGAATACCCGCCAACGCAAGATGACCGGATGTAATAATAGATAATAATAAATATAAACCAATCAAAGCAAGAAGATTGTATGCAATGATAGATAATAATAATAATAATAATAATAATAATAATAATAATAATAATAATAATAAAGATAAACCAATCAAAGCAAGAGGATAATAGAGTATAATAAAACAAGACGATTGTATTTAATAATAGATTATAATAAAGATAAATCAATCAAAACAACATAACTAGATGTAATAATAGATAATAATAAAAATAAACCAATCAAAGCAAGAAGGTTGATGTAATAATAATAATAATAATAATAATAATAATAATAATAAAAATAATAATGATAATAAAAATAATAATAATAATAATAAAAATAATAATAATAATAATAAAATAATAATAATAATAATAAAATAATAATAATAATAAAAATAATAATAATAATAAAAATAATAATAATAATAAAAATAATAATAATAATAATAAAAATAATAATAATAATAAAAATAATAAAAATAATAATAATAATAATAATAATAATAATAATAATAATAATAATAATAATGATAAACCAATCCAAGCAAAAAGACTGGATGTAGTAATAGATAATAATAATAGAAATAAACAAACCAAAGCAGGAATACTGTATGTAATAATAATAATAATCATAATAATAATAATAATAATAATAATAAAAATAATAATAATAATAATAATAATAATAATAAAAATAATAATAATAATAAAAATAATAAAAATAATAATAATAATAATAATAATAATAATAATAATAATAATAATAATAATAATAATAATAATAATAATAATAATAATAATAAAGATAAACCAATCCAAGAAAAAGACTGGGTGTAATAATAGATAATAATTAAAGATAAACAAACCAAAGCAAGAAGACTGGATGTAACTTATTGCCGCCCGAATTCAGTGTAGACTAGGTATCATTGCTAAGGAAAAGTAATACAATAATGCCAAGTCATTTGCAAATGTTATCGAGAGAACTGAAGAGTACTGGAAATCAGAAGAACTAGTCACTTTGACTCAAGGAATACCACCGGATGGTGCAGTGAATGATCTATGCTAACGAACTGGGTTATATCTCTCAGTGTGGAAAAATTATATATATTTATAGCAATTCTTACATTCTTGAATATATCGAATAGCGGTTACATCAACTTTTAAGAAGCTTTAAGTCACGCGAACATTGTTAGGCGAGTTGACAGGAATAGTTGCTTAAAGGAAATAAGGTCACACAATGATGTCAGAGAAGAATTATATGTGTAGAATTTGGAGGATATAGTCACATTTGTTTATACAATGTCGAATAAACATGAAGCGAAATAATAACATAAAGTGTTGTAACAAAGACAGGACGAACACATTAGGTGTAATACTAAAATGGATTAAGCATGTAAGAGTGAAGAGAGTCCGCTAATTTATCCACATCGATTTCTTCATCTTTCTAATTAAGTATAAAATAATAATGTCTTTGACATTAATGCTTTCCAAATAGTATATGTGTTGGTTAATATGTTAACGTGCAAATTTTAATCCGGTTTGAGGCATAAAGATACCGTCATATGTGTGTGTTTTTCTGTACAAGATATATATATATATATATATATATATATATATATATATATATATATATATATATATATATATATATATATATATATATATATATATATATATATAAGCATGCCTGTTCATGACGATTACCAGTTCAAGAAGTATGAAAGTAAATGCACACACTATGCGGTTGCTACACAAGAATTAATCGTAAGGAGTTTGGGTGACGAAAATAAAAAGAAATATTCTTAAAGTAGAATTCACTAAAAAATATTCCTCCTACTACGGTTATAAGAGACAATAATTGTTGTAAATTGATGAATACAAAATGTGAGGACAACAAGTGCACGCATCGAACATCAATAACTGCACATGATTCTCGGCAATTTAAACATTTCCTTTTTATTTTGACATATTTATAACTATTCTTCGACCGGTCCAAAATAAAGTGTCCGCAAGACGTATACCATGACAAGATAAAATATATCTAAATGAAATCATGAATGTAAAATTAACATATGTGCATGTGTATATGTGTATCACTCAATCAGAGTAAAAGAAGTTAAGCCAATCGAGAAATTCCAGTTTTGAAATCAGAATTTTTATCAGTATCATTAATTCATTAAAAAAACTTTTTTAAAAAAATGATGTTTAAAATTAAAAGTAGGCAATGGTGGCATTTGACCGGATTGAGCGATAAGATTATGTTCTAAAGTTTCATACGTTTTTTGACGTTGAGTTAATATTAAGAGAAAATTATTTTTATTTTTTATTTAAAATGGATGAAATATGTTGATATATGATAAGTACTATAATTTGTATTCAAATGTGTCCTATATTATTTTATTTCTATACCTCTACTTTTGTAATAAATCGAATTTCCATATCAATGTGGAGCCGTACAATATTCTAACGCCTTCTGTTCCCATATTTTCTGCCATCTTGTTTTCAATTATTTTACCTTGAAATAATGTTTAGCGATAGACTATTTTGTTATACATCATAACCTTGAGTATGTTTTTTTTTATTTTAGTAACACATAGATAAATAACATTTGTTAGTCGTATTTTGCTCTAGAATTCGGGAAAACATTTAAAAAAACATTACGCCGTAGGCGCGAAATTAAGCTAGCTTAATATATATGAGAGGGGTAAGCCTGAGTCTGGTTTCGAAGCAAGTTACTTTACGCCCCACACGTGAAATTAGGATTAAAACAACTTATGTAAACATTTACAGTTAAAAGATATATAACTCAATATTGTTTGTTGTATTATCATATTTGTTGATAACGTGTCCCTCTTTATCTTACAATAAAAGCCTAGTCTGAATTAATATTGTATATTTATTTTAAACAAACAAACCAGCACAATATTTACCCTATAAAACATCGTTCTTTTTCATTGTACACATCCAAATGAAAAATAAGGTTTTATCTTTAATTAAAAATAAATACAGTCACTTTTAAATGAGGTTTACCAATTTCTCTCAGAATTGAAACAGAAAAAAGTTACCCTTCAGAATAGCCAGTTCTGTGGGTTCGTGATAACATGACTTTTAGTCGAAAGACCTGAATTTATTATCGTCGACTGTACTGCCTTTAAATATATCAATAAGACTCATAAAACGGCATTAAACTTAAATGTACTTTTATGATAGTAAACACCGGCGAAGTCATTTGTAAAATTACATGACTTAATGTAGCAATGTAAAATTGGGTAAACGTGTTTTGTTTCTTATTTCTGCATATCGAAAAAGTAGTTTCTTGCTTTTGTCATGCGACATTTACGACAAAATCCGATCAGGAATATCTTTCTCCGTGGTGATTATTACTATTAGGTCAGTATATAAAATTGAAAAAAAAAATAGAAATATGTTACGCCAAAATATGCTCATGTGATAAAAATGGTGGTCAATTGTTGATGATATACGAACATTAATTTGTTTCCATTTTGAATAGAGTCGTCTTTAATTGCACTTACAAATTGTCCTTTGATCTCGATGAAAGTATAAGAATTCTGAGATCCTGATCAATATTCTGACATAATTGGTACACTCTGTACAGGTTAGCAACTCAAAAATAATATTGATTCCTTGGCGTATATAATGAACAAAAAGTAGATGTTGCAATATTTTGGAACAGGAATGGCGTATGAGCCCACACAGTCGAACGATTCTATTTATAAACGATGCTGCTAGAATCTTACGAATCGAATTAATTGTGCTACCAACCAATCAGAAACCAGAATTGCTTCATAAATATAAAACCTTTTCTGGAGCAATTTCACATGTTTTTTTCCGTCTCGACACGGTAAGAGTATTTGCTCTGTGGAACTGTCTACTGCAAACAAGTCACCTCTCAGGACTAGTGTGCAACAACGAACCATCGGAAACTGTTCTATCTACTGCAAGCTAGTCACCTCTCAAGACTTGTTTAGAACAACGAACCATCGGAAACTGTTCTGTCTACTGCAAACCAGTCACCTCTCAAGACTTGTTTAGAACAACGAACCATCGGAAACTGTTCTGTCTACTGCAAACCAGTCACCTCTCAAGACTTGTTTAGAACAACGAACCATCGGAAACTGTTCTGTCTACTGCAAAACAGTCACCTCTCAAGACTTGTTTAGAACAACGAACCATCGGAAACTGTTCTGTCTACTGCAAACCAGTCACCTCTCAAGACTTGTTTAGAACAACGAACCATCGGAAACTGTTCTGTCTACTGCAAACCAGTCACCTCTCAAGACTTGTTTAGAACAACGAACCATCGGAAACTGTTCTGTCTACTGCAAAACAGTCACCTCTCAAGACTTGTTTAGAACAACGAACCATCGGAAACTGTTCTGTCTACTGCAAACCAGTCACCTCTCAAGACTTGTTTAGAACAACGAACCATCGGAAACTGTTCTGTCTACTGCAAAACAGTCACCTCTCAAGACTTGTTTAGAACAACGAACCATCGGAAACTGTTCTGTCTACTGCAAAACAGTCACCTCTCAAGACTTGTTTAGAACAACGAACCATCGGAAACTGTTCTGTCTACTGCAAAACAGTCACCTCTCAAGACTTGTTTAGAACAACGAACCATCGGAAACTCTTCTGTCTACTGCAAACCAGTCACCTCTCAAGACTTGTTTAGAACAACGAACCATCGGAAACTCTTCTGTCTACTGCAAACCAGTCACCTCTCAAGACTTGTTTAGAACAACGAACCATCGGAAACTGTTCTGTCTACTGCAAAACAGTCACCTCTCAAGACTTGTTTAGAACAACGGACCATCTGAAACGTTTCTGAAACTAAATATTGCTTACACTTCTAGAGTAGAGGTATAAAACTGAGAACTTACAGATAGATTTAGACATTAAAATTTAAAAATGTAAAAACAATAGCATGATCTGTTTTAGTCCTCATCAGGTGTCTTATTCTTCTTCATCATCATCATCATCACTATCGTATTTTCCATGTTAATTACCATTCCTGCTTACTTTTATTTTGCTTTTTTCCGTCTGTTTATTTTCTATTTTCGTCGTTATTTTTCTTTCTTCGTGCATCAATTGTGTAATATTCTCACGGGTTTCCTTATTTTATTTCTTTTTTTACCTTCTGATATTTGCACAGCGTCTCTCTGTCTTGTCCCTTTTTCCACTTTTATGTTGAGTCTGGCAAATAGGCACCTAAAAAAGGAGCTGTACTTGAGACATTTTATATTTAAAAAAAACTGTCGCTGGAAAATTTGTGGAATAATTATACCGTTCTGTAAGTATATCACTTCCGATTAAATTATCTACATGCATACAAGCTAAGTACGTCGTATGATAGAGTACTGTTTCCACATCTGTGAGGAAGCTGCTAGAAGCGTCTTAATCGTGCCTTGATAGAGTTTAAAATAAACTTCGTAGCCTGATAAGGGAGGCCCTTTTCTCTTCCTTGCAATTTTTTCCACAGAAGAGATATTGCGAGTATGTCACTGCTCTACTTTTTTTTATAGCAAGCGTTTGTCTGAGCTCTAATCTATGATCCCCCTAGGCAAACTTTCACTAACAATAAGAGTTTACTTTAAACCACTATCAATATTTTCCCCTACTCTGTACCTAAACTGAAATGTGGATTCCATGAACAAAGCTTATTTCTTAGAACTCCATGCCTGTAAAACTCTCTTTTGATTGCCTGCTTTCCACAGGACTTAAATAACAGTGCCTTCAACAAAGTAAACAAGTGTTTGTTGAGCCCCCTTAAGTAATCCAATTTATTAAATGTTTACTACTTACGATGACTACGATATTATCCTATCGACTACCATGTCCTCATTAACTCTTATCCTCGATAAGTGATGATTCTTTTGTATAAGAACATTATCTTTTCTGGTCTTCCTTCTTTTTCATATTCTAGTACTTCATTAATTTCCTTATTTTTAATGTTATTATATTTACTTCTAATCCAATGTATCGTTACACCGTATCATCATTAAAATAGAAAGAAATGAAAGAAAAAGAAAATGGAAGAACAATGATGAAAGAAAAATAGTTTGTTTCTCTCGGCTTTTTTTTCTTCACTTCGTTATATTTTCTTTGTGCACCGATTCTTACTATATTGTTACTATATTTCTTCATCTTTTTCTCTCTATTCCCGTCTCCTCCCCTAATCTTCTCCATCGCCTTCTGCTTCCTATTCCTTCTCACTATTGCTTACTATCCTGTTTAATTAAGCAAATATTTGCTGAAGCACATTTTATTTGCTCTAAATTTTCCCGCCACTACTTTAATGCAAACATCGTTATATTTCTTGATTTTTCTTGTTTTCCCGGGCGTACACATATTTTTTTTGTTTGTGTTTAGTTTTTTTTTTTTTTTTTTTTTTTTTTTGCTTTATACTTGCATGTCGATTTGTCCGTTCCCCTGTGTTTCATGTGTGTCTGTATGCCGGAGCGTTTTGATGGCAGTAAAATTATTGAACGACTGTAAGCCATCGGTGCCGGTGGCGGGTTCTGCTGCGAGTGCGGCCTCTCCCTCAGCGCACGCTGACCCCGTTTCACTATTGGCATCGCAAGGCAAAAACGATCGAATACAAAATGTCGGTGTCACGAAGACATGGAAACGCAGAGAAACGAATAAACCAAACATGTAAAAAAAAAAAAATATATATATATATATATCTGCATACAAGCGAGGGAAAGGATTATGAAACAAATGGCGAACTGACACAGACAACAAAATACAAGTTAACAAGAAATAGCTACAAATGGACGGGTTTCAGGGCAATTAAGTTGCACTATAAGGCAAGAGAATTAAAATATATAGAGAGAAAAGTAGATTTGAAGATTGGAAGAGCGATACTAAGCCACATATATAGATATGTACATATGAATATTAATATTGAGATAAGAAGGGAAAGATTATATACAGAGATAAATAGATAATGAGGAAGAGTGGAAGAGAAAACTGGTGAAGTAGTAAGAAAGAAGGAAAATAGATAGAGTTAAAGACAAGATAATTAAAAGCCGAGATTGTTAGGTAGATTTAAAGAATAATAGATTTATGCGGAGATAACGGTATATCGACCGAGAGCATTTTCGATAGAATGATGGATAATAAATCTAAATTGATTCAAAGAGGGAGTGCGTAAGAAGCTATAGAAGAGGAAAAAGGACGAAAGACTAGTAAAATAAAATACTTGTCTGAAGAGAAACATTTTAAGTAGGAAAACCCCGTATAAATAAACAAAACGATGAGTAAATAAAGAGTTACATATGAACATGTGAACCCTTAAACAATTTTGGAGGCAGCGTTATTTCTTTTCCATAACTTCCAGAATAATTCATGCGAAAAATCATAACTGTTTGGAAAAAAAGGAACTTAGACAGTCTTTGTCCAAAAAATATTTTAAATTTGTAAACGCAGATACGTTTTAAGCAATCGGCATCGTCATGAAATAAGTAATTAGTCCGAATATATTGTAATTAATAAATAATTTATAAACTTTAAAACATATATTAACGGAAGAGTATAGCTCTATAAGTCTAAATAATAATTATATTATATAGTAATCGATTGCGATAATAACAATAATTTTTATTGTAAATATTATAACTTAATAACAATATGATTGAATTAAAAATAATCAATGTTATCATTATTATTAAAATGTTATGATATTTACATGCCATAATAATTATTGTTATTGTAATCGTAATTATTATCATAGCAAATATTATCATTATTATTATTAGTGCTAGTAGTAGTAGTAGTAGTATGGGTTTCGCGTGGACTACCATGAGCATTGTTACAAGTAATAAACACTGTCCAAAAATTGTCTGTATTCTCGAATGTTTCTATTTACAATGCCTCCCCACTGAACAGAGTTAGACAGGGTCGTTTTTTAATGTGGAGAAAAGGAACAAAAATAAAAATAGTCTCAGTCGTGAAGGATTTCTCCTCCACTGACAGAGAACAAGAAATTGAAGTGTAGATCTGAAGAAAGGTAATACATTTTGATCTTGACCCGGAGGCCAAGATATTCTCGAATGTTTTAGTTTGGTTAATTCAACTACAGTTAGTAACAGAGTTCTGCCCGCTCAAAATAAAACAATAGAAATTTAATAAAGCAAAGTATAAATAAACCTAAAGTATTTTTCTAGATCATACGTGGAGTACAGATTTCCACATTATATATATATACATATATATATATATATATATATATATATATATATATATATATATATATATATAGTACTGTTTCGCTGTTTCACAGCTCACCAGTGCGGCTAGACAGGCAACTGCCTCAAGCCAGGATTGAAACCCGACCGCTTGTACGAAAGTCAAGGATCCTAACTACTACGTTATTGGCGGTTGCTGCGTGAGTCATGAATTTAACGATGTTTTGATATCGTCCGAACTACCTCTGCTCGATTTGTTTAGACAAAGAGCATCGCTTATACGCAAATGATAATTCGTGTATCACTTCTCAATATGCTCAACTCAAGATAAGTAGCGTTATAGTCATCCACATACAGTACTGTGTCGCTGTTTCACAGCTCACCAGTGCGGCTAGACACTATATATATATATATATATATATATATATATATATATATATATATATATATATATATATATATATATATATACATATATATATATATATATATACATATATCATTAAAACACTTTGAAGTTTATAAATATATGGTTAAGTGGCAGTTTTAGCCATTTAGAAATGCTTTAAAGCTTCACCACTCACTAATTTTCGTCTAAATTTAAAACAATTACTTACGTTTTAGAACCCCTTCTCAGTTATATTAAAAATATATATTATTGTTCAGTAAAACAAAAGTTCTGACAATTTTACTGGTGTTAAAATCGTAAAAATAACGTAAGGAATGAGCGACGTATATAATGACTGGTTTCCAAAGCAAGCACGCTACTTCATCGACTACTGTTGCTATCAATTCACCGCTCTCGCGAAAAGAGAAGTAATAAGTGAAACAGAGAGACTGACAGAATGAAAGGGAGATAATTGATTTTATTGAAAGCAAACGAGCGTCGTACCTTATATGTTTGTGCTATGTTTATGGGGGGAAAAGATTGACATTAAACGAAGTGCACGTGAATTTACTGGAGGCTTGGAATATCATGGTTTTCAGTAGACAAATACGAGCATGAAAAATAATATGATTAAGCTTAAACATGAAAAATTAAATGACTTGATGATAAAACTAGAAAAGAAAAGGACAATATATTCTATAAAGAAAATAATTAAAATTCATGACTTAAAATATGGAGCATTTTGATTTTTTTATATATATAAATTATATTTATAACATTATGTAATCAGTTCTTACTGCTGTAATATTACTTTTCATGCTCGGATTTTTTATATTGTAATGTATATATATATACATACATACATACATACATATATATATATAAATATATATATATATATATATATATATATATATATATATATATATATATATATATATATATATATATATATAGTCAAACTTCTATGTAGACGTGTTCTCGTTAGGTTATCTAAGAAAAACCACACCTGCGATTTTTCCCACTAGTTTTGTATTTCTGCTGGGTTTAATGACGATAATCTAATGTATTTAACTATAACTATATATCTTTATTAAGGCTGACGGATATTTATATATGGGTTCTAGGAGTGAGGTATACGCACGAGAATTCGATGTCTTTATTTTTCCGAGGTGACAATCATCAACCAAGCGCTATATAAATTTCGGTGTTAGCATATAACCAATTAGTGCAACCTAAAATATCTCTATAGTACGGCATTATCACCGCAGCCATAATCGAAGGGTTATTATTTTATTAGGTGATGGTTTAACTGAATTTACTTAATTTTGGTTCAGATTGATTACACCTGTGTAATCTTTGATCGGAAATAAACTTTAAAATGGCATACATGCTTTTTTTCACACTTGATCACATTGGTTGTTTCTTGCTGTGCAGGTATCATTTGATATTTTTTTTACTAAAATGGCGTATTGCCACATTTTATAATCAATTGTCGTTTTCTTTGTATTTTCTGCCAGGTACATGCTTTTGTTAAAATGATTTCTAGATTAAAACAGTTTGGGTATTACACACGATGTCATGTCCATAACTTTATCTAAATTACCTTGGCACGTTTGATAATTATTTCATAGTTTTTTTTGTTTTGTTTTTTTTGCATTCGTTTACATGTGTTGGTTTATATTAAAATGATATATCGTTACACATAATGTATATATTTAGCAACCACCTCTCTATCACTGGAGTTATGGCTTCTTATTTGAAATTCTATGCATTGTATTTCTGCAACAAGCACACTGAAGAAAAATCTGAGTATATTTAAGCAAGAACGGATATCACCCTGATGCATGCATTTAGTCCGATCCATTATCTACAAAATTGTTGCTTTAAACTTAAAAAATAAAAGATCAGAAGACAGACGACGCCTGTTTTTCAGATAATTAGATACGTCAGCATTAGGTAACAAATAAAAATGATTGAAAAAATCGATAATCGATATTAGATAAGTTCACTTATCACTGTTATTTGTGAGGTACGGAATTTTATAATATCCATAGGCAAACATAATCTAATAAGCAAAATCAATCAAAATGTAAAAAATGAGGAAGCCGAACAGGGCTGCATCGAAGCAAAATTACAATTTAAAAAATTATCGGAAAGGAAAAACGAGAGAAGAAACCGCAGGGAGAAAATCAGATAGAAACAATATTAAGTAGTAAAAAACGTTTTCCTTGCAACGAGAAAGCACAAAGACTAAATGTAGATTTTTCTAAAATGTTGAAATATAAAGAAAGATATGTCCTGTTCATAATATAGAACAAGCCAACACTAAAGTTCCAAGCACAAACACGGCTAAATATAAGGTGTTCAAAAATGGACAGATGGTAGGTATTATTCCAAAGATGTAATATTGAATAATTTGCATGTTGAATCCTGGATTGATTGTTTTTTTTTTCTGGCGCGGAGTCTAATTTTTTTATGTCCGTCTGACGTACTGCGAACCGAAACTATATTTAAATGAATAACCAATACGATTATTATTGTGTGCGGAATACAGATTTTCGGGTGAAGGGCAATATACGTTTGGTGAAAAAAGAATATGATTCACAAAACATTGTTGGGCAACTTGTTATATATTTTATTTACCGATGGTAAATAGGACCTTTATCTATAGTAGTAGTTTTCTGAAAATTTCATACGTTATATTTTATTTTGAATTCCATGTCTAAATGAAAGCCATTGCTATAATAAGTTAGATTAATCTCACCTTATTTGAGCTTTATGTGTAACTTTTTCATTAAATTATATTTTTAGATAAAATATGCGTCAGCGTGCGTAAAGATCCATGCAGTTAGTTTACGATAAGTGAAAGTGTAACATTGTGTAGAAGTTTTAGAAAATAGTACATAAAAAACACAATAATCATTTTCTTTGTCTACTGTGAGCCTTAAGGAAACTGATGTACAAACTGCCGACAGCGTACTACGCGACGCTCCTTGGGTAAACAAATCGAGCGGAGGAATTTGGACGATGTCAAAACATCGTTAAGTCATTTCCCACACAGCATCAGCCATAT
>NC_136486.1:52386246-52506246 GCF_053919585.1 Euprymna scolopes | reverse complement strand
GGAAGAGTGGAATTATTATATATATATTATTAATTATTATCGCTATAGTGTCATAAACAGGGGCAGTTGTAAAGGAACTTCAACATCAAGTGAGGATAAAAGTTCATTTTTGCGTTCTACTGAATGAAGTGTGTCCAGTACATCTTCAGAAGAATTAACTCTATTGCTAGGAGGTAAATATGGCATAAGTAGTTTATGATGGCGTTTTGCGAGTCTATGAACGAGTGTAAGTATTTGCGAAATGACAGGAAGAAGAGAGTAATTTCCGTTATGTACTTTTACGTTTCCGTACATATAGCCTGGTCTATATTCATATGAATTTATGTTATTAAACGGAGTCGATGTGTGCGTTGTTAGCTGTGATTAATTTGTAAATTTTTTATGTTTAGTTGTTCAGTAGAGTTTCTATTTATTTTTGTGATTTTAGATGTATCGGATAGAATTTCTATTAAATTGTTTATATATAATTATGATGAATATATTGGAGTTATTCTCATGTTATCTGGTTATTTTCTGGTTGTTTTTTTTTAGATCAATGGATTGTAAGAGAAACAAACAAGAGTTGTCCTTGCTCTTCAATGAAAGGTGCATATATATATATGTGTGTGTGTGTGTGTATGTGTGTGTGTGTGCATGTGTGTGTATACATATATATATATATATATATATATATATATATATATATATATGAGCCAAAAAAGTAATAAATAAAAACCGGAAGAAAATGCTCAATATTATTGTAGAGCAAATATGCGTTTTATTTTTTATTACCGTTTGTGCTTACACATGCGTACTCAACTTAACACTTTAACGTCAGTTGAGGTCCATATGAACAATGCGGATGTGCATATGTGCGTATGTGTGTGTATACATGTGGAAGTAAAGATGGATGTATACATATGCTTATTTTATGTGTATGTATGTCCGCGCATGTGTACTTACGCATATGTACCCAGGCTAACCTTCTTTAAGACACTAACAACACATAAAATAAAATGAATAAACCGAATCGTAGCCCCCCACCTACCAACTGAAACGAACACCCAACAGGTCAAAACACACTTATCAAGAAACCATCTCACTAACGAGACACATGCCGAATCCCCCATCACCTTCTAATACTTATTAAACCTTAGAACTCGAAATTGAAAGTAACCCCCTTATTCTTAACCCTCTATATATACCTCTCTCCCCCGCCCCCATCAGTATCTCTATGTTTTTATCCACGCCAGAGACGAACTTCCCAGACTCCCCACAAGCACCTAATGATCTTAACCTCTAAAACTTAAACACTATAGATCTACAAAGAACCCTCTTTCCTTTCTACCTTTTCCTTTTTCGCTTTTCTTGCCCCCCCCCTCTTCGCTGATAAAATTTTTCAATAAATTTTCTGTAAAATCTGACGAGGTTATTGGATCGCCAAACCCGGTCCGGTAGCTGAAACATCATATAACTAAATAGGAAAAACGGTAATAAAAAAATAAATCGTATATATATATATATATATATATATATATATATATATATATATATATATATATATATATATATATATATATATATATATATATACATACATACGTATATATGTATATATATATATATAAATAAATAACTATATATATATATATATATATTACAGATATATATATATATATATATATATATATATATATATATATATATATATATATATATATTGGGATTCTTTTGTCGACATATATATGTATATACATAGATAAATAACTTTTATATATAGAGAGAGAGAGGGAGAGACAGAGGCAGAGAGAGAGAGAGAGAGAGAGAGATTGGGTTTCTTTACTCGATATATATATATATATATATATATATATATATATATATATATATATATATATATACACATTAGGATTCTTTTGTCTTATTATATTATCTCTATAAACGCCGTGAAACATTGTTGTCACAATGGGTAAAGGCAAGAAAATTACGCGAGTTCGCGATGGTTTGTGCATATAAGGATCTATCTTCAAAAATTTGAGTAATAGCCTATAAAATTAAACGGTTTGTTAAGGCAGTGTACACATATAGAAGCGGGCGAAATAATTATTTTAAAAAATACTCGGTGTGTGTCTTAAATCTATTACCCTGGCAATAGGTAGAAGGAATCTTTAAAAAATGAAATTAAAGGAGACACTATGCAAAAGCCTCATGTTTAGTCGTCCACATATTTCATTTTCATCTAAAACAAAATAATTCATTATAAAATTTTAACATGGTCTGTTTTTGCAAAAAAGAATCAATGTTAGCTATTTGATGTATTCTTAATTATATAAGTGATAGCACTTTCAAAAAACACCTGCTATTACTGTATCAACTTTATACATATGATAGATGGTAGCTTCCCTAAGATCTTGAACCACTATTTATACTCACTGTAAGGGTGCTTGTTCGTGGAATTGTTTGGCAAGTGTTGCGCAATCACACCCCCACCTCTCCTGATTCGGCCCGGTTAATACCTGTTGCTAGTGGATTTTTTGAACTACTGGAAACAATACCGAGATAAGCGGAGTGTGCATACAACGACTAGAATTCCCAAATAGTAACCCATCTAGAAATTATCATACTCAACTTTGATTAACTTAAGTTAGCTGACGAAAACTCTTGTGGTAATGCCATTGTACCGTGTATATTTAATATATAATTTGACACACACACAGCTTTACATATAGTGGTGATGTAACTATTCTATTTCGATATGTCTTTAAATAATTTAGATTAAAATATTTTTTTAACAAATTAATTCGGAAATTTTATAACATTTTTAAAATATGAAAATTTAAAAAAAAAATTTATCACAATTTTTTTAAAATCTGAAAAAAATATTTTTCTCGCAAAACAGAATTAAAATTACCGTAAAGAGTAATGAATCTAATAGGGTTATGAAAATGGAGAACAAATAGACAGATGCCAAACTAAAGAAGAAAAATAATATTTATTATATAATATAATAATAAAAAATATATTTCTCACAGCAAAACAATGTCACAGCTCACAATATACATGACAGCCAACAAACTGGAAGTACAAGACTCGAGTTTCGCCTTTATTTTGGCTCATCAATTAGGAATGTCCGAACTCGGTATTAGAAACGCGAGACTCTTGCATGCGTGGAGAGTGTGCTGCCACAAGAGCTAACGCGTTATACACAAGAACGTCTGTCAACCAACACAGATCAAGCTAACCGCCGTGAAAATATAACTTAAATATACAATGGCTTTTCAGGAAGAGATATGTAAGACCAATTTTTATTAATGTTGTCATATTTATTTATGTAGGTTGAGCATTATGAGGGGGGAATCTTTTGTAGTTTTAGCCTGGTGTATTGTTAAGGATATGTTTTACGCTGTAGATAAACATGGAGGTGTAATTTAAAACTTTATCACTGTTTGCAATATAGCTTTACTCATTGTGGGTGTGAGCAAAGCCGTAAAGAGTAAGTAAGCTATTAACCTATAAACATACTCGATATATTTTTATATTGTAGTAATTTGAGTAGAGATACATATGTTTTATTCGTTTTCCGTTCATTTTTAATCGTTTTCTATTGAATCGGGTTTTTATGCAATTTGCGGTATTATGCAGTGATAAGCAGGCAGTTGAGCTTATAGCTATTTTCAAATTTCGAAGGGTGTGTTTAATTGTGTTGAGACTTTCAACAATATCAGCGAGATTATTGCATCAGCATTGGTGCATGATATATTTGAAGGTGTTATTATGGTTATATTCCACGAAATATCAGAGGAGAAAAGTAGCTGAGTAAAGAACTCATCGTATAACAAATTACGATATACATAAGCTGTCGTTAAAAGTAAACTTTAATTGTTGTATAATTATATGACATGACTGAATAATTTGGATTTTAGAAATTCGCAAAACGCCATAGTTGATGAATAAGATAAACATAAATGATTTCTGTATTAGAACTTGAGTGTAAATTCATTTAGTACCAAACAAACACCGCTGCTGTGATCCATATTGATATATTTTGTATTTGTAGTAGATATCTGGCGTATTTAATATGGGCTGGGAAACGGAACCAATGAAAGAGAGAAGTACGTTTGGTATGTTCCTCTGCCATTAAATTTTACAATTATTGCCCTAATAACATAAATTCCAAATGTTTACTTTAGCTAAAGACACCCTTTTATCAGAAGGAATACGGGAAAACCTTCGTTTTTATTTTATTCTATTGTGTGTTCCCTTATAAAATTAAGTTTTATGTTTGTCTATTCTATATATTCCGCGGTAATTTATTTGATGATATATCGAGTATTTCATCCGCGCCCGCACACACACACACACACACACACACACACACACACACGCGCCCCCCACACACACCATATATATATATATATATATATATATATATATATATATATATATATATATATTCCCTGGCACATATCTATGCTTTGTTCTTTTCTTCTATTTTTTTAATGCTTTCTATCTCCTCTTTCTTTATATAATATTTTTTTTAAATATAATTATGTTTTTTCTCTATATATATTTCTCTTGTTTTCTAAATATCCACACGTGTCCCAAAAAAATCATATCCTCTTCCCTTCTCATTTTGAATTTACCATCTTATCTGCAATTGTAATGGACTGAGTGAATATTTTGAGGTTGTAAAATTATATAATATAATATATATATATATATATATATATATATATATATATATATATATATATATGTGTATATATATATATACGAACATACACACCCATATATATATGTATATATAAATAGATATATATACACATGCATATTCATATATATATATATATATATATATATATATATATATATATATATATATCAAACAAACACATACATATATATATGTATATATGGATATATATATATATATATATACATACATACACATTCATATATATATAGTCTTTGAAGTTTTTAACCTTTAAAACTATACAAAAACAATTTTTTTAATTTATCATTTGTTAGAAAACCATTTAGTCAGTAAGTCATTTAATCACCTGCAATCACTGCATCAACTCGCTCTCGACTCGAATTTACTATAATACCAATAATTTATTTTTTCAACTGATCATCAGTTGTTTATCATTAAACACTGTTTCGGGGATTTCGAGGATATATTTATATAATGAGAGAAACTTGTAATTAATAAATAAACTTAAAAACATTTTTTAGTTAATATAATAGAAAATATAAATGTTGACAAGTAGCTACCTTTATAGTCTAGTATAGTAAATTTATAGGTGACAATGGATGAATCATGCAGGAAAACTATTGCAAGTGCATTTAATGACTGGTTCAATCTAAAGAGAATAAACTATTATATGTTATTAGGATCGTCCGTAGCTTTAAATTGGAAAGGTTTTGTGAATAAACGCGTGTTTGTAATGAATGCATGGGTGTTTGTATTAATATAGATATACCTTCACATGATATCATTGTACATGCTCCTAAAAGAACAGATGTTGTATGGTATTATTTGTAAATGAATTTTACATCATATCGTCTCTGCGTATTGTTTGCGAACCCACAGCCTCTATTGCTACATACTTTCTCTCTCTCTCTCTCTCTCTCTCTCTCTCTCTCTCTCTCTCTCTCTCTCTCTCTCTGTATACATATATGTATATATATATATGTGTGCATATATTTACATATATATACATATATATATTTATATATATATATATATATATATATATATATATATATATATATATGCGGCCTGAAGTAATTCCAATACACTAACAGCCATAAGCAAGATCGACCTACCTATTCCACGTACAGTCACCATTAAAAAAGCAAAATTGAATGTGAAGATTTCGTTGAAACATTTCTGGACCAAATGCTCGATGCAAGAGTGCACTTGACGGTCGACGCATTAATGAACCTCGCCAACTATGATTCACTATGATTCATGACATTCTTCTTGCTTTTGCATGCGTGATGGGGATGGGGTGATATAAAGTAAAGTGGCCGGTCAAATAAATCAAAATCCATTACATTAACTGAGTCTGATTTATTATGGCCGCAACTTTTTCTGGTTCGTATAAGTTCAGTAAAATGTCGAGTAGACGCAGTTTTTTTTTTTTTTGTCAGCAATATGGCTTTAAAGTAATAGTGTTGTTGGTCAATGTAAGGAAATAAGATTGTTTTCTAGACACCAAAAATTTGTGTTGCCGGGCACAGATCTATCGACTGGTACTAATCGTGTCAGCCTGCACTGAAGATTCCCGAAAGGATGAAACATTAGTGTCTGTAGGGATTTAATTGTTATAGTAAATAATTGTATATATATATATATATATATATATATATATATATATATATATATATATATATATATATATATATATATATATATATACTCGTGTGGAAAAACCTGGAGTAAATTAGCATGTAGCTCCATTGCCATGAACATTTTCTGAACTTGCGATATATATATATATGTATATATATATATATATATATATATATATACATATATATATATATATATATATATATATATATATATATATATATATATATATATCGTCTGACCCTCTAAGAAGAAACGTCAGAATGATAAATTAAAAACTAAGAAAACGAATGAGGGAAGAATGGAATTTTGGTTTCAGTTGGAAGAACAGTGGGGAAAAAATATATATCTCACTGTTCAGGTGGTTTTAAATCAATGAATATCTCCAACTGGTGTTTCAGAATCTTTTGTCTACACAGGCTAGGTCGAGAATTGTTAATAACTAACGCCTCAATAATATTGAGATGATAGTTCGACCTAGCACTGTATAGAACAGAAAACCACCCATCGGAATATTGATCGGCACACCTATTTATACTCAACAGGTGATTACCAATGGCGGACTCATGAGCTTGTGAGTGCCCGGATATTCTCGAAACCTGGTGTAGTCGAATATCCCGAGGGATATGTTGGGATATTCTCATTTCTAATCTTTGGGATGTTTTGCCAACGTAGTCAGCTCCACACTGACAAACGTATTTATAAACAACAGAGTTCTTTTGAATGGTTGGCAAAACATCTTTACGAAAAGAAGAGAAAAAGGTTCGAGTTGTGTAAACTACTCTAAGCATAGTAGCTGGAAAACAACGTTGAGTAGCAGAAGAAATCCTTTCAACAATATGAAGGCCATCAGGACCCAACCATGGTAATTTTAGATAAATGGGACAACGGGATGGACCAGTATGTTTACCACTATTAAATGTTGTAATTTTACGTTCAATAGTAGATTTTATTATATTAATGGGATATCCATTATTAAGAAAAATATTTGTGATTTCCTCAAGTTCCGTATCAAGACGGTTTGGTGAACAAATCATAAGTGCACGATGCGTAAGAGCGCTGATGAGGTTTATTTTTCTAGACTGAGGGGCAAAAGAAAACCAATTAAGATAGAGCCCTGTAAATGTAGGTTTTCTATAAACAGAGGTCTCAAACGTAGTACCAACTTTAGAAACACGAACGTCGAGGAATGGGAGAGAGCTACAGTCTTCAACCTCCATAGTAAATTGTAAAGATGGATGCAGGTTGCAAAGAAGACGAAGAAACTGTTCAGCTTCACTCCGAGAGGGAAAGCATGCAAAAGTATCATCAACGTAGCGTGTGTAGAATGCTGGCTTAGTAATTTTGGAAAATAATTCGTTTTCCAAAAATCCAACGAAAATGTTGGCTAACGAAGGACCAAGAGGGCTACCCATAGATATCCCATCAATTTGACGGTACATAATATTGTTGAAACTAAAAGAGACTGATTTAGTAGCAAGTTCCATCAGTTCAACGAAAATTCGTTCAGGAAATTGTGGAGATTTTAAGGGGCCACGGTATAGATAGTCAGCACAAATACCAATGGTTTCATCCAAAGGTATATTAGTAAAAAGACTATTAATGTCAAAGGAAGCCAAGAACTCGGTATTTTTAGATAAAGGTAATTTTTTGTATCTGAGATACGAATTGATAAGAATCAGAGATACAATGGACCGAATATAAAGAAAGCACAGGTTTAAGAAGATCAACCAGCCATTTACCAAGTTCGTGTTGTGCAGAACCCAACATAGAAAACGAATTTTTGGAAAACGAATTATTTTCCAAAATTACTAAGCCAGCATTCTACACACGCTACGTTGATGATACTTTTGCATATGCGGGCACTCCCAAGCTCATGAGTCCGCCATTGGTAATCACCTGTTGAGTATAAATAGGTGTGCCGATCAATATTCCGATGGGTGGTTTTCTGTTCTATACAGTGCTAGGTCGAACTATCATCTCAATATTATTGAGGCGTTAGTTATTAACAACTCTCGACCTAGCCTGTGTAGACAAAAGATTCTGAAACACCAGTTGGAGATATTCATTCATTTAAAACCACCTGAACAGTGAGATATATATTTTTCCCCACTGTTCTTCCAACTGAAACCAAAATTCCCTTCTGCCCTCATTCGTTTTCTTAGTTTTTAATTTATCATTCTGACGTTTCCTCTTAGAGGGTCAGACGATAAGGCCTTAAGGTAATTTTTAATAATTTCACCTGCCCATTTCTTGTTTTTTGGTATTTAAATTAAATTATGTTTCCTCTGAAATTTCTCCTTCCATGTTGCTGTACCAAAAATTTACTTACATATTTTCGAGGTCGGTACAACTCACAATTTATCAAAACGTTAAACAAAGTTATACGTATTAAAAATAAGTTAATCGTTTTGAAGTGTAGGATGGAATTTCTTAAATCTTGCCGCCTAAATCATGTTGCTCTCGGTTATATCTGCCATCGTATTTCTAAAATTAAATGTAGAAATGCATTGACAGTTCAACGTGTTTTCCTACAAGATGAAATCCTGTTTAATTCCGATGCATATAATTCGTTACGGAGTAAACACCTTTTACTTTGGGACATGGTTTGGAAAGAACTATCTTTCTTTGATAAACTCCGTTTTTCTAGGTTTTTATCCATCGGCGATAATTTTACCCGTATTAAATGTACTTCTTCTTATGATAAATATTTAAAAAATTTAATTACTAAGAAGTTTGGGATTATAACAAATTTGGATAAACATATATTTAATTATTCTTCTCATGTTTTGTCCAATACAGAAGAATTTGTTTTATCTGCTGGCTTACAATTTTGCATTCCTCCCCCTTCTGTTGATAAAATCTCAGTATTTAGTGAAATTGAATTATTGTATACTCAATTAAAACACCATTCGCCTATCTCTACTGATGAATTAACTAGTGTCAAAATTCAGTTGGGCGAATTAGGTCGGAGGTTTTCTGCCATAAATACTAAATCTAGTGATTTTGTTTGGCAGAAAAATCATTTTGAAGCGGCAAAATTAATTAGGTCTAATCCCGACATTTATCTTTCTCGCCCGGATAAAGGATCGGGCGTTGTTATACTTAACAAAACGGATTATATCTCCAAAATGTTACAAATCTTGGACGATAAAAGTAAATTTCTCCGTTTGGGTGATTTAAGCCATGATGATACTTTTCGTATGGAAATAAAAATCCAGAAAAGATTTCTTCAACTTCATAAAAGCGGATTTACTTCTACGGAGATTTATGATAGAATCCGACCCATTGGCTCTCAAAGGCCTAGAATGTACGGTTTACCCAAGGTCCATAAACCCAACATTCCTTAACGACCCATTTTATCTATGTTGGGTTCTGCACAACACGAACTTGGTAAATGGCTGGTTGATCTTCTTAAACCTGTGCTTTCTTTTTATTCGGTCCATTGTATCTCTGATTCTTATCAATTCGTATCTCAGATACAAAAAATTACCTTTATCTAAAAATACCGAGTTCTTGGCTTCCTTTGACATTAATAGTCTTTTTACTAATATACCTTTGGATGAAACCATTGGTATTTGTGCTGACTATCTATACCGTGGCCCCTTAAAATCTCCACAATTTCCTGAACGAATTTTCGTTGAACTGATGGAACTTGCTACTAAATCAGTCTCTTTTAGTTTCAATAATATTATGTACCGTCAAATTGATGGGATATCTATGGGTAGCCCTCTTGGTCCTTCGTTAGCCAACATTTTCGTTGGATTTTTGGAAAACGAATTATTTTCCAAAATTACTAAGCCAGCATTCTACACACGCTACGTTGATGATACTTTTGCATGCTTTCCCTCTCGGAGTGAAGCTGAACAGTTTCTTCGTCTTCTTTGCAACCTGCATCCATCTTTACAATTTACTATGGAGGTTGAAGACTGTAGCTCTCTCCCATTCCTCGACGTTCGTGTTTCTAAAGTTGGTACTACGTTTGAGACCTCTGTTTATAGAAAACCTACATTTACAGGGCTCTATCTTAATTGGTTTTCTTTTGCCCCTCAGTCTAGAAAAATAAACCTCATCAGCGCTCTTACGCATCGTGCACTTATGATTTGTTCACCAAACCGTCTTGATACGGAACTTGAGGAAATCACAAATATTTTTCTTAATAATGGATATCCCATTAATATAATAAAATCTACTATTGAACGTAAAATTACTACATTTAATAGTGGTAAACATATTGGTCCATCCCGTTGTCCCATTTATCTAAAATTACCATGGTTGGGTCCTGATGGCCTTCATATTGTTGAAAGGATTTCTTCTGCTACTCAACGTTGTTTTCCAGCTACTATGCTTAGAGTAGTTTACACAACTCGAACCTTTTTCTCTTCTTTTCGTAAAGATGTTTTGCCAACCATTCAAAAGAACTCTGTTGTTTATAAATTCGTTTGTCAGTGTGGAGCTGACTACGTTGGCAAAACATCCCAAAGATTAGAAATGAGAATATCCCAACATATCCCTCGGGATATTCGACTACACCAGGTTTTGAGAATATCCGGGCACTCCCAAGCTCATGAGTCCGCCATTGGTAATCACCTGTTGAGTATAAATAGGTGTGCCGATCAATATTCCGATGGGTGGTTTTCTGCGTTAGTGCTAGGTCGAACTATCATCTCAATATTATTGAGGCGTTAGTTATTAACAACTCTCGACCTAGCCTGTGTAGACAAAAGATTCTGAAACACCAGTTGGAGATATTCATTGATTTAAAACCACCTGAACAGTGAGATATATATTTTTTCCCCACTGTTCTTCCAACTGAAACCAAAATTCCCTTCTTCCCTCATTTGTTTTCTTAGTTTTTAATTTATCATTCTTACGTTTCCTCTTAGAGGGTCAGACGATAAGGCCTTAAGGTAATTTTTAATAATTTCACCTGCCCATTTCTTGTTTTTTGGTATTTAAATTAAATTATGTTTCCTCTGAAATTTCTCATTCCATTTTGCTGTACCAAAAATTTACTTATATATATATATATATATATATATATATATATATATATATATATATATATATATATATATATATACATGATGATTGATGATGATTGCAGCGTCATGTCGGACGAGTGCCACTCTCTCAGACACTTAAAGTCCATGAGCCCAAAAATTACTTCCATCGCCACAGGACAATTTTTATAGACAAATGCATGAAAGATTATCTGTACACAGATGATGTCACAGAGTCGATATTGTACGCCAGCTAAGTCTCTCTCTCAGTTCAAAATGTTGAGATCAAGCAAAATGCAATAGCGAGATAGCCAGCAACAAGTTAAACTGTAGACCAGGTAATGCGGGTACTGGTCTCCCGCTTTATGTTTTTTTTTTAAATCAGAGATTTGCTTCTCCTAGAAAAGTTAACTTCACCACGACTTACGGGAGCCCTCTCCACCCGAGCACCCACAGATACACACAAACACAGTCTGCTAGTTGGCCGTTGATCCCGAAAAAGGGTTAATTCGCCCTTTTAAAGGTCTTGGTTTTAATCCTTCAGGGAGACTAGCCACCCTCCTCACTAAACAAGTCTGGTGGGGGAACCAGTTTAGTCGCCGGTGACGCGACCACGAGGCAGGTAGTACTGGGGTACATGGTACCAGTAGCATATGACATGACCTGACATACATACACACACACACACACACACACACACACACACACATATATATATATATATATATATACATACATATAATTTTAGTCATTCGATAAATTGAAAAATTGATGAAGGAACTATTTGAGTTTCAGATCAAAGAATTTTATTATTCTATGTAAGACCTAAATACATTAGAAATATTTCCTTTGCTCTATCTTGTATCTCGAACCATTCTTATTTAGGTGGAACAATATTTATAGAATAATACTGCCAGTAATACGTGGAGCGTGCAATAAGTAATGCTTCTGACCGACATTCAGTTGTCTGATCTACCTGAAATGCTGTATGTGCAATGATTTTTTATCTCTAAGGGTAATGTGGCAAATTACAGCTCTAAACTAATTGTGGTTTCTGTTTTACAGGTGTTTGAACTAAGTCAGGTATGAAATGCAGCCTGTTGAATGTCGAGCAGTGATCCAGGTTTTTGTATTTGAAAGGACGCACACCACACGAGACTTTTGATGAAATGAAAGAAACTTTTGGTGATAATGCCCCATCATATAAGCTTGTAAAATGTTGGCATCGTGAATTAAAACATGGCCGAAAGTATGTGGAAACAGCTCCCAGACCTGGTCCCCCCCTTCTGCCATTGATGAGGCATCTGTCCGTCAAGTTGAGGCGGCCACTTTGGAAGATCGGCGCATTACTATTCGCCAAATAGCCCACGATGTCAAGATTAGTACAGCGTCTGTGGAAACTATCATTCATGACCATTTGCATATGCATAAGTGTCCTCCAGATCGATTTCCAGGTCGCTCCCACCATTCCAGAAGCGAGTACGCGTCGAGAGCTCGAGGATGAATTTGGATATTTGCCAAGAAGATGAGTCAAAGTATTTTCAAAAGCTGATTACACAGGATGAAAGCTGGGTCCATAACTATGATCCAGAGACAAAAGCCCAGTCAATGCAGTGGAAGCACTTGGACTCACCACCTCCAAACAAGGCAAGAGTGCAGCCCTCCGTTGGCAAGGTCATGCGCACAGTCTTCTGGGACCAGGACAGAGAAGTGATGACTGCCAAGCAAAGGGTACCACGATTATAGGAGCCTATTATGCTTCACTTTTGAGGAAATTAAGAGAAGCTATCAAAATAAAGAGGCCGGGCAAGTTCAGCAAAGTTACCCTCCTCCTGCAGGACAACGCTCCAGTCCACAACTCGCATGTCGCCAGATCAGAAGCACGGCCGTGTGGTTATGAAATAATACCCCTTCCTCCCTACCTTCCTGACCTTGCACCCTCTTACCTTCACCTCTTCCCAGACATGAAGTTTGAAAGGAAAGCATTTCCCAAATGATGCAGACTTGATTTCTGAAGTCACGTCGTGGTTGGAAAACCAACCTGGGTTGTTCTACAAAAACGGTCTCCAGAGCTGCATTAAACGATGGGAGAAATGCTAAAGACTAATAAATCTGACAAGTTTCGTTATTGAAACCTCGTCAGGAGGCATTACTTATTGCACGCCCCTCGTATCTTGTAAATCTTATAATCACAGGTTTCCATAGCAACTGATTGGTGTATAATTTTATTCTGAAGTGTATATATATATATATATATATATATATATATATATATATATATATATATATATATATATATTGTATTTAGGCAGCATTTTTTTATTTAGACAGACATTGTAAATCAGCACAAAGTGTTTCTTCTTAAGCGACTTTTTTGTAATTTCTCCATTTTCCATGTGGTCGTTCTAATATCTCGGTCTAATTTGTGTAAGAACTGTCCATAGTCGTTTTCGTCCATATGATTTAACAAAAATACTTTTAGCTGATTTTCTTCAGCTGTCTTCAGGCAGTTTTTGATTACTGTTTCGTTTAAAATATGGATGCTCTTAGAGGCTTCAGTTCCAATTACGTTTTAACTACTTAAAATAGTGACGCGTCTTGTGTGTAAAAACGGATATGTTTTACTTGTTAAGAACGTGGCTAAAATGAATGTACACACACGCACACACACACACACACACATATATATATATATATATATATATATATATATATATATATATATATATATATATATATATATTAGAGTTTTACGTATCTAGCCACGTTAAAATGTTATTATCGTTCGCAAAAGATATATTGTACATTTTTGGCTGTTTATCTCTAATATACAGTAATTCAATATGTTTTAGAATTTTTACGTGTGGATATATATGAATGATTTTCGTGTTTTCTAACTAACTAAGTATATATATATATATATATATATATATATATATATATATATATATATATATATATATATATATATATTGAAGACGTACACTCACCTTTTGTTGGTTTCTTTAAAAGAGTTTTCTGTCACGAGTGTGCTAATCACTAACCCTCTCTGGGCTCCTGTCTTGAGTTAAAAGCCAAGTCGTTGGTCAGTAGAGGATAAGGTAAGGAGGGGGTATTATTATTCTTCTTCTTCTTCTTCTTCTTATTATTATTATTATTGTTGTTGTTGTTGTTGTTGTTGCTATTGTTATCGTTATTACTTAGATTTCCTTTATATTATTGTTATTACCGTAATTTATTTATTAATATTATAATTATTTATCTATACTCTTAAAATTGTTTCTATTTGTGTATCGGTATTCATATTATGAAACCCTTTTTTATTTATTAAAAAAAAACAATCATTTTATATATTATATGTCGGTCGTTGAATGTCATTCCTCAACAAAACTATTTCTGGTCTATTTATGGTTATTTTTTAAAACTTTAATTTGGATTAATTCCCTATATTTTTTGTTGTTTTTCTTATAAGACGATCATCTTCAGTTTACTATTACGTTTAATTATATTCATGTAGATATTCTATATGATTTATGCTTTCGTAATATTTTCGTAAAAAGGTTATAGTAAACAGAATTATCTTTCTATATATACATATGTATGTTTATACATACATATATATATATATATATATGCAGTCATATAATATATATATGTGGGTATATATATATATATATATATATATGCAGTCATATAATATATATATGTGGGTATATATATATATATATATATATATATATATATATATATATATATATATATATATATATATATATATATATGCAGTCATATAATATATATAAGTGGGTGTATATATATATATATATATATATATATATATATATACATATATATACTTGTTTAAAGCATTTGCCTACCAAACTCCTTGTCAGTTTTTTAGTTTACAGATCTGAAACTTGATCTATTTTATCCCATGCAAACACTTTATGTTTGTGTTTTAGCCGGGAAAAGTCGGGACAAACGTGTGGAAATTTCAAAATTAAATTAAACTTGACAAGTGAAGGTCGAAGGACGGCATTGCGAATATGAATGCGTAACGTAATAGATATTGGTTTTTGTTTTTATTTGCTTTGAAGCAGAGATGTCTTCATTTCTCAGACATCCTCGTCAAAGGAAATAGTAAATTCTAAGCTAAAAGTTCTGGTTTCGTTTCTCGTTGGTGGTGCACCAGTCACTTTTGTTCCTATAAAAATTTATAGTATTTGGTCCAATATAATATAATGAAAATAATAATAATAATAATAATAATAATAATAACAATAATGGTAATAATAATAATAATAATAATAATAATAATAATAATAAGTTTAAATCCTTATTATGTGGTCCAATATAATATAATAATAAATAAAGATTATGTATTTTAGTATCGTTTAAAATTGTAATATTTAAACATTTATGAAAACAAGGACATCGCGTAGTGATGAACAATGGAAATAACATAGTATTAATACTCTGCTATTTATTCTTCCTCGTTGTCTTCAACTTTTTCTCCTTCTCTTCTTCTTCTTCTTCTTTTTCGTATTCTTTCTCTGTCTTCTTTTCATCATCATCATCATCATCATCATCATCATCATCATCATCATCATCATCATCATCATCATCATCATCATCATCACCCTATTTATTGTTTACATGTGCTGTTCAATTGTTGTTTTGGTTAATTCTTTTTGCAGTTTCTATATCTCTGCTTCGGTTTTGTTGCTGATGACTGTTAGTCTCTTCATTCCATGGATCGATTTAATATTTCAGATGTTTCAATTATTGTCATCAGTTTTCAGTTACTTCCTTGATTACAACCCCCTCCCCAATCCTTTTCCGAAGTTTTTTTCAACGATTGTTAATGTTGTACTGTACTACTATAGGTGATATCTTGACTTTCTATATCTTCACATACCTGTTAGTTCGTTGGCCAATTTCGTGTAGTTACTTCGGTTTCCCGTTTTCTTACTATTAACAAACAACAACATCTGCGACCAAGCAGGGCTAATTCTTTTTTATAAATTCTGATAAACTTTGATCTTCAACCGGGTTATTTTTCATATTTATGCCCTGAAAAATCATCATTATTATTGTCATTATTATTATTATTATTATTATTATTATTATTATTATTATTAGTAGTAGTAGTAGTAGTATAAATATTACTATTGTAATTATTATTATTATTATTAGTAGTAGTAGTAGTAGTAATATTACTATTGTAATCATTATTATTATTAGTAGTAGTATTATTGTTATTATTATTAATGGTATTATTATTAGTAGTGGTAGTAGTAGTAGTAGTAGTAATAGTTGAAATATGGTTGTTATTATTATTATTATTATTATTATTATTATTATTATAATTGATGTTATTATTAGTAGTAATAATATTTTTTAATATTATTCAGAACAACAAAAACAACAACTTTTTTCTCTTGCGACAATAATTAGTAAAAAATGACAATCTCCTAATCAGTTTCTAGACGATATTTAATCTGATGCATCAAGGGACGCGATTGATCAGTTGGTCAAATTATGTTTATTAAAAATAGAATAGTACTCTCCGAAAAGAAAAAAAAAATCTAACTCATAAAATCCGGATCTTCAGTTTGTAGGCAATTTAAAAATCGTAATCGGAAATTGTATCATACAAAGTTCGTCCTATCATTTCTAAAAACTATAACGCATTTATGACAAGATCTATATATATATATATATATATATAAATATATATATATATATGTATATATATATATGTGTGTGGGTGTGTGCATGTCTGTGTGTGAATATATGTG
Source organism: Euprymna scolopes (assembly GCF_053919585.1). Taxonomy (NCBI): domain Eukaryota; kingdom Metazoa; phylum Mollusca; class Cephalopoda; order Sepiida; family Sepiolidae; genus Euprymna; species Euprymna scolopes. Next base: position 52,489,105 of record NC_136486.1, on the reverse strand, counting down.
TGTATGTGGGTGTATATATATATATATGTGTGTATATATGTATGGGTGTGTATATGTGTGTATATATGTACGTATATGTGTGTATATATGTATATATGTATGTATATCTAGACGTATATATATATGCATATACATACGAATATGTGCGCGTATATATATATATATATATATATATATATATATTAAAGTGAAAGTGTCTGTCTCTGTTTGTGTGTCTGTCTTTGTACATTTTCCTACACAATAACTCTGTTAATTTTCAGTCTACACGCTTGAAATTTGATATACAGGGTACTGAGATTTGGGAAAATCTTTGTAATCTGTTTTCGGCCAGAATTTTTTCTTTAAGGGGTCAAAGTTCAACGATTTTACCCTTCAGAACTCTATCAACCTCCTTCGCCAATTTTGGGTATAAACAATTGAAATTTTAGATATGGGTTCCTCGCACTTGGACATGAAACTAATTTAATAACTTTATTTGATCCCAAAAGAATAAATGCTAAGGGGAAATAATATGGGTTAAAGTAAAAAAAAAAAATGAGCTCTGCGGTCTCTACCAAATTACTTAGACAATTTCTTGTCTAAACATTTGAAATTTTACATAAAAAGTATTAAGAGATAGGGCAAGCTTTTTAATAAGTTGGCGTCGCAAATTTGAGCTGCCAATATATAAATGTGTGCATGTGGGTTTGCCTGTCTGCCTAAACCTTTCGACAGAGGGCACGGATTTTACAAATGTCAGCTAAGTGTTGAAGTTCGACCCTTCAGACAAAAAATACCGAATACTTGGCTAAAAACATTAATTTCTTCACCCTAAACTGGGCAGTTTTCTACAGGGAGTGGTCGTTTTTTTCGCTGATATTTTGGAAAGTCATCCCCTCTTTTCGATTGTCTTGCCTTAATTTAAACCTAAGTGGAGTCCGGTTTGGCGGTGGTCATAGCAGCAAAGTCATCATGTTTTTTTCACGTTCTTTTCCTACTTCGCGATACCGGTTCGAACCTGCCTTCCTACTAACACTTTTTTGTTGCTCAACACACACCTCAAGATACCACGGCAGCGCCGGGCACCCACGCTAGTGTGTATAGATATTGAGATTTATTTTTAGTATAGTATGCCACCGTATTATTCTAAGCATATAAGAACCGATACCATATAAATCAATCTCGTTCTAATTACATACGTTAGTCTCACATAAAACAAAGAAATGTGACTAGATACTGAGACCATTCCCATTGCGATCGGGAATATACATAAAATATCAGTCTGGGGAGTGTCCACGATAGAGTTCCATCTCTCAACGTCACCGTAAACGCATCGCTCTACAAAAGCGAAGACATTCCTCAATGGCGTTTGTCGCATTAGTGATAAAACAACAATTAACCGTCATTCCACGATTTAATGGAAGAATAACGTAATTGGCAGCAATAACAAATTGTGTTTCAATCGCTAAAGACAGTTCGTAGCTGAAATGAATGACTTCGCTCGGCGCTGAGATGTATTTAAAGCTGGAGAGTCGGGCGAAGGTAAATAAAGAATCGCTAAAAAGACGCTAATGCGTTAATGCGCCTGGATGACCGTCAACGAAAAACGAGGATATGGTGGAAAAGATTGGACAATGTGCGCAAAATATCTCTCCAGAAATAAAAGTTGTCCATAATTGGAAAACTAACACTTGCTGTACTATTATCCGCTCTCAGTCCGTTTTGTTTTCCTTTTCTCTCTCTGTCTCCTTATATATATATATATATATATATATATATATATACCACAACGATAATGGACTCCAGTAAATTTAAAAGGGAAATAGAGCTCATGATATATATATATATATGTATATATATATATATATATATATATATATATATATATATATATATATATATACACGACTATTCAATCATATTAGATATAATCAGGCAAGAAAAATTAAGGTACAAAAACTAAAAAGGTTCCATACATTTCCAGATTTTGAGGAGAGAAAATTGTCGATGAGTGGCGGTGGGCAAAAATTAGTTCTTATCATACATACATACGCACACACACACACATATATATATATATATATATATATATATATATATATATATATATATATATATATATATATATAGGGGTGTCTGGTAAATATGACATATATATATATATATATATATATATATATATATATATATATATATATATATAGGGGGGTCTGGTAAAATATGCTTCTTCACTTATATTTCACCATTTTAGTATCTCAATCGCTTTAGTTTTGAAGCACAAAGTTATTTAAATCATAAAACAATGTATATACAAAGCAATAACACTATATTCCGAGTACCAAATATGTGTATTTTTATCAATCAATTCTTTCAGCATTTAGTAATTTCTGCACACTTCTTACAGATCTATTTGTTTACTTAATTTTATTGCTATTAATTTATATATGTATGTATGGCCATAACTCCATCCTGTTATACACTGCTATCAATGATTTTTCAACATCTGTGACACAAGAGAAGCCCTGCTCTTAGGAACTTAACCGCATAGCGGTTAGTAGTGGAGCACACACATGTTCCGTTCGACCTGTACGTATGCTGTTTTTTTTACAGTGTAGTCACCTCTTATGAAGGCCCGCAGACCACTTGAGGATGAGAGTTAAGGAGTCTACGGTTGTCGATGAGACAATATTTTATACTTGTTTGTAGTAGAAATTTGATAAATTGAATTACTATTGATTATTTGTTTGGTTGTTTTCTTTAACGGCCTATCAACCCGTTTTAGGTCATTTAATGCCGAATCAAGTGATTGTGAAGAAATGTTTTTAATAGAATACATTAGTTTATTTTAGTCAGTTTTTACATAAACCATAGTTGGGACCCTAACATCTACTAGCACTCCGGATCAGAGTGGACCTGAGAACAATGGCAATTAAGGGGTGGCTCAAAACTCCGCAATTCCCGCAAGCTGGTGGCTCACCATCGGATATATTTTAAAATCATATTCCAGACTGAATTACATTGAAGGGAAACTGCTGTCGGTTATAAAACCATGCATATAGACAATAAATCTCTTCGAATTATTCTTTCAGATTTCACAATATAAAGACGTACTTCGTTCTATTGTTCAAACATTAACATAATATAAAAACTGCAGAACACTTTTGACAAGGCAAAAACATGAATTTCGTCGATATACACCCAGTGCAAGAATTATATGCGAATCGATATTTTTTTGTTCTAACTAATTCATGGTAGCACATCTAAAACAGTAAACAACCAAGTTCTCTCCACTTCTCTCTCCTCTGATCTTGAGCACGTGGTAAATGGGGAAAGGAGTGGTTGGTTACTTTTAATGTATTTAAAACCAAGCTTCTCTCTTTACATCATCAACGTTCTGATTCACATGACGCATCAATTGAATGGCTCTAGTCTTGAGAAGGCCTCAAGTTTTGACAAGCTTCTGGGCTTGAATTTTACTCCTGATCTTAAATGGAACACGTACATCAAATCTGCTGCTAAGGCCACTGGAAAAATGGTGGGATCCTTCTATCGATCCAGTAGATATATCACTGCTAATGCAATTCTCTGTCTATATAAGAGCCAGGTACATCCAAAGATAGAATACTGTTGCCACATCTGGGCAGGAGCTGCTAGAAAGGACTTGTCCTGCCTTGATAATGTTCAAAATAGACTTCGTAGCCTCGTAGGAGATGTCCTTTTCTCTTCCCTACAACCTCCATCTTACAGAAGAGATGTTGCGTGTTTGTCTCTGCTGTATCGTTTTTTTCATGGAAAGTGTTCGACTGAGCTTCAGTCTATGGTCCCCCCTCGCCAAACTTTCACAAGAAACACTCGTCTAGCTGAAAACACTATCAATAATTCCCCCCACTCTTTATATGTGCCTAAATCAAAATGTAGATTCCATGAACAAATCTTCGTTCTTAGAACTGCACGCCTGTGGAATTGTCTTCCGTTTTCATACTTTCCAGCCGACTACAACATGCTTGTCTAACGTAAACAACTTCTTGATGAGTCGTTCCACTTAACAGATTTACCGAATTTCTCTTACTAATGATTACTACATTGTCCAATTTCTACTGTACACTCTTTAATCCGTATCCTCGAGTGGCCTCTTGGTCTTGATAAATGTTGATGCCTATGCAAAAAAAACTTTGATAATTTTAAAAGAAAATTCGTGAAACCTTGCACGTTATAGGGCAACACTAACCAATGCACAGATATAAAATTTTAAACTGATCGTCGCAATAGCGAGCAAACGGTAGACATTTTGGTGACTTGCATTTTTTTTCAGCGTGTAAACTTTATATGCAAGATGGGACGTAACCGTGCTTTAAGTCAAGCTGAGAAGTCTAAAATTGTTCGAAGGCTCCATAAGATTTCCACCCTAGAAAATGTCAGATAATTACACTGTGATCATCGTACTATCAAAAATATTGTGTCAGCACTCAACTTTACAACGGACTTCCAACAAAGGGGAATTCGTAAGAAATCATATCTGTCACGTTGAACAATTAGCAAGATAAAGAAAGAAGTTCGGCGTAACCCACTTGAAACTAGCAAACAAGTTTTTTTTTGAAAAAGCTAGCGTTTCTGATGTGCCCAAATCACCTCGCTGCCGTATCCTGAGGACGATTGCAAAATTTGGAAAGTCAGAGGTCCACACTCAATTGATGAATATCAAAAAAAAAAAAACAGGATGGAGTGGGCAAGAGATCAGATGGAGGTTAATTTTCAAACAGTTGATGATGAGTATCGAGCGACCCTTGATGGATCCGATGGGTGGAGGGGAGGATGGTACCATAATAGGATTTTAGGTTTCCAAAGAATCAGGTGTAAACAAGAAGATGGTGGTGTGATGTTCTGAGCTGCAATCATTGGCAATGAGATGGTAGGACCATTCAGAATAATAGATGGAGTAAACATTATCCCCAAACTCTACATTGACTTCATTAAAGAACACTTGGAACCCTGGCAGAAGAAGAAGAATTTGGCATTCTGGTAAAAGATGGTATTCATATATGCTAATGCACCGTCTCATTCTGCAAGGATAACCACTGAATATTTGGGGAGAGTTCTTGTCAGGCATGGGAGAATAATGCGATGTCCAGCCTGTTCTCCAGATTTAAATCCCATCGAAAATCTGTGGAGCATCTTGAAACAAAATATTTACTCCGGTGGAAGGCAGTACAACTCAAAGGATGATCTCTGGAATGCTATTCTGACCGCTGCCAAAGACATTTACTCAGACGAAATCGAAAGTTTGACATCTTCAATGGAACTAAGTTTTTTCGATCTTTTCAATAAAAATGGCACTTATATAAGATAATGATTGTACTATGAAACCACATGAAAGTTGTTCTTTATTGATGTTGTTCTCAATATTCAAATTCCTAGAATAATCAATGTTTCGATGATCATTTTACACTTAATCATATTTTAGCATTGGTTTGCAAAAAAAGTTGGCACGCTGAAAAAAACTGAAAATCACCAAAATGGCTGTCAATTGTTTATTACGGTTCAAAATTTTAGATCTGCGCTTGTGTTAGTGTTGCCATATACTGTGTTAATTCCACAAATTTTCATTGACAACTATTGGAGTTAGAACAAAAATATTGTCTTGCATATAATTCTGGCACGAGGTGTAGTTATGTAAGTAAAATTTAAAAAGGAGTTTAAATTCGCCTATATTTTTCGCTGTTACATTTCTGTTTCAATAAATATTATTAATATCAACCATAAGAAAAAGATTTATGCTCAATTAACCAAGTGACTTTCACATGAAAATATCCCATTTATTGGCACACAAAGGATGGTCGTTTGACAATTTTGCTATCCTTATACCCGATTCATTTAGCTTTAATGATTTTATTTATAAGATTGTATTTCTACTAATTTCCCATTTGTGAGAAAAAAAAGAACACTTCTACAAAGTTGTTTCTCTCATGCCTAGGATTTTGTCACCTGCAAATCGTATGTCAAAGCATACTTAATGAAATGTAATTTATTGTATTCATTATATTTAATTCTGTCATAATCTACTAACAGCAGTAATGCTTTTGTTAGAGAAAATGTTATCCTCGACCAATTATTATTTTTCAGTGCATAAAAAACAATGTTAATGCAGAATCGGTACTGATATAGGGGAAATAATGAACAAATGAACACATTGTGAAATCAATTAAATGGACAAAATCTATTATGAGAACAAATCAACGTCGTACAGTTATTATCATTAATTTGCACTTGAACAATAAGTATGTACTTACTAGAAATCAACAATTATCCGACTCGAATGCGATTCGATCTAGATTTATCAACTACATTTGCTAACTTGACGTGTCATTGAGATAGCGAGAGACTGGCTTTTCACTCGGTCGAATATCAACGGAGGTATCTGCATTGAACCTCGAGGTCGATAGCGATTTTTCGCCATTATTTCTAGCATTTATTCGAGGGTTGTCGTAGGTTAAGAGGTACTACGCACTTTCTCTGAGGGAGAGAAAAAATGCAGAGTTGAGCACACAAAACTCAAAGGCCCAGCAACCTTTTACTGGATTCTAGAAACGAATCTCCTATGGGATTAGTAAAACGCGGACTGCTGCAACAGACTTCTCGGGGTGTTGTGATGGCCAGAGGAGTTAATTCGCTCGGAATAGAGTTTAGCATCGGACACGAGTCATTCAACAAATCTGAGTTATCTTTGACCTGACGATTAGCCCGGAATGCGATATCATTCAATGCCATACAGCAGAAGAACGTCCCATTGATGTGATTGTGGGTATTTATATTAGATGAACTTAAGTTGACTTCCCGTGGGTATAATTTATGATTAAAGTCTGTAATATCGAAGGATGTAATATTCAGCTACTAAATAGTCACGCTGCATTAGCAGTCGCACGTAAAGATATTATTCTATTAGAAATAAGATGGCACTAAGAAATTGAAGTGAAAATCAGAAGTGTGCAGCTTCTATTGAGGTCTAAGGTTGGACTGAGGATTAGGGACTTGCTGTACATTTTCCATTGATGTAACACTTATATTAGTTGTATCTTAATGCATAGCCAATCGTAAACAAGTTATACTTCACTTAAATTGCATCACAAGATCATAGGGCTATTCTAAATACATTAAGCTCTATTATGTATTAAGGAAAACATGCGCTAAACGTAGTCTTTTGGCAGCAAGCACTACGATCAACAATGATCACGTTGTGTCGGTTTGTTGCCCTTGCGTTTTTTTTTTAACATTTTCTTCAAAGTATATGCCGAGGTTCAACCTGCAGAATCAAGTCAATTCCGTGCGTGTAATAACACTAACCGACAACGGATGTAACTGGCACGCGTCTTTGATCTCATAATGTTATGCCAGAGTTCATCTCTTAGATTTCCTCATTCTCCTCTCAATCTCTCTATCTCTCTCACGCTCACACAATCAGCCCACTACGTTTCGCCTTTTGAATGGCTGGAAACCATTTTCATCGCTTAATTACTTTCTCATTCAATCGCATCAGTAGTCGAAGACGTTATTTACGGACAAGTCGACCATCAACGCGTCATGCTGGAAATCAAACTGCGAAACTGGCTTTAGCAAAGTCACCAATACGCTTAGAAGCCAACATATTTTCCCAATATTCTTTATTTGATTTTGTTGCTGTGCAGCCGTTCGTTTTTTTTTAGTTTTGTTTTCGTTCGATGAACATTTGACAGTTCAACTTAAAACGCACATTTGCGCTCATCTATACATGCACACAGGCAATCGTGTTAAATAACTTTGATCCATTTATCTACTGTTGTTTGTAGAAAAACTGAGCTGGGAAATAGCAAAACATTGATCAAAAATATTAACATATTTTGTAATTGAACAGATATTTGATGAATGAATGCAGTAAAGAAAAACTGAAATAAAGTTTAGAGAATACAAGAAGCACAATGAAAAAGAAATGAAGGAATGAAAGAATGAACGAACTACGTAATTATAATGCAAACTTTATGTATCATTTAAACAAGTGAATCACTTCAGTAATTTAATTGTTAGTTGGCTTACGATCTTAAACTTTTCATGCGAGTAGTTCAGAGACTAAAATTTGATCAAAGAATGAAACGGAGAAATTGGCGCCGAACTATACTGTAAATTATTTTAAACTGAATATCAGATACTAAACACACATTATTCTTAGCTGCTTTTTTTACACTGGAATCGCTATTTATCAAGACACAGAGGCCCCTCGAGGATAAGGGTGAATGGGTATACATTAGTCAATGTTATTATGGCGTAGTGAACATAAGTAGTGGGAATTTTGTGAAATGGATTACTCAGGGGAACGGTTTATCAAGTACCTGTTTACTTTCGACTTGAAGACCATCATATTGTAGTCAGCTGGAAAGCAGGCAATCTAAAGAGAGTTTGACAGACGTACCGTTCTAAGAAAGAGGATTTGTTCATGGAATTTGCTTTTAGGTCTAGACACAGGCATTAAATCAGATCTGTCGCGGCTGTTACTTTCAAATTAAAAAGTTCAATTGTAAACTGCGATAAAAATATTTTTTTAAATTACGAAATGTTCACTAAAAAAGTGTCGCCTGTTTTTACCTGAAAAGAGGATATTATTTTCGTTGTTTTCATTTAAAATAAGGTTTTAGTTAAAGTGTTTTAAATATATATATATATATATATATATATATATATATATATATATATATATATATATATATATATATACTTGTATTGCTTAATGTTTCAATATATAAAATAATAGTTTCGGCGCGTTTCCTAGAAAAACTCTTCAATTGTGAATATTTGAAATTTCACATGCAATCCATAGGTAATTAATGTTCCTTTTATTTAATAAACTTCATGAATATCTACTTTTCTTTCTTTGCTCATGCAATAAGTTATATATCATAATATAAAACGGAACTTGTAATATACAAGCGTACCGATAAGCACACGTGTTGGTCTTTTAATAGCTGTCCTTATCTTTGTCATCGTCGTTTTGAACCTAGGTTTATTTTTGTTTCTTCTGTCTACTTACAGAAAACTATTCCGTCATTTGTTATTATTTATATGAAAGGGAGTATCAATAAAATAGTGTAGAAACTTATCATTTGAATGAAAATATAGAGGAAGAGAGAACGAAAGAAACTAAGGTAAGATGAACCACATTTCCTGTTATGTTTAACTAATTATATTATAATCTGATTGTACTCGCGTAATAGTTCTATTGACCATTTTATCATGTGCCAAATAATTTACTCATGGACTTAATACAAAATATATGCTTTCTTGGCAAATTCAATTAATTTCTACAAGAGGGAACTGTGGAAAATCTCCAGGGAATTCATTCATATGTAATGTATTGATGGTAGCATTGTGTAGATGTTAATTGTAAACAAAGACACTCTGATATGATTGTAGTTTTTTTAGTTAAAACTGCAGAAGTATTTAAGCTACCACGAACGCCCGAAAAAGCCCGGTACGTTGTAAAGTACGCTTAAATATGATATTTTAATTCTTTCAGATTTCGTATATGCCATTATAGAGTTAATATTCTATCGAGTTTTATATATTATAGCGTTGGGATTTTAAACACACACACACACACACACACACACACACATATATATATATATATATATATGACTTGTATGCATTAGATTGAATTGAAAGCGAAATTAAAACTAAGCTATAATCTAAATCGACACTAAAACGTATGATTAATTCTTGTCAAATTATTTACGAAAGGAAACGAAAGTGCGTAACAATTAAACGGCCGCGATGTAAAAATGGCACAGAAAATAACACACACACTATCTTATTAATATATAGATAAGAGATTTACCAAAATGCCTCACAAACGCCAGGAAAATAATACTAACTGATGTAATGCAGGGAATAGGAATCAATTGAATTGGTGAAGCTTAAATTTGGTTATAAATATATATTTGGACAAGTTCACACCGAAACAGAGATACAGAAAAAATTGTTCGGCGTAGTTAGTAATGTTACTTTGTAGAATAGTTGACTTTAAATTAATTCTTGCTTAACAACTCTCTTTTTAGCACATCTATAAGCATTTGTATCGTCTACTTTTACTTCTGCCTATATGCTTATTTTTTTGGCTCACTGTTATGGATAGACATTAGTTTATGAAATGTATGTGCGCGAACCGATATGTACGCGGATGACAGCGCATACCTATTTGAGCGGATGACCAGAAACAATCAATTAAATGTCTACGTATGCGGCTAATCGCCTGACTGCGTTTTGTGGTTGCTCATCCGTAGTTGTGCACCAGCAATAATCGTATTGTTATATCCTGATTACATGTTCTTTTCCGGCAAGAGAAAAGGTGTCGTTATATATATATATATATATATATATATATATATATATATATATATATATATATATATGAACATTAAATACATACGCTCTTAAATAAAACAACACCACAATGAAAGAAAAAAAAATATGCAACTCCCAAATGTACCTTAATGTAAGGTGATCATCGGAGCATAGAAAACCACTTGCGCAATCAATTCCCGACGGCCATATTTATATCAGCCATTGCTTGCACATGATATTATGAATTTGACATGTCTGCGCATGCGCTTGCATTTATTCACTTTAAAATCTCGACTTCCTTGTATTTCTTTTGGAATTTATTACAGAATTAATGCCTTTCTGGTACAGACTACAATAGATTATCAGATACTTTTTCTAATATATTTTTTAAAATTGTTATCAGTTTACAATTATTTCTTGCCAAGTCTTAATTTAAAGTAACTTTCTTTATGAATAAAAACTGCACATTTTTCAGACTTTTATTTCAATACCACAATAACTGTCTCCTGGTGAATACGCATATATTAATATGCAGTGAAACCTTTGAAAATATTATTTTCAGTTTGCTTTTCACATTTTACTATGATAGCTGTAATTTCTATACTTGTGTTGTGTTTTTTTATGCTAACTATCATTTGTATACTGAAGATTCTTTTTATGGAAATAACTCCAGACAATGCATGAGGGCAATTGATGAGTTTAAAAGACAACCCCAACATATAAAAACATACAGGTAGGGATATGCATAAATGGAAAGATTCCGATGAAGAAAAGAGCAACTCTTTCCTTTTTTATCACAAACATCGATCATTTAATTTAATGAAGAAATTATAGAATAAGAGAAGCGAGAGTTATGAGGCGATAAAAGCAAATCTAACGTCCACTCTCTAGATCCCCCAAAGTAGTATTACAACGATTTAACTCTTCACCAGTTCGTCTTTTCTACAGCAGCAATATTTACTTCGGTATCACACGCGTTCAGTCGCAGGTCTCGTCCAGAACATAAATCCTTCATCTTCGATCTTTTGCATAAAGAGTGTTAATTCTTGAATTAGTGTCATATAATACAAAAAAAAATATAAATAAACTGAACTTAGAGGAATACCCTGCATAACACTGTTGATGTTACCATATATATATATTTTTTTTTTATTTTAGCTAGCGGTGGGGCGGATGGTGTCGCCTACACAAATGTCCTGGTCACTTCTTCCATCATTTCCCTATACGTTTTTGAAGGTTAAAAAAATAACGATGTGGTTATTTCTCTCGCTCAACCGTTCCTATTCGGGGGAAATGCCTAAATGTATGTTGGTTTCTAAACCTTATTTGTTGGTTACGCATTAATGTTTCCTGGTAATCTATATCATCAGATATTTATGAGCAAATGTAATTTGCTAGTAATAAAGGACCACTAGTGTCTACAGACAGATGTAATAAGTTCAAGAAGTGAAAGAGGTCTAACGTCGTAGACAAATCATTCGAAAATATATCAGGATGTTTTCGTGCGAAAGTGAAAATATGTTTTATTGTCAGTTTGGAAATTGTGCAGATGCGACACTGCCATATAATCTAAGGAGAATGCCACTGCGATGTATGTCCGTATGTGTTACATTTAACTTAAATTTTTAAAATACATTAAGTAGGATATGATTGTAGTTATTTTATCACTTTTTATCCATTTTCTCCACTTAATCTTTGAAGAAATGAGCGGACACCTTCCGTGTGTTATTCATGCGTGCAGATTGGCTTGTCTATATTGAAACAACGGGACACACCCACACAGAAAATAAAAAAAAAACAATGGAGCTAAGAAACAAGAACCCATGCACGTATGTATAAAAATACTTTATTTAGTTCGTTATTCTTTATGAAAAAGAACATAACACGTATTTTAACACGTAAATTCTAAGCTACCTCATTTCACAAGCTGCAATAATATAATAGTTGGGATTACTATATGAATTAAGGGGTGGTAAGGAAATCAGTAATTACATCAACATACACTAATCAATACATGAGAGGGATCCGATTTATATATACAGTAATCAATATATGAGATGGATCCGATTTATATATACAGTAATCAATATATGAGATAGATCCAATTTATATATACAGTAATCAATATGAGATGGATCCGATTTATATATACAGTAATCAATATATGAGATAGATCCGATTTATATATACGGTAATCAATATATGAGATGGATCCGATTTTGAATACAGAGGAATTATCGACGAATAGCTGCTGGTTCTCAATAGTTGCGTCAATATATAATAAAAGACGCTACATTCAAATTATCTAAACGTGGGTATTTGGTCAAATCTTCGCGATTTTCTATTAGATTCTAATAGCGGATACAACTTAAATATAGTCTATCAACAACTAGAGGAGCAAATGAAAAACGAGATATAAACTTCGATTGAAACATGCAAACGATGTGATGTATTATTCATCAGATAACGTCAAAGACGCATTGTCATATGGCAAAATCAAACGTACAAAGCAGTAGAATCTGAATCAAATACGAAGTTAATTCACATGCGTAGTCTTATAAATGCAAGCACCGGGAGAATGAAATAAACAGCTTGTAATTCTTACATTTCTTTTCCTAGAAGTGTTTATTATAAATAAACAAGTCAATAATCGTATTATTTCACTTAGTTTATTTTCTAGATAAAATTGTTATTGAACAATTTTGAAATGGCAATTTGACCAAGAGTATTCTTTAAGAAGTTGTGTTACATATTAAAATGGATGTGCTTGACAGCCAAAATTAGCAGCTACATTTTTTTAGATTATATAGTCACTTTTTGTTTAGATTATATAGTCACTTTTTGTTTAGATTATAAAGTCACTTTTTGTTAAAGACCGCTCCACGTTGGACTTATAAACAATCATGTTTTAGTCAGCTGGGAAATAACTGTTTAGTATTGTGTTCAACGGACCAGTTATTCTAGAAAAAAAATCTGCTCATGAAATACTCGATAGATTTAACCCCAGATCTTTTTTTTTTTTTGCTCGGCTTACTCTTTTTTCTTTTTTTTTCTTCTCTTTTTTATCGTGTCAGAGATATGATAAAATACAAATAGTGTTATTGCTACGTCTATTCTGCACGCTTTGTTGAGATTCGCTGTCATTTTAAATTCGTTTTTTTTAAGCAACGTGTTAACTAAAAACATTTTTTAACCAATAAAAATCATTTAAATACCAAAATGTTAAAATCCTGGATAGAATCAACCAACGTTATATATAATGGTTTGGTAAACTAAAATTTGAGATGTTTATTTTCTTTGACACAACTGAGAAGCGTTTCAACTCTCAACGTAAACAACACCCATTCTAGAACGCTGTTATTTCTTTTAACTTATAGCTTTCTGTGCAGTGAACACAACTAATTTGAAAACAGGAGCAGAACTATTGTGATTTACATAAATCATTTATTAGGATTTCTACGAAGAAAGCGTGTATTCTCATCATTATGTAAAAGAATAGAGTGATGGGAGCCGTGCCCATATTTTACGCATGATGGGTGTAAGATTGTAAATTCGTTAACCGTGCCATTTTCTTCGATTTTTTGCAACATTTTTGAATGGGAAAAATTTTATCTCGAAATTTACTTGAAATCAAATTTACTGTGGAAATCAATATAAGTTTAGAAATTTAGAAAATATGAAAAATTCTGGGCATGCCTATTCCAAAAAGACCGGCGACGATAACTCGGCGAATGACGGATATCCGGCTGGCTTGATGTTTTGAGATCAGATTGGGGGAGGAGGCGGTCATTTAAAAAAAGGGTATAACGTCTTAGCACTACTTTTGAAGCCAAGCCTGGGTCTTTTTAGACTTGTGGATCGGTGCCAGCTTCTAATGTCCCATCCAGTGCGTGACAGTGACTACCTGATTGCACCAGGGGATCACCACACTTTTCAGTAAATCCAGATACAATTTAGTGTCAACTTTCAAGACGACATCGATGATGTAAGGTGGAATGATGTGGGTCTCACTTGAAACGACATCCAAGACCATAGCCTTGGCTTGAAACCTTGTATTCATCAATTTGGGCACGACACTCTTCTTTGTGACACTCCAACGATGCATTTTTAGGGTGATAGCCACGGTCCTGTCGTCATAACTTGTTTCAGTAAAAAGCACGAGTTTTACAGCGGGGCATGTCCGAACTCGCTCGTTGAACATTGTGTCATTTTCAAACATGATAGAAGCCTCATATCGCTCTTGGGGTATGGATACAACTGACCAACTCGTAAATATTCTGCAACAAAACAAAATACAACCGGTTTTCATCAAAAGGAAATGAAACATGTCGTCTCTTGTGAGGCGACCATTTTATCATTGCATCTGGTGCTATTATTTTAATTTTTTTACAACAAACTAAGGTCTAAAAGTTGATAAATGTGAAGTGGGACCGCCCCATGATGGATTATGGCAGAACTTAAGTAAATGATATCATTTAGAAGAGTAGCCCAACAAGAACTTGTTTACGTTAGGTTTTAAAATATACAAAATATAGTCTCCTTGAAAGCAGCATCGCTCTGTTGACTTTCACTGACGAGTAGTGCTGGCAAAATTATTTGCTTATGGAACCATCGTTTAATATTAAGTCAAGGGATTAAATTAAAAAAAACAAACTTACTCTGAGTTGTTGTAGGTAAATGAGTATTTGCCGTTATATATTTACGAGTAGGCATAAAAGAAAAGTTAAGACGACAACTGACAGGAAAATAACAATAGAGCACTGATAGTCACGCAACAAATAATTGCGAGCAATTAATATAATCGAATATCACATGTGTTCGAAATATCCATGTCTCGAATTGCTATGACGTATACATTGCTCTGTCTCACATAATCAAATATACACGCTTTGGGATTATCAGTATATTCGACGTCCTTATAATGGAGTTTTTAATCTTGTTTAATATATATTGGCAGGGCTCGTGTACCGGTGTTGCCCTGAAGAATTATGCCCCAACGCACCTGTAAAACACAATTTAACTATGATTGTGAATGAAAGCCACTGTCGGCTTAGTAAAATAGCGGCCACTGGTGCTCGAGACCCAAATGAACGTAGCGTACCTGAGTAACAATGTAATCATATATAAACCCATTCTTACGATGGGAATTTTATTATGTGATGTTATCGTCCGCCTGCAATCTATAGGGGAGACGTGGTTGGAGACTGTGCAACTCTTGCCACACAAATTTCACGCGCAGGCACCCTTACAGTGGGTATCCATAGTCTGTCAAGACGGAAGGAAGTCAATCTATAATGAAAAACAAGAATGAACAAAAAGTTGTTATAACCCAGGGCATTTACTCCGGAGGAAACATTGTGTCACGGGGAAAAGAAACGACCAAAAACACACTGCGGTGAATCAAGACAATGATTCCTGTAGCCTTTTACGTTTTTCTAATAACTTTGCCCTATTTTCCGGCGATATTAATCGAGTACAGTCTTAAATTTCAGATTAAAAAAATAAATGTATGGTAGAATTTTTAATGACGTCAATAGTCGAGGGTTATTTGTAATGATATCGTTCTAATAAATGAGACACCGTTTTTTGGCTACCTCAGTTGTTAATGCTGCCCATAGACGTTAAACGGTCCCCCTTTCTGATGCAAGGGGTGTGCATTTGTTTTTTTTTTTTTTTTTTTTTTTTTTTTTATTACATTTTCACCCCAAACAAGGCAAATTGCCACTTTGGTGTAGGGGGCTACTATCAGGGGCAACAACTACTGGGGTACTATGTAGGGATTTGGGCAGCAAGGTGTCGGTTCACGTTACACTTGAACTTCTGCACGTCAGTACTGTTGGGGAAGCAGGGACCTGGAATGGAATTCCAGAGTCTTGCGGTTCTGGGGAAGAAACTATTGGAGTAAAAAGATCTTTTACATCTAGGGACCTCTACAGTGTGGGGGTGGGATCTAGTAGCCTGTCGGGTTTGTCGAGGGTGCTCGCGTCGTGGGGGCACAAGTGATTGCAGTTCATCAGAGCATTCACCACTAAAATACTTGTAGAACAGGCAGAGGGATGCAACATTTCGTCGATGGGACAGAGGCTGAAGCTTAGATGCCAGTTCAGGGCCTATCAGATTTGCGACTCTCTTTTGAACCTTGTCAAGGAGCGAGAGACTAGTAGCAGATGCACCAGCCCAGATGTGGCAGCAATACTCCATACATGGGCGAATGGTGGCCTTATAGAGGTACAGGATACTTTCGGGTGTTAGTAGTTTTCTAGCACGGTAGAGAGAGCCTACCTTTCTTGCAGCGGCCCTGGCAATGCCTTCAATGTAATTGTTCCAACTCATGTTTCCTGTGAACGTTAGGCCAAGGAGTTTGAAAGATGGACTCTCAGATAAAGAGTCGTTGGCCATTGCTATTGGTGCTAGAGAGGGTTTCTTGTAATTATTGAATGAAACTAGTTTAGTCTTGGCAGCATTGAACGCGACCAACCACTTTTGTCCCCATTCCACTACAGATTGGAGGTCTTCCTCTAGTGTTTCTGCCATTTCTTTAGAAATGTGTTCATTCGTCTTCCTGTCGTGTCTGCCATAGAGTGTAGTGTCATCAGCATATATACCCATCTCAGAGGCAATGTTGTCGGGGAGGTCATTTATGAATATCAGGAACAATAGAGGTCCAAGGATAGAACCCTGGGGCACTCCCGCATTTATATCATATTGTTTAGATGTGCGACCGTCGAGGACTACCTGGATTTTTCTCTTATCTAAGAAGGATTTAATTATGTTAAGTATTCTACCAGTGATACCGTAAGATCTAATCTTCCTGAGGAGACCCTCATGCCATAGCCTGTCAAAAGCCTTAGATATATCTAGAGCTACCGCTCTGCCTTCCCCCGCTTTGTCCAGTGATTGGTATATACGTTCAGAGATCACGGTGAGGATGTCTGCTGTGGAACGGGCTTGTCTAAATCCATATTGTTTGTCAGTCAGTAGTTTAGCATCTGTAAGATGATGGACTAGAGCATGGTTAATTATGGTCTCAAATATTTTGGCAAAAAGTGGGAGGAGGCTAATGGGGCGATAATTTGATGGGTCTCTCCTTTCGCCAGAATTCTTGAATACTGGTACAACAGAAGCAGTTTTCCAACAGCCCGGAAAGCAAGCTTCATTAAGACATTTGTTGTAGAGTTTGGAGAGAACTGGAGCTACTTCGGCTGAGCACTTTTTTAATAGCACAGCTGGGATAAGATCGGGTCCACATGCTTTTGAGGTGTCAAGGTTTTTTATGATAGCATGCACCTGAGCAGGGGTGGTTTTCAGATCGTCTAGTGTGGCGTCTGTCCACATAGGAAAGTCAGGTAGGGGGTGGTTGGAAGGGTCCATTGTGGAGTTTGAGGCAAACCGACTGGTAAGCATGTTAGCCTTGTCGGTTGCTGAGGAGACAACCTCGTGATTGTTGGTTAGTGGGGGAATTGTTGATTGCCCATTATTTACTACACTGTTGTAGATTTTCCAGAAGTCTCGAGTTCCTAGTTTTTGTGCTTCGATGCGCTTTTTAGTGGTTTCCGTAAATTCTCTCTTAGCTGTCGCTATTTCTTTCTTAACGTTATTTCTAGCTTCTATATACTTCAGTCTGTTTGAACTGGACTTATGTCGGTTAAACCTACGGTATGCATGCTGCTTTTGAGTAATGGCAGTTACACAAGTCGACGTAAACCATTGGGGAGAGTGGGGCTTACTATAAAATTTCCGCATGGGAACATGCGCTTCGATTGCAGTTTTGAACCAGTCAGTGGTCTCGTTTGCACACTGTTCAGCAGGGAGAGAGAAAATATTTTTCCATGGAGCATCTCTAATTAGTTCCCTGATGGCTTCCCAGTCAGCCTTATTATAATATCTCGTTGTTTTGAGCACTGGCTCTTCAGTTTTGGGACTAGAGTTTAGGGCGATTTCAACCATTATCACTGCATGATCAGCGTTCCCGAGTGGGCTGTGGGCCTTCGCTATGCAGTCATCGGGAACTGTGGTCAAAAACAGATCTAGAAGTGATGCGTGTTGTTCTTCCTGGTCAGGGAAACGGGTTGGAAACGTAACAATTTGTGATAGGGAGTGAGATATAGCGAAGCTATGGGTTGTGCTGCCCGCTGCATCTGTGTGAGTAGAGAATCCAAGCCAGTTTTTGTGGTGGACATTAAAGTCACCAAACACATGTATTTGTGCGCTAGTGTCGAGGGACAGTGCCGTGTCTATGCTGTCAGATACTTTGTTTATTATGGAGCAGTCCTGAGTCGAGGGAGAGCGGTAGAGAAAATAATAGTAGCTAATACTGTGTTGCACGTTTAGTCTAAAGCACATAAAGGCTTGATCATCTGTTTCTAGGTTTGTTTCTCTAGTCAAGGGAAGGGTATTACGAATGTAAACTCCAAGTCCGTGCATATGTCTGGCAGAGTCCTTACGGCAGAGTGGGAGATATCCAGGCATGTTAAAGTGGTTAGAGGGAATGGAGGAGTGTAGGTTAGTCTCACTTAGTGCTAAGATATCCGGGGTATTTGTTAAGAGAAATGCTTCAACATCAGCTAAGTTAGTTCTAAGCCCACGGATATTTGTGAATGAGAGCCTCAAGGGAGGAGGCAAGTTGAATTTGTTTGTCCCTAATCCTGGTTTAAGCTTATTTTTAGATTGTACTGTCGTCATATTTTTTTTTAAGAGTTTCGGTAAGGGGGAGCTAAACAAGAGGTTATGCGGAGCTTCAGACATGCATCACAAGTAGACCATCAGCTGACCTTTCTCCAATTAGGATTGTGGCCTCAGGAAAGCCCACCGGGGATGAGTGCAGGGTCCCTTTCCATGCGCGTCATGGCACTGCAAACAACCCGATATTATTCAACTGTTGATGGAGCAGCCGCTCTAAGCGCTACCAAAGAGTTAGGGCTCCTGTACTACCAGTCGGGAACAGCAGCCAGGAACTGTCAATCCGGTACCCTCAACCCTTTAGAAGAAGGTCAACCCAATCTAACCGCTCAGGCATATCTTATACTTAAGTTCAGTTTTAGGGGTGGGGCATGCTGGGAATGTGGAAGAACGGCGTTCATTGCCCTAGCCAGGAAACAAGATCTACCGCTGGGTGTTTCTGTCGAATCACTGAGATAGTGTCTCTGCGCTTGACTAATAGGCAAAGAAGGAGTATGGAAGCCGGCGATAGACAGAGCCTATCTACTCCTTAAGCAATTTCGGTTTGCAAACCGGTGAATTTGTTTGAGTCACCAGCTCTAGGAAGGTTGTCATCCAAGACTGAAGAGGCCTCTCTCCCCTTTGGTTTAGTTTCAGAGTTTTCCTTCTCCTAGACGGATGATCTGGGAAGACCTACTGGGTCCGTCAGCCCTGAGAGGGTTTTCTCCGCGCCTAGGTTCTAATCCAGGTATTTCTGCGACCCCGCGTTGTTAGTGTTACTGGGTTAGTTTGTTGGGGATTATATCTACTGATTAGTTACACTCCTCAAAGTGATTTAGGGACATGCTATTTACTTGTTAATGGATAAAGGGGGTGGGTGAAGTTCATGCAGTGTAAGCGTCTATGTTTGTAAGAGGGCTTGTTAGAGAGGAGATAATGTGATTTTAGTCGTACCCTTTTTTTTTATTTTATTAATGTTAGCTTAGGTCTAGTATAGTGTTACAGTATGAGTAGGTATTAAGAATTGAGCTACGAGTTGTGCCCGAGCTATTTTAGATGATAGGAGGGTTAAGATGTAAGTGCAATATAGCATGGATAAGACAGCAAGTATTGAGTCATGCGTAATTAGGTGAATAGATATATATAGGCAGGTTTTCAGTAGGTGCGAATAGAGTTGGAGTTGTAGGTATTTTTTAGTAAGAGTCATGGGGCGTTTTGCATAACAAGGAGTGTCGTTTCAATAACGTAATTAATCGTTGCAAAACTCGAGACAGTTGTGTAGTGCATATCGCTTTGTTTCTGGGTACTTTGGCTGTTAAGTACCTGCCTTTGTGTGCATAGGCTGTTAAGTCCCTTACTGGATAGGAATGAGCTGTAATACATGCCTTAGAGGTAGAAATGTATAGATGTTTAGTGATGGTTATTAAAACAGTTTGCATGTGAGGGATTAGGGGCTGGAAGTTAGCGATTCAACTACAGATGCGGAGCAATGTGGGAGTTTAGTGGCGGATAGGTTGGAAGGAGTAGATTGTTAGCGTTCAAGAGAAGAGGGGTTATTTATTTACAGATGGATTTCCATTAGGATTTTTGAGTTACAGGTAAGGTTTAGTCTGAAGAAGGGAGGAAATTTTTTTTTTTTTTTTTTTTATGCATGCAGGTAAGACAGACGCAATCGTCTTGGAGGTAAAATGTATAGGATTTCGTAGCTAGCTATTAGGTTTTTCCCTCCCAGTTATAGGGACAGCTAATTAATGGGATTTGGAATTGTAGTCATTAAGGTCAGGCGCAGAGTGTTGCATCTATTCAGAAAATTAGCCCTAGTATCACAGCTGGGATTATGTATATTGCAGTTAAAAATATAGTGCCAGTCAAATTATGAGCCACGTGCAGTGGTTTGGTATGGTATGGGTATCATGGAGGACACTTACATACAAGCAAGCGTACGGTGATTGCATATATTAAGTATACTACTTAAATAAAGTTCTTCTGCCTTCTATAGTAGAAAGAAAGGTGGTCCTAGCTCTTCTATATTCTTGCATAGGCTATTCGTTTTCGAGTAGAGTTCTTCTGACCTTAAAAACGGCTCGCGTGGGACTAAGTGTTAGAGACCATTTTTACGCATATGTAAAAAAGATATTGGTTGATCTGAACAAGGTTGACCTTACCATTTACTTATATTTTTTACTTATTTGTAAATTTTCAGGTGATTATCAGCACTTACAAGCTAAGATTTTGAATTAAAACGCCCAACCACAACGAACAATCACTTTTTGGCAACTATTAGCATTTAGATATTTCCTTTGCAATTTTTAGCAATTTTCTATTTAAAGGTATTTTGGTAATGTCAAAGTTAATCTATGATAAGAGTCGTAGAAAATTGCTAAAAATTGCAAAGGAAATATCTAAATGCTAATAGTTGCCAAAAAGTGATTGTTCGTTGTGGTTGGGCGTTTTAATTCAAAATCTTAGCTTGTAAGTGCTGATAATCACCTGAAAATTTACAAATAAGTAAAAAATATAAGTAAATGGTAAGGTCAACCTTGTTCAGATCAACCAATATCTTTTTTTAATTATTTTGCAATTTACGTGTTTTTTTAATGTTCTAAAAGTGAACACGTGTTCAAATCCTGACCCAAATTTTGTTGTCAGAGCCCCTTAAATATTTAAAGAAATAAGGCCAAAAACCAAAATGATAACTATAGCCAAGTTTACACAAACATAATTGCCAAATTGAAGGCATATTGCGTGTGCGTAAATATAAAAATATTTATGTATTTTATTTTTTTGTTTGTGTGTGTGCGCTTATGTGGATTGGTGATGATCTAAGCCGACACATTTCATAAGAAATTATATATTAAAGAGTTTACTTTGCAAATAATTGCGTTTTTCTTTATTAATATTTGATCCGAAAAAATTATTACGGAATATTATTAAAAAATATGTTGCAGAAAATTTTTTTTTTAGTAAAATATATAATCGTTTATTTGATTCAATAAACTTCTGAATTTTTCATAATAATGATAATAGTGATGATGATGATGGTGATGAAATGCCAATATTTTGGAGTAAACTTCTTCAAGCACAGATAATAGACGTAGATATAATACACTTAAAATACTACTAGAACAAAATTATTGAGGGTTAATCTTCAATACAATAATAATAGAAAATCGATATTGGCACATGAAGACTGCATTTATTGACTTTTATCACGCACGTTTCATTTCACATAAGCATTAATTATATTATTTGCGTTGATTAAACTATATTCCTCAAAAAATCGTAATCATCATTCCGGGTTGAAAGTACAGGGTCACCCCCCAAAATAAAACAAAAGCTAAATGGAGGCACTCTAGAACGTATGCTGTAGAACGGGGAAAAAAGGCCAAATAACTTAGTGTTTTGATGTGATGTTTTGCATATAATAAACTAGTTATGACGAAAGTTTCATTTCATTTGGACAAAACAATAAGAAACGGGGCATAATTAGAGTTGGGTCCCTTTTTCTGAGTCACCCTGTATAACTAAACAGTAGCACTACAAAATCTGAGTTCGACTGTAAAAAAAAAGAAGAAAAATATCAACGCCATTTTCAAGATTACTAAACTATTCACTAAAAATACGTTACATTTAAAACTCGACTGCACTCCCAAGTTATATTTAGTATAATATAATATTGGGTTAATTTTTTTGGCTCTCAATCAAGATAAGCTTTTAGTGAAACTCAAAATGTTGTATAATCGTCGATTTAGATTTAGATTTGAAGCCGCGATTTTAACTAATTGGATTAAGCTTGTTCAGAACTGTTGTTGTTGTTGTTGTTGATGTTGTTGTTGTCGTTGTTGTTAAAACACGTTTACAAGCATCGTTTTCCTCTTCACATTACCTCATATGATTCAAATAAAATTAACTGCACATATACATCGAGAACTTTGTTTAGGAACGGATAATATAAAAAAAGCTATACATTTAAAAAAAGCTTTACAATTAATAGAAAATGTGATCCACGCCAATAGGTAGCGTTCAGATTGATTTTGGGGCCAAATTTATTCATCAGACTACTAGACTATATACATTAGATTTCAAGTATTATATAATGTGTTCTTGTGACAGAAGTTTGGAGCGGTGACATTAATTTAAATTTATTTATTCTATTTTTTTTTTTTTATGTGATTTAAATATTTCTCCTGTTGTGTACATTTTTAATATCTCGCGTATCATATTACCTTCACTCTTATGTACAACTTCCTTTATAACGTAGGTGGTAGAAACAGAGTGCACGTGCCGGGGATTTTTCAAGTCTGAGTCCCTACAGCGGTGTTATAAAAAGTTTCTGGATAGAAAAAACATGGCTCAGGGGAGACCTTAAAAATGTTTTTATCTTTTTATAATTACGTGGCGGTTCAAAATAATACTTCAGATCCCAATCGTATATTATATCTAATATCCACTCGCCAAGCAAGCCTATATAATATTGTTATGTTTTTGAGTAAATGACTCTGTTGAGTATGGTCCATGTGTTAACGAACCTGTTAAATAAAAGTGATTTACTCAAAGAAAGTTGTTTATATTTTGATATAGAACTCGTTACTCTGTTAGTCCATTTAAAACTAGGCCCCTCGGGGAATGCACACACACTTCTTAAACATGACTATCAATTACCATAATCGTAATCAATACAATCAATACAATTTTTATAGACTATCAGAAGTATTTGGGAGAACCTCTTTATCTTTTGAAACATAGTAATTGTTATATTTTGTCTTCGGCCGATACGTCAATGTGCTTTTCGGTCTATATAATTTCTAAAAGTAATTCTCTGTCGCTGCTTCGATATATACACTTAGAAGCTAAATAAAAATAAAAAAGCTAGGTTATAACACAGCTAGGTTATAAAATATTTTGTTTATAATATATAAAATGGTTTCAGTATGACAGTTGTAACATCAGTGAATGTGAAGCTGTTGGTGTGTGGCTGCATGGCAGTAAAGAAAAATCTGTCAGTTTGTATTTGTTCTATGATACTTCGTTGTCCAATCGTTGTCAGTTGCCTTTATTTATTGTAAAAGATGACGCCAGAACATTCCACCACGCATTGTCCTGAAATGGCGGCCAGTTCCGCTGACCTAAGATCCACAGATTCTATGTCCTATATTTTGACGCCTTTGACGTAATTCCCGGGTCACCTAGATGCAGGATTTGGCTGTCTTTCTTTTTATGCTATCTCCAAAAGCCCGGTAATAGCCGATAGTCTACTCTGCTACCGGCAACTCTACTCCCTCTGTAACATATACACCATGCACTTTTTGACGTCATAGATATATTGAATTTAATGTGTAGTTAACAACACGGACTAAACATCTGACTGTGCCGAGTATACCCCCAACTTGTTCTGCAGAAACACTTACATTAAACCCATACATGGCCGTGAGCCTAGTCTTCTGAAAGTGAGATAAATAGAATATCGCAATAGTTGAAATTGTGTATTTCCGGTTGTAGACATTCAGACGCTATGTCTGGCAAGCAAGCAAAAAGATGTCTAGTCTCGCACGTGCCTACAAAGATATACGTGTGTATGTAAAACGTTTCTGTCTTGTATTGCACCGTATAAATAGATTATGAAGATTATCTTTTAACTTTGTATTGTAACTTAATTTATTTAATTCAATTCACATAATTCAGTTTGTCAGGCTTCAACTATGCAAATCAAGACATCTATTTCGGGAATCAAACATCTTGATTAAAGAAGCCAGGCTCTGGAGTAAGAAATTGAATTGGCGAATGGAATTATAAACGTCCTTATCCAAGAAAAAAATGTTTAAAGTTTATCAATGTAAACGTAAATTGGAAAGCGCTGAATGTACGAACTGCGTGTGATCTGCACTTTGGAATTTATGTAATATAGTAAATGTACGAGTACAATGCATTGCTCTTGAAATTTTAGACTTTGTGTTTTGGAGATAAGGATTGATTATTCGTATGCCCGGCGTACTTCTGACTGCTCTTTTCATCTTGAGTGTGTTTCCAGACGGTTTGCTCGATTTAATCTTCGACTTTCTTCAGGTGTATCTTGTCGAAATCGAGAATCTTTCTGTCAAACGTGGAACATTGCACGGAACTGTTTTAAATCTACGGCAGCCGAATGCCTTCGTATCTCAATCCTGATTTAGTAGAAGTTTACAAAAATCCGAAAGTATTATTGTAGTGTTGCCCGCATTAAGGTTAAGATTTATTATAAAAATCAACTAAAATATATGCATTATAAATTTGACCATATGAATATTATCTAATTGAAAGATGCATATTAAATATTAATTAAAAAAAATAATGAAATATTGAATGAAATAGTTTTATGTTTACATATACCAATATGAGTACAATTTATTGAATACGTGGATTTATATATGTTGTCTCTGCACTAAAATTTAAAGACGGGGTAATACATTGAAAAATGGCTGCAACTTTTCTGCCAATTTTCGGATTTTGCATTCATGCTCATATTAGTGAATTTTCTTTTGAAGTGCATATTTTTTAGATGAGATAAAGGTGGGAAAAATAAAAAAAATTAGCATGAAAATTACATGAATGATAACGCGCTACGTGACAGATGCTTTGAAATATTGTGTATTCCAACATATTAAAAACAACGGTAAGTGGTCAACAGTTTGAACTTTGAAATATAAAAAATGTTCATATATATATATATATATATATATATATATATATATATATATGGGGGGGGGTTGCGTGCGTGTGTGTGGTATATATATATATATATATATATATATAAAGCTGAATATCTGTGTGTGTGTGTGTGTCTGGTCACGAATAAGCTCCTATATGGTTGACAATTTAAAAAAAAACCGATTACATATAATGATAGAAGATGTATCGAGACACAGGAATGGGCATGTTTGATATGGCAGAACGGTGGTTCATTAAAATTGTGGGGTCTGTGTTCGCGCCTGGTCCACAAAGTATGGAAATAAACAAATTAAAAAAAAAAAAAACGTTTACAAGTGTTTTTGATATAGATGTACATAAGACTACTTTGATAAGTATGTTTGGATTTAAATAGCGATGGTATATTAAAATTGTGGGGTCTGCGTTCGCGCCTGACCTCCATAGAACGGAAATAGGCACACATTTTTATAAAGACTTTTCATATCTATCTGTGTTAGTATACTTTGATAATTATGTTTCAATTTGAAGACATATAGTATAATAAAATTATGGGGTGTTCGTTCGCACCCGACCTGCATAGAATGTAAATATGTCACAAGGTTTAACAAGGTTTTTTTAATATAGATCCACCGAATATTGTGATAAGTGTCTCAGCGTGAGCAGGTATGGTATAATAAATTATGGGGATGATCTATTTAATTTTTTACTTTCATCATATTTTGCTTTGGTTTTCATACCCCCAAATTAAACCGAAATTTACAACCCTTCGTTTTCACGACCTATCATCCTTTCATAAATCAGAGTCCATTTTCTGTAGGCTGTTTTTGAACCCAGTCAACGACGGGTACTTTTGCTAGTATATAATATAAAGCTGAATGTGTGTGTGTCTCTATCTCTCTGGTCACGAATATGCTCCTATATGGTTGACTATTTAAAAAATAACTGATTAAATATAATGATAGAAGATGTATCGAGACACAGTAATGCGTATGTTCGATCTTGCAGAACGGTGGTTTGTAAAATTGTGGGGTCTGCATTCGCTCCTGATCAACAAAGTATGGAAATAAAATATTTAAAAATTAAAAAAAATACGTTTACAAGTGGTTTTGATATAGATGCACATAAGAACACTTTGATAAGTATGTTAAACTTTAATAGGGATGGTATAACAAAATTGTGGGGTCTGCGCTCGCGCTTGGCCTCCATAAAATGGAAATATGTCAGAAATATTAACAAGGTTTTATAATATAGATCCACAGAATATTGTGATAAGTGTTTCAGTGTGAACAGGTATGGTGTAATAAATATTGGGGTTTATCTATTTTATTTTTACTTTCATTATATTTTGTTTTGGTTTTGATACTCCCGCATTCGAAGCTATATCTTTTCATAACCTATCATACTTTAATACATCAGAATCCATGTTCTGTAGGCTGTGTTTGAACCCAATCAACGACGGGTACTTTTGCTAGTATATATATATATATATATATATATATATATATATATATATATATATATATATATAGTGCTACGAATAGATGGAACATATACTGGATGCATATATTAGACGAATATTATTATATATTAGTTCAACTATTATATTTGTTAGATAATCTCTGATATGTTTAGGAACTAATAAGTCTTAAGTGAAAATGCATCTCAACATGTACTGCTATTTTTATATAATTATGTCGTTAATGACATTTATATAAATTCTATAATTATCACCAATTATCACCAGTTAGAATCAAGCAAATTCCAATAACAGTGAACTCAACATTAGTGCTTCCTGCCAAATCGACGGTTGAATAAGGTTTACGTTTACCTCATTTGTGATTTAATACTAATCCCTTTTAATACCTATTAATCCCTATCCTATGGCGGGCCTCATAATAATATGTTCACTTTGCCTTTACAGGGTATTTCCATAAAAAGTAAAGCCAGATTGTTCCACTAGTATTCCGAGAAAAAGTTGGACGGGCAGACGGACTAACAGGGAAACAGATTAATAGAACTATTATATACACATAGGCCTACTTATATATTAGAAGTTAATGTATCCGTGTGTCTTTGTATCTGCGTGTGTGTTCGTGATCTCTGGACACTAAAACGACTGATGCATTCTTTATTTTACTTGAAAAGAAATATACATCTAGCAGTGTTTTATATAGGTTTTATATTCGAATGCCTTCGATAAGTGTCGAAAATCTATAATCGAAATATACCGATTGATAAAAGAAAGGTTTGATAATGACAACAGTTTACACAGCTTTACTCCATAGATTTATTTACAATGTGTTATCCCCAAACAAGCAGAGGGGACGTCATATAAAAATCAACAGTGGGTACCTTGAACAAACACGGGGATGACATCGCATTTTGTGTTTCTGTTTAACAAACTAGTGAGCCAAACTTAATGTTTCCATTTTAAATTTAAATAAAACCGTAATATAAAAACTATTTTTTACACAATTAACAATAAATTGCCCAGAGTGCAATGTAGACTATAACATACAGTGGACGAAGTCGTTGCAGTTGTGCATGTTAAGCTTTATGCGTGTTTATTGCAGCGGGTTAGGGTTAGGGTTAGTGCAGAAACATTCATTGATCTTCATTCAATCCCAATCAACAGTAGGTCCTTACTAGTTCTATGTATATACATGTGTAAGTGTAACGAATTTCCATCGTAACTATCGGCAGAATAGGAAATCAACGAGACTATCCCTATGCAAATATTTCGCAATCAACACTGAAAGCTAATTAAAAATGGTTTCGCGTAAGATTACACGCATTCTCCACCGTTTCATGAATGTTTTAGATTACCCATATTGGCAAAGTGTCTACAATGTGTAACCCTACAAAGCAAACACGTGTTTGTCTTTGTATTTATCCGTTTCATAGATGAGTTGCTTTAACCAAGGTCGACGAAGTCCATCTACCTAATGTATATACCCCGAATATAATAGGGAAGCTAACAGATGCTAATGATTTCCCAATTTTTTTAACAGAACTCTACAGGGGAAAGCGTTCAATTCCCTTAAGTGATAGAGAGAAGGGATAGAAAATTAATAACATGTTTTTGGTAGAACTGCTTAATGCTCACCCAAGAAACTATTAGTTCCACGTCGTCAGGGACTATTTTCACTGAACACATTCACACACGTGTGTTTTTTTAGTTGCACTATTTACAGCCGTGCTCAAATATTCATTTTATCATTTTTCAATCTATTTTTAAGCTGAGTAAATCATTCTAAACATGGGGAGGAGAGTTTTTAAATATACGCCATGTACATTTAATTAAATTTTCTTCGTTTGTAGTTGGGGTATTACTTGTAGTTGGGGTATTACTAAAGTTTCCTCACGTATGCACATGATTGCTGATTTAAAATACGGCGCATTACAACATCAATGTAAGTAAGATATTTAATATAGTG
Source organism: Euprymna scolopes (assembly GCF_053919585.1). Lineage (NCBI taxonomy): Eukaryota > Metazoa > Mollusca > Cephalopoda > Sepiida > Sepiolidae > Euprymna > Euprymna scolopes. Next base: position 52,459,982 of record NC_136486.1, on the reverse strand, counting down.
CTGACATGTAAAGCTTTACTGACAATAAATTAATATCAATCCTTTGTTCTAAATTGACAAAAATAACTATTTGAACATTGTTTCTGAAAGAGTAGGAGGACACTATGTAATTACAATAAGGACTATTTTCTCGAATACAGCTGTGTGGCCAACATAAGAAAGCGAACACACGCAAGCGGCAAAAAGAAAGTCCGCATTTGTAATTTTTTTCAAAAACTGAAATTTAAGCTAAATTTAATGTAAATGTTTAAACAAACTATACCTTAATTGGTTGGCCTTTTATCTTGTATGATTTAAACTGTTCGTATTTCAGTTTTAATTGAAATATTCTAATATTCACGTCAACTAAGAAATAACTTCAAATTGAGGTGGAAAAAAGAAAGTCCGTACAATGGAAAATTGTTACTTAAATGTAACTTCAGGGTGTTAATGACACAAATATGCAACAGAAACACAATTAACTAATTAATATTTAGTAGCATAGCCGTTCTGCAATTTGACAGCCTGAAATATTTTGGGGATTCCTTTAATTAGACTGCAGCAATACACCGGGGAAAGGGCATCCCACTTTTCTTTAATTTTTGTCCAAAGTTCTTCCAAATTTGAAATTTTATCATTGCGTAGCTTGATGTAATACTATTCGTTTTCCATAGGATTGAGGTCTGGAGATTGTGCAGGCCAATCAAAACACGGAATATCATGCTCTTCCAGGAACCGCTTGATATTGCCTGCTGTGTGAATTGGAGCATTATTCTGCATGAAGATAAAATTATCACCCAAATTCCAACAAAATAGGGTAGAAAATGCTCAGTCAACATATTAATATACCTGATCGAATTAATTCGAACTTGCAAGCGAACTATATGCCCTATACTACTGGTACTAATAATGCCACACACCAAAACGTAACATCCACCACCTTGCAGCGTTGAAACTGAGCACCTAGGATTAAATTCTTCGTCTGTCTTCTGGCGGACGTACTGCCTTCCATCACTGCCTAGCCTATGGAACTTGCTTTCCTCCTTAAAAAGACACCTTTGGCCAACATAAAAGGTCTTCATCGTATCTGACAAAGTCCAGACGGTGCATTCTGTTATTTACTGAAATCGTCGGCTTGCGTCTTTCAATATATTTTCGCAAATTAAATTCTTTTAATCTGTTCTTGACAGTAGAACCAGGGAACTTTTTAACTTTTTTAACAAGATTGCACTGTTGTTGGATATGGGAAGCCGTTTTAAAACTGTTTCTTAGGTTGCGGACTTTGATAGCTTTTTCGCCTGTTAGAAGTAACTCTAAAACGACTAGGGTCATCACGAACACTGCCTGTTAGAAGTAACTCTAGTACGACCAGATTGGAGATTAATGAGCCCCTGGCGATCACTAAGAGAAAGTCGTAGCATATGTACAAAATGTTCTGTTGTATAATCTAGAATAGCAATAATTACGATAAGTGTCTTTGTTGCCTGTTGGTGGATATTTTAAAATGATTTAGGGGCGATAATTTAAGCTGGTTTTAAGCGTATTTTTTTGCTGCGGACTTTGTTTTTACCTCCTCAATATGAAGTTATATTTTGTTAATTGACGTGAACACGAGAATATTTTAATTAAAAGTCAAATATGAACAGGTATAATTACAGAGAAGTAAAAGTTCAATCAAATGAGGTATAAGTTGTTTAAACAGTTACATTAAGTTTAGCTTATATTTGCAGTTTTTGAAAAGAAATTACAAGTGCGGACTTTCTTTTTACCGGCACTGTATATAAATAACCAAGTGTGGACCATCATTTTATTTCCCTGGGAATCTATAGACAATAATGTTTTGTTGTTTCCGTTTTTTTTTTTTAATTTTTATAAGGAAAAAATATAAGTGAATGTGCGGCGAATGCTATCAGAAGAAAAAGATCGACGGTAAACTGTTTTTGTCATGACTTGTGTGCACGGTACAATGTAAACATGCCGATGAGCATGTGTGTACGCACGGATGTAGATGTTTCAGCTTATATACATATGATAAATCTGTTGATCCGTGACATTGTCCAAGCCCCCGCAAAACATCGTGGCGATAAGGAGTGATGAAGAGGCTTCACTGCGTTTCCTGACCTTTGATCGGTAAGTGGATTCAGCTGGATTCAAAGCTTTCATTTCACAACGGAAATGTTATCTGGTGAATTTCAAAATGCGCCAGAAAGCAGCGGTGGGCGGAATTTTGAAAAACACCACACAGACTCTCATGAATTGTCTGGTCAACGTATTTCAATGGTTGTGCACACGTACCCCCCCCACACACACATATATATATATATATATATATATATATATATATATATATATATATATATATATATATATATATATACAAACGGGTTGTCGTACGTTTCCCGGTCGTAAAATACGCAGGTGATATATATTTTTTCTAAAATATTCGCTTTTGTTAGTAAAGGAAAAATAAAGTCTTAATCATTAAATAATAGTATTTATATCCCTATCGTTCTCTCTCTCCTTCTCTCTCTCTCTCTCTCTCTCTCTCTCTCTATATATATATATATATATATATATATATATATATATATATTAGCATACGTCCATACACACAACACAAACAACCCAGAACTATTCACACAGATAACAAAAAATATTATCCTCCTCAATCAGAACGACAAACTAAACAACACAATTAAAACAACAAAAATAATAAAAAGCAAACGCCATCCCAAAAACTTAAAACACATCCTAACTTCCTCAAAACTCGTCCCATACTCGTCGATAAAAGGGGTTACAACATGCAACAAACCGCGATGTGGAGTATGTGACATAATAATAGAAGGAAGCACATACACATTCAAAAACCTAGCACAAACATTCAAAATAAAAAAGGATGTTAATTGCACCTCCAGAAATGTAGTATATGCACTAAGATGCACAACATGCAACAAATCCTACATAGGCGCCACCAAAAATTTCAGCAATAGAGTGGGCTTACATAAGAGCAACATAAAAATTGCAGATAACAACCACCTCTATGTTTCAAAACACGTACACACATGCAGTGGAAACAGCTTCAAAATAATGTCAATCTTCCAAACAGACAATTATTTTTATTTACTTACACAGGAAAAAAACTTCATCACCAGATTCACTCCTGAACTGAACAGAGCCTAATATCATCACACAAAAACATGAAATGCAAGGTACACTCGCATGCACACCTATACACATACACATATACACGCCCACACAAAAATCAGAACCGACACATTAAAACACACACACACGTGCGCGCATACAACTACACACAGACACAACACCCCTATCTCTAATACATCTCACTGAACCATACCAACCCTACTTAATCTCGAAAAAAAAATACACTAGGAAACACCTAGAACCATAGTATAATATCTGTTCCAACACCTCGCTCCCTCCTCAGTCAGTGAAGGAGAACCCCTAATGACTGAAACAACTATCATCCATTCTATCATCCCCCTCCCATACCTATACCCCCTTCAATTGCCCCCCTCTGGGGAACAAAATCTTCCCCACACTAGGAACCGATCCTGGGTCTGTCCATACCCACATGGGGAGACAAATAAATAGAAACATTAAAAACACCCTACACATATTTTAAATACATCCCTCTTTCTAAACAGACATAATATAAGGAATACCCGAAAAGACTAAAACGAAAAATCACAATACTAAAATCCAAGAATCCAAAAAAAAAATATCAAAATAGAATAAAAGCACCCCTACCCTTATTTCAGAAGAGCTGCCCCCCTCCTCACACATACACATTAGTAACGACCTCGGATCACAGTCACCTTCCTAGGAAGCAAATAACCTCATAATGCTATAAAACAGTATCGACATTCTCAAACCAATAAAAGCAAACACACACACGCACACACATACACACGCACACACACACGCAGACACACACAAACACACGCCCCACCCCACCCTAAAGGAAAAGAAAAAAACACTAGCAGAAAGAGAGGGTGACTACAGCCAGGTAAGCGGCCTCGAGAAGCCCAATGAAAGAGTAATAAAAATTGAACATACCAATGAATAATAAACACTTACAAGCCTCCACCCTTTGAAAACACTTCAAATGAATTGCGAAAATTGCCATTTTTACATCTCCAACACATTTGAAAATAATTTCTGGCGAGGACGCTTCACAGAACGTCTGATACGCGCGTAAAAACGATTTCAATGACTTAAAAACATTATTACAATGATCCAAACATAATTCTCAAGGAAAAACCAAGACACGGAATAATAAAATAATATTAAAAAATACACATTGTTGGTAACTACTCCCTTATTTAAATATATATATATATATATATATATATATATATATATATATATATATATATATATGGTATATGAATATATATATATACGTACATCGAGCCAGAGATGTCTCGTGTCGCGGGGTTCGAATCGTTCGACTGGTAGTAATCGTGACACCCTGCACTGAAGAATCCCGAAAGGATGCAACACTAGTGTCCGTAGGTATTTAATTATTATAGTAAAAAAATAATTATCACAGCCCCTTTAAGAAATTCGTTTCTTATCGTTGAGCACTTTCAGTTGAATTAAAAGTCGGTCAATTTAGCTCTTATGCGTAGATCATCGTATAACGATTTGATCAGTGTCTGCCTGACGTAATGAACATTTAAATTAAAATGTTTAAAATTCAACGCTATTTCACACGGTTAATAGTAGCCGAATGGATACGGCCTCCGCTAATCGAACCAGAGATGTCTAGTGTCGCGGGGTTCGACTCGATCGACTGGTAGTAATCGTGACACCCTGCACTGAAGAATCCCGAAAGGATGAAACACTAGTGTCTGTAGGTATTTAATTATTATAGTAAAAAAAAAATAATTATATATATATACTCGGGTTTTTTATATTCAAAAGTAATGGACTAATGAATTCAACGAGGTTGTTAGATAGTGCTCAATAAAAAGAGCTGATAATACTTGTTTATTGTTATATAAACATGCTCACATCCCGCTGCTACAAATAGCCACTTGTTTCAATCAAACAACAGATATCATCAGGCAGCGACTTGACTATTCAAAAGTTCAATGAATAATTATTCATTGAACTTTTGAATAGTCAAGTCGCTGCCTGATGATATCTGTTGTTTGATTGAAACAAGTGGCTATTTGTAGCAGCGGGATGTGAGCATGTTTATATAACAATAAACAAATATATATATATATATACATACATATAATGTGTGCGTGTGAGTGTTGTACGTATATATGAGCTTGTGTGTGGGAGTGTACCAAAAATTCTCTGCAAAACTCCTTTTCGGATATTACATCTACACGATTAAAATATGATATACTAGCACGTTAACCTGCGTCTCCCAGTTTAAACATGTATTCCCTCATAAAAAATTAAAATACGGTTGTAGGTGGTGACTAAGCCCCAACCTCCTAATGTTAAGAACGGCTTTCCTCATTCACAAACCCATTCCCCTCCTCATGTTAGGAACGGTTTCGGAATACATACCCCAACCCCCTCATGTTAAAACGGCTTTCGGAATAGACACCCACTAAACTTACCATGGTAAGAATGGCTTCCAGAATAGACACCCAATTTTATAGGCTGGGGTGTTATCAAAATATTTGCCCCAAATTTAACCTTGATAATAGTTGTCAGCGTACACACCCGTTAATATTATATACCCACAAAAAAGTCAGGCGTGGCAGTGTCGGACGGACAGAAGTAGATTTTTTTAATGGCTCGTGTATAATATTATGCCGGCCATTGTAATTAAAGTGCATAATGCATATCTTTATATCTCCAAAACAAATTGTCTCCGTTAAAGTTGTAAGATATTGTCTTAATAAGCATAGTCGAGAACCTGGAACGTCGTCATTTAAATGAAAATTGTGAAGGTGCAGCTAAGGTACATTTTTACCAATTTTACCAATGTCTGAGCCGTGTTGAGAATGAGTCCGAAAAAGAAAAGTAAGCGAAAAACATATAAAACAAATAAGTGTCTTCGTAGGCAATGGTATTTAGTGCAAATTATTTGACAGACATACAAATCAGAAAAAAAATATCTATTCTTTATATTAAACACATTATTAGCTTGAAATGTGGAATTACAACCAGGAAAATTTCATTGCTATAATTTTTTTTAATCATTTCTATGAGACTAAATATACGACATTCGAGGCCGCAGTATTGCTTAAAAAATTTGGGATGTCTAAGGTTTGACAGAGTGGGCTTTTTAAAGGAAAATTAAGCCTATTTTACGCTTCACATTGAGTCGTCCAAGCGTAATAAAGCTTTAGAAAGGCAACATGTTTAAAGCAATATGGAGGCGGCGAATGTCGTAAACTTTGTCTAATAAAAATGGTGGAAGAATAAAAAAAAATGATTTATTTTCTTGTTTTCAATCAGCCCTTGGGTATGATAAGTTGTTTTATTTATAATTTGTTTGCCTGTCAACAAACGAAAACAAAACACAAAATAACATCGTGTAAGTGTTGTAAGCGGTTGAAACGATAAGTACTATGACTGAAGCATAGTACAAGCATCCACAGTATATGTAAAAAAAATATGAAAAATTCTAATTAAAATTCTCCCCTCCAAATCATTCGAAAATATAACAAACGAAAAATAACATCGGTAAGGCATGAAAAGATTCTCCTAAATCGAAAAATAAATGATGGCACCAGTGCATTCGTTTATATATGAAGAAAGAGATTCTTGGATAATAGAATTGGCCGGTGTCAGCCATCCAGATGTAGCGGATTTTTAGAAGGCGTTAATTAAGATTTTTTTGAATTGGGTAATAAAAAGATTATGTTATCTCTATGTAGCTAATAATTTATGACGATGGGTGTAATGTAAGTATCGTAGGAAAAGGTACAATAGTTCCCAGTGTCAACGGGTAGCATGGAAGGACCAAATATTCATAGCAAGAAATAGAGACGCCTTCCGTTATAGATGTTGCCATAGGCATTGTGTTAATACCAGGATTCAATGTAGAATTTTACTATAATGATTAAATGTGTGTAACATTTGACTCAAAAATTACATAAGATGGAATCTATTAGCCTAGTTGTATTGTTTTTTATGTTTCATCTGTTGTTGCAAACCTACAATACTTTGGTTCACAGGAGAAATTCAGCAGTCAAAATGATATATATATATATATATATATATATATATATATATATATATATATATATATCAGAGATAAATAATCTAAAGGCATTTATAGTCGATGAGAAATCAATATCATTATAATAGTTTAGACGTAAATAGCAACGTATATTAAATATACAAAAAATATATTTTATGTATTTATTTCCGCTCTTTTGACGTGTAGAAATATAAACATTCTTTCGAATAGAACCAAAATACCCCTTTGAAAAACAATACTTTCAACCAATCCTCCGGTCTTCTTCAGTGTGAATGATATATATATATATATATATATATATATATTAAGCCCTATCTTTTTGGGTAAAGCACTATCGTAAATAATCTCACCCGCTACTTAATTGGCTGAAAATGCGAAGCTCGTTGTTTGTTTGTTTACGAACAGGCGATTTGAGCACTATAAAAGTGGTGGCGCGTGTCTACTTAAATAGACATTCCGACGAGCGATATACGGGCGTCGATCCCAAGTCGAGTGGGAGAACTGTCGACTGTCAACACGACGGTTCTAGGTTCAATCCTTTGCTTGGGAGAAATGCTAGTCTAGCGGCACTGATGCGTTGTGATACAACGAAACAGGACCGTATATCGATGACTACAAATATATATATATATTTATATATATACATATATTTATATATGCTCTCTCTATATTTTTATTTATACTCTCTCTCACCCTCTCTCTCTCTCTATATATATATATATACATATATATATATATATATATAAGTAGGTTGTCGTTTGCTTGAAGCATTGTTGAAGAAAATTATAAGGTAACATTAAAGCCAAGAACAATGCGAGATTTTTTTTTATATAGAGTAAAACTCTAAACAACACTAATTTTTTTTTCTGTTGTATCCAATGGTGTTATAAATCTTTTATTTTACTTTTACTTTTATTTTATTTATAACACCAATGGATACAACAGAAAAAAAAAATACTGTTGTTTAGAGTTTTACTCTATATAAAAAAAAAATCTCACATTGTTCTTGGCTTTAATGTTACCTTATAATATATATATATATATATACATATATATATATATATATATATATTCTATATATAATATATATTATTACGATTATTTACATTTGGAATGCATTGTTTATTCACATCATTTTTACTTATTTCATCCAAGTTAGATCATGTTCCCTCGGATTTTCGCGGCTTTTAAATTACTATTTAAAAGTCACAATTCTAATTTTAATTCATCTCTCCAAATTTGAAGATGGTTACGAATTTTAATTTAGCTCTATAAGAAAAGCACATTTCGAAAAAATATAATACAAATATCTTACGAAATACAAGAAACAAAGCAAAAAAAAACAACAAAAAAACATATCATCTTTGAAACTTACATATTATAAAAACAACTGGCCATTGTATCGTAGTACCAAACGCATTTTTTTAGGGTTATCATTTGTCTTCTGTATTGGTTTGTAATTTTTATAGTAAATGATGTAAGATATCATAAATTAACTCCGAATCGTACATTATTCTGTTGGCTGTTTATATATATATATATATATATATATATATATATATATATATATATATATATATATATATATATATATATATCAACAAATGATTAATATAACATGTCAAAAACATCTTGATGAAGAGTTTAAAACATTTTTAATTTTAAAAAAGGAAGCACAAGTTAAGTGGATTGTCCTTAATCCGCGGAGTTTCGAAGAAATACTCTCCTTCTATTCAGAGGACAGGAATTAGCAAAATGCGGGATCGGATTTTGCATGTAAAAGTATTTAATGAAACAACAAGTAAGTCACAGATCTTACTTGGTTTAAAAAAAGAGTGAGGTAAGGGGAATAGGAAGTAAAAGAAAAAAATGATAAAAGAATTTCACATGAATGGATAGTCCGGTGAAGGGTAAAAAATACAAGAATGGTAAAATCCAAACGCGGTGTAATTAAAAAAACTTCCAATCAAAGAGATAAGTTCCAAATGGTCCAACATGATCCAAAAGGCATAATTCATTGGAAAATATCACAAATGGAATGAATTCAAAATCATTAAAAGAAAAGTTCAAATGTGCACAGCTCTGGAGAGAATATTTAAAACACGTCTTCCAAGGCCGGAGGAATCAAGTAAATTAATGTTTAAAAAAAAAATAAATAAAAACCGGTGAAAGTTTAAATTTGAAAAGCAAGTTCAAACTGACCCAGACAAAAACGCGAAAGTTAGCGTTAATAATTAGGTCAACTTAAATACGCAAGTGAAAGTGTCAAAATGAAACCACGAGTCAGAGAACCAGGTAAATGGCTGCGTTTAAAAAAAATAAAATAAAATAAAAGTAAATAAAAATGAATACAAATAAATAAAAATTTAAAATTTAAAATTAAATAGTTTAAAAAAATTAAAAAAACTATATATACATATATACACACATTCATATATAGAGAAAATAAAAAAGGAACACACCGTATTATGTGTTCACCAACGTTTCGTCTTTATTTCGAGACTTCCTCTGGGTGAAATAAAGACGAAACGTTGGTGAACACATAATACGGTTTGTTCCTTTTTTATTTTCTCTATTTTGTCGGAATATTATTTCCATTATTTTCAACATACATATATATACACATGCATATACATATGTACAGACGCACAAATGCACACATACATGTACATATATACATACATACACGCATATACATATATGCATACATACAATAATACACACATATATACACATATATATACAAACACACACACGCGCATGCATACATATACACACATATGCAAAAAACATATACAACTTGAAAAAATACATACATACATACAGACAGATAGACATACCATTTTAGGGGAGGGAATGGCCAGTACCTACAATTTTTTTTCAATAATGCCTTAAGAAATTCAGGGTACAATTAAAAGATTCAACATAACCATTATGCTCCACCTGTAGGTCGTCTTAAATCGGTAATCACACACAATATGACTCGCAAGAAACCAGTTCAAATAACAAGATCTGCTGCTATCAATAGCAATGGTCCACTCCACAAATATTGTCCGAACCAACATGCTAATCATAATACTTCTAACCCACCCAGTCGCACTAGGAAAAATAAAAATATTTGGTTTAATCCTCCATTTAGCGTAAATGTAAAAACCAATATACCTAAAAAGTTTTTCAATATTGAAGAAAACTCTTTCAAATAGCCACACAGATATAGGTCAATTTGTAATAAAACCTAAATAAGATTTTCGTATTCGTCTATTTCGTATTGTACTATGCCTAATTTAGCACAAAGAATCTTAGCATCTAATAACAAAAAAATTAAATCAGCCCAAAAATTCCCTTTCCCAATCCAACCAAAAGCAGCTGCAATTGTATTAACAAACATCTGTGCCCACTCAATAATGATTGCATCAATAAAGATGTAATATATCCATGCACAATTACAGAGCTCCCACGCAATTTTCCCATAATAGACAATATCTTCCTCCGACCCTCCCTCTGATATTATTATTAAACCAACAAACGAATCAACCAGCCCCTCTATTTTCAATCATACAACCAGCTATAATAATAATAATAATAATAATAATAATAATAATAATAATAATAATAATAATAATAATAATAATAATATTTTTAATAGCAGGCACCCTACCTCTGACAACACTAATTATGCCCTCCAAAACAATCCTGCTACAATGATTGTCCTACCCTCTGTTCATCAAAATGAACAAAATTTAAATTCTCTTCCCAGTATAAATCAACAAATTAATATTAATTCTCCACCCCGAGCTATTAATAACACATATACATATATTGGTGCTTTTTTAAACTTTAATAAAGAAAAGAATTGAATTTCAAACCACACTTCTTCTTTCAATAACCTAAATTCAAATAATAACCAGGGAACTTCTCTAACTACACTGGTTAAAAAGCTTAATTCTGCCAATACCCACTATTCAATTAAATGAACCATCCTAAAAAAGTTAAGTTTTATACTCCAGGATCTAAGTCTTGTCACTTCTGTACATCTGAAGCTATAAATATTATCGCCTCCCCTCAAAGTAGTAATATAAAACTCTAAAAACGAACTGATCTCCTATTGCCAACATATGTCCAAATTTAAATATGGTAAATTTGAAATTACATAGCTATTAAGTTAACCCTTGAAATATATATCTTTTCCCATAATTTTTTTTATATTTTTTTATCTAAGCTTTTTATATTTTTAATTTTATTTGTTTTTCTTTATTTCTTTTGCCGGTTTCCCATCTCTTGTCTCCGTTTTATGGTATAAGTATACCTATTAATTAAATATATACATCAGCCTACTCATTTTTATTCTATGTATTTGTTTACTTATATTTAACTATATGCATTTAGATACACATTTATTTGCCTTATTCCGGACTTTGTAGATACTGGTCATTCCGTCCCCTTAAATTGTCTGTATGCATGTATGTATTTGTTAAAGTTGTATATGTTTTTGGATAGGTGTATATATGTATGCATGCGTGTTTGCCTGTTTGTATATATACGTGTATATATGTGTGTGTGTTATTGTATATATATATATTCATATACGTATATGCGTGTATGTATGTACCTACATGTGTGCGTGCATTTGTGTGTCTCTCTATATATGTATGTGTATGTGTGCATATATATATATGTGTGTATATATATATATATATATGTATATATAGGTTTTAAAAAAAATTTAAACTTTTTAATTTTTAATTTATTTATTTTCATTTTTATTTATTTTATTTATTTTATTTTATTTTATTATTTGTTTTATTGTTTTTATTTTTTATTTAATTCTCCACTATTTTATTCTCCTTAATATAATAGACGCTCCATTTCATAAACTTAGCCATTTACCTGGTTCTCTGACTCGTGGTTCTTAGTTTCATTCTGACACTTTCACTTGCGTATTTAAGTTGACCTTATTATTAACGCTAACATTCGCGCTTTTTCTCTGGGTCAGTTTGACCTCGCTTTTCCAATTTAAACTTTCACCGTTTTTTTTTTTAATTTTTTACCTTAATTTACTTGATTCTTCCGGCCTGGGCAGACGTGTTTTAAATATTCTCTGCAGTGCTTTTTGTGTGCACACTTGAACTTTTCTTTTAATGATTTTGAATTCATTCCATTTGTGATATTTTCCAATAAATTCTGCCTTTGGGATCATTTTGGACCATTTGGAACTTACCTGTTGGATTGGAGGTTTTTTTTAATTAGACCGCGTTTGGATTTTACCATTCTTGGATGTTTTACCCTTCACTGGACTATCCATTCATTATCATTTTTTTCTTTTACTTCCTATTCCCCTTACCTCACCCTTTTTTTAACCAAGTAAGATCTGTGAATTACTTGTGGTTTCATTAAAGGCTTTTACATGCAAAAACCGATCCCGCATTTTGCTAATTCCTGTCCTCTGAATAGAAGGAGAGTATTTCTTCGAAACTCCGCGGATTAAGGACTATCCACTTTTTTTGTGCTTCCTTTTTTAAAATTAAATAGGTTTTAAACTCTTCATCACGATGTTTTTTTAACATGTTATATTAATCATCTGTTCATATTATAAGCTCTATTTCCTTTTCGGTTTTATTGAGCTTTTACGCCTGGTTGAGATTACTTATCTTGTAAATATTAACTCTTTAATATTTATAATATATTTTAAGTTCACCATTTTGATTACCTAGGTAAACTTATTATAATTTATATTATATATATATATATATATATATATATATATATATATATATATATATATGTGTGTGTGTGCGTGTGTGTGTGTGTGTGTGTGTGTGTGTGTGTATATCTGTGTGTGTATTGTTTTTTAAATATAATTATCCACTGGCATGTGTTCCGTCGTCTATCCTTAATCAAAGTGTTTTAATCTAGCGAGATCCAAAATGCACACGCACACACACACACGCACACACCCACGCACACACACACACACACACACACACACACACACATATATATATATATATATATATATATATATATATATATATATAATTATTTTTTTTTACTATAATAATTAAATTAATTAGCATGGGTTCCCGGCGTTGCCCTGGTGTTTGGAGGTGTATGCTGAGCAAATAAAACACAACAAAACTTTGACATTTATGGTGTTGGCCTTAAATTGAGTTATTAAGTTAGATCCTTGTATAAGGAGCCTGTATATAAAATTCTAAGTTGGTAGACACCAAAAAATTTACCTGATCGATTTTCCGTCCGAAACTGGTCTGTAAAGGGGTCAAAGTTCAACGATTTGACCTTTGAGAACTCTACCAAATCGTCGGAGGAGTTTGGTAGAGTTCCCAAAGGTTAAATCGTTGAACTTTTACCCCTTAACAGAGAGATTTCTGGCGGAAAACCGATTACCTAGATTTTCATAATTCGCATTACCCTGTATATCAAATTTCGAGTCTGTAGACTAAATATTGACAGAGTTATTGCGTACGGAAATGTACACAGACCCACAGACAGCCACACAGACATACAGACACGTTCACTTTTATAGATATACTAGTATGGGGTCCCGGCGTTTATCTGCTGTTTGGAGGTGTATGCTGAACAAAAAATAAATGAATAAATAAATAAAAATAATGGTGAATTTTTTTTTAAATTTGACCCCTATTATTAACCCTTAACATTTATTGTTTTGGTCTTAAATCGAGTTTTTAAGTTTGATCCATGTCCAAGGCACCTATATCTAAACCTCCAAGTGTTTAGACCCCTAATTGTTGAAGGAGTTCTCAAAGGGCAAATCGTTAAACTTTAACCGTTTAACAGACAAGTGTCACGACAAAACCGATCACATCGATTTTCACAAATTTCAACACCCTGTATATAAAATTTCGAGTCTGTAACCTAATAATTTAGAGAGTTATTGCGTAGGGAATTGTACACAGATACACAGACAGACACACCGACACACAGACACGTTCACTTTTATACATATACTAGCATTGCAGCTCGGCGTTGCCCGGGTGTTAGGAGGTGTACTGAGCAAAAAAATAACATCAAACAAACACAAAAAAGGTCAATTTTTTTTAAAAATTTGACCCTATTAAAACCCCTGATATTTATTGAGTTATTAAGGTAGATCAATGTCCAGGGAACCTATATCTAAAGTATCAAGTGCTTTGACTCCCAATTGTCGGGGGCGTTTGGTAGAGTTCTCAAAGGTGAAATCGAAGAAGTTTGACCCTTAACAGACAATTTTTTGGCGGAAAACCGATCAGCTAGATTTTCTCAATACTCAGTACACTGTATCTCAAATTTCGAGTATGTTATCAAAAAATTGACAGAGTTATTGCGTAGGGAAATGTACACAGACACACAGAGACGTTAACTTTTATGGATATACTAGCAGTTCCGCCCGATTTAGCTCGGGCCCTATGTACTGTTCATTAATTTATGTGCATATGTATATATTACAAACTGTGAATATGTAAACTAATACCTTTCTCTATAATAGTCTTCCTTAACTACAGTAGAGAACAGACATACATATATTTTCACTTTATATATATATATATATATATATATATATATATATATAGATAGATAGATAGATAGATAGATAGATAGATTCGATGCAATATATAGTAAGGATTTAAAAAGTATTAAAAAAAATACTCATGCGCCACCACCGAGAATCGAAGCCAAAACGTTCAGCTTCCAATTTATTTTGCTTCTGCCGTCGGTGTCTGGGCTATGAAAACATGTTTACTGCAAGGCTAAAAATTAAAGCATGAACTAATAGCTATTACGTCATACATTCGTAATGCCGGTGCTCGACCGTCACCTGGCAAATTTCATTTTTAAAAATTTTCACATTTTTGCACCGATTTTTCCGGGCTAACACCCAAATATAAAGTGTTGCATGGATTCAAATACCTTATATATGAAGTTTCATATCTAAAAACCAAAAACTCTAGGAGGAGTTTTGTAGGCAAAATTTGTTAAGGATAAATATATACGCATACATAAATATATATAGAAACAATTTTTTGTTTACTATAAAGTTTTTACGCAACTATTATGCAAGTATAAACCATGTATATAAATACTTGCATGAATATAATTACACGTAATAGTTAACTAAAGATGAGTATCACATTAGAAAACCGAAACACTTAATAGGGAATTAATTAAGTGAATGTTTAAAAGAAAATGCAAAGTAGCTAGATCTTTTGTAAGTGAATGCAATTCCATAACCCATATATTAGAAAATTGTATTTTCTTTTCAAATAAGTAGAAAAGAGTGTTTTTAATATGAATATCAATACACACAAAAGGAAAGTCATTTATAGGAGTACTAGCATGGGTGCCCGGCGTTGTCCATATGTTTGGAGGTGTATGCCGAGAAAAAAAAAACATAAACAAAAAAAAAACGGTCAATTTTTTTAAACTTTAATTCCTATTATCAACCCTTAAAAATTATGGGTTGGGGCTAAAATAATATTATTCAGTTAGATCCATGTCCAAGGAACCTATATCTTAAATTTCAAGTATTTAGACACAAAATTGTCAGACGAGTTTGGTAGTGTTCACAAAGGGCAAATCGTTGAACTTTTACCCCTTAACAGAAAAAATCTGGCCGAAAGCCGATCACCTAGTTTTTCACAAGTCTCAGTATGCTGTATATCAAATTTCGAGTGTGTAGACAAAAATTAACAGAGGTATTGCGAAGGAAAATATACACAGACACGGAGACACACAGAGGCGTTCACATTTATAGATATACTAACACGGGAGCCCGGCGTTGCTCTGGTGTTTGGATGTGTATTTTGAGCAAAAAAAAAAGTGGTAGTAGGAAGACAGGCTCGAACCCATACCGCAAACCAGGAGAAGAACGGGGTAAAACCTAACGTATATGCTGTTACGACCACCGCCAAACCGGAAGCGACATTGTTTTAAATTAAGGCTAGACAATCTAAAGGAGAGGATAACTTTAAAAATATCGGTGAAAAAAGTGACCCCAACCTTGTAGAAAAGTGCCTAGGTGAAGCGGAAGATATTAATGTTTTAGCTCATATTTTTCGTATGAAAGTTCGAACTTTAAAACGATACTGATCTTGGTAAAATCCGTCTATGGGAAAGTTTAATGCAGACATGCAAACAGACATACAGACATACATTCATATATTGGTAACAAACATTTTCGACCCTAACTGATAAAAAAGCTTGCCCTATCTCTGAATACCATTTATGTAAAATTTCAAATATTTAAACCAGAAATTTTCTGAGTAACTGTGAAGAGACTTTAGAGGTCATTTTTTTTTTAATTTGACCCCGACTATTACCCTTAAAATTTATTGTTTTAGGATCAAATCAAATTATTAAGTTAGATCCATGTCCAATGAACTTATATCTAAAATTTCAAGTGCGTAGACCAAAAATTGTCGGAGGAGTTTGGCAGAGTTCTCAAAGGTCAAATCATTGAACTTTGACCCCTTAATCGACAAATTTCTGGCCCCAAACCGATCACATCGATTTTCTCATATGTCAGTACCCTGTCTATCACATTTCAAGTCTGTAGACTAAAGATTGGCAGAGTTATTGCGTAGGGACGTGTACAGACACACACGCACACAGACACTTTCACTTTTATAGATATACTTGCATGGGTGCCCGGCGTTGCCCGGGTATTTCGAGGTGGATGTTGAGCAAAAAAAGCGGTCATTTTTGTTAACTGTGACCCCTTTTATAACGCCTTAGATTGAATTGTTTTGGGCTTATATCGAGTTTAGTTAGAGCCATGTCCAAGGAACCTATATCTAAAATTTACAGTGTTTAGACCAAAAATTGTCGGAGGAGATTGGTAGAGTTCTCAAAGGTCAAATCGTTGGACGTTGACCTATTAATCGCCAAATTTCTTGCCAAAAACCGATCAGACCGATTTTCCGAAATCTCAGTAAGCTGTATATCTTATTTCGATTCTGTAGACTTAAAATTGACAGGGTTATTGCGTAGAGAAATGTACACAGATACACACACACGCACACACACAGACACTTTCACTTTTATAGATAGATAGATAAATAGATAGATAGATAGAAGATAAGCATGGATGCCCGGCGTTGCCCGGGTATTCGGAGGTGTTTTGGGAGCAAAGAAAAAAGGACAATTCTTTTAACTTTGATCTCTATTATGACCCATTTAAGATTTATTGTTTTGTGCTCAAATCAAGTTATTAAGTTGGATTAGGTGTCCAAGGAACTTATATCTAAAATTTCAAGTGTTTGGACCCAAAATTATCCGAGGAGTTTGGTTGAGTTCTCAAAAGTCAAATCATTGAACTTTGACCCCTCACTCGCCAAATTTTTGGCCGAAAACCGATCACATCGATTTTCCCAAATTTCAGTACCCTGTCTATCAAAGTTCTTGCCTGTAGACTAAAAACTAGCAGAGTTATTGCGTAGGGAAATGTACACACACATACACACAGACAGACAGATAAACAGACATACAGATACACAGACACGTTCATTTTTATAGATATATAGATAGATATATACACCTATATATGAGTGCATTTATGTATGTATATATATATATATATATATGTACATATTAATATATGTGTGTGTGTGTGTGCATAATTGATCCGTACATATTATATATTAATGCTTAATAATAAATTGAGAAACATATACTTTAATTAAAATTTATAATCTAGCTATACAATCATGACGTTATTTCGATCGATTCGTTATAATTAACAAATCACCTCGTGCTGCGCCGCATAACCCTTTTCTTTATCTAACGACGAAACAAAAGACAAATTACAAACATTGCAATTAAAAAAGGAATGATGTAATTTAT
Source organism: Euprymna scolopes (assembly GCF_053919585.1). Lineage (NCBI taxonomy): Eukaryota > Metazoa > Mollusca > Cephalopoda > Sepiida > Sepiolidae > Euprymna > Euprymna scolopes. The sequence goes on along the minus strand of NC_136486.1, from coordinate 52,441,945 downwards.
AATAATTAGAGAAATAGTGAAAATATATAACGGAGAAGAAAACCTAAAAAAAAAAAAACTATATATAAAAAGAAACTGGTATTACAAGTTTTATTTCTGAGGTAAGGAAAACGGTTTATTCACCAATTAAATCTATTAAGCCCTTTTAAAATGCGACGGTATTAACAAAAACGAAACTGGAGATGTGTTTTAAATATATGGCTATTAATCATGAACCATTTTTTATTCACCTATTATTTAAAATAAATTACATCAACCGTTTTCTTGCTGCAAAGCATCGCGAAAGAATAAAAGTTATGCTACAAAATTTAGAATAATTTATAATAAATGTAAATCATACGCACACATAATATAAACAATTAAAATTAATATTATATAATAATGCACATAGATTTGTGACTCAAAATGAGAGATGGTTAATGATATAATGTATAAACTAATCAATGTATTATTTGTGTTCTAAACATTTAATAAATAGGAACCTGTAAATAAAGAATACACACGTATGCGTTTACATGTCCTACAATAAAATAAAGAATGCTGATTATACTATTATTATATAGAATTCGAAATAAAAAAATTGAAATATGTCTAAAAACGTAAATGCATTAAAACAATATATAATGATCACATATAATATTACATATTACATTGATTAAACGTTGAACTCATAATAACTTGCGGAACAGTAATAATGAAAAATATGATGCAACAGTGTATCAAAAAAGGTAAATCATCGAACATTACAATAACAAGTAAAATAGGTAAGTCACTAGCATATATGAAACCGTACAAAAAAGTCACTAGCATATATGAGAACCGTACAAAAAACATTCGACAGTCGAATTTTAAAAAAATTGACCTTTTTTTTTGGTTATGTTTTCTTTTTTTCGGCATACACCTCAAAACATATGGGCAACGCCGGACACCCATGCTAGTACTCCTATGAATTCGTTTTCTTTTGTGTGTATTGATATTTATATTAAAAACACTCTTTTCTACTTATTGTAAAAGAAATTACAATTTTCTAATATATGGGTTATGGAATTGCATTCACTTACAAAAGATCTAGCTAATTTGCATTTTCTTTTTAACATTCACTTAATTAATTCCCTATTAAGTGTTTCGGTTTTCTAATGTGATACTCATCTTTAGTTTACTATTACGTGTAATTATATTCATGCAAGTATTCTACATGATTTATACTTGTATAATGTTTGCGTAAAAACTTTATAGTAAACAAAAAATTGTTTCCATATATATTTATGTATGCGTATATATTTTTCCTTAACAAATTTTGCCTACCAAACTCCCCCTAGAGTTTTAGGTCTTTAGACATGAAACTTCATATATAAGGTATTTGAATCCATGCAAAACTTTATATTTGGGTGTTAGCCCGGAAAAATCGGTGCAAAAGTGTGAAAATTAAAAAAAAATGAAATTTGCCAGGTGAAGGTCGAGTACCGGCATTACGAATGTATGACGTAATAGCTATTAGTTCATGCTTTAATTTTTAGCCTTGCAGTAAACATGTTCGTGGATAATGGGTGGTATTTGGAAGTAATTACAAACGAAAAGAGTTGAATTACACATCATCAAAATAGAGCAGTCGCACATATACAACCATGCACAGGGGTGCTCATATTGAGTTATCAGTGAGGATAATAAATGCAGCTTCTGCCATACAGAATTGGAAAGTGGGTTGCCAATTCTTTTGGAGGACGACTTCTATACAGCGAGACATGATGGAGTATGTAAGTACCTCCACTAGGCCATCTGTAAAGAATTAAACAACCATTGTAGTAGAAAGTCCTGGGAGCACCAAACTGAAAGAACCGTTCGAAATTACTTATATACTTACACTTGATGAAATCACTACATCCACTTACTTTGAAACTCTGCTGTCAAACCTGAAAAGTTGCATATCATTTTATTTTTTTGCGTGGTGATATTGGTTGAACGGTAAAATCACTTGATCTAACACGCTGCGATATTTATTGTGTTTGTATTTGAAGGCAAATGTATTCAGCCACTCTCCTCAATCTGTCGAAGAATCAAAACGAGCAATTCGTTCTGTAAACACGGCTATTCAACTGGAAATGATCCATCAAGGCATTAAAAGCTTAGGAGAAAGTCTACAATCATATGTTAGCAATGATGGGAAATATTTGGCCCATTTATTTTTTATGACTGTGACATAAAATGAAATATTACGTACATTTACAGAGGAAACAAATACATTCTTTATTTAGTTGATATTTATCTTTTTCTAAAATGTGTCAGATTAATTTGGGCGACCCTATACACAGTCAACCACACACGCATATATATATATATATATATATATATATATATATGTATATATATATATATATATATATATATATATATATATATATATATATATATATACAAGATGATTAGTTCATCTTCGCAGGGGATTGCCGAATTGCAGATTTATGAATATAGGCCTCTAACTTGTTAGATCTGTCTGCGTCATCATACCTATATCGCGAAAGGTTTTTTTTTAGACAAAGATGAGTTAACTTGGAGTTTAGTTATATTCATTAAGCATCTGTACATTATTAGATGTTAGTGATATATGTTTGTACAGCACAGACGTTGCTCTCTTAATCTTGATGGCCAATGTCCAGTGACAAGCAGGTGCGAGATGACTGGTAGCCATGTCGGTCGCAGGTTTTCCATCAGGGAGTTCGTTCTACTGGAAATCTCCCTATACGCACAGCTTATGGGAATCCCATCTACCCCCTACGCCATTTGCCTTAGGTTGATAAGCACAGAGCATATTAATCACGCTGGTGGATCATGCAAGCCTCAGTTGAAAGGGCCAAAGCTTCGCAGTATGGTAACCTTCAAGAGAGATGCAAACAGGTATTGCACATTGCTCAAGAGTGACCCGGAACTATGCATGGCAAATGTGTTCATTTCTCTGAGGTATATATATATATATATATATATATATATATATATATATATATATATATATGTATGCATGCATAGCCTCGTACCGCATATGTATACCGAATTTATATATATATATATATATATACATATATATATATATATATATATAATTATAAAACGATGTATGTAACCCACTTTCCGATGTACGACATCACGTTGTGCATGGGCGCATGAACTGCGCACTGAAATATTAACGTTATTATTCGAAATTATTATTTAACATGGTTAGAGTGGGTTTAAAATAACTTAAACTTAATACAGAAATGAACGATGTAAAAAAAGGAGACAGCATTAACCATTGTTTATTTGAATAATTGAAACGCGAAAAAAACAAACAAACAAACAATTAACAATTTTGACGCTGAAATATTAACGTTATTATTTCGAAATTATTATTTAACATGGAAAGAGTGGGGTTTAAAATAAAGCAAAAAACAATAGATCAATTGAGACGCTGAAATATTAACGTTATTATTTCGAAATTGTTATGTAACATGGGAAGAGTGGGGTTTCAAATAACTTAAACGTAATACAGAAATGAACGATGTAAAGAAAAGCAAATATATCAAAAGCTGAATTTAACTATAATAAGTATTATGCTATCTGTTCAATGCACATTTAACTATAAGTATGGCCAACCACTTATAATTCAGTAACTGTAATTTTTTTTCAGAAATAATCAATTATAATAAGTAGAACGCCTCAAAGAATTCTATCTATATTCTTTTTTTCATTTTCATATACTTTCATATAAATGTTTCTATTATGTAAAAAAAATAATTTTTTTCTTTACGTCACAGGTGTCACGCTCATACATGAATTCCATAGCTAATATAACATACTGACCCAACGTGTTACGGGTAGTCTAGTATATATATATATATATATATATATATATATATATATATATATATATATATATATATATGGCGATTAAGCTACACTGAATATTCCGCGTTTTATCCACTCTATGACTCTTCAGGCTTATGCGTATAAGCCTGAAGAGACGTAGAGTCGATGAAACGCGGAATATTCAGTGTAGCTTAATCGCCATATATATTTTATAAATTACTAACTAGCTCTACCTACGTATTGAGCACCTTTGAAGTAAATACTTGAAGTTCACGCATAAATCTATACTTTCGTATATTAATTTTATGTGAGTAAATTAAGGAGTTATACATATATATATATATAGATATGTGTGCGTATGTGTGCGCGCGCGCGTGTGTGTGTGTGTGTGTGTGTGTGTGTGTGTGTGTGTGTGTGTGTGTGTGTGTGGGTGTGTGTGTGTGTGTGGGTGTGTGTGCGTTTATACATGGATGGATGTACTATCGAGAGAGCCATCCTGAATGTTGAAATCTGAATCCCGGTTAGTTTTTGTTTTTCTCTATTTTTTTTATGTTTTTAACTGACGTGAACACATTTTTGCCATGTATGACAAACCACCATAAACTGCTTTTTTATTAAATGCTAAAACCACCAAATTTGAGGTCTACTATAACAAGTTCCAATTTACCTTTAGTTTCTCTCAAAAGGAGAATTGCAAGAATAGCATTCTTTGAAATTGCGCAGAATAAGGATTTTTGAAAATAGTTTCGGACCTGTCTGCCGAACCAAACAATTACTTGTAAATTTTGATTACACTTCTTCGTAGTTCCTTAATTATACGGTGTCAACAATAGGTTGCTCGACTCATGGAACGACTCACGTGTGACACAGTGCGCACCGCATGCTCCATGCACAACCACCATACGCAGCTATCATGCACAGCTATCATGCACAGCTAGCAAAATTACATTGAGAATGCTGGTAACAATTTAGACATAATATATAAAACGTAGCGCGTTTCTATGGTACTACTTCGAGGTTCTTCAACAACTTTAGCTTTAAAAAGAGGAATATTGTCTTCTTTATTTGTGGGGGAACTATTGTCATCGACCATCGATATTACATTGAAATTCTTTATATATATTTACAACAGCATATTACATATATAAATGAACAATTGGTTGTATTGCAAAGAGGTAATACAGTGGCGGTATCTGTTGTTCACTAGATTGACCTATATATATATATATATATATATATATATATATATTGTTGGTCAAGCTAAGATTCAAATCTACTCACACAAATATAACAAGAGAAAGACAAGCATATGTGTATACTAATGCTGTTTGTTGCTGATGCAGTCCGGCTTGCTATTTCACCTTTTCTGTTACTAAAACCATTTCCCACTTAATAAGTTTCTTGTTCATCTTATTTGGTCACGACAAGACGTAATCCTCTTGATCGCATGAAAGCTTTTCAGTTTTCAACAATCGCCAACCTTTTCTCTTCATCTTTTTAGCATAAAATTCACTCGTGACGGTCACTGTCTTTTGCCTATGATGATGTGGCGCTTTTAAGAATATATGCCTTGCATTGTAAATAGCATAATGCATCCCGTGAGGATAGAACTAGTACCGGTTTACATTTGTGTGAGAAACTGACCAAAATCGAATCTACAATTTCATCTTTCTATCCTATACATATAGAATAAAGTAAATGCAATGTTCTCGCAGATCTTAAGTGTAATTAGATGTGTAAAACGAAACCATACATAAAATTCAGCTCTGGTGTCGTCTATTAAGTTATAGTTCACTATTCGATTAGTTTAATCGCATATTTATTAATCAGAGATACAATTTTTATATTTTGCAATAAATGCGCTACATTTAATTACGAATTGCGCGTGTTTGAAAAAGATATACTACTATTATTTAAAATGAATTAAAGTGAAATGTCAACTACATAAATACAATACTCGTCGCTGTCAAACATATAAATCATGGCGTATTATTAAGAACTCATCTAGATAAAGATATCATCAAAATCATTCATAATTTTCTTGTTTTGGCTACAATGTACACACAGCTGTTTTGCAGCAATACAGTGGTTAATGAGGAAACTACATTAAAGCCGTATAATACACATTCCGTTCGTAACCAATTAAACAATTAAACATAGCGTATTCATGATGAAAACTTAAACTTTAAGTGAAAGGCGAAAACACACATAGATAGACAATTAATATTTTATAAGTATTGTAACTGTTTTATCGAACAATGCTTGTCTCATTTCGGAGATTTCATATAGATAAACCCGCTAATATAGCCATCCCCGCCTCAAATAATAGCAGTAATTTAATAGTTATTTTAATTCCATGACGTTAAATGGTTAAATTTACAAATCTAGAATTTTTAATTATATTCAAAAAGTGTATATCCTTAACTTAGCGTTTTTCGATGCCTACCCATCTCCTCAGAGGAGAAAATATTATAATGTTTATACTTAATTCGGTAAATATTATAAACAAAGGAAATCACAATTAAAAGTGTTGTATATAAATATGTAAAAATATTGAAGCCAATAATATTTTGTAAGTCCAATAATCACTGGATTTTCATACCAGTAGATCTATTGCATTACATTATTCTGAAGTATATATATATATATATATATATATATATATATATATATATATATATATATATATGTATATATATATGTATATATATGGATGTATATATATATATATATATATATATAAGATCATGTGCTCAGACATGCACATACAGACACAAACAATATTTACACACATGCACCTCCATGTATATATATATATATATATATATATATATACATACATACCAACTTACCCGTTTATATTTTACAGACGTATATTCAAAAAATAATAGACTATTATAATTGAATTTTTGAAGCACATTAATCAGCTATTAATACGATTTTAACGAAGATTTATGTTAGACATGAAATTGCGCTATTGCTCAGGCCACATTTGTAACATATTTGAATTAAAACTTCTATCGTTTCTCTATCTTTGGTTTTTATCTTCCCTATTTTCTGTGCATCCTTTTCCTCTCTGGACATACACCTACACACATTTCAACAGATAGAATTTTTTTTTTATACATTTCGCGAACAATGAGACGAAATCAGAAAATTAATTGGAGCATCCAAATATCATTTTCTTTCTTCCTCGGTGTAAAAAGAATTCCTCTCTCTAAATCTGTGTTAATTTATCGCTAAAGAATTCATTTCTTCTCTACATCCTGTATATAATATTTTGATTGCAGAAATTTATTTCTGCACTGAGTGCCGTATGTTTTCATTACCAGATGCTACATACAACGTGATCATGTCTAAACCTTCAACCCCCCGTCTTATCTAAGTACGCTTAGTCGTTTTTTACATAGTTAATCTTTATAATTAGATCCTATATTGAATCTTAGTCGAGGCATCATTACTATTGCTTTGTTCTAAAACGCAGTAGTTCGTATTTTCTTTTCTCATTAACAAGTTTACCCACTATGCTAGACAAGATCGGGTAAATATATAACCGTTACAACAATTTTACCTGACACACTTATTTAGTAGATTAAACACTCTTACAAATACAACTACTATTACACTTCATATTCGAAAAAAAATGATTTCTCCCTAGTAATATTCCTTCTATTTTCCTTGGCTGTTACTTTGAAGTTTTATTATTCCGGATCATAAAAAAAACGAACAGATCAGCCTTATTAAATATTGCTGCACGATCTTCACGCAATTAAAAACATCAGTTATGATTTAGTTTAAAGTTGCCAAAATCAAACAAGTCATAATTTCGATATAGACAAGTTAAAGCAGATACATCTGTGGTGTTTACATTTAATGAAAATACCGTGTCATCGTTCTACACCGTCCAAGCTTTCTTCCTTTATTCATTTGAATTAATAAAAAATATCGTTGGATCAATCGTCCAAACTTATGAGATGTACATATGAGCGAATCTCTCGCGTATGAAATTGACTCTACCTCACTCTAGGGGCGTTATAACTGAAAACGGATCCTCGGCGATAAGTCAGCAAAACATTTCTTGTTTGTTGTTTATTTATATTTTTTCTGACGGTTAAATTTACAACTAATGAGTTTAACGTAAAACATTTAAAAAAATGTAAGTTGTGAAATTCACAGGGGGTATTACATAAACTTCCGCCGAATCTATTCTTAAAAGAGTTTTCGTTTCTATCTTGTGGGGGAGAGGGTTCATTATTTATACCGTGTTTGCTTATTTTCGCTATTGAAAACAACAAATTCAGCAAAGCTCGCCAAAATCGTTCTTCCCACAACCACGCATGCGTGTCTACCGGTTTTCTTTGAATTGGTTAAAATAGAATAAAATTTAACGTTATTTCGATGACGTTTTCGTGGACCAACGGATAAAAGGGTTCGGCTTGTAAAGTACGTGTTGAACATTCACGCCCATACATCGGATCGTGTGTGTGGATGTGTGTGTGTGTGTGTGTGTGTGTGTGTTTTTGGGGGGTAACATTTACACACGGTTATTAATCCCATTGCTTACGTTCACTGCGTCTTTATTTGTCTGTTTTTTTAAATTTTTTTATTTTTTTTTCACCCCAAACAAGGCGCATTGCCACTTTGGTGTAGGGGGCTACTATCAGGGGCAGCAACTACTGGGGTACTATGTAGGGATTTGGGCAGCAATATGTCGGTTCACGTTACACTTGAACTTCTGCATGTCAGTACATTTGGGGAAGCAGGGACCTGGAATGGAATTCCAGAGTCTAGCGGTTCTGGGGATCTAGGGATATATACTGTGAAGGGATGGGATTTAGCTGCTTGTCAGGTGTATTTACGTCGTGGGGGCACAAGTGTCTACAGTTCGCCAGAGGACTCGCCATTAAAATACTTGTAGAACAGACAGAAGGATGCAACATTTCGTCGATGGGACAGAGCCTGAAACTTAGATGCCAGTTCAGGGCCTATCAGATTGGCGACTCTCTTTTGAACCTTGTCTGGGAGCGAGAGACTAGCAGCAGACGCACCATCCCAAATGTGGCAGCAATACTCCATACATGGGCGAATGGTGGCCTTATAGAGGAACAGGATACTTTCAGGTGTCAGTAGTTTTCTAGCAGGGTAGAGAGCACCTACCTTCTTCGTAGCGGTCCTGGCAATGCTTTCAATGTAATTGTTCTAACTCGTGTTTCCTGTGAACTTTAGGTCAAACAGTTTGAAAGATGTGCTCTCAGATAGGGAGCCACTGGCCATTGCTATTGGTGGCAGAGAAGGTGTCTTGTAATTACTGAAGGAAACCAGTTTAGTCTTGGCAGCATTGAATGTGACCATCCATTTTTGTCCCCATTCTACTACAGATTGGAGGTAATCCTCTAGTGTGTTTGCCATTTTTTTAGTTTTGTGTTCATTTGTTTTCCTGTCATGCCTGTTATAGAGTGTGGTGTCGTCAGCATACATACCCATCTCAGAGGCAGTTTTGTTGGAGAGGTCATTAATAAATATTAGGATAAATATAGGTCCAAGGATAGACCCCATGAGGCACTCCCGCATTTATATCATATTGTTTATCTCTATTTCTTAATATTGTACCATGCTCTTTTTTTTGCTATAAATATGTATAACGTTTCGTGTTTTTTCTACGTTTTCCTCCGTTTTTCTCGTTTTTTTATCAAATTCACACAGTTTTATTTGTTTCTTCTGTTTAATCGTATTATATTCTTTTTTATTTGGTCTTTTTTATTATCGAAATAAAACGAAAAACATTCATTAGTTTTCGGTGAGTTTTTTTTTTTGTTTTAGCGTAATTTTTATTTTATATTTTGTTTCTTTTTATATTTAAGGTGATAAGTGACTTAATTGTAACCAGGTTTTTCAGAAACTAATGAAAGAAAAATAAACAATAAATACATCGAAGAAGTTTAGTTGCATTTCGTTTCATTTCCTTGGAATGGGATTTTAGATTTCCTTTCTAAAATAAATTTCTACTTGTTAATAAAGCTTTGAGACAAACTATTTTTTAGTCGTTGAGACCGGTAAGTAATCAGTCAACAGTACCACATCTTCAACGTCTACATGGATGTTTTTTTTTCTTTTTTTCTCACCTGTGGCCAGCAGCAGTAACAGCAGCAACAAAAAACAACAGCATCATCCATACTTTACGTTTTTCGAGGTAAAGTATACCCTTCCACCGGGCAACGCCGGTTAGCAGGTAATGGTAGATTTAAATATTATTAATTCGGGTTAACGCTGACCAATAAAATACTACACTTGTGAATATTTGTTTCATGGATTTTTGGCTTGAAGCTTAACATGTTAACATACATACAGACAGCTGGTCTTTATATTACATCTAAACTGCTCCATAGTTGATGAACTATTGCTAATGGTATGCAGTACAAAACAATAGAAGCTAAGAAATATATATCTTACTAAACTTGAAAAATGCATGAACGATTCTGTTAGCAACGTTCATCAGATGCATTATATATATTATAGATTATATTCGTATCAAATTTTTAATTTGACAAATCTTTTCGAAGTTAGAAGTATAGCTAATTATTATATTAAATAAGAAACTCCATTGCTTAAAATATGCGCGATTTAGCGAATCTCTCCGATGAAGAGAACTAACGTATGGGAGAAAGTGTGGCCTATTTTGCGACATTGACCACTAAATTGACTTAAATACCACCAAGTATAATCAGCTGACATATGTTAACAATGCCAGAAATTTCGATATTTTTCTATGCATTTGATGGAGCGATGGGAACGCTATCCTACATGCGATCAAACGAACATGGGCGAAAAAATCGTCATAAATACAGTCTACATTACTTACGAACTGCATAATCGAATTGTCATTTGAACTTTGTGATGTGACTAATACTATGGATGCCATTTAAATTAATTGCAGCAGCACGGACTGAAACATACTATAGTTTATTCGAGATGGACATTTTAATAACAGTTGGCAGGTTTTTATTACAAATTATAAATGTGTGCTCTTAGGCAATTTAACCTTAACACTGAGAAATAATCACGGAACTTTGACTAAAATCAACAAGCAACCTCTATTTTATAAATCAAGAACATTTTCTACTGCATATTATTTTAATGTCAATCCAGTTCACCAACACATATTTTGTGATTGTAAGCTTTGTTTCGAAATTATAGTTAATCTGAAAATTCCGGAATTATCTCTTTCTGATGTCATAAAATATTTCTGACTTTATTATGACAGAATAAGAGGGTTAAATTTTAGCACAAGTTAAAACTGGTTACGGATATGGCATATCAAATACATTTTGCAAGCCATTTAATTTAACTTACCAAAATCACCAAACTCCAGTCATAGTTTTTAAGTTGTTTGTTTATTTACAAAGGCTTTGCGTGGTCGTCTGTTTGTGGGAAATTTACCGAATATAGACTTAAATCGGTTAATTTGAACGCTCTCTCACCATTGTCGTTCTATTATTATTTCAAGGAAAATTATTCTATAAAGAATTCCTAAACAATGTGCGAAATAGAAGGGGCTATCTCCAAGAACATAAGGACTATGCTGAAAGAGGAGTCCGTGAAACCGGCCCGCAATTGTATACATAATGTATGTTTAAGAGTAAACCCCATTAAACCAAAATCTGTTAGAAAACTATGACAGACGCTTACCGGGGGGAAAACGTAGTATTCGCTGGAAAAAGGTTTACGGTATGAGCATAATTTTACTAAATCGCTGTAGATAATGCTTAATGCGACTTGACGTAAGAGTTAAACCAGTGGACTATGTATATAGCAAAGACAGTTGATTCATGTTGGGTTTAGTAATAAAAAAGACCAACTATACACTTACGAGGAAAATAGTCAACAGGAAGAGAATTCGACAAGCTTGTGGTTAATAAAATTGATTTACTGAAATAGCAGCCTGTGATGCAATGAGATCTGAACACACTTGAGAGATAGAGCTCATGAAATTAAACAAAGAACATCATGTCAGCAGAAAATTTAGTTTACATAATTAAATTATTATATTAAGTTTAGACATCAAGTGACGCTTCATGTAAGCTAAATGTAAAAAGTGACTTGAGTTGCGAAATAATACAAATTACACACTCTCTAAAAACACAACTAGCAACAATATTGTAGTTAAATAATATGTTTCTATTATATTATTCATTGAATTATGTTGACATGGAAAAAAATTAATTAATTAATTAGTAGAAATTGTTATTTAATATTTTGTCTTCAGTATAATTTATTGCTAATATTTAAGTTAAAAGAGTAATAATAATAATCAGATTCAGATTAAAATTATATGGTTTAATTGATATTAAGCAAATCTTGTCAAATAACTACCATATATAGTACACTTAAAAAGATTTATACTGGCTTCGTTATTGCTTTTATATTTGAAACGTTTCTTTCCTTTTATTTACGAATATATTCACTTTATTTATAGTGTAACATTAATTGTACGCCAGATATTATCTTTCGGAAAAACAAGACGCAAGTGTATAATCTTTTCCTTAATTAATTATTACATTTTAATCATAAACACATACACCAGCTCTTCCTTCTTAACATAAAATAATTGTAAACAGGCATATTTAAGTAATTGGACAATTCAAAATTTTAGTAGTAGGGAGTGATAAGCGTTAAGTTGACATTGAAATTTCCATAGAATGTTATATGCATGTCTTAATTATTAAATAAATTCTTACAATTGCAACAACTACTAATATTGATTTCTGAATACTTTTATGAACAAATAACGCCTCAGAATTACGGTCTTGATTCAAAGTCGTATTATCTTGTTCGTTTAATACTAGAAAAAGTGAATAAAACTAATGCGACACAGCATTATGCATCAAAACAGAAAGAGATTGACGTGAATACGATGATGCGAACAAAGCCAAAAATGTCTGGAAGTGTATTATGGCAGAGACAAACTCACGAACTGCATGGAAAAGGACGCTGCCGGAAGTCTACGTCTCCAGAAGCCATCTGCAATACATATGAGTTATGACAGGTAGAAAAAAGGATTGAAATTTTCAGATGGTGGTTGGGAGAAATATCCTTACAAATTTCAGACGGTACGACAGTCATATGATAAAGTTAAATTATTACAACCATACACTGACTGATCTAAAAAGAAAATATTAAGCATTATACTGTTTATTTAATAAATATCATTATTAAAACATGTTTTATTTTAATAAATAATATATATAATCATTTCTAATAAGAAAAAACGAACGCTTAAACAATCGTAAAAAACACACACGCACACACCCACACATACACACCCACACACACACACACACACACACACCCACACACACATATATATATATATATATATATATATATATACATACACACATATATATACATATATAATATATATATATGTATATATATATATACATATATATATATATATATATATATATATATATATATATATATATATATACTTAGACACGTGTGATTGAACACGACAGAGTTATTCCTTTTTCCGATCTTTTGGATATTTTTTTTCAATTTGCTAAGCGGTCTTTTTAATTTCGGCAAGCATATTATATAGAATGGTGCCCAAAAGTTGGTGTTCGGTCATATTTTTCTCAAAAGCTTTTCATCGAGGCATCTGATTATCGTTAGTAATTGGTTACCGAAGATTTCTTGCCTTAAAAATGTACATAGCCCGTAACTTTTATAAATATTTTAAACTACCCGTCTTATATTTTTATTTACATAAAAATATATTTATTCATTAAACTATATTTTGTGCACAGTAGAGGCTCGATTTTACAACATACTTCCGAATTTAAACTAAACATTTTAATAAAACTATATTGCACACTTTTAAACAATCTATATACCAAACAGAGACAGAAATATAATGCAGAGATTTATTAGAATAAATAACAATAATTTAATATATATATATATATGTATATATATACATATATATATATATACATATACGTATTTATGTGTGTGTAACAGAATTATGAGGAGTATACAAGAGTTATCTCTCGAAAAAAGTTTTAATGAACTACATATTACAAATAACCATATATCAAAATATATGATAGCAATACAATTGAACAAATTACAATAATTCTCTATCATTAAAAATGGCAAAAGGAATTTTAATACTGAAAAAATTGTTCTCAGTCGATTCTCAAACTATGTTATTTTCTGTGTTGGGGACATAAAAAATATAATCATATATATTATTTTTTAAAGGGGTTAGTCTATTTACCGCAGGGTTCCGATTTCGAATCTCGCTAGATTTGGCAACTCTGATGAATCGTAGACGAAAAAACACGTGTCAGTGGATAATTATATTTAAAAAAATGATATATATATATATATATGTATATATATATATATACCGCCCCCCCCCCAATGTGGGGGTACTAAATTGGTTAAAAGTTAAAAATTATTTCCAACTAGCATTTAGGTAAAAATGCACTTTCGTAAATAATTGAATTCATTCAAAACGTATCGCAAAAACAAAAACAAATAACATCTAAATAAATCACGATACACACAGACAGTCGGGCGAGATGGACGCACGGATAAATGGTTTAGGTTCATTACCGCAAAGTCCCGATTTCGAATCTCGCTAGATTCAGCCACTCTGATGAGTCGTAAACGACGAAACACGTGTCAGTGAATGATTATATTTAAAAATATAGTATATATACCGTTCCCTATATGGGTGTACCAAATTGATTAAAAGGGAAAATTATTTCCAACTCGCATTAAGGTAAACATGCACTTTTGTAAATAATTGAATTCATTCAAAACGTATCACAAAAACAAATAACATCTCTCTCTCTCTCTCTCTCTATATATATATATATATATATATATATATTAATGATTTATTGACAAAATATGAAATGGAATTTTTAATAGAATACAAAGAAAGATTTAAGAGAATTAATTAGCTAATCAATCAATTAATTTCATAATCCGTGAATCTTAAGGAAGATTTGAATGCAATCGTAAATCATGGAATTATTCAACACAGCACCAAAAATATCTACGTTAGAAGCTAACAATCAAATATTTAATGAAAATATCTATCTATATATACTCCTATGGGTTCGTTTTTCCTTTGTGTGTATTAATATTCATATCAAAAACCCTCTTTTCTATATATAAGGAAATTGTATTTTCTTTTTAAATAAAGAAAATACAATTTTGTTATATATGGGATGTGGAATTACATTCACTAGCAAAAGATCAAGCTAATTTGAGTATTCTTTTAAACATTCATTTTAATTAATTCCCTATTAGTTGCTTCGGTTTTCTAATGGGATGATCATCTTTAATTAACTATTATGTGTAATTATATTCATGCAGATATTTTATATGATTTATACTTGCATGCTATTTCTGTAAAAAGTTTACAGTAAGCACAAAGCTGTTTCCATATATATTCATGTATACGTATATATTTTTAAGAAATTTTTAATGAAAATATCTATCATAAATCTATAAAAGTTTACAGTAAACACACAATTGTGTCCATATATATTTATGTATACGTATGTATTTTTAAGAAAATATTTATGAAAATATCTATTTAGCTATACATCTATGAAAGTGAAAACGTATGTCTGTCTGTGTCTGTGTGTGTACATTTACCTACACAATAAATCTGTTAATTTTCAGTCTAAAAACAGGACATTTGATACAGAGGTTACTGATATTTGGGAACATTTTATAATCCGTTTTCGGCTAAACATTTTGCTATTAAGGGGTCAAAGTTTAACGATTTTACTTTTAAGAAATCTACCAAACTCCTCCGCCGATTTGGGGTCTATACACTTGAAATTTTAGATATAGGTTCCTTGGACATGACTTTAACTTAATAACTTAATAACTTTATTTGACCCCTAAAACTATAAATGTTTAGAGATCATTGTAGGGGTCGAAATTAAAAAAAAACAGTGATCCCTTCGGTCTCTACAAAATTACTCAGAAAATTTTTGGTTTAAACAATGGAAAGTTTACATAAAGGATTTTCAGCGATAGGGCGAACTTTTTAATCGGCTTCGGTCGAAAATTTGAGCTACCAATATATAAATGTATGTATGTATGTATGTATGTATTCATGTCTGCCAAAACTTTCGACAGAAGCGATCAGTGTCGTTTTGAAACTCAATCCTTCAGACGACAAATACAGAAAAATTGGCTAAAAACATTAATTTGTCCACCCTCAACTGGGCACTTTTCTACAGGGAGGGGTCGCTTTATTCACCGATATTTTCGAAAGTCATCGCCTGTTTTCGATCGCCTACCGTTGAGTTAAACCTACGTCACTTCTGATTTGGCGCTGGTTGTAACAGCAAAGACGTTATGTTGTTTTCTTGTTCTTTTTCTCCTTCACGGTACGGGTTCAAGGCTACCTTCCTACTATCATTTTTTTTTTTTTGCTAAACACACACCTCCAAACACCCGGGCAACGCCGGGCACCAATGCTAGTATATATATATATATATATATATATATATATATATATATATATATATATATATATATATATATATATATATGAAAGTGAAAGTGTCTGTTTATCTGTCTATCTGTGGGTCTGTGTAGAATTCCCTTCACAATAACTCTGTCAACTTTCAGTCTATAAACTCGAAATTTGATACACAGGCTAGTGAGATTTGGGAAAATCTGTGTAATGCGTTTTCGGCCACACATTTGGTTGTTAAGGAGGCAAACTTCAACGATTGACCCTTGAAAAGTCTACTAAACTCCTCCACTTATTTTAGGTATGAACGAAATTGTAGATATAAGTTTCTTGTACGTGTATCTAACTAAATAACTTTATTTGAACACAAACAATAAATGTAAAGGGATCATTAGAGGGGTCAAAGTTTTTAAAAATTACCCTTGGGGCTCTACCAAATTACTAAAGACAATTTTCTGGCCTAAAAATTTGAAATTTTATAAATAGGATATTCAGAGATAGGACAAGATTTTTAATCGGTTTGAATCGAAAATTTAAGTTACAAATATATAAACCTATGTATGTATGTTTGCATGTCTGTCTAAACCTTTCGACTGAGGCGACGGATTTTCACAAGAACAGAACCGTTTTGAAGCTCGACCCTTCAGCCGATAAATCCCGAAAAAATGGCTAAAAACATTAATTTTTACACCCTCAATTGGGCACTTTTCTACAGGGAGGGATCTCTTTATTCGCCGATATTTTCGAAAGTAATCTCCTTTTTTCGATTGTCTACCTTTAATTTAAACCTACGTCACTTCCTGTTTTGCAGTGGTTGTAACAGCAAAGACGTCAGATTTTTTCACGTTGTTTTTCTCTTTTGCGGTACGGATTCGAGCCTGCCATCCTACTACCCCCCCTTTTTTATTTTGCTCAACACACACCTCCAAACACCCGGGCAAGGCAAGCACCCATGCGAGTATTTAATGAAAGAAATTGCCTTTATGCATGAGAGGGGAAACGTTAAATCCGAAATGGATTTTTCATTATTATAAGTTACTGTTTAGTTTAATGTATTAATAAATATTTTAATCTATCCAATTATATTTGATTATTCTATTTCGCCTCCAGCTCATTTTCTCCAAAATATAACTAAATATACACACAGTTTATTAGTTTTACCGAAAAATAATGGCCCGTTTTAATTTTTTAATCTGACAGATAGTACTACGGTCAGAGCATGAGATTGGGCACTATTTGGCAAACGTCCGATGCGAAGCAAATTACTAATCCATAATCTTAATTTCATTGAAAAATGGAGAGATTTGACTCCTAACGTAACATAATCACTGTACAAGAAGAAACTATGCGCACTTTTCTAACATAAACTTAATAAACTATATATATATATATATATATATATATATATATATATATATATATATATATATATATATAAATACACACACACACACACACACATATATATATATATATATATATATATATATATATATATTAATACTGGTGTATCAAATTAGGCTGTCTGAAAATTGATGGTTTTTTTTGTTTTTTCCCTTCTTTTTTGCGAAACTTTATTATGCTCTGCAAAACTAAAAACAACCCACCCTTCTCCCTTTTTCCTTCTTAATATTTCCTATTTCTCTTTTTATCTTCCCTCATTTCTGACTGGGTTACTAACTTTAAATGTAGCAACCATTAATAGTGTAACGTTTTCCGTATACCATTGCAAAACCCAGTCATGTCCTTCAAGGCAGGTTAAAAAACGATAAAATCCACTAAAAAAACAACCAAACAAAACACTAAAAAGAGATTGAAGAATACACACCCTCTAAAAATATTTGAATGCGCATTAATACCATTTTTAAAAGAAACTGCATTTGACATTAAAAACCACGGAAAGGGTTGATATGCCTTAAAAATAACCTAACCAAACCATATATATTAAAAATGCATTAGTGTTTATAAATATGGGTTAATATTACGTTTCTGCTATCTTGACAATATTTAATACTATGTAAATAAATTGATGGAAAAATATATTGAAACTGCAGGTCACCGCCGAAGAACTATATCAGCGTATTAGAATGTTATTGTTAGATTAATTATAGTTTCCACAGTTACATAATATTCCGTTTTACCATGTATTTTTGCAATGGAGTATATAATCAAACGTACTAAATGAAGAACACCTTTTTCCACGAAACGTAGACAGCATTGATTGTCAAATGTGCATCCTAATTAAAGAGCGTAACCTCACATTAAACATCTGATGATCCACTTTATTTATTAAGATTCGGGCCGTGTTCTGGTAAACTTCAGAATATAGATTATTGTATGAACTGAAATCCTTAAATGACAACCTAGTAGAAGGTATTTTATTAGCCACTAGCGCGGTCACCCGGCGTTGATCGGCGTTGTATAAACAATGAGAAAATTGAAGTTGATTTTAGATATAATTTTTATTCTTTGGAGATAATTTTTTTAATGTCTATGTAACTTTTCTTATTTGGAGCAAAAATGTATTTTACCTACCCTAGGACGGCTATTACACATGTATGAAATAATTGTGGCTTCCCTACGACAGTTAATTTACAGAGTGTATGTGAAATAATTTTACCTTTTTGGGACGGGTAATTTACAACACATATTTAACATATGTTTACCTACGTTTGGACGGGTAATTTATATGCATACATGAAAAAATTAAACATAATCTCGATAAGTATTGTACAACATGTATGAAATAATTTCTGTTCCTACCAAGCCTACAATAATTTAAGAGAATAGAAATCATTTTTAGAATATGGATCATTACGATTTCCAAATTGATACATAAATACATTGTGTTGGTTAATAAGTTCGCAATTCTTGCTTCACCATTAATTTCAACATTACTGCGTTCTCTCCTTCCTAACTATCGGCATTATTATTATAAGTAAAAATATTGTTGAAGATGTCTCACCAGGATTTTAAAATTAATGCATAAATAAATTGGCACAGTTAAGTGATTAGACAACCATTGCTTCATTATTAAATTCCACATTACTCTGTTTCCTTTTCCCCACTACCGACAACAAGTTAAAAAAAAAAGACTGCATTTTCGAAAGATTACTCAGCAGGCTTTACAAACAAAGAAACAAATATGTTGATAAGCTTTGTGATTAGACAACCCTTGATTCACTACAAAATTCCACATTACTGGGTTATTTCCCTCCCTAATACTGACACCATCATTTTATGTGAACTGATACCATTTCTTGACTATAATTCCGCAGGTTTTCCAATTACATAAATACATTGACGCGAGTAATGCTTAGGCAACTTTTACTTGACCACAATTATAAATATTAATATAGTTATCCCATTTACGAACCCAACCCCCAACAACAAATTAGTAAGAAAAACGATATAATTTCCGAAATATGCTTCCATAGTTATTCCATATTTTAGGAATATAGCATTGTGGCAGATTGCCTAGTGATCCCAAAATCGACATTACTCTCTCAAGCCCCACCCCAAAAGTGAAGATTTGTAAATTCATAAAGAACTTCAGAGCACGTTAAAAAACAATATAAACACTCACCACTACATTGTGACGTCATTCCCCGAAGTTTACATTAAAAATTCAGAAAAATATTGTAAACTAATTACAGAAACTGATAAATTGTCTGGGGTAATTATTTCATTACAAACACACTAATCAATTAACTCACAGTTCATTATTTTTCATAATCCTTGGATATGGTATTTAGTTCGACAATCACTTTTCATAATTTTGACTAATATTATCGTCCCCTTCCTATGAAAATAATAACTTTGATATATTGTCTGGGCCAGTTAATTAATTACAAACGAACAAATCAATCAAATCACATGTCTTTATTTTTTTATGATTCTTGGATACGTTATTAATATCCTCAACCATTTTTCATAGTTTTAACCCACATAATACCCCCTTAAGAAAATATTAATTTTGATATATTGGCTGGCTTTATTATTTCATCAGAAACACCAAAAAATCAACTCGCATTTCATCATTATTCATAATTCTTGAATATGTTACTAATTTCGACAATCATTTTTCATAGTTTAAACCCACATTATCCCCCTTACAAAAATAATAACTTTGGTATATTGTCTGAGTTATTATTTAATTAAAAACACCCTTATCGATTAATTCAAATTTGATCATTTTTGCATAATTCTTGGATATGTTTCTAATTTTGACAACACTATTTTTATAAAATTTACCTACATTATCGACCCCATATTACGAAAATATTAACTTTGATATATTGTCTTGGCTGATTTGTTTACAAACACACCAATCGATTAATTCAAATTTCATCATTTTTCATAATTCTTGGATATATTACTAATTTCGACAATCATTGTGCATAATTTTCAACCACATTATCGCCTGCTGCCCTTAGGAAAATAATAACTTTTATATACTTTCTGGGCTGATTATTTGCTTAAAGATCATTATTTTTTAAATTTTTACCCACATAATTGCGCCATCCTCTTTACGAAACCCACAACTTTGATATGTTGTCTGGGACGATGTTTTCATTACAAACGCACCAATCAATTTTGACAATCATTTTTTAAATATAATTTAACTCACATTATCGCTATCTCTTTGCTGATTAATTCATTACAAACCACAAATTAATAAACTCACATTTCATCATTTTTCGCAATTCTTGGATTTGTTACTAATCTCGGCAATCATTTTTCATAATCTTAACCCACATTATCCTCTTTTCCCGCTTTAGGAAAATAATAACTTTGATATATTATCTGGGCTGATTATTTCATGACAAACACACCAATTAATTAACTCACATTCCATTATTTTACATATTTCTTTGATATGTTACGAATTTCGACAATCAATTAAGATATTTGTAACCCTGATTATTACCCACCCCTACGAAAATAATAATAATAATAATAATAATAATAATAATAATAATAATAATAATAATAATATTGTCTGGGTTGATTATTGTATTAAAGAAAACACCAATCAATTAACTCACATTTCATCATTTTTCATAATTCTTGGATACGTTACTAATTTAGACAATCATTTTTTTTTCATAATTTTTACCCACATTATCGACACTTCTTACGAAAATGATAATTATGCAAAAATGTCTGTTAAAATATATATAAAATAAAATAGGGTTTAAATCGTAAACTGTCTCAGCCATTTCCGGCACGGAATTCTTAACCTGACGCCACTGTTAAAAATATATTAAATTGATTCATGTCTAAAACATAAAAAGGGCAGACATTTCCAGGATTGACTCTGTATCCCCCAACCAACTGTTAAAAATATGAAAGAAATATAGTAATGTTTAACTTGTAAACGGTTTCAACCATATCGTGGGCTGATTTTATATGCCCCACCCCACTGTTAAAACATACATGAAATAATATAATGTTAACTCGTAGACTGTCTCAGCTTTTATATATTAGGTAAAGTAATTTTGTAGATCGTAAACTGCTACAACCGTTTCCAGGTCTGACTCTGTATCCTCACTTCTTTTTAAAATATACGTGAAATAAAGTATTTTTGAGATCATAAACTGCTTCAGCTATTTCCGGGACTTACTCCATATTCCACTACCCACCTATTAAAATATATGCTGTATAGTATGATTTCATAAAAAAAAGTGTTGTATTTTTTTAATATGGGTACTAAACTGTAGAAGCACCGTATTTGAAATTCATGCTACTCAAAAAAAAAAAAAAAATTCAAAGTCCAGTTAGGGATTAGGATACACTTGCTTTATAGTAAACTAATCAAAAAATTGGATTGAGAAACATACTTCATGTTAACCAATACTAAACAAAAATAGAGATAATACATTTCAGTATCTTGTTTAATAAATTGTTAGGTGAAAGTACAGAATATTTTAACTAATACCTTCCCTCTCCATATTCAGAATAGCCTTGTAAATAATAACGATATTATTTCAGCACGGTCCGTATTCCACGTGTAATCCCCCCGTATTTAACATATGGATGAAATAAAGTAAATATGAGATTGTGAAAAAGATATTTAGATTTGTTTTCATATTTAGAAATTTCAAACCGCGAGTGACATTTACGTATGATTTCATTTGTTTTAATACAAAGACATAAAAAATGAGTTGGTGTCATCAGTTAGAATTGAAATAAATAAAAATAAAACAGAGCGTTCCAGGCTGAGAAAAAAAAAAACCGAATGTACGCGCGTGCGCTTTAAAAAACACAATGTCAGCTAATGTTTAATGAACATTTTACATGTAAATGTGCTAATGTCTCTATGCGATATACATACATGTAAGCAAAGATATTATTAGCTATAAACAACCCGTGGTGCATGAATATTATTTCCTGAGAAATTCATTGCTATGTGACAAGTAGTTTAAAAGTTTGCTTTATAGATATTCACACACACACACACACACACACACACACACACACACACACACACACACACACACACACACACACACACACAAACACACACACATGTGTCTACTGTTTTATTTATATAGAGAAGAAGATTAATTTGCTTCGGAATTAATTAAAAGGACATTTTAGTCAAGTGGGTGAGGAAAATATACAGAAACACAATATTTATGATATATACGTTTCACAAAATTATATATATATATATATATATATATATATATATATATATATATCGCATAGACATACATGTCCGGTCGGATGTAAAAATCATTAAAAGTTATTGTACTCATAATAATATGCTTGCTTTGTTAAAACTGTCTATTTATCTGAGTATACATTAATATATATATATATATATATATATATATATATATATATATATATCAGGAGGCGATGAAAAAATCCAATAATGTGGTCGATCGTCGATGTGAGAGCTGAAGCTACACTATTTATTACGACATTATATGTAGATATTTCAAGGTCGTACCAGTGATTTCATTGCGCTGAATCAACCATAAGAGGTTGGAAAGAGTCGGGTTTACTTTGCATGGTTTCAGTTTTTCAATGTCGTTGATTAATTTGCGCTGATTCTTCCCAACCTCTCATGGTCTATTCAGCGCAATGAAACCACTGGTTCAACTTTGAAATATGTATATACACATATATATAATGTCGTAATAAATATTATAAATATATATATATATATATATATGTGTGTGTGTGTATGTATGTATGTATGTGTGTGGGTGGGTATTTGCTTGTGTGTCTGTGAGTGTCTGCGTGTTTGTATATATATATACATATACATATATATACATATATATATACATATATATATATATATATATATATATATATATATATGTATATACGATAGAGCCAATCATTTGCAATTTAATTTAAGATGTTTTCCTTAGTAATATAATTGATAAGTTTCTGAATGCCACGGCTATTACGTTGCGCGATTTCATTTAATTTAGTATTTCTACGTTTTTTTTTCAAAGAAACCAGTTAGAAGTTTTAAGAAGAATTATTAGAAGTTCGTATAGTCAAGACATCTTATTATTTGTTAACTTTAAGTGCTGCTCAGATTTGATTATTCTTTTAGCATTAAAGCTTCAACCTAATTTAGTATGTTTAAAACATAATATACTTTGTTATGCAGCTGCGGTTCTGACGATTTTATTGTCCGCTTACTCATTTATTAGCGTTGCGTTATTTTTCGATATATTTTCGAATTATTTGGGTTATATTTCAATCACTTCCTCGATTTGCTGTTTGCAAAGTTATTCTTTAAGTTTTTTTACTGTTTTTTTTTAATAACCGATTATAAAGAGATGCCATGTACTATGTGTTACTAAAGAGCGACACGGGCACGAATGCAGGTCAGAGAAAATTTGTTCTAGAATGAAGTTCGCTCACCAGGATTTTCCTCTTTCACAGAACGAATGGGTGTACCCAAAGGTGAACAAATGGGCTAGTGAGCAGAGAGGAGAAGCACGTTACCACTGTAAAATTAACTCTAGGTAGCCACGTCATTTTCCGGTGATGGAGCATCAGACTAAAATTGATAAAGGTGGGTGGGCCTCAGAGGACTACCGAGAATATTCGAGACAGTCCAACTACAAGACGGCCACCGGAACCAACAGTTCCTGCCTGACTGATTAACCGAGTAGGAACCTCAATTGATGTTTACTACGACGTACACATGCGTCTCAGTCTATTTATATAGTTCGCAAAAGTGCATATCGTGCATGAGTGAGTGCTTACAACAGTAATAAAGATGGAACAGCAAGACTATGAGAAATACTAAATTGGAATATAACCGCCACATGCTGGTTCATATCGTACCGAAGGCGACTTTTCTAGGATGCAACGCCATAAAATGATCAGCAATCTGCAATGGATACCAGTGAGATAATCGCCATTTACGTCGAATGCAAAGTGCCACATGCCCGAGGTTCCAGTCGCTAATCCGACGCAGCTAATCATACATACAACACAAAAAGCAAAGTCAGTTTTAAGCTACATCCGGCCTTGTTTTTATTCCCACGAAGCTGGAGAAGGGTGAGGAAACACTGTTTATACGTGGGATCGAGAAGAAAAGGGAAAGAGATAGTGAGAGAAGTAGCGACCATCACAGCGTAGGTAAACAATTGGATTATCCGTTTCCGCTGGCTTGATGACCCGTGAACTGTGTGAGATAAGTCACGGAATGTGTTCCATGCAGAGAACCGCCGTCGGTGCCAGTGAATCAACAGCAGCATGGAGGCGAGTAACGAGGAAGCCATTGATAATAAGAAAAACGGCGAACCGCTTAAAATCACAGCATGAAATTATCTATGGACATCAGATCATTGAACTACGGCAGATCTTATTAACCCAATATATTTATCCAGCTCTCTTTTAAACTAACCAAGTTTACTATTACAAGGCCAGTAATACCGTAGCAATCTACAAATACTCTCAGTATTTCAGCCTAATATTTAAAAAAAAAGTTTTGTTTTTCCTGCTTATAACTTTTTCTTCACATTAACTGAATCATCTTATTTATTTGCCTTACATCGAAGGAAAGGTTAAATACAAACTTGATTTGATGTGGGGGAAGAACAACTTCCCAAAAGTAGCACTTCGATTTGGAAGAAGAAATATATTAGGTTACAAGTACTTCTCTTTCACTGGTTAATGCAGAATCAGAACAGATATCACACTTTGATCCTAGCTTTATATAATTCAATTAGATTCGTGTGCGTATAGAACAGTATCATTTAATGATTTTCGCGGATAATATATAACCTAAATTTACACACGTACGCATATGTTTGTGCGTGTAAAGGCTGTATACACACGGTGGCATATTGATCTACACTTTACACACTTCAGCGCTGTGATGCCAGGAATCAGTATTTAACCACCATCAACACTTTGTGGATTAAACAATATGGCAAATGTGACCAATTTTTTATACGAAGTGTAATGGTTGGTCCTTTGTAAAATAATTGATTTCTGTCGACAACTAATAATCCATGAAACAATGATATTGATTGCATTGACTTCGTAAATTGTGTTGAATAGTGTCTGAAAAAAATGGTATTTTTTCTGCCGAGAGAAACTTATAATTTTTTAAAGATATGTATGTGGATTATTTGGATTCATCAGACTACTCCTCTTATCTTCAGTAGCATTTTCACTATCTTTCAATCGATGTAACCTCCGACCTTTTTCAGGTGCATCCTGTGGAACTCGTGAATTGGGACGGAATTTCAAACATCAGCAAGGAGTCGTGGCACAGTTGTTAGGGCACTTGGAAAAATCAATTCTGAAAGCGATATTCTTCTGAAGGTAGAAGGTTCAATTCTAAATGTGGGTGAATGAAATTTATAATTGTAGATTACTTAACTTTTTCTAGTCATCAATGACGGAACACAACCGTGCTACCGCTGTAAAGTAAATAAAGCGCTACATTTTAAATTCTGTCCTAATTCCCGTTTCGCAGAAACATTTCCAGGGTCGATAAGATGCACCTGAATAAATCGGGGTTTCATCCATAAAAATGCTTTTAAAATTGAACACAATATGCGTACAATAGTCCGATGAATCGAAATAATACGAATAATCTCCAAAATTCAGAAACGTAATATATCTGTGCTCCCGTGTCTCTATGTTCATACAGTTCTCTTGTATCTCTCATTAAATGTTCTATAAATACCTGTCGTTTTCATTTCCAAACTACCTTTAGCATCTAATAGAAATAACTATATTATTTTTTTATTACTGAAAAAGGAATAATTGATAAATACCATATAAATATCTTGTAATAAAATCTAAGTGAAAAAAAGTTTGTGGTTGAGGAGAAATTTATGTAGCATCTATCTTTATATATATCTATCTATCTTTATATATATATATATATATATATATATATATATATATATATATATATATTGATATATTATGGGCGCAACCACAAATGGAAAAAAATCCTCATTATGTCTGCGGTCAGTCTCAAAAGACACAACAACTCCCATGTAGAGGCAGCTGTGCGTGTAATAAGGCAGCAAGGATTGCGGAATCGCCAACAACACCCCTGCTGAATCGTCACTGTTTGAATCCAGTGCCAAGTAGAAGTCCAGGACGACTGGAAACAATGGCCAAATAAACGGATCACATACATCAGGTACAACATTATCAGTTTGACACACCGTTTCCCGCTGGATCACCGAAGTTAAGCCACGTTGGACCTGGGCAGTACATAATAGGTGACCATTTTGCACTTCCATGTTTTGTATGTATGTATGTATGTATGTCTCTCTCTCTCTCTCTTTCTCTACATATATATATATATATTTATATTTATACATAAATATACATATATATATACACACACACACATATATATATATGTGTGTGTGTATATATATATATATATATATATATATATATATGGGGGGGTGTACGTGTGTATCGTATTATTTGAATATTTCAAATTGCTGTTCTAATCCCAGTTTTTTTTACTACTCTTTTTTGGTCGAAGTGCCAATACTCAATAGGGCGATATACAGAATACAGTTTGCGATTTACTTAAGCCATTTTTACAGTCATAGACGAGTATGTCACCAGAACGTTTCCGGTCGACAATTAAAATTTCCGATTTAAACAGAAATAGTCCTAAGCTTATATAAATACATGTGAAACACAGGTGGAATTCCATCGGGCACAGCCTGTAAATATAAAACTTAAAATGAGTAGATTACTCCTTAAAACAATGGTTCGAATTACTCATCTAAATGTTAAAAAAACGTACTAGAAATAAACACCCACACACCCACACACAGACGCTCCCCCATACATATATATATACATACACCCACACACACACACATATATATATATATATATATATATATATATATATATATATGCGTTTGTGTGTGCGTGCCTATGACACAATATATTACCTTATAATATTTCAGATTATGAAGTTAATAATTTTTACAGCCGTGTTCAGTCATGAACTAAAATTATCGGTAAGCAATTGAAACATACATTTAATTATTAATTTTCATAATCTCAATTATTTTTTTTATTATCCATGTGTTTCTAGAGATTGATTGTTTTCCTTATTCTTATATATTTTAAGATTGTTTCATATTTCCAGTTACTCTCAGGTCTACATCATATCCGGTTCTTGTTTATCGTTTCATCGTTCAACAGTTTTTTTTCAAGCAAATTTATAATTCACATAATTTAAACTTTTTTTTATGATCCCGTATATTACTGATTGTAATATATATATATATATATATATATATATATATATATATATATATGATTGTTACATCCGTGTTCAGTAATGATATATATATATATATATATATATATATATATATATATATATATATATATATATATATAGTAGCGTCCAAAACTATAGGACAACTTTTAAAAAACTATTGTTTGTTAGAAATAAGAACTAAGAAAAGCTGAATTTTTTACAAGTGGTGGTTGTTATCACCATTAGTATTAGCAATTATTATTTATTTTCAAATTAGAAACGTTCAATACTAAGAAATAAAACTGAGAACAACAATGTAAACAGACAAATACATGAAAATCCATGTACAATCAATATTTAGTAAATGAGTCCTTACTCTCAATGAAAATTTTCGACTACAAGTACGAATCAGTCCTTGACAATACTTGATACTTATTGTAGACATTTTTTCTGGAAGCTTCACCCACAAATCTTCCGTCTTAGTAGATTTTTTTCCATAACTTTCACTCCTAAGATCTTCCAAAGATATTCTATTGGATTGTAGTAACGACTTTGCGGTTACCAATCCATAATTTCGAACTCTTGCTCGCTAAGAAACTGATTATCACCTTTGCCTTGTGACATGCGGAATTATCTTGCATAAAGTTAGCTCTATCGAAAACTGACTCCTGAATGATTGCTACAACATGATGTTGGAGAATGTTTTCATAGATCTGTGCGTTTAAACGATATTATTATCGGACAAGAGGCGTTGTACCTTGGCTAGAAAACATTCCAAATACCATGACGCTTCCGCCCAACACTTGACAGTTTTCTTACTACACATTGCACTAAATCTTTGACCAATACCTATCTTTATATTTTTTTTAATCATTTCCAAATATATCAAATTTGCTTTCATCACTAAAAAATAGTTGCGCCCAATTTTCATATGTCCAAATTACATACCCTATTATTTTTTTTAACTAATAAGTGCTTTATTCCGTGGGTTTGATTAAACAGCCATATGTCTTGACACATTAACACATAAGGTACTATTCATAACCCTTTTAATTTCTGTGCAAGACTTAACACGGTCCTATAGTGATATACGCTGCATTATTCGATCTTCTCCTGCCGAAGTTTATCGGGGTCTGCTGTTCTAAACGCACTAACTATTCGCCAATATCATTGTAGGATTTAACGCTCTTGTCTACTGCACTCTTACGACGTTTCACTTTCTCTGAAATCTATTTAATGGTGTGCTTTTCCTCGTGTAGCTTCACAATAGCTTGTCTCACAAAGTAATCAAAATCTTGGCGTTTCGCCATGGTGCAGGCCTATTCAACGTTTACAAATGTCTAAGTAAGACTTAATTTAAAGGAAATCAAAATATTTGAATATAGCATGCTGTTTACATTGTTTTTCTCAGTTTTGTCCTGTACTTTTGGACGTTCCTATTTTAAAATAAATAAACAATTCTTATAATTGTTTTTCGGACCTCCGCAAATGATTCAAATTTTAGTGTGTTATTATGTATGATAACGGCTTCCAGTTGTCAAAATCTCAGCTTTTCACAGTTGTTATTTCTAACAAATATTAAGTATTAAAAGTGTGTCCCTTAGTTTTTGACGCTACTGTATATATATATATATATATATATATATATATATATATATATATATATATATAGACTTGTATGTAATATACTGAGTTCGTGTAATCCAGTAAATTTTCATATACGAATAAGTTTTAAGCCAAAAAGTGATGACTTACAAAGTAAGCTAAAAATTATCATATTTCATAATTTAGCATTAATATACTGTGTCACATTGTTTTAAGAGAAAGAAAAAGAATGAAACATTCCCTTAACGGAAAAAATGTGAGAAACATTTACCCTTTCTTTCTCTTCAAATAATATTCTATTGTAAAGAGTATTTTTATTCATAAATTCTGAAGAAATGCTGGTTTTTAGAAAATTTTTAAACGATATAATGTTTGAAATTGTCGACCGGACATGGAACGAATTGTAACCTAAAATTAAATACACGTTTTTTTGCTATCAACACCTTTTTAAAATCTTGATTTTTCTTACACAGTATATATATATATATATATATATATTTATATATATATATATATATATATGTATATATATATATATATATTTATATATATATATATATATATAAATATATATATATATATTTATATATATATATATATATATATATATATATATATATATATATATATATATATATATAGATGTGTGTGTGTGGGGGGTGACTTTTCCACATGCATTAAAAATTCACATGTGAAAATTTAGTATGTGATTGATATACCTCTTATGAAATGACTTACCAATTTTTATGGTACGCGGTTCAAGGGAACGTATAAAGCATTTATTGAAATTCTTCACATTAAACCAGATTGGCGAAGCTGGTTAATTCTGTAAATACAATTTGGACTTGATGATAGTTTAGAAGAACGGTATGCAATAAACGTTTGTTTTAATCTTGGATAAAATATCAGAGTACCATGTGAAATGCTTCAGACTGCTTGGGGGCCGTCTTGTGTTAATAGAGTATACGTTTTGGGATGGCATAAGAGATTAAAAGAAGACATGAGGTCTGTGAGGAATATAAAAGCCGTGGAAGGATGGCGGAAGTGAGAGCACCAGTGTTGATTAGCCAAATTTATAAATTTCCTTAGTAAGGACCGTCGTGTCTCTATAGAGAAAATAAGAGCACATTTTTATGTTTATGTGGAAAATATACACACAATTATTCTCGAGAAACTGATGATTCTGCCTTACAGAATTTATTGGAACGGTATAACCAGTGTATTGTAACCGATGGAGACTACTTCGAGGAGGACTAGAGTTTTATGTTTATACGATCAATAAAAGTCTCCATGCGAAAATAGTGTGAAAACTTATTGATGGCACCTCGTATATACGTATATATAATAGCATACAAAATTATTCTACAAGTTTTAAAGTTTGTCAGTACGTGCTAGTATTTAATATTCTATACATCGATTTAGTTCGCTAAGAACTAAGTGTTTATCTTTTTTTTAAGTCAGCAATCTTGTGCGAAAATTAATCCATTTTATTTTCAGTAGTTTGATAAAGCAGAGCTTTCGAATCCAATGGTCAGTTTGATTTTTGATTCAACATTTATGCAAGGGAACATACTTCTGCTTTCTGAGACTACTAAGAATGAAACTGATTAGTTTTCGCAAAAGATTGCTACCGATTAGCTTTGGATGCAATACAAGAAACTTTTGGTATTTACCAAAACTATACCTATCTTTAAACAATATGGAACTTAATTATACCATCACACTTTTACAAAATAGTAATTCTGTATTTGTATACCAATTGTCAGACTTTTTTTTGTTTTCAGCAATCATTCCCTTTCTCTAAAGCATTTAATCTTTATCATTTTTCTCTGTGTGATATTTAGCAAAATAATTTAGGATCAATATAAGTATTTTGCTTTCATCTTCTGAGATGTACTTACATTGAAAAGTTTTTAATTTAAACATTGTATTCTTTGGGGCAGAAAAATATATTTGAAAAGTGATTCTTTTAAATAACATTTTACTATATAAACTTTACTTTTATGTTCTCTCTGTATAGTATCTTATGCAATTTTATCTGGTTTGGAGTAGCTTATATGAATATTCTCATTCCTATATTTTATAAGACTTAAAACGACTCCATTCACTTACCGTTTCAATTCCCATATATATATATATATATATATATATATATATATATATATATATATATATATATATATATATATATATATGGGAATTGAAATGGTTAGTGAATGGAGTTGTTTTAAGTCTTATAAAAAGTAGGAATGAAAATATTCATATAAGCCACTCCAAACCAGATAAAATTGCATATATATATATATATATATATATATATATATATGTGTGTGTGTGTGTGTGTGTGTGTGTGTGTGTGTGTGTGTGTGTATGCATATATATTCATATATATGCATATATATGCATATACATGTATTACTTACAAATGTTTAAACAAAATAAATAAATTGCAGATGTTGTCTTCTTTATAAATAATGCAGTTTTCTTACTTTTTAGAAATGGAGATTAATGATATGATTAATATTATTCATAATTTTATTAATATTATTAATAATAATTATAAGAAGAAATAAGAAACTCAACACGGAGAAAGCAGATGCCAAATCAAAATCGAAATCGAAGCCTTAAAATCTGTCGTCTGAGCATATAAAATGTGCCATTTTAAAAGTCTCTTAGAAATAGATTTGAAAGTATTACCTTTGCAGTATCTTTCATAATAATAATAATAATAATAATAATAATAATAATAATAATAATAATAATAATATTTTTTTATTCAATTTTCAACCCAAACAAGGAAAAGTGTCAATTGAAGTAGGGGGCTACTATCGTTGAGTTACATGCAGGTGTATTATGAAAGGAAACGAGTAGCAAGATGTCTGTTCACATTATATTTGAACTTCTACATGTCAGTACAGTTGGGAAAGCGGGATCCGTGAGGGAGTTCCAAAGTCTAGCAGTTCTGTGGAAGAAACAATTGCAGTAGAAGGATTTCTTACATTAAGTGATCTCTGCGTTGAAGGGGTGGGATTTAGTTGTTTGTCGGGTGTATCGGGGGTATTCACGTCGAGGGGGTACAAGTGAGTGTAGTTCGTCAGAGCATTCACCATTAAAGTACGTGTAGAATGCACGAATGGGTATACATTGTCACTATCGGAGTAAACGATTTAGAAAATACACAACAATTAATTTTGTTTTAACTCTCTATTGTACGTAACCGAGCGAAATTTTGCGATCGGACGACACATGCATTTGTTATTTTTTATAAATAAATCATCACGATCTTTACATAGAAAAAATTCTTTTAAATAATTCTTTAATCACAAGCATTAATGAGTTCGTTTGTGCTTAACATTTTAAAAACAAGTGTCAATTCTTCTTCTTTTTTTTTTCGAAATTATTTTTTTCTACATCCTATGAATTAATTTTGACGCATTAACAACGAATTAAAATTTCCGCTTTATTTGGAGATAAACCCGAATGTATTTTGGTTTATTTAGAAAAATAAACATAAAAAGGATAATATTATTTTTTACATCAGATAATAGTGAAAAAGAAACCTTTTAAAGCATTTTCGCATGGAAGCAGGTTTTAAATTCTGATCTGAATAAAGGGAATATGGATCAAAACAAAGGAGATGAAAAGCAATAACTTCGTATCCACCATGTGGCCAACAAACAGTCTTCGAACAGAAAGAACAGCTTTTAAATGAGATGGGTCAACAGTAGTGCACACTGAAGGATCCCCGTCTCATTTTCTGAACCTTAAATACACGCGGTCATTGAATACGACGTTTTTTGGCGCACAGCCGTAAGTGTAGGCACACCACTTCATGCGCTGAGTGTCATGTTCCCATACTCTACTCAACACGGTTTTCAAATGCTTTCGTGGCCTCAGAAGTCTTCAAAACGAACAAGTACCTATATCAACGACATCGTTAACATGGCGATTATCTCACTAAAACCGTTTCTTCTTTTTTTTCTTCGTCTTTTTCTCCGTTTTATTCGTTTTCTACTACTACTGCTTAATCATCATCTTCTTATAATATTTCCTCTTCTGTCTCAGTCGACTTAGCAACGTTAATAATCGGAATAGTAAGTCTATAAGTAGAAATAGTTAAAGTGCGATCTCACTGCGATCGCCAAATCCAGACTGCAATTTCTAAACCAACATTTACACTTCTTTCTACATCACTTCCTCTTTTTCGTCTTTATATTATTATTATTATTATTGGCCCCCATTGAGCGTTCACTCATCGAAGATCTCCGATAGAAAACCTGTGGTGTTCCCTGGAAGCTGAGGGACAACATGTTTCCCCAGACATCCAGCATTCTACTCATCCTTCGATAGCATTTTCAAATTAATTCGTGTTATCGCAACAGCCTCTCCCTACTGATTTATCGCTGGATCCAGCCAATGGTCTACACTGAAATTTGAGTGGCAAGAAGCCTGTAAAAAGTCACAGTTCTCTTCGCGCTTGTCCAGCAAAGGTCGGGTCAGCGCTCTCTCCTCGGTCTTTCCATCCTCCTTGATCCTTCTCGGCTATTTGGTATCATAATTTGGGGGGGGGGGCGGTGATGGGACAATAGGAGGGGATTGGTGATGAGGATGTAGAACTTGGCGATATGCAGTTTCAGTCTTCTTCGTTTTCTGTTGTGGTCAGCTGGTACAGCAAAATCTATGATTTGACAGGAGTTGTCTTTCTTGTTAATTATTACCACATCCGGTCTTCTTGCTTGGATGGGATTGCTCCTCTGTATATCCATGCCCCAACGGAGTGTGTGGTTCCCATTTACGAATAATCTTGCGGGTGTTTGCTTGTACCATTTGACTGTGCATTAGAAATGCAGTTGTTTGCATAATTCCCAGCGTACTGCCCTTCCCACTTTGGCCTGCCTGTTTTTGTATTCCTTTGGGGTCAGTTTGCCACATTCGCTTACTATATTGATTATCGTTTCGTTTCTTTCGGCACAGAGTCTGCATTTGCTATTTTCTTGTGTTTTGTTGATCTTTGCTTTGATATGGTTGGTTCTTATCGAGCTGTGTTGCAGCTATTAGGGATTCAGTTTATCGGTTTACATGTTCTTTTGGCATCCATGTTCAAGCTTTTTCATTATTCTCAACTTTTTCTTATGATTAGTATCATTAATAATAAATTATAAAATTATTATTATCATTTCTCATACAGTATATAAAATGATTTTATTTGAAAACACTCTGTCGTGTTATTGGAATCTGAGTGGCAGATATCCGGTAATCTCCACTTTTTCGATAACCTTTGCGAATGAATTGCGCTTTCACAACAACCGCTTTCTATTGACATATATTTTGCAGTAACAATTTTATGTTCACGGGAATTTACTTGGCAATACACATCCTAAAAGTCCCAGACTTTTTCCCATTCACCCAGTGAAGGTCTAGTCAGTGCTTTCCCTTCTCCGTATTTCCATCTTCTGTGAGCCTTTTTGTATTTAATGCAGTTCCAGGCGTACTCACGCCATATTTCATTTGGTAGGGGGTATATTCAATTTACAATATAATATAAGTTCTCTGAGTTGCGTAGTTTTGTTTCATTTCTGTTAGTTTTTTCATGCCAGGTTAGAATATGTGACTATTTTGAATAGATTCTGTATCTGTCGATTTGAATTTCTCTTGGTCTTTTTTTTTCACGATATTTGTGAATTTCTATAATGCACCTACAATTAGAGACATTATATTTGTTTTCTTCAAACTCAATATCATGCTCATTTTTCTGGGAGGTCCCGCATATTTGTTTCGTATTTCTGTCTCTTCGATGTGTACCTCATCGTCTGCTGGGACGCCAAAATTTACATTTTGGCAATTTCTTTCCCTCCCGTCTTATTATTTGGATTCAATTATCTGTTCTTGTTTTTTCGTGTTCCAAAAATGGTGTTGTTGTGGTTTGTTCTACTGCCTTTGGCTTGCACCTGACCCATGTATCAGCAGTGTTGGATGCCACCAATTTCTAATCGTGATTTATCAAGCTTGTTGAAGTTGAAAGTAGGAGTGTACCCGCGGGATATTTAAAAGTACATTTAACTGGATCGCCGATTAAAAAAAAAATGTTACTCTAATCCACATCCGTACATGAAACGGCCCTGTCGGTAGGGCACTAGAATACACCGACTTCCTCCCTGCACAGGGTAAAAGTCCCTCAATGAGGGTCCTGGATATAACCTTAAACTATATCCAGTGGTGAGGCCTCAGCTTGCGGGCTTTGGGGAGTGTGGAGCCACCCTTTAATTACCATTGCTCCCAGGTCGACTCTGACCCGGAGTGGTAGTACCTGTTAGGGTTCCAACTATGGGTTAAATTAAAACCGACTTGAAAACAACAAATATATTCTATTAAATATTTTTCTTGAAAATCTTTGGATTCGGCATTAAATAACCCGAAAATGGTTGATATGCCGTAAAACAAAAACGACCAATCAACCAGCCATGCATTAAAACGTGAAAATAGAAATCTGGAAAATAAGGACTCTCGAAAAAGAATATAGAATCACTGTATTAACGTGGCACAAATAGCATTTATTTATGTATTAGAAATAGTGTTTTCAATTGTTCCGACTAACGTATTTTCTTGTATATAACGTTAATAATGAAGGCTTAATAAAGTAAGGATAGCACGAGGCTTGAAACCTCGGATGCTTTATACTAAAGGTGCCGCACGCAGTCTTAAATCCCATGTGGTTATTTTTTAGAATAACAGTCCATAAATCTATAGAAGCGAATACGTGTGTGTACCTTCGAATATATAGAACGGTAGTTTTAATAAGATTGTTTAAGAGATTTGAGGTCTCGCTATATGTACTAATTATCACGTATTGGTTTGTCAGTGGCGCGCCTTTGTATTAGTTCGTCTGCGGCGCGTGATAAAACCATGATGGGTGTTTTAACATCTCCCGGCGACGGAGCATCCTCGAGCATGTGCCGTTGTTGAGGGCAGATTTGGGGAAGGGGGCAAATCTTTACAGAAGCCTATAGAGTGATGTGTGAGAAGTTGGACGTTAGGCAATATATAAGATCGGCAAAGAAATCAAAGAAAGGCACTTTCGAACTATAGAATGTGTGGCAGCAAAAGGTAAATTTCGCTCGATGCAGTGGTTCCTTGTTAAACATGGCAGCGAAAATTGGTGAAGACGAAACGTCAGTGCCATTCTGATCTGTATTTCCGTACTACGTACAAATTAAATTACTCGATTATTTTACGGGGGTTTGTTATGCAACTTTTTTTATCACTGCACTGGTTGGATTGTGCACTAGACCCTCGGGATTCGGCATAAAAAGTTTGTAACAAAATACAGTACAGTATATAATCCCCATGCATATAATAAAATAGCATTAAAAATAACACCGTAAGGCGGCGAAATTACCGTAACCAAAGGCTGGAAAACATCGTATTCTACATCGGAAAAACGTATCGTGGGGCCACCGTATTCTATTTGTTTTTATGTATGTGTAGAATTCTATAGAGGTGCCTTACCTTGCACTTACAAATAAAAGCTCTTGATTATTGCTGTACGCACTTTTTTTTTCTATCACTGGTAAGGTTTTCTTTATTATTTTTCATAGTAAACTTCTGTGCACGTTCTTATATTTTACTAAAAAAATGAAACATCCAATGAAATTGAACATTTTCCAAATTATATTTGCATATTATCTGAACTCAAAAACCAGCGGCTTTTTTTTTCTTCTAAAGTATGCATTACTTCTGGCTAGTCTAAAGTTAATACGTTACCCTAAAGGTATTACTTCTTAACCAGATTTTTAAACGAGTAAAAATAAACAGACTTTCCAATTTGATAAAAAGTTCCATTATAGCATATTTATTATGGAGTGGAGCTGGAATGTTCGAAAATTCTGGCATGAGATAGATAATTCAATGTTAAATTCAAAAGAAATAAATAAAAATACATAACTCACCAAGATTCCCCCCACACCGCCACCCAACATACCCTTTAAATATCAGTATAAAACCATATTGACTGGCTAGCGCTCCTCCTTTTTACGCTATGAACTCCAAGCTAAGTCAAACTCCGCAGTTCCAAAAGCTTTTCTGTTCGTAACTTATGCAGCCTACTAATCTAAAAACACTAACATGCTTTACTTTTTTCTTCTTTTTCTTATTCCAGGTTTGACTTTTATCCTGAATATTTGTCTTGTTTTCTCTTAATCGTTTTCCTAAATCTTTTTTGTCAAATATACTATTCTAACCAATACTTTTTTCTTCTATTTCAAACTAGAGAAAAAAGTCTCCTATGATATTGAACATTTCCCAAATTATATTTGCATATTATCTGAACTCAAACACACACGTGTATTTTTTCTAAAGTATCTAGCTAGTCTAAAATTAATCCGAACCCCTAAAGGTATTACTTCTTAACCAGATTTTTAAACGAGTAAAAATAACCAGACTTTCCAATTTAATAAAAGTTCCATTATAACATATTTATTATGGGGTGGAGCTGGAACGGTTTAAAATCCAAGCTCCAGGTAGATAAAGGCAAAAGGTATCCATGCATTAACATGGGAGGGGAGACTATCTTCAAGTACTGCCCTAAGCTGGGAATGGGGCAACGGACTTATACTAAGTAGATATTAATAAGTCCCTCTTACCTTTTTTCATTTGTTCTTAATGGAGAGTAGATAATGCATGTGGATGTGTTATCGGCATCTCCAGTAACTCTCGCTTCTTTTTTTCTGAACTTCAGTCCTCATTTCCAATGAGTGATTTTTCTGACAAAGGGTGAAGAAAAAGCTGCTTTCCAAGTCGGTAGTATTTTGTAAACATTAGCCTGAGATGTCGGAAGATTTCTGTTTCTATGTCTATCCTTGTGATCATGCCACTAGTAAGGGTGCTGAAGGTAAACATTTCATCTGTGCTGACGTTACCCGCCTAGGAGTCAGGGACCCGAACCTTAGATTAACCACTAAGGAGACTGTCCTATCAGCAGATGCAAAGTACCGGAGCTGCTTTATTGCCATTTGGTGAATGGGATCTGGGCCATACAGTAGTTTCTGGTAGGGCCTCTCGATGCCATACTAGTGGGTAATTGCAACGGCTTTACATTATCATGTGCTGCAAAAAAAACATCTTGTCTTTTTCTCTCTTACTTTTCCTTTCAGTCCTGCTCCAATTAAGTCTACCGACCTGCTCTACAAATCGCAAAACCTCATCATGACAAATCTCAAACAAAAAACACGAATAAACCTAGAACCTCATCCACCAACGGGTACCCCTACTACCAGGTCTCCTTCTCCAACATCCGCGGTCTACGTTCCAACCTTTCAAAGGCTGAAACACAATTACAGGATACGAAACCTGACATATTCTTTCTAAGTGAAACTAGCATTAGGTCAACCACTTTCCTGGATGAATTCATAATTAAAGTATACTCAACATCTAAATCTAACTCCCAAGATCGCCATGGGCATGGAATATGGGCCTACATCAAAGATGGCTTTCCATATAGTAGGGATATCTCCAGAGAAGAGCCTAATTTAACTTATATGTGCTTCCGAGTTGCATTAGCTTACACCACTGTATTTATATTGGCCCTCTATCGCCCCCACAACAGTGGGGTTACTATCTTTAAGAGCATATCTGAGAAAACTGACTCCATCCTGTCTGCTCATCGTTCGGCTAACATTCACATTGCGGTGACTTCAATGTCAATAATGTGGAATGGCCGATGGTCAGGGGAGATTATGTCATGATTTTGCCATTGCCTATGACATCACTCAGAGTGTGGCCGATACTACCCGTCCGTATACAAGCCTTCTAGACCTTTTCCGCACAACTTCCCCTGAGCTATGTTCATGTTCCGTTCTATCTACTCTGGGATCCTCCGACCACTATTTTGTAGCAGTTAAGATAAAAATGAAATGCAGTAAGTCTTCAGATGTACCTCTCCACCGTACTGTATATCGATACTCTATGCCTGACTGGGATAGCTTCCGTACATTCATATCTGACCTACCCCTGCATTCCATGTTTAAAAAGGATGTGTCCTTTATGGTATCAGACCTGAACGAATGGTTAATTGTAGGCATATACCGATTCATACCATCCAAAAACTTCCAACAAAAACCTAACAGCCAGCCATGGTTCTCCTCTGAATGGGCTGCTGCCATGACGCACAGAAATCTCTTTTTTTCCATAGCTATCAACGTAATAGATGTACTGAGACTAAAGCTGCTTTCAGGACTGCCAGCAATCACTTTAAAAGAGTAATAAAAATGCAAGAGAGCTATATGTTCCGTTCGCTAAATCCAAAGTATCTGCGCACCAGCTGGGTTCCCACCAGTTTTGGCAAATAGCAAACAGGATATTGAACAGAAG
Source organism: Euprymna scolopes (assembly GCF_053919585.1). NCBI lineage: Eukaryota > Metazoa > Mollusca > Cephalopoda > Sepiida > Sepiolidae > Euprymna > Euprymna scolopes. The sequence goes on along the minus strand of NC_136486.1, from coordinate 52,401,875 downwards.
CGCGCGGTCTATCCCAACTATCATCAATGGTCCTGATGTCATCTCGTCAGCATCAGACAAGGCCAGAAAATTACGTTACGAGTATTTGTTATTTTTTTTTACATAGGCAGAATTCTGTACACGCGCCTTACTTTTTTTTATTTATAACAAACATATCTTGAAATTGGTAATAGTAATTGTTTTCACTATGTTTGTTTTTAAAAAAGAAACATTTAAAATAAATAAACCCTCAATAAAATGTATCTATATATGTGGAAAAGTAGCTTATAATGTTTTTTGTACTTTAATACTTAATATTTTCACCTGAAATGCGCTGATTAAAAGTATTAAGAGTCTGACCAAAAATATACTCGTGCTTAAATATGATATAATTTTAACTTGTTTAGATTTCGTATACATAATTGTAGAGTCGCGATTTCAAAAGTAAAATTAAATGGCATCAGGATAATTAAAAACTGGAGATTTCAAAGCCAGTGACGTGTCCATTGAACAAACGTGACACACATATAAAGTGATTAAAAATTCAACATTAAAAATAAAGGCGAATATACAACCGTTTACCGATTTCAATTTTTATCCATTTTTACGCCTTTAAAACAATTTTAACTGGCTAAAGACCAATGCCACAACAACATGTAAAAAATCCAATTATTTGAGACCCTAGCGCCGCTCTGCGACTTGTGTTTCGGAGGAGATAGAGTTTGGTAATATGGAGACAGACCGACGGGCCAACAGACATTTATATATATATATATATATATATATATATATATATGTGTGTGTGTGTGTGTGTGTGTGTGTGTGAGTGTGTAGAAAAATAACTTATAATGTTATATATATATATATATATATATATATATACATATAAACACACACACAGTTATGTGTGTGGATGAAAATAAATGCTCCCTGTATAAAGAGCTGTAATACGGGGAAACACGCCGCGAGTGGATGACCATAAATGCTCTTCATCTCGGGTTTATATTAGCATATTAGGAAGTGAACTAGCAAACTGCTATAAGCGTATAATGCAATGTTTTTTTTTGTAATCCAGGAAGATCAGGGTTTTCCTCAATATTTATAATTGTAATTTCACATATTTATTTTAGCATCATGCAACTAATTTAACGGTTAAAGACGCATACTGGTGCGTAGACCGTCGAGTTTCTCTCCTGGTTTTTAATAGTTGTTTGATGACGAGAGTGTCTGCCTCTAACTGATTTTATTTTTGTTTACCATCAAGAAAGCCTGACTTACTCCGTGACCGATTTAAAATCTCGGAATATGTTCATACACTTATTGTCACTAAATAATCTTGCACTCAAATCAACTGTTTTCCTGCTGCAATTAGAAACCCATCGCAGTACACAGAGGGAAAGCTTCATAATCTCCCCGGAATGATAAGGCTTATTATACATTGCTCTCGGGACAACCCAGTGTTTTATCAAATTTGTTGTGCATACTTGCTTTAACTTTAATTTTAAAATGGGGTGAATAAAAGTTTAAAATTCAACCGTCAAATGTCACGGTGCAGCTGTGCTTTAAACAGAAACAACCATTTCAAAGGCGCGACTCTTTTATAAAAGAACAGTATTCGATTTTATAAGCCGAGCCTATTCTGTTTATGGGTTGATAAATTGCGCAAATGGCCTTGGAATGTAAGGCTGTAAAATGTTATAAATTTTAGTAAAAAAAGAATTTCCCTTCTTTAATCCGATTTTTTCGCTTATCAATTATCAATAATTCTCGGATGCATTCCGATATAATTCCTATTTAAAACCATTCACAAATACATAAACTACATTTGTATGAAATTGTTAAAAGATCATAATAACCGTTTCTGACTCCATACGAAACGAAATAACACAAAGAAGTGTACACACATACATACACAAAGCGTTTATTTTTATATAGTAGTGATATTGTATGTGTACATAACGATGTAACATAATATTTGGATCACTCCAAAACTTGTTCACCCATCATTACGGATATTACAATACATCCTGTTAGAATAAGTGCACATGATAATGGTTATATTTAATATTTAATATAACATTATTTATTCAAGGGCAGTCATTGTTAAGGAGAAAGTCCATCATGAGTTTCAGATACTACGAGTTTTCTGATTTATCACATATATACTAGACGTAAATTAATACACATTGCTTACATTTGATTTTCCTAGCATCAAAATGCTTTACGAATCATAATATTCCCACAAAAGCCGATTAACATGTTTCAAATTTCTTTTAAAATCGGTACACCGTCATTAAACAGCAATTGTGCAATATTTCTGAAACGTCAGTATCTTATTAAGACGTTTTAAGCTGAAGACTTAAATGTAATAAATCTTTTTAAATGGATTTATATTCGACGATGTACTATTTCTTAGCCTGTGGCGAATATTGGTTTATTTTCTATATAAAGAAATAAGACAAACTGCATCTTTATTCGGCCTAGAGAGTTTATTAAATCTGCAATTTAAAAAAATAATAATTTCAAATTCAACGAGGTTTTCGAAACAGGAAAATACCAAATAAGTTAAACTGATTTGCAAAATATACTTATCAAACCAATGAAAATTAGTTTATAAATATATTTAATGGCTCAGATAGTTCGATGTCTCAAAGCATATGTCCATTTCAGGTTAGTGAAGCTGGAATCTGTCTATATTAAGACAAGTATGTTTGGTTTCAATCAATGGTGTTCCAATTTTGGCTGCTTCATTTTTCCTGCAGGAAAAACTGACCGCATGTTTCATACTAACTAGCGGGAAGGCAATTTTATAGGGACAATTAAACTGTCGGAACGCATATTTTTTTAAAATTTTGATCTTAGTAATCTATAAACTTATTATCATAAACATTTACGGGTTAATATCTTAAATAATTAGTTATTTTGACTAATATCGAAATCCATACATAAAATAAACTTCCAAATTTAGAGAATACATATTAAATTGGAAAGAAGCTTTTAGCATTTTATCAATAATCTGCGTTTATTTTTAAAATAAAATCACCCCCTCAAAGTATTACTTCATCAAATTAATTCCGATGTGCAAGCATGACACGACATATTTTGCCTAAAAATGTCACACTAAAATAGCGAGAATATTACTTCATTATCTTCTCGGTCTTTTCCAGGATATTGGATTTCGTAGGCATATGCTATCTTCTTAGAATACGCACTTAACTGCCTCTAGTGAAATTTCGTGGAAGGATTGTCATATGTGTGTACTAGGTGTGTAGGAGTTGATTCCGACGAAACAATATTCGAATTATCGGAATTTATCAAGCCTTATATTGGGAAACTTAAAGAAAATATGAGTAGTATCTTTCTGTTAAAGGTTACAGATCTTGCCTTCAAATAATTTACGAATAAGATTTCACACGATTGTTGACAGAAATAGGAACAGCTAATTACTAGGGCTATGACAACAAAATATCCTTCTCAGTATTTTGACTCTCGAGTAAATATACGTTCGACGCAATTAACCAACTGAAAATCGCAGCACTATATAAAAGCATATGAGATATATACGGATACACACTCGAGAGTCGAAACAATGAAAGGAGTGTGCTGTTGTCGTATCCTTACTAATTAAGCGTTATCTTTCGAAAATGATTAGATCATTCTGTTGTTCTAGTAAATATCGGCTTGAAGATACAATCTTCTATGTATATGTGATCCAGTTAGATGTTCTCGGCAAATATCGCTGATACATATAGGGAAACGCTTAATAAAGCACTGACTTTTGCTCTGACAGAGTAACAACTCAATTTTGAAACCTAGTGGCATTACAGACTTTTTACCTTAAACCCTCATGGTCAGAGACGAGATGTTACAAATCTGTATTTTCTGTAACGGTATTTTAAATGAAATTCAGATTTAATATTGAGTCTCACATTGTAAGACGTACATGCAACGGCACCCCTCCCCAGCATCCGAAAATACATGTAGCATAACCGATACATTTAACTGTGTCATTATATATCAAACCTATCGGACCCCTACCTTGTCTGGTACCGTCACAATGGTAAAAACAAATAAAAAAGGAAAGAAATAAAAATCTGACTCAGCATTTTTTATAAAGTGCAAGTGAAAAGTATTTACTTTTAACTCCTCCAAAGCAACGCATTTCATTATCTTGTTAAAGTCTTTTAGCACAATTTGAATTCTTACAAAAAGATTTCTTGTCGCCACTTCGCGCTGGTGTCAGTCATCGTGTTTACACGTCCATTTTCCCCGCACACAACTTGTTTCTCTCCTCGGCCAGGGGGGTGTTTATTTTTCTCTTTTACTGATGACGAAATCTATTGCATACTTGGTATTTACATACGTGCTTAGACGGCTGTTACTGCGAATAATTTCCCCAGCCAACTATTCCACAGCTACTGCTGATTTTCTCACACACTCTTAGACACACTTTGTTACATATACTTCCCTTGATGTGTAAGGTAGAACGCACTTTTAACCGTATTAATATAGAGGGGCCCATCGCATTGTCGACTCTGTCGGAAGGGAAAAAATAAAGTAGTAGAAAAAAATCCAACTCGCTGTCTCAGGTTTTAAGAAAATACTTGTATTCTCTATTCTTCAGCAACGTGTGAATTATTATCTCGACTATGATGTCACTGCAGTGTCAGTAACGTGATCGGGATCTTGGTCATCGTTCTGTGCATATGTTATTTATCTTTATATATGTTTCTTTGCCGTGACGTCTCTTCGCTCATGGCTCGATCATTTGCATACAGCTGTCATACATGCGTCAACGTTCTGTTACAAATGTATCTAACAATATAGAAACGTCCATGAACCGGGATCCTGTACAACAGCTTCCTCACTATCACGTATATCATATCAGATATTTTTCCTAGACTAATGTGATGTTTGTCCCGCCCTCCTCCATAAATAATCAAACGCTGCCCATATCCTTACTTAAATTTAATATAACGAAGCGCATTTTCATAGTTTAACTGACAATCACATTGCTTGAGTACTTCTTATCCTTTAATGGCGCTTAGTTTTCAGAAATATTAATTTAAGCTAAATAAAAGCTTACACACGTCTAGAAATAGTAATGTTTAATAACATAGCGAATTCCACTGAAACGGTATTTGGACATTAAGGCTCAAACCTCATGATGTACGTTTTGTTTTAGATCTGAACTAATTACTCTGCTACTAATAGCAAGTCTATGGGCACAAAATAGGTTAGATGATCCTAAATAATTATCCTATTTTTCTCCCACTTGAATAGATAAGATAGATCGCAAATTACATTGGAATGATGACTGAAATTATGCATCTGTAGCCTGCGTCAAAAGCAGAGATGCGTCAGAAAATGCGTTTATACAGAAAGAAATAACAGATGAATAACCACCGGCTCGTTTTAAACGTCCACGAAGCTGATGCAATTAATATCAGCAGAGTACTAGATGGGCTTTTTGATTTCAACATGACAACAGATCTGTGAGTTACAAAGAGTGGCCCGGGCATTTGTGAACGAAAAATCGCTTACAGCTAGCAAAAATTCAATGAAAATGTCGATGACAATGGCAAATTGAAATTATAGTCCATAAAAAGTCCTTCGTTTTTTTAAAGGTGCTACCTCCGTTGTCTTAGTTATTTAATATTTTAGGATTCGGATGAAAAAAAAACTTTAAGTGTAGAATGACTTGTTACTGATATTTAGCATTACGCTACTAACCCAAGTAATTTCAATTTACGATTCACCAAATAAATCATTTAAAAAGCTTTTAAAATTGTTTTCATGTTACACGATTTTTTGTATTATCACGAATAAATTCTTGTTAAATTGGAGGAAGGCAGTTATGTTTTATATATATATATATATATATATATATATATATATATATATATATATATATATACAAAATGCTGGTATATGGCGCTAGTGTTGTTTACATTCATAATGTTGCCACTGTATGTCCAAAGTTTGTATTAATTGTACGTTTAGTTTGAGAGTTGAATTTTTCTAGAAAGCATTCGAATGTATAACCAAGATTGGCTAGCCTACTGTTTTTTTATGTCCGGAGAGGTGTCGGCTTAAAGCACTAAGATTTGAGTTCTAAATAATAACGTAATTGTTTGGTTGTTATCAACAGGACTTAAGTATAATTGGACGATGTTTTTAATTGCTTCTTTGTAACTCTAAAATTTAGTTTAATTTGGTATTGGAAAATGTGTTAAGTTGGCATTATGGCCCTAGCTAATATTATTGTTAGGGTTGTGTTGGTCTTGTAGCGATAGTTTTATTTGTTAATCAACACATTGTTGAGAAAGTGATTATTGATGAAATCCCTGTCTTTCAGGGCAATCTTGAATTAATTATTGCCCATCATTCCCAACCACATTATCTCGAAATTATTTGCTTTATTGCAACAGCTTTCTTTGCAGGTACACCTACAGGATTCTGTATGTTTTTTTTTCAGTTATATAAATATATATATATATATATATATATATATATGTATATGCATATATAGGCATGCTTATTATATATATATATATATGTATATATAGGCATGTCTATTATACATATATATATATATATATATATATATATATATATATATATATAACTGTTTCTATAGTTTATATTTCCAACTCTCTGTATTTACCATATTGTTCATACATTTTGTAATTTCTCCTTTAGAAACATTTTATCTAATATATTCTGTTCTAACAGAAGTGCTCTCTCCCAACTTTCGTCTTTCTTCATAAGTTAAGCATCCTAGATTCTTGTCCCAAACTGGGGGTCGTCCGTTTGCATCTTTATTGATTAATTAATAAGTAACACGAGGAAATAAAATCATCAGACAGATCCAACGAGGGATGTTAAAAGCAAAATGTTTTGGATACAGGAATTTGTTAATGGTTAATAGCCTACTCACTTGTGCGCTCGATGTCCGCTGGGTGGTCACGACTGCTTGACTCTAATTCAAAAACTATCGATGAAGAAACAAAAGCGCAACGAGCGCAAACTCTTTTTTTTATGGCGTCATCAAATAAAGGCATGGGAATACTATGGGAACAATTTTACAGCTTATCGACCGCGCTCAACCGCGACAGTTTTTTTTTTATTTATTTATTTACTTTTAGGCAGAAACAAACTTGTGAAAATCCGGATGCCTACCAGCCACTGCTTCACGCTTGACAAATAATTTGCATGATAAAATCGTAGAGGACATACTACACAAATAACGTATGCAATGAATTTTGTACGAGTATTAGCGACACGTTTCTGTAGGATTGATGTCTACGCCGGTGTTTGCAAGAATTAAACGAAGTAAGCCTTGCAGAAATAAGTCGCGTCTGGTAAGTAGGGAGAACGGATAATTTCTAAAAATTAACCTAGGGCAGAAGTCAATAGTGAAACAAGAGTTCCTATTATCTCGCCTCCCCACGAGCTGTTAGGGGAACACAGGTGGCGTCTTGACCGACGAGATATACTGGTTCTAGTTATTCCGATGTACGTGTTTTCTGAAACGTATTCTCCTATGTGACCTTTAAAAACACACACGGCATTGCTAGCTTTTAGTAAATCGTTATTACTTATTAGTAAATGAGTTGTAATTTTTTCATAATATGTCAAGTGCCTCCCCCTATAGCCCCATTTACGTATACCTTTTAGCACATGTATATTATATATATACATACATATATATATACATATATATATATATATATATATATATATATATGCACACGTTTCTATGCATTTAAAAACAAAATACAACTGTGTCACATAGGGGTCGTGGAATAGCTACATGATTCATACTTAAGTGATATTTGTGCAAAAATTCTCAGAGTAAACACAAACTTCTTTTCTATATATATTTATGGATGCTTATATATATATTTGCTTAAAAATCTAACGCACTCCTCTATATACATGAACGTTAATATAAAGGGTATTCGAACTCATCCGAATTTATATATTTTGGATTTAGCCGGTGAAAATCGGTGCAGACATGTGAAAATTTTAAATACGTAATTGGTCAGGTGAGGGTTGGTCGACGGCATTACATATATGCATGCGTAGCGTAATAGTTTTTGGTCTACGTTCCAATATTTAGACTTGGAGCGAACATATCTTCATAGGTCACACATTAACGTAATAGAAAAAAGTAAATCGTACGCTACACGTTTTGGTTTTAACTCTTGGCGGTGGCACACGGTTAATGTTCTTGTTAAACTTTTGACCTTTACTATATATTGGTGCCAATAATAATAAATAAATAACATAATTGTAAATACGAAATAAATAGAATAATAAATACGAAATCTTCATTAATTGAAATATATTTAATCGTATTTTACGACCAGGCAATGCCGGGAGTTCGGCTAGTTTGTAACAAAATTTTAAATTTAAATGTAGAAACAACATATGAACTTAGAATACGACTCAAAATTTGATATTTTATCCATCGGATCAAAACCGCATAATAATCATATGGAGTATAAGGTGGTATTGCATTGTTAACGTTGTATTTTCTTATATTAACCCACTGTACTAATGCACTTAATTTAGTATTTATTCATATGTTTTAATGTATTAATGTTATTTTTGTCAGTGTCAATTATATAGTAACTAAGTAATAATTAGCTATGTGAACGCATAAACATACCCATGGAAATGATTACTTGGTCAAAATATAGGTGCTACTTACACTTACAACTGTATTATATCTCGAATATCTACGCCAAACATTAAACTCTAAGTAGTAAAGAAAACTATATAACGCCGGTAAATTTATCTCCGATTATTATAAACACGCTCTATTTGTTCCCCTAATTCCCCTATAAGAATATGTATATTACAACTTTTCAGTCGTATCCCTCATCTATCATTGAGAATTAGTTAATTTCTTTTAAATTTTGACTTCATTTCAACTCATGTCTTCAATCTAAGATAAGCAATTGTACAACTGACTTCCGGTCTTATCATTCTATTTCGTCAGCTTTTTTGAGAGAAAGAAATTGTTGATATTAATTTTGGCTAGAAAAAGTTTTTTTTTTTTTATTTTGAAACAATATGAAAAGACGGCCAGAGATGCAAGCTCAGTATAACACTTCCCACAAAACAAGTAGCATGCGAGAAATGATTTAAGACAATATTATTTTGAAGCTGAATGCCTCTCACCAGAAAAAGAGAAAATGCCGGCGTTAAACAAGAGTAAAGTGAAAAAAGCAAAACCGACTTGGACTTTTTAGATTGGAAATGTAAAAGTTTTGGAGATTGATATTGAAAAAATATTCATGCATATATATATATATATATATATATATATATATATATATATATATATATATACATATATATATATATATAGTAATTTATAAAATATATATGGCGATTAAGCTACACTGAATATTCTGCGTTTCATCCACTATAGATTTTCATATATTAAATTTATGTGAGTAAATGAAGTAGTTATATATATATATATATATATATATATATGTATATATATGTATATATATATATATGCATGCATATATATAAATATACATATAAATTATATATATTAAAGAAACTCATTTTTCCCGTGTGAGTTTGACCCATATAGGATAAAATCCACGAAATTACATTCAAATGTAATGTCCCCACACTTTAGCGCAGGATCTGAGGTGTGCTATAGGCCTACTACCCTTACGGTTCCTTGACATTCGTACATGTCTATATTTTTCGGGTGTGAATTCACCGCCACAATCGGTTAGAATCAATGGAAGTTATAAAATCTTTTCTCTCTATTCGATTCATACTCCGCCCGCGACCACTTCACACCGCTTCGGATAGGTCCACAGGGGAATATACGAATGGCACCGGTTTGAGTTCTTAGTTGCTTTAAAAATATGGATTGGAATATTTTTGTCGGGTGAAACGCGACTTTAGATTCCAGATATTCTGTGGGTTTCTTTTTGCCATTTTATAAAGTTCTTCTTTTTCCACCTTTTTTCCTCCCTTTATATTTTTCTATTTTTGTAGGTGTTGGGGGTTGCGATTCGAAGGATTACTTAAACAAAACGAACTAACATCGGATTCCAGTTTTTACAAGAAACTTTAACAGTAAGCCGCTAGCGTTCTTCAAATCTTGCATCGATTAGCCGCTCTAATATTTTATTTAACGTATTTATACTTCTACTATGTTTGCACTGATTTCATACGTGATACTAGGGGGAGAGTTGACTTCCTATTTTCGGATTAGTTACTTATTCATTTTTTTATTTCTATACATTGCATTTCTGAGAGATTCATTAGCGCATTTCCTACTACGCTATAGATATTGGAATCAGACGACATTCAAATTTGTTAACATCGACAACAAAGAAAACAATACAAATAAAGAAACTAAAAGAAACCAAACAAACCAAACTTAAAAAAAAATAAAAACAACGTACATTTCTGGTTTTATTTATTCCTTTTTTTCTTTTTCATTGAAACAAAGAAAGATAAATAAATAAAAATCTAATAAACATATTTTCATTATACATAGTAAGTTGTATTTTTTTGAATTTTGTTTTTCCATTTAAATAAAACAAAAAACAGAGATTTACAAAAACATATTTGCATTTTACGTGGTAACTTTGTTTTTTTTCTTTTTTCCTTTGGTTCTTTTTTTTAATTCCTTTCGATTTTACGCGTCATATATTAGCGGGTGGAATCTATAAATATGAAAGCTAAAATGTGTGTGGGGTGATGTTCCCTCATCCTAATAACGGCCTCCTCCTCCTACTTATAAAAGGACGTCATGTTTTACTTAGAAAACGCTGACGTTAGTTTCAACCACCTGCAAGTGTTTAAAGGGTTAATTTTATCCTTTCTCAATTGTGTATCTCTTTGGCGTAGAGGTAATGTTTAAGCCATTTTTCCGCCTTAGCATCGATGCTTCCGGTTCAAGCCTGTCTTACTACCTAAACCTTTTTTCTTCTTTTACACTTTTTTTTCCTTTATTGGTTTTTCCAATTTTTTATAATATCGTGATTTTGTTTATAATATAAAAACAGACCCCTCCTACATGCACACCTCCATAGACACACACACACACACACACACACACACACATATATATATATATGTGTGTGTGTGTATACATATATATATATACTAGCGGGGGGTCCCCGGCGTTGCCCGAGTGTTTGGTGGTGTGTATGTAGGAGGTGGACCATGTTTGTATATTATAAAAAAAACACTTGTGTGCGGCACGTTTGCTCAGTTGGTAGAATATTTGCCTCGCATGGAAGAGGCTCAGGTTTCGTATCCTGACGTCGGATGTGTCTAACTGATGAGCCCAAAATGAGGGTTGAACTCGAATCTAACACTTCCGGTTTTTTGGCTTTCGTGGCTCTTGATGGTTGCAATGTTGTCTGACAGTGGAAATAAATACACACACACACAAACACACACGTATATATATATATATATATATATATATATATATATATATATATATATATATATATATATACATTTCCTCTATGTATATAAAAAATAAATACAACTTAGGCACATAGAGGTCGTGAATTGCATTTATCTGAAAAAAATATAGCTACTTTGCATATTCTTTTAACAATATATATGAATAGCGCCTTTATAGATTTTCTTCGCTTTTCTCATGGGAAAATCTCGTTTACTAAACTAGTAAACGTAATTATAATCACGCGGATATACTACATGATTTATACATTATATTTGTGTAAACATACTCATAGTAAAAACAAAGTTTCTTCTGTTTGCATTAATGTTTAGAGAAGTGAAATTGGCAGCCCCCTACTAGATTACGAAGTCGTTTTTGTTAAAAAAGAATAGGGTTCTCAGAGCAGCTCCTGCCCGGGTGTGCCAAAAGTTTAATGATCAATCAATACAAACTATCTTCCTGATTCTGCAATTGTTTTTTTATTTATAAATATGATTACAGTACAAAGATAGTTAGCCTCCAGTAATGCCCTGTTAATATAGTTCATATTTTACATACACATACACCAGTACAAACATTCAACCAATTTAAAATGCTTATACTCAGAAACGGTGATATATATATATATATATATATATATATATATATATATATATAACTACTTCATTTACTCACATAAAATTAATATACGAAAATATAGATTTATGCGTAAACTTTAAGTTTAAGTTACCATACATATATGTATATATATATATATATACATATATATATATATATATATATATATATCCGTTTCATTTAATCATACATCACAGTTTCATTTAACTCTTGCGTTATATATATATATACGTACATATCTATAATATAAAGCTGAATATCTGCGGGGGTGTGCATGTGTGTGTATGTGTGTGTGAGTGTGTGTGTGTGTGGTCACGAATAGGATCCTATATGGTTGACAGTTTAAAAAAAATGATTGCATATAAGGATAGAAGAGCTATCGAGACACAAGAATGAATATGTTTGATCTGGCAGAAATGTGGTTCATTAAAATTAGGGGGTCTGCGTTCGCGCCTGGTCCACAAATATGGAAATATAAGATTTAAAAATTAAAATAAAAACGTTTACAAGTGTTTTCGATAAAGATGTACATAAGAATACTTTGATAATATGCTTTAATTTAAATAGGGATGCTATAATCAAATTGTGAGGTCTGCGTTCGCGCCTGACCTCCATAGAATGAAAATAGGCACACACTTTAATAAAGACTTGTCATATCTATCTGCGTATGTATACTTTGATAATTTTGTTTCAATTTGAAGTAATATGGTATAATAAAATTATGGGAGGTTCGTTCGCGCCTGACCTCCATAAAAATGGAAATATCTCACAAAGTTTAACAAGGTATTTTATATAGATCCACAGAATATTGTGATAAGTATTTCAGTGTGAAAGGTATGGTATATTAAATTATGGGGTTTATCTATTTTATTTTTACTTTAACATATTTTGCTTTGGTTTTGATACCCCTAAATTCGAAGCTGTCTCTTTACAACCCTTCCTTTTCATAACCTATCATACTTTCATAAATCAGGGTCCATTTTCTGTAGGATGCTTTTGAACCCAGTCAAGAACGGGTAGTTTTGCTAGGATATATATATATATATATATATATATATATATAGAGAGAGAGAGAGAGAGAGAGAGATAGATAGAGAGAGAGAGAGAAAGAGAGAGAGAGGGGAGAGAGAGAATGTTACTATAAAAGTAAGTAATTGTTTTAATAGAGGCGTTTCGCTGTAATAAAACTAAACTAAGAAATTCCCGGTTGTCCGCCATAAAGAGTTTCCATAATCTCTGCACTTTATTTTTATTCCCAATATATTTTCATTTTATATATACATGTGTATGTGTGTGTGGGTTTGTGTGTGTGTGTGCGTTTTTTTTTTCATTTTAGACGCTGAATGTTTGCATGTGTAACGCATTAGATAACTGTATTCACAATTTAATACCATAGCAAATATTTAATTTAAGATTGCATATTGATTAATTCCAGTAATTTAATGCTGTTGATTCTGCCTTTGGATGTATTAACGTCCACTGTACATGCACTGTGATCAATTGATCTAAAACCCCATTTTATAATGTCATTTAAACGTGTTGTACGTTTCAGTGATTTAATTATGTTTGTCTAGCAATTAACATATATAGAATTACTCAGCGATTTAATACTCTTTCGTTAGCCATTATGAACACATGTTTTAGAGCAATGCACTTGTTTATAATCAAAAATTGGAGAGAATTGCACTTAAAATGAAAGAGCAAAGAACCGGTAATATATATATATATATATATATATATATATATATATATATATATATATATATATATATATATATATATATTGTGTTGCACAGAATTATATAATAGAGTAATGCAGACAGAAATATAAACGATAAGGATTTTTTTTAAAAAATGACAAACTTAGCTCACCTGTATCGACACATAATCCATTAAGGGAAATTATGATTACGAAATAACGATTAAAATTACCATGAAATTTGAAATATTTAATTGAGAGCCTACACTGGTGCCATCGATCGGTTTTGTTGTCCGCGATATGTTATTTATTATTGTTGTTAATTTCTAATAGTAAATAATAAATCGGATCTTATTATTAATAATTTAGGATATAAATCGATTGATTATATTCCTTAGTGTCTTTTATTTTAAAATTGTGGAGTAGTTGGCTGCGATAGAATATATTGATAGGGTGGGATTTTTGCGACATTGGTTATTATTAGTTTGGTCTTGGTTTCTAATTGTTAATTTAACGTGTGTATCTACTAAGAAATTGGGGAATTGGCTATTAATCAGTAACTGTTTCGTATTCTATGGTTAACGGCAATTTTTTTTTTATTATGTAAGATCTGTTTGGCTAGATTGATAAGAGTTTTGATAATTGCGGTCTGTATCCGTAGGGACATTCACTTTTGAGGTTTTCGATACAGGAATTGGTTGCAAGTCTTTTTTCTGAAGAAGTAATTAATTCATCTTTGTTAGAGTTCATGAGCACGTCTAGAAATGGAATGCTATAATTTGAGTTTAATTTATAAGTGAAGGTTAGTACGGACTTTGTTTGAAAATGATCATTTAGTTCTCTATTTCGTTATTATTGTCAGCTAGAATAAAGATCTCGTCGACGAATCTAACGTAATTGACGAGTTTTAATGGTAATAAATATTTTATTATCCATGTTGGACTTATAAAAGTTAAAAAAAAAGGTGGGCCCAATAGGTCTACATTGCTACCCCTATCGATTTGGATGTACATGTTGCCTTTATGATCATAAAAAGCGACCTAGGTTGTAATATTTTTTTTAAAGATTGCAAGGTTGATTTTCAGTGGAGGGGAAGATGGATTATTGCATATAGTGGCCATGACCATATCAATAGTTTCGCGAACTGGGGAGTTTGTAAAAAAGTTTTCTACGTCTAATGAGGCGACTATTATGTTATTAACTTGTGTAGTTTTGCGAATTTGTATAAGTTCGTCGGTAGAATTTACGCTGTATTGGGTTTCTAGATAAGGAATTATAAGTTAATTGATTAGTTTGGTTAATTTACAAATAGGAGTTGTACATTTTGAGATAATGGTACAGATGGTATAGTTGGTTTATGGGTTTTTACATTACCATACAAGTATCCGAGTTTATAATCACCGATTATTTTAGGGAGTTTCTGATTGTTTATTATAGAATTTTTCGCAATTATGAGTTCATTGACTTCAATTTTTAGTTGTTTTAAAAGATTTCTATTCATTTTTAAAACATTTTGTACGGTCATCTAAAATGCGTTCTAGTTTTACAAAATAATCAGTTTGTTAAGTAGTACATATGTGTTAGCTTTGTCGCTTATTCTAAGGATAAGTTTTGGGTAATTTTTAAAAGTATTAGCTGCTTTTTCCCGTTTATAAGGTATTAGCGGGGATACCCGGCATTACCTGGATATTTAGAGGTGTGTATGTAGAAAGGGGGTCCTGTTTTAATATTATAGAAAAACACGATGTTAAAAAAAAATTGGAAACACCAAAACAAAGCAAAACCGCGAACAAACGTAAAGAAAAAGGCGTAAAAGAGGAAAAAAAGTGTAGGTAGAAAGACAGGCTCGAACGGAAGCATCGAAGC
>NC_136486.1:52378746-52381246 GCF_053919585.1 Euprymna scolopes | reverse complement strand
AGTAGATATGATTCATTGAAAATCTTTACAAAAACATACCGCGTAATAATTTACACAAAAATATAAACGACAGCAATTGTCTTATTATAATGCTAAGCTACTAAACAGGATATTCTTGAAGTAAAGTAAATCAAAGCGTTTAATCCGAACGTATCGTTTTAATAGATCAACATTTAGGATTAGCAAAATCAAGCAAGCAAAAAAAAAAGCACTTGAGTTATGTAAAATCAGTAAAGCTGAGAAAATGCGCATGCGTGTTTTTGTTCATTGTAGTGTTTCAGTCGTACACGCGTGGAATAAATCAAGCAAAAAAGTATCAACAATTATTTTCAGCCATTCTCACACGCTGTAGAATAAAAAGTATTTAACTTCCTACGGATCACCACAAGGCAACTAATGACAATAGAAAGTAGTATGCATACAATGAAAATATTTTATTTAAAGAAACCTTCCTATCCAGTGTTGTGCGTGCCAAACTTTATCTTACAAAGAGCTCGCGTTGCAAAGCTAAAAATGGAGGCCATTAAAGTTAATTGTTTCATATACAAGTCAAAATAATATATCAAATTACACTGGTCAACAAATTTTTATTTTTTTTCTTTGGCAGACCATCTAGGAGTGTTTTCTGGGGTTTTGAAGGTCGCTGATTACGAATATAACATTGGTTTAGCCAGATTGGCTCTAGTTTAGAAGATACTGATAGCCCCAAATAAGCCTAAACTGCTAAAATTCTCCCTGAAATACTTCAATATAGAAGCAGTAAATAATAATTTTCTGATATTATTGAATCATTATAATGATTATGTATATATTGAAGTATTTCAGAGAGAATTTTTATATAATTATTCATATAGGGAGAATTTTTATATAATTATATACTGTAATTACTTAATAACATGTTCCATAAATATAGTTGCAGTATAAATTAAACAGTAATTAAGAATTTTCTTTTTAATTCCACAGTTGAAAATGAGTTCCAGAGAGAAAATGAGTTCTTCTAGAAGATGTGGCAGATATGAACCGGATGTCTTTTGTTACATCTGTGGATAGTATATGATGGCACAACAAAAGAGGAATATTAAAGACTTTGTCAAGAGGGCGTACAAAGCATACTTCGATATGATACTTGGTGACCAAGACAAGTCTTGGGCCCCACATATGGTGTGCGAAACCTGTGTAGAAAGTCTCCGCGGTTGGACCAACGGTAAGCTGAAGTTGAAGTTTGCTGTACCAATGGTGTGGAGAGAGCCCAACAATCATTTTGATGACTGCTACTTCTGTCTCAATGACATAACGGGGTTTAACAAGCACAAGAAAGCAAATTTGCAGTATCCGAGCCTGGATTCTGCTATCCGTCCTGTTGCGCACTCTAAGGATCTACCTGTGCCTGTTTTCACCAGTTTGCCTGAAATCGATGAAACCAAAGAGATTCCAGCTGATCTTTCAATATCAAGTGATGATAGATGTAGTGACTATGAAGAACCCTCAAATGGCCCTCAGCTTTTAAATCAATCTGAACTCAATGACCTAGTGCGAGACCTTTGTTTGTCGAAGGAGCAGTCTGAAGTTCTTGCATCACGACTCCAAGAGAAAAACATTCTTGATTCTGGCACAAAAGTAACATACTATAGGACAAGGGAAGGCAGCTTGCTTCGTTTCTTTTCTAAAGAAGACGACCTGGTCTTTTGTAATGACGTTTCTGCACTTCTTAACTCCATGGGGATCTCATCATATGACCCAGCAGATTGGCGTCTCTTCATAGATAGCTCGAAAGCAAGTCTAAAAATTGTACTTTTGCACAATGGCAATAAGTTTGCTCCTGTACCAATTGGCCATTCTACCAA
Organism: Euprymna scolopes; assembly: GCF_053919585.1. Taxonomy (NCBI): domain Eukaryota; kingdom Metazoa; phylum Mollusca; class Cephalopoda; order Sepiida; family Sepiolidae; genus Euprymna; species Euprymna scolopes. The sequence continues at coordinate 52,379,402 of NC_136486.1, read as the reverse complement.
GATGAAAGAAGAGTATGATGCTATCAAATTTGTTCTTGAAAAGCTGAATTACAACACTCATAAATGGCTGATTTGTGTGGACTTGAAAATGGTGAATTTTCTGCTTGGTCAGCAAAGTGGGTACACAAAGTGTCCCTGCTTTCTTTCTTTGTGGGATAGCAGAGCAAGAATCCAGCACTGGAGAAGGGAGACCTGGCCAGAACGAGAAAGTCTCGAAGTCGGCACAGCCAACGTAATCAATGAGCCTTTGGTACCCAGGGATAGAATCATCTTCCCTCCATTGCACATAAAACTAGGGCTCATGAAGCAGTTTGTTAAGGCGTTGAACAAGGATGGGGATTGCTTCAAGTACATATGCAGGCAATTTCCAGGTCTTTCCATCGAAAAAGCTAAAGGTGGCATCTTCGATGGACCTCAGATTCGGACGCTCATGAGGGATTCTGACTTCACTAATCATATGAACACGGTTGAGTTAAATGTTTGGGTGTCCTTCACAGATGTAGTGACTTTTTGGGAAATCACAAAGCTGACAATTACAAGCAATTGGTTCGTAAGATGCTTACTGCACACGGAAAACTAGGGGCAAATATGAGCATTAAAGTTCATGTCTTGTTTAGCCACCTCGACAGATTTCCTGGTAATCTTGGTGATTACAG
>NC_136486.1:52336246-52368746 GCF_053919585.1 Euprymna scolopes | reverse complement strand
ATGAAATCTATGTCCATTTCCGGCTATGTGTTTATGACACTTTGCATCCACTCTGCGCAGCTAGTCTCTTTCTGTTTCTGTAATTACAAGAGGAATCTTTTCCATAAATTCTTGAGTGTAACATGTTTTTTTTTTTTACTGATAAACACCTTATTTAATCAATCCCCATTAGATAAAAAATATATTTAGACGACTCGGGGGACGGTTGAAGCCGTAGATTGTCAGCAAATCTGGACATGATCAGTTCACCAAAATGTATCGGTGAACGTCCATTGAATTCATGGCGGTATGTGTTGGAGGTCTATCCTTCTACAAGCACATGCGTTGGATTGGAATGAGATACTGTTTTAATTGATTCCAAAATTAATTATTAATTATTTTAATATTACGTTCTTAGCCAGTACTAAAATTTATAGCAATGTCTTCAAATATGTAAGAGAATATGAGTTGTGTTTCCTCTGTATCAAAATTTACTGTAATTTGTATGCTATAATGTGACTTTTTATGCAGTTTTTTAAGTTTTTTACACTAACTCAATAGCGACAATTCTTTTAATTAGTTGTGTACTCCCGGGGAAAATGTATTTATTTAGTCACTAAACAAATAAGGTTGTCATTTGTTTCGAAAACCTTGCGTGCAAAGTCAATCCCCTTCTCTTAGTCCGAATGCTGAATCTTTTGGCTGATGGCTCATCTGTATGAATGGGAGTAAGTGACCTCTTGTAAGATGTGCATTATGGAGAGAAAACTAATACTAAGGGTGGCAGAATATTTCCGAGCAGAGCATTCGCACATCTGAGAAAAGCTTCTCAAACGCACCCAATATATAAACACACGCACACACACACACACACACACATATATATATACACAAATACATACATAAATATATATGTATATAATATATATAAATATATATAGATACAGAGAGAGAGAGAGAGAGAGAGAGAGAGAGAGAGAGAGGGAGTGAGAGAACGATATGTGTGGGAAATCAAGTCGCAAAATCTATATATTGGTAAATATAGAATTGTTCATATATTTAATAAACGTATACAAACATTTAGTTGAGGGAAGAGGGGACTCTTTATACCAAGGTATTCTGGAGCCTAATGCTTCTCATCAGAAGAGTAGAGAAGATGCTCGGTAACAAAAAGGGGATGTGACGTCTAATGTTGTATTCATCAGGAACGAAATAAATCAATGATAATATTAATATTGTTAGGGGGATTATATCGAATTTTAAGACAAAGGATGAGTGTATTATATAAAATAAGATGTATAAAGGAGTATAGTGTCTCTACCATAGTTTTAAATAATGTAGGCAATGTATTTTTTAAACTCAAGGGCAGGAATAGGGGTGGATGAGTAGGTATCCTATTTTATCCGTATGTAAGATGTATAGATTCTATACAGGGGTTTTCTTATGGATAGATGCAGCGGAGATGACCACAACACATTGAGAGGGTGTATAATTCTAGGCGAAACAATATGATGATTGGGCAAAAGAAACGGTTATCCTAGCATTACTTATCAGAATACTATGGTAATAGTGTGATGTTCTAAGAATTAATGAGAGTCGTGGAGTGGATTACATAAGGCGTTGCGTACTAGAGTTCTAATTTACTGATAGAATGGAAGGGCCGAGGGGAGTTAATAGAGTAAATTATGATTTGGGTATGGGTGGTTATAGTTAAGGGTATAATAATAAAATAGTATATGTTAGATAATATGCAGTAATGATTCTAGGGTTGCCATATTATTAGGTGCATAGGAGGGTTGAAGTGCAAGTCAGAGGTATTGATAAAGGGGATACAATTTGATGGGGTGGTGGGATAATAGAGTATTGCTGTCACATTTGGGTTGGTGCATCTGCTACTAGTCTCTCGCTCCTATTCAAGGGTAAAAAGAGAGTCGCCAATCTGATGGGCCATGAACTGGTATCTAAGCTTCAGCCTCTGTCGCATCGACGAAATGTTGCGTCCCTCTGTCTGTTCTACAAGTATTTTAATGAGAAATGCTCTGGCGAACTGCAGACACTTGTCCCCTCGACAAACGCGAGAGTCAACTAAATCCCACCCCCACACAGTAGACATCCTTAGATGTAAAATATATTTCTACTCCAGTAATTTCTTCCCCAGAACTGCTAGACTCTGGAATTCCATTCCAGGTCCCTGCTTCCCCAACTGTACTGACATGCAGAAGTTCAAGTGTAACGTGAACCGACATATTGCAGCCCAAATCCCAACATAGTACCCGAGTAGTTGTTTCCCCTGATAGTAGCCACCTACACCAAAGTGGCAATGTGCCTTGTTTGGGGTGAAAATGTAAACGATTGACGCTTTACTCGTAGATTTCTAGTGATTTTCCGGACAAAAATTAAGGTTGTTATGCACTTTTATTTAACTACTATTTCTTTAAAAGAAATTGCTATGTATAGCTATTTACTAAATTAAGTAAAGCATTACTAAAACCTATTTCGTTTTATAATCTATCATTTAAAAAAAATAAAATATGTAGAGACCAGTAACAGCAATCAATGCAAATATAAATACATTTTAATATCCGAGTATGTAGAAGTTAATGCGTTTTCAGAAATTTACATTCATATTCTGTGTCCAGTAAGGTTTGCAGAATACACGTCATGTATAATTTTGCTAAATATTATGCTATTTTGCTTCACAGTAGAAACGAACTATGGCGTAGGAGTCTAATATTACTTGTGCAACAAGTACAAGTATCTGTTTAACGATATATATATATATATATATATATATATATATATATATATATATATATATATATACAATGAGAAATATAGAAACAGTATTCCAACAAAATAGTGAAATAAAAATGGGCAAACCGTATTATGTGTTCATCAACGTTTACTCTTAATTTCGAGACTTTCTCTAGATGAATGACATTAAGAAACAAACAGATACCAGTACAAAATATTTGAAAATATTTCACGTGCAAATTGTGACGCTGCTCTATTTCAGAAAAACGTAAAAAGACGTTGGAAATTAAAAAAAGGAGGGAGAGGGGGGATTGCGCTGTTAAAGTGAGGGAAATTTTAGTGACGTCATATAGTCGTTAATGTAATTGTAACATATGAACGCAGTTAATATTCTCACTGGAGAGAAATATATCTGTTGAAATTCAAGTATAGCTTTGTAACAGAAATGAAATGAGTGTTATGTAATTTATTGATTGAGATTATATCTATTAATTATTATAGGCGATGTTTGAATTGTGTGAGAGGTTGACCCTCAGTACAAAAGCAGCCTACAAAAAATGGACTGTGATTTGTGAAAGTATGATAGGTTATGAAAAGGAGGGAGTGTAAATAAGGGATAGGTTTGTATACTCCAAAATTTTACCCCAAGAAAAATATGATGAAAGTAAAAATAATTTTCGCGAAAATATAGTTTTTTATATCAACTTTGTTTCCATTCGTAGCCAAGAGTGACTAACCAAATGGTGTTTCCTTACATTACAAAGAGAAAATGTTGTATATATATATATATATATATATATATATATATATATATATATATATATAATATAAATATACAAGAAATAAATGTTACCATAGTAAATAAACGTTACTTTTATTACTTGTATTTTTAAGTAGTTTGTAAAAAAAAAATATATAATTCACGAACTGGTTAAAAAAAGTCAAAATGGCAGCGACTTTGAAATGGAGAGCCCCGTTTTCAATTTGAAGGAAGGGGCACCTGAGCATTCTGTCTTAAGAGAGTTCCGTCAACGTAAGGAATATTTATAAACATATTTTAATGTTTTCCGTTATTTTATGCTTGAGGAATATTCGATTAAGGACAGTGTAGTGTATATAAAAATTCATTTAAGTAGTTATCGCCTCAATTTTTTTTTAATTTCGGTTCGCTGAAATTATTTCAAGTAAAGTACATTAAAAACTATTTCAAAACAAAAAAAATGAACTGAATTTTTATTGACTATGGTAACATTTATTTCTTGAATATTTATTTTTTCGGGTAGTCGTTTGTTGGCTTTTCTGCTAAAGACTCTGACGAACTAATATCGACGAAATATCGAAAAACAAAGAAACAAAAACCGTTTTGAAAAAAATTGAAGCTTTACTTACTTCAGTAAAATAATCTGAAACAGCAAAATTGGATATTAAAGAAAAGAAACACGTAATTACTTTAGTTTTTGAAAGCAAAAAATCGATATAAATAGGAATAAGACACTGGCGCCCTTTTCAAGCAGAACAGTTTCGTTTAAATTTTACAGTATTGAACGGTTTAGTATTGCGCCCGCGGATTCAGGGTTGTACTATTGCAATGTAAAGAACACACAGAAAGGGCTGTAATCAACTGAATTCCTTCTAGTACACTGACAAAAAAGCTTAAACAGATATATATAACTATATAACTATATATATATATATATATATATATATATATATATATATATATATATATAAAGGTGATTTAAATGTTTTTAAAGGGAGACGTAATCACATGAGCAGGATTTTTCCTTCATTTGACACGTTAACAAGTAACGATCTTATATTTTATTATTTATCTATTTTTTCTTTTTTTAGAAAGAGTGTCACATGCAAGTGCAGACGGGAAAAAAGAGTTATGCAAAATTTGTGTCGGAAATTGTCTAAAGTTCTGACTTTTTATTTTTTGGCTTTCACTTTAAGAACGTGAATATATGAGGTGAATTTATTCGAAACAATATGATTCAACTAAAAAAAAAAGCTAACCTGAATTAAGATTAAAGTTAAGGTTTACTTGTGGACCCTCGCCCCTTGTAATAAATCTTGTTACACTTTGTGACATATTTATATTGTTCTGAGGTAGGATCGAACGAACACCCAATAATTTTATTATACCATATTTCTTCAAACGGAAACATAATTATAAAAGTATACTTATGCAAAAAGATATGAAAATCTTTGTTAAAGTTAGTTCCATATTTCCTTGGAGTCCAGGCGCGAAGACAGACTCCACAATTTTATTATACCATCCCTATTTAAGTTGAAACATACTTATCAAAGCATTCTCATGTACATCAGTATCAAACCCCCTTGTAAACGTTTTTTTTCTTCAATTTTTATATCCATACTTTGGGCTTCAGGCGCAAACGCGAACCCCCAATTTTATGAACAACCGTTCTGCGAGATCAAATATACCCATTCCTGATCCTCGATACATCTTCTATCTATGTAATCAGTTTTTTTTAAATAGCCAACCATATAGGGGCCTATTCGTGACCACACACACACACACAGCCGTTCAGTTTTATATATATATATATATATATATATATATATATATATATATATATATATATATATTTGGGGAATCATCAGTGCAGGGTGTCACGATTTCAACGAACCGGTAAATGCGAATCCGGCCACAAACAAATCTCTAACTCCATTAGCAAAGAACTTTATACATATATATATATATATATATATATATATATATATATATATATATATATATATATATATTCATCATCATCACAGCGTAGAATTTAGCAAAATGATGGATCTGATTTTGTTTGCAAAAGTAGTTGATGAAATTATGAAGTCATTGATCTTACTCGGTAACAAATAGTGAAGGAGGAGGAATATGGTGCGGAAAAAGGTGATTTCACGTGGACGGATAATATCGTGAAGAGTAAAATATCCCATAACGGTAAAATCCGAAAATTTACATCCCAAAAAATTGGTTAAGTTTCCATTTCCACAAGGAAATACAATGGAATTGTGTAATTAGAAGATGGTCCAAAGTAATCGAAAACGCAGAAATCCGTAGAATAATTCAGAAATGGGGGCAAGGAAAAGACGTGCGTAGAAAAAGAATTTAAATCGACTGTCAAGGCTAGGCTAATATTGGGAGAATGAGTAGAGAAGAAGAGAAAACAATGAATGCAGATTGACTTAATATAAGAATAGAAAGGATAATGTCAATATGACCCACACAAGATGACGTTTAAACGGCTCCAAAAATTTAAAGCATAAAAGCGGGCAACTGAAATATAAAAGTTAATATTTACGAATTGATTTATCAGCAGGAGTTATTAAAGGAAGCAAATGAATTGATGAAAACTGGTATACATACACATGTGTATGCATAGATACATATATATGAATACATACACTTACATATATACATACATATATATACACAAAACAAACACACCCACATATACACATACATATATACGTGTATATATATATATATATATATATATATACATACCTATGAGTAAATAGATGAGTGAATAAGTAAATAAATATAGAGTTTGAACAAAATCAAGGGGAGAGGATGGTCGGTATATACAATTTCTTGAATAAGGCAAATAAGTATGTAATATTGCCTCCTGTATCAGATAACACGCTATGTGATATACGTATATCTGTACGTGATGTTGCCAAGCTAATCAAAAACCTTGATTCCAGTAAAGCAACTGGCCCTGACGGTATTTCAATTATAGTACTCAAAAAACTTCAACCTGAAGTAGCGCCCATACTTACAAAACTGTTTAAACGTTGTCTTTAGGAGAATAGTTTCCCATCTCCCTAGAAAATTTCATCAGTATGCTCTGTATTTAAGAATTCAGGTGATCGCTCATCCCCCTCTTAATACAGGCCAATAAGTCTCCTGTGCGTCATGAGTAAGTTGCTGGAATTTGTGTTAAATACAGAAGTAATCAACCATCTCAACAAAAATAACCTTCTTAGTGACACTCAATATGATTTCCGTTCTGCAAGATCTACAGCAGATGTGCTTACAGTTATATCTCATAGGATTAGTAAAATCTCTCGACGGAGGCAACCTTTCTAGGGCAATTGCTCTTGACATATCTAAGGCCTTTGATAGGGTATGGCATAAAGGTTTACTTCATAAGATATCTAGCTATGGTATTGCTGGAAATGTCTTCTCAATTATTAAACCATTTCTTTCTGATAGGTTCATAAGAGTAGTAGTTGAGGGGCAAAAATCAGAAGCTCACAGTATTAATGCCGGTGTCCCCCAGTGGTCCATCCTGGGCCCAACTCTTTTCCTGATCTACATTAATGATCTTCCAAATCACATGCTTACATCATTTGTGGACATTTATGCTGACGACACTACCATTTATGGTAGCACATCTAAGAAAGTAAACGACCAAGTTCTCTCCAATTCTCTCTCCTCTGATCTTGAGCACGTAGTACAATGGGGTAAAGAATGGCTGGTTACTTTTAATGCATCTAAAACCAAGCTTCTCTCTTTACATCATCAACATTCTGATCCACATCTGGCATTAATTGAAATGAATGGCCCTCGTCTTCAGGAGGCCTCAAGTTTTGACAAGCTTCTTGGCTTGACTATTACTCCTGATCTTAAATGGAACACGTACATCAAATCTGTTGCCAAGGTCGCTGGAAATATAGTGGGATCTTTCTATCGATCCGGTAGATATCTCACTGCTTATGCTATTCTCTATCTATATAAGAGCCAGGTACGTCCAAGGATGGAATACTGTTGCCACATCTAGGCAGGAACTGCTAGAAAGGACTTGTCCTGCCTTGATAGAGTTCAAAATAGACTTCGTAGCTTCGTAGGAGATGTCCTTTTCTCCTCCTTGCAACCTCTATCTCACAGAAGAGATATTGCGAGTTTGTCTCTGATGTATCGTTATTTTCATAGAAAATGTTCGACTGAGCTTCAATCTATGGTCCCCCCTCGCCAAACTTTCACAAGAAACACTCGTCTAGCTGTAAACACTATCAATAATTCCCCCCACTCTTTATCTGTGCATAAACCTAAAGTAGATTCCATGAACAAAGCTTCTTTCTTAGAACTGCACGCCTGTGGAATTGTCTTCACTTTTTCCTGCTTTCCGGCTGACTACAATATGGTTGTGTTCAAGTCTAACGTAAATAAGTTCTTGATGAGCCGTTCCATATAAGTTATCAAACTTAACAAATTTTCATTACTAATGATTACTATATTGTCCAATTTCTACTGTACACCCTTTAACCCTTATCCTTGAGTGGCCTCTGGGCCTTGATAATGTGGTGATGCCTATGTAAAAAAAAGTTAATGCACATAGTAAAATATAAGTTAACATACATGCAGAATATAAATATGTAGGTAGATGGATATATTTGATTGACAGGTATATTTAAACACTAAAACGCATATTTCAGATGTAAAACCGGCCAAAAAAGAAGAAATAAAGAATTGCAATATAAGTTACCTAGTAATAAAATGCTAAGAAAGTGTGTAGAAAAAAACGATAATGTCATAGAAAAATTTATATATCTGAAAGTTTAAATAAATAGCTATGTAATTTCAAATTTAGCATATATAAATTTGTACTTACTTTTGCAGAAGGATATCAGTGCGTTTTTAGAGTTTACTATATTGCTGCTTTGAGGGAAACTAATTATACAGCTTCGGTTGTGCAGAGTATATATATATATATATATATATATATATATATATATATATATATATATATACATATATATATATATATATATATATATATATATATATATATAAAGCTGAACGTCTGTGTGCGTGTCTGGTCACCAATAGGCTCCTATATGCTTGACTATTATAGAAAACTGATAACATATAATTATAGAAGATGTATCGAGACACAGGAATGTGTATGCTTGATCTGGCATAATTATGATTCATTAACATTGTGGGGTCTTCGTGCGCGCCTTGTTCACAAAGTATGGGAATTTAAAAAAAAAACGTTTACACCTGTTTTTTATATAGATGTACATAATAATACTTTGATAAGTATGTTTTAACTGTAATAGGGATGGTATAATAACATTGTGGGATCTGCCTTCGCGCCTGGGGCCAATAGAATGGAAATAGGCACAAACTTTAATAAAGACTTTTCATAACTATCCGCGTCAGTATACTTTGATAATTATGCTTCAGTTTGAAAAAATATGGTATAATAAAATTATGGGGTGTTCATTCGCTCCTGACCTCCATAGAATGGAAATATGTCACAAAGTTTAACAAAGTTTTTTAATATAGATCCACAGAATATTGTGATGTGTTTCAGTGTGAACATATATGGTATAATACATTATGGGGGGTTCTCTGTTATTTTTATTTCATCATATTTTGCTTTGGTTTTGATACCCCCAAATTCGAAGCCATCTCTTTACAGCCCTTCCTTTTTATAACATATCATACTTTCATGAATCAGAGTCCATTTTCTGTAGGCTGTGTTTGAACCCAGTCCATTTTCTGTAGGCTGTTTTTGAACACAGTCCACACACACACACACACGCGCGCGCACCCACACACACACCCACACACGCACACACACACACACATATATATATATATAGATATATATATATATATATATATATATATATATATATATATATATATATATATAAGCCACGGTAGCTAGACTGTTACTGTTAGAAGAAAATGAGGTGAAAAAACGGAAACGTCTTAGTCGCCGCCGCGCCGAACGAGATTACGACATCGAAGAACTTCAAAATAATCGCACGGCTTATAATGACTTTGCAAAAATATCGACGGAAGAGTTGCCTCTCCTTGTAAAACACACAGCCCAGTTGATGGTAACGAATTAATGTTTTCGTTTCGTGCCATTTTTTTTTTAATTTTTCGGCCGAGAGACCGATCTTACTAAATATACCAATATTGTCAATTTCTCTCAAAAGTGTCGCGAGACATACAAAGATATATGCATTTACACACACACAAACATACACACACACACACACACTTACAGACAGGTGAGATTTAAATACAATATATCATATTTTATACAGAAAGATTCCTGAACTTTCTTGAAGGACCGCAGTAATGTATTATAAATACCTTGTGTGATAAATATCATTTAAAGACGATGAGATTTGATTCTTAAATCCTGATAGGGTAACTAAGGTAGAAATAGTCAACTTGATACTGTCCTTATATTTCGGCCAGAAGTAAAAATCATCCGTCTACAAGTGTTTCTTGATAATCATTTTTTTTTTCGATATAGACATGGGAATTACAGTTTTTTTTCTCATATAAAAAACACTATTAAGTTACAGTTTACTTAATATTGGATATCATTGGAGGCGATTTTAATAAAAAGTGAGATGCAAATTGCTTAACACCTGTACCATGCTATGGCTAATGTAATTAGGGCATGCTACTGCAACGGATTAAAACTAAGTAATGGGCGTTAGCATTCCGTAGATATTTTCCCGCTCGGCATATACATTCACGACAATATGCACATTAAAAATGTTGCGTTTTACTTCGATCAAAACGTCATGAGAGAAAAGGTTAAATAATTGATAATATATACATTAATGAGTAAACAATAACAATAAAATTTATATATGTATATATATAATATATATTCATTAATATGTATACATGCATATATACGCATATATATATATATATATATATATTTATATATAAGGTTATGAAAATATGTATCGAAATTAAGCTACACAAATTTTTCTGCGTTTCATCCTCGTGAGAATACGCCAGACTTATCTATTAGTAATATATATATATATATATATATATATATATATATACATACATATATATATATATTACTACTAATTAGTAATATAATAATATACATGTTGTTCTACAACGTTTTTTATTATTATTCTCTTACTTTCCTATTTCAATAACCGAACTTGAAAAGATGTCAACTTTTATGTTTAATGAGTTAAATTTTTGCACCAACATTTTCCGTTGATATCTCGTTTTTAATGTCGTCTGGTAAAGCTATTTTCTTTTGGCTAACCGTTTCGCCATGTTTCGCTGTCTCCCATATCTTGCCGGGACATAACGAACAACATTCACTGAAAAACTGCTCTTCCCTTGCATAGGTACCAAATAATATTTATATTATATAAAAACAATTCAAGTTACGGTAACATAAAACAGTTCCTGCTTATTTCCCGAAGGAAACATAGACAGGAAATAAACAAATATCGGCATAGTATCGCTTTCATTCTGATACAACACCGTATTATGTTTTTCTTTAATATTTACATTCTAGTTTATAAGTGTAATTGTTTCTGTGCTTTGTCGATTAGACGTGTGTCCAGGATTATTACTAGACCTTCTTATGAATTTAATTATCTTTGTTTTACGTAATTATCCCTTGCATTTCCTTAAATTTATTTTTTTATATTTCTTCTGGGTGTAATTGATAAGGAGTCGTGGTGTAAATTACGTTTATTTTCCATTTAGAATACAGATTTATTCTAATGATTTAACAGCAGGTATCTTTTTTAGGTATATAATATTATAAAATAATACCATAATAGTTATTTAAATAAATAAATACATAGAGAAAAATAATGAAGGAAAGACGGGAATTGAATCCTTTAGCGCCCGCCTTTTTTTGTGTATCTCCTCCCTTCCTCTGTAAGCAAACAAATACATCATTTTCTTGCTCCAACATCTGTTACTTTTCGTTAAATAAGTCATTTCCTTTACACATATCTATTCACATGGAATTTACCTATTCGTACACAGACGTACACACACATTTACACACAAACACACACACATATACACACACACACGCACGAAAACACCAACAAACACACACACAATAGCAGTGACGTCAAAACGAGTTGTATGTTTGGCACTTTCTCCAGTTTGATTATCCTCTGACGACGCGTCACGACGTCAACGTTTGCCAAATCACTCTAAATTTGGCACTCTGTGACCTTTGGAGGCTCCCTGAACACGCTTATTGCCAATTGTACGCCTCGTCATGGCGGATTTTTTCCATCGATCGAAGTAAGTCGTTCCAGCGTATTATAGAAGGTAATCCGCTACGCATAAAAAAAGGTAAATATCGGTACATTTCCCATCAAACATTTGTGATGAATTCAGAAGATTCATTTTGTATAGAAATGTAAGCCCATGAAAATAATTAAGAATTTTTATTTACTGCACCTGTGCTCCTCCTGCATATTACGGCTTACCAAATCTATATATAAACAGAATGACACAGACTTAGATAAAATTATAGTGCTTATTTTCCTTGTGTAATAGATTCAACAGTCACACAATTCAGAGGGAAAATTTTGAATTACGTGTTTTGTCGCGATTTGATTTTTATTTAATACAAGTTTAGAATTGAATTTAAAATAAATCCTTTGAAATTCTCATACTGCTATTATTTCCTTGAAAATTTCAGCTTGTGGTAAAAGTAGTATCTCCAATGTATATGTGCATAATCGTTTTTATTTTCTAAACAAATTCGTTATGACAGAGATATTTTTATTTTAATTTTGTCCTAATCTAGCGTGCTACTTTTTTGTGACCTTGATTTACTAATAGTCTGAGATCTTGTTATTAAAATAGTCATATTCATGAATGCTGAATAAACATTTGACGTGAAAATAATTTGGCATTTTTAAAAAATCGATATCTCGCACAACGGGCTGGTACGTATTCGAGGGTACTTTTATAGAGTACCATTTCGAGAGTGAGCCATGACAAAGAAAAATGTAGTTATTATTTACCTGATTCGGAATAGTTATCATTTTCAGCTTGATTCGTACAGCATGTTAGCTGATGTACCCGAGGATTATATTTACTGAAATCGAGAATCTTCCGTCCAAGCGTGAGAATTTTTACGGAATTTCGAACGTAATATATTTATATATCCATGTTAATACCGTTGCTTAAATTAATGAGTCCCGATCTCAACTCAGTATAGATCCCGATTGTATTAAAAAGTTACCCGTGTCTGACAAGCATCAGTTGGAAAAATGACCGACGTTACTTTGGCTTAATCTCTGTGTAAAAACACTCAATATGAGTAAAGTAATCCTAACTATTAAAATAATAATTAAAAAAATTCTCAATAATCCCAAACGTTAGGATAACCTCTTAAAACCATGTGCAATATATAGTAAGGAATTGCCAGGAAAAACAAGTGAAAAAATTTTGGATATGTAAAAAATTATAAAACCACACTACACATAATGTTGCAACTTGCATGAAGATTCTCCCAACGGAATCCGAAAGGCGAGACTAATTCTTTAAGAGAGAATGAAGGCAAAAATTAAATCGTATAAATTTGGATTGGAAATTTCAGCCTACACTTTTAATTATATATATATATATATATATATATATATATATATATATATATATATATATACATACATATATATACATATGTATATATATATATATATATATATATATATATATATATATATAAAATGTGTGCATGTGTGTGTGAAATTCTCGGTGTGTGTGCGCGAACATGGTCTATTATATATGTGGAGTGTCTATTATTTTCTGTCCTCTCTCTGTTGACGACGTCCATTCTGAGAGGCGAAGTCAACATACAGAATTGATGTTTCTCAATAAATTTCTGCTCTGTCAAGTGATGAATCATGTTTTCTTTTGTTCAAAACTATGTCATAACAAGAATAAAGACGAACCAGTTTATGACAACTGCTAATCATTTTATTTAATTTTTGAATAAGGAAAAATATAAAGCACCGTGGTAAAATAAAGAAAAGTATAATGGGTCTCCGAAGACGGGAGAGAATAATAGAATATTAGAGGAGGTCGATAGAAAATTGCTTGATGCAATTTGGGACGCTGGGATTGATAAAAAGCGTATGTCAAAAGTCATTGCTGAGCTGTCATGTCAAACATTCTAGGTTGATGGTTTAAACGTTTCTACTGGGTATTAAGATCGCTTCGCTTATTATAAAAAAAAAACATTCGTCCAGATGAAAGAGACATCCTCAAAGGACGAAAAATTTATATCAACCATCATTTTAAATTCGACTGGGACTTTGCGGATAATAACAAAGTCACGAACCACTATCAGAATAAAGATAGAAACTATTACTACTGCAGTGAACTAAAATAATATTTATCGGGAACACTCTCATTTATATTTTCAGTTCTGTTTTTTAAAGCTATTTTTTAATAATAATAATAATAATAATAATAAAAATAATAATACTAATAATAATGAAAATAATAATAATAATAAATATAATACTCATAATATTAATAATAATTATAATAATAATATTAATACTAGTATTCCCCTTCATAATATATATGTGTATGCGTGTATATATATATATATATATATATATATATATATATATATATTATACATTTATACAAAAAGCGGCTACATATGTGCATGCATAGTTCTGTAATTTCACGTTTCGACGAGTCACGGGTAGTCAAGTCTAGTATATATATATATATATATATATATATATATATATATATATATATATATATATATATATAATTTCGTTCTATGTTCTCTCTGACGTTGATTTTAAAAGCCTACATTTAAAGTTTCATGTTACGTTTTTTACAATACGTAACTACCAAAATCCTTTTTTTCTCTATCTAACTTTATTTTAACGAACTTAATTATATACTACATAATGCCAGCAACTGCTGAGGTCTAAATAATTGCACTCTGCTTTGGAAAACGGTCGTTTATTATTTATTTAATTTTTAAGGTTTTTCATGATATGATTGGTTTTATTTTACTATTAAGCTGAATTCTATATATTCATAGTATATAGATTCTGCTGAATTACGTAGAAGTTAAGAGGAAAACGTTATATTTTCATATATATATATATATATATATATATATATATATATATATATATATACATATATATGTGTGTGTGCGTGTGTGTGTGTGTGTGTGTGTGTGATAATATCTGTGTGTAAGCGAACATTCCCTACAAAACACCTCTCAGAAATTTTTGTGTATAGAATTGAAATTTGATATATACTTTATTTTCATCTACAGTACACCTTCAAGTACGCCGGTAAAAATTGCTGCTAAGAAGTCAAAATAAAAACAAACAGTTGATCGAGGCAAGGTAGATGGAATAAAACATTACATCTGTGGTTGACTTTGGCCATGCTAAAATTAGGCATTCTTAATTTCAAGTCGCTAAATGAATAACCTTTCATACCTATTTTTCTTAAGCTCAGAGGGTAACAATGCTGGAGAAATGAGTAAGGACTAAGCCTGGAATTTGCTTTATAATAACAAATTATATGTCAACATTAATCAAAACATTATATTTATGCATATTTAACGACGGAGCAACGTCGCGTCTTCGGCTAGTGTGTGCTTAAAGAGAGCTACTATAATCTCAATATATACTTAATAATACGTAAGAAATCCATCGCCCTCGCTTTTGTCTTAACTGATTACGGCATGGTTGTCTTCCAGTGTTATGTAAATCCGTATAGATGAGGCATTGTCTTTGATGACTATTTCATATTATATAATTTTCTGTCCATCCCGACTATTCTCTAGAAATTATTTTCATACTTATGATCTCCTTAATCCTTAAATCCAAGTTACGCTGGTCTTTTAAAATTAATGATTTCTTAGTTAGTTGGTTGGTTGTATTTTTTTTGTTTTTTTGTTTTACGGCATATCAACCCTTTTTGGGTTATTTAATGCCGGATCCGTATAGATGAGGCATTGTCTTTGATGACTATTTCATATTATATAATTTTCTGTCCATCCCGACTATTCTCTAGAAATTATTTTCATACTTATGATCTCCTTAATCCTTAAATCCAAGTTACCCTGGTCTTTTAAAATTAATGATTTCTTAGTTAGTTGGTTGGTTGTATTTTTTTTGTTCTTTTGTTTTACGGCATATCAACCCTTTTTGGGTTATTTAATGCCGGATCCAAGGATTTTGAAGAAAAATCTTTTAGTAGAATATATTTGTTGAGTGGACCTGGAGGCAATGGCAATTAAAGAGTGGCTCCACACTCCCCATTGTCCGCAACCTAGAGCCTCACCACTCGATATAGTTTAAGGTCATATCCACAACCGATTTCTTAGTAAAAATAAAGCTTTATAAGAATAAATGGTTTTTAATGTGGTGCAACATAATTTTGTTTGAAAGGGATTCAATCGATGTTCTTCTTTCCCGTCAAATTAACGATGCGACAATCTAATAGTTTATTCACGAATCTAATAAATAATTTATCAATCACATATGCGTTACAATGACTGCTAGATTAGACATGTAAAATTATCAATGATTCGGACTCAATTTTGGCATTGGTTTAGTGTCGATTTTGATGTTATTCCTCACTTGATGAATAATGAGGGATTGATTTATCTAGCTATTTCAGATATAGTAAGGTAGGAGATTGACTAATCGATGAAGTAATGATGAAAATATCATTTTAAGTATCGAAACGAGTTATTTGACGTGTGGACAGGTGCGCTATCCTTGATAAGCACGTGGTCATCTATGAGACCACTTCTACGTCTATAAGACGACCTAAATACATGTAAGTCTCATTGATTAACTTCGTGATGGTTCATATTTGTAGCATAAAATCTAATACTGACAAAGCAACTTATGTTTTATTGGCAGGATTTAAATTTGGTTGACATGCCAAACATGGAGTGCTTATATATATATATATATATATTAATATGATAGCGTATGGCTGTGTTTTGTAATAAATAATTTTACCAAGAATTCGTCGTATGTTTTGGGTTCCGTTTCAATTAATGCTGATAGCCCACCATTAACCTATTTTGTTTATAAATAATTTATCAAGAATTCTTAGTTGAAAAAACTATATATATATATATATATATATATATTTATATATGTATATATGTATATATATATATATATATATATATATATATATATATATATATATATATATGAATGATCAGTTTTGGTTTCAGCTTCGATTCAAGCTGATGCACCCAAATAATATGGATATATAAATTTTATTTCTGAAGTCGCAACTTTATAATATGTAAAAGTTGATAAAACATTAAATCTATAATTATTCATAAGAAATCACTAAGAATATCATATTTAGCGTAATTTACGAGCTACCAGCTTAGATAAATTCTTTTGTAGTTTTAACAAGAGTTAATATAACATCAGATCCTCTGCATTTACTGTGAAACTTTACAGAGTGCAACATCATTATAATACAGACGAATGAGCCCACTGTGGAATTTTCACAAGCCTCGATTAGATGTACTAATATTTTTAGGTAGGATAAAGATCTAACGTTTTATCAAGAATTCCTGGATATTTAGACGATGGTTTTGTAGTTTTCAGAGATATAATTACATAGATACTGCCATTAAAATTAATTATTAAACATAATAAAATGTGTTTAGAAATCCTCATTTAGTCAGCAGCTGATGTCGCGTATTTATAATTTAACTCATATTTTTATACATATTTTTTTTCTTTATAATCTTTACGGTTCCACTAACTAAATCGCTAGTTTGTTTCCATTTAAAACAGGTTGCGGGTTTTTATTTCTTCGTATATTTTATTTCAAATCACTTCTTCTTAGCGGTAATCTCGCGAGGTTTCCCGTCACTTCCACTGCGTTCTGCAATTGACATCTGGCGCAGACGCATCCATCAGGATTTTAACCGACGCAGTTTGTACCATCCTCTCGTCGTTTTTACTCTCCAAGGATTTGCTTCTAACGCGCGACTTCTACGTAAACAGGACGACATTTTTTTTTTCAATTTTTATTATTTATTTAATTTTATTTTTATTTTTTGTTGGCTGTTCATTTCTTGTCGCAACATTAAAACGTTATCCGTATAGAATTCCACCGTGACAATTTTGCTTCTTTAATGATAAAAAGAGAATAATTAAACGTGTAGGCGCAGCAACACGCGTGTACATAATGCACATGCAAACGTACACACTGGTATATGCAAATGCAAAGATACACACACGAATAAACATATAAAATAGCTGGACAGACATGTAAATGTGCAAGAAAGATCGCATATATGAACTTTGTCTATCTATACTAATATAAACAAAGGATGTCTGTCGCTCTAAATATCTCTTTGTAACATAGGTGAAAGGTTTCTCCGATAACTACAAGTTGCTCACCGTCTTTTCCATCGAGTGTGTGTGTGTGTGTGCGCGTGTGCAGTCAGCATTAACCCTAATCAGAGTTTAACCGGCTTCCACCGAAGGAGAATGTTTCATGGGAATATGAAATTCGCAAGCGGTCTCCGGCCGCATGTATATCCCCGTTAGGGGAGATGACGACGTTAAGTTTTTCAACTTTTTGCAGGGAGGTGTTGACGTCCTCCTACATACAACACATGGACTTCCCAAATTGGTCACCCATTTTAGTAATGATCAGGCTCAACGCTGCTTAACTTCGGTGATCAAACCTATGTAGAATCTATATGCTTACTCATCGTCGGGGCTAAGCATAGACAAAAGGACGGGTGTTAATGTAGATAAAATCCAGTTCTTTCCTGCATTCTGAATTGGAACGGAAGTAAAACTTGCCTCAGTCTGTGCAGATTTCAACCTCATGGTTCAATGGCAAAATTGCTGAATGCAAGGATTGGAACAAATTCCAAAGTCACGCATTTCAGAGTAGAGATTATTAGGATTATGACACCAAAATATGCTTTTCATTGTTTGGACTCTCGGGTTTATACATGACACAGTTTTACACAGTTAATCTACCGATAATCTGATAAAGTTAGACACAGTAAATTAACCGAGAATCACATCACTCTACATATAAGGTATATAAGATATCAAAATGCATTTTGCTTGACACGAAAATTGAAATCTAGTCTTAATCTGCATTGACATTTCTTGTTTCAACTTCTGACTTAAAATGAATATATACATATATATATATATATATATATATATATATATATATATATATATATATATATATATATGAAATAAAATGGAGGCGGAAGAAGCCCGCATAAATCGGGCGAAATGTTGAGTATCCAGGTCCTTCCACCTCCATTTTATTTCATATCGTCGGATTTAATCCAGCTCAACTATCATATATATATATATATATATATATATATATATATATATATATATATATATATATATATATATATATATATATATATATCCAGAGATGCTCACTATCCAGCTCCCATTTCCCACCTCTCGGGAGCTAGTCTCCTTTTCCCTTTCCCCTCTTCCCTCTCAGCATTAAAAAACGGCCTCATGCCTAAGTTGCTCTTGTGAAGAAGCAAATAAACACAACTCACCTCCTCTTCCCAAAGGGTTTGGCCTTCGGGCCAAGATCAAAGTGTAGTTTAGGTCCCGGCAGATGCTGCAAGCAAATTCCATTATCCTTGTGGCAATGAGTTTCTGGTCTATATTGGGGAATACCTGTATACCAAGAGACTCTCACTATACAGCTCCTATTTCTCACCTCTTCGAAAGATGATCCCCATTCCCCTTCCCCTAGCCTCTCCCCATTAAAAAAAACCTCATGCCTAATTTGCTCACGTGAGGAAGCAAATAAACACAACCAACCTCCCTCTTCACAGAGGGTTTGGCCTTCATGGCACGACCCAAGTGTAATATCTGTTCCGCCCTGCAATATCTGTTCCGATGCAAGCAAAGACCATATGTGGTGGCAACTCCATATATAAGACAATTGCTCGTGTTGCAATCAGTTATCGGTAAATGTAGGGGAAACCCTTCATACCACTTGCCACTATCCAGTTCCCCTATTCTCCGGGGAGGTGGTCTCTCTTTTCCCCAATCTCTCCACATAAAAAACAGTTTTGTGCCTAATTTACTCAGTGGGGAAACAAATAAATACATCCCCCACACACACGCGCCGGGGTTTGGCCTTCTGGCCAAGATAAAAATGTAGTATCTGATCCAGCAGATGCTGCAAGAAAAGACCGTTGCTCCTTTGGCAATGAGTTTCTGGTCCATGTAGGGACAGCTCTATATGTTAAGAGACTCTCACAATCCAGCTCCCATTTCCCGAATGCTGGTCCCCATTCCCCTTCCCCTCCGTTTCTCCACATTAACAAACGGCCTCATGCCTAATTTGTCTTTGTGGTGAAGCAAATAAACACAGCCTAACGTCTTTGCAACGGCTTTAGCAATACTTTTAATTTATATGTTCCAACTCCCCTTCCCTGTGAACGTTAAGCCGATATATATATATATATATATATATATATATATATATATATATATATATATATATATATACATATATATATATATATATATATATATGAAAATAATAGGAGTGGGAAATGAAATCACAGAAGTATATATTGGTGGATATAGATTGGTTCATTTATTCAATAAGGGAATACAATCGATTAGTTGGAGGATAGGAGGAACATTTCGAGCCTAATGCTTCTCATCAGAAGAGTAGAGAAGATGCTAGGTAACATAGTGGGTATGCGGCATCTAGCGTTGGATTCATTAGGAATGAAATAGATCAAAACAAATTAAAATTATAGCTGATGTTGGCGGGGGTTTCCAAATTCTAAATGAAGGAATATTATATATAGTGTAATGCAGAACGGTGGATAGATTATTTATCATAGTCTTAAGTGTATGTACTATATGTTTTAGGGTTAAAGTTGTGGCTAAACTGGGTGTTTGGGAGTTCTATTTTAACGACGTGTAAGGTGTCTATTATCTATGGAGATGCATTATATCCCCCAATAATCGATTGTATCCCCTTATTGAATAAATGAACCAATCTGTATCCACCAATATATAGTTCTGTGACTTTCATAGAATTGAGCTTGCTCTTTTCCTGTAACGCGCTATTCTCTCTCTTTCTCTCTCTCTCTCTCTCTCTCTCTCTCTATATATATATATATATATATATATTTATATATATATATATATATATATGTGTGTGTGTGTGTGTGTGTGTGTGTATATTCTGATTTATTAAAATCGCAATGAACTGTATAGTAATCAACAGACATTTTAGCTCATCACGGATCTTCAGTGTAGCTAGATGTGGGGAGGCATGTCATTCTGCGTTTCGACAACCGAACAGCAGATATATTTAGATAGACAAATAGTGGAGACAAGGAAATGGTAAGACAATATATTGTGCAAATGAAATATAAAAAGAGCGGGAATATAACTGACACAGTGCACTATCTTTCTAGGTTGATTGACAGGGAGCCATATAAGTAGATAGGCACTGCTGACGTCAATATACAGGATGAAAAAAACCGTCCATAGAAAAAGACATACAATGGAAATGAAAACACTAAAGGGCACTAAATAAAAAAAATCACATAGATATAAAACAATCGACATCATCAAATCAACATATTTCCTCGGCTGTCAAAGGGCAAGTGCGTGTAGCTTGTTCTAGATATATTCGTACGTGAGACTAACAGATACTGCTTGCGAAAATAGATATTTTTGGTACTTGTTCGTTCGTTTTCTAACGAAGGCTACGATTGTTGTCATCATTTGTATGCAATTCAATGTGTTTCCCCACAACTTCAGAAGACGCGTTTCATATCGATTTTAGCCAACATACGACATGCGCTGTGATTTCAGGGGCATTATGGTTAATTAGCCCTAACAGTTCTTACAATATTTATTATCGGAGGTTTTATTATACTACTCGCGTAGAAACACTTTTAACCAACACACAGAAACACGTACAAATATATATCATATAAACTCGCCTGCCTGTTTAAAAATACGTTGTATGTATGCATATATGTACATTATGTATGTATGTATATTTATATGTGTGTCTAAAGTGACGGATTTTCACGCGATCGGTATCGTTTGGAAGTTGACGCTTCGGACGACAAATATCGAAAAACTCCGTAAGAACATTAATTCCTTCACCCTCACCTGGCCACTTTTTTACAAGCAGGGGTCGATTTTGTCGGCGATATTTTCGAAATCCACCCCCTTTTTCCGATTGGCTAGCCTTAATTTGAACCTTTCGCCACTTCCGGTTTGGCGATAGACGTAACAGCAAAGACGTCACGTTTTTTTTCGCGGTACGAGTTTGAGCGTTCCTTTCTACTACAACTTTTTTTTTGCTATGTTTTTCTCAACACACACTTCCAAACACCTGGGTAATATACTCGAGCTGAGATCGAAACCAAAAACTTAAGAGAGTGCGCCAAGTATAAACATTAGACCAGCTTTACATGATCTTTACAAGGTGTTTTCATACCATCTTATTCTTAACATATAGAAACTCATATTTTTCGGATGCCCGTGTGCAGTCGTGAAACGGTTGAAAACAGAACAAAATCTGACGACTTTTATTTTGCTGCCTTTTTTTTCGTGATGAAAATTGTTTAGAAATTGTTCAACGTGTCCGATTGTCTTATTAGTACTCGCGCGAAAGAGAAGGACACAA
Source organism: Euprymna scolopes (assembly GCF_053919585.1). Lineage (NCBI taxonomy): Eukaryota > Metazoa > Mollusca > Cephalopoda > Sepiida > Sepiolidae > Euprymna > Euprymna scolopes. The sequence continues at coordinate 52,346,497 of NC_136486.1, read as the reverse complement.
AATGTTTTAAAACATAATAATAATAATAATAATAATAATAATAATAATAATAATAATAATAGAATAACAATACCAAAAACTTTCGCTGGCGAGGACTACTATTGACCGTAACCAGTTATAAAGTCCTTTTGAAATTTTCATATCTATTTTTCTCATTATGTACTGAATATTTGTTAATAAAACCTATATGAAATATGTTCCTTATCAAATTTTAAAGATTTTCTATTCTGAAAGAAGTTTAAAAAATTTAATCTAAAAAATTATTTTAAAATTTTTCTTTAATTTTTTTTTTTCATTTTCTCATTTTGCAGACCTGTATTAAAAAGAGGATTTGCAAAAATGAGTTGTGGTGTGAGGAGAAATACAAACTGACACAGAGAGAATATGCAGACCTGTAATAATACAAAGACAGGGTTGCAGAAATGAGTTGTAGTGTGAGGAAAAATGCAAATTGAAATAGAAAGAAGGAGAGTTTTAAAATATAATCTTAAAAACATAAGATACAAGTTAGAAAAGCATTTCACCCAAGGCATGAGAATTGTTAAACAAAACGTTTTTACTATAAGCTTTAAAAATAAACGTACAAGATTCAATTTGAAATTTATTTATCTTGAAATTGCACTTTTAACAAATTTACAAAGTAAGGTATAAAAATGTCATTTAAATTGAATCAAAAAATTACCTTAGATTTATGTTACGTAATGTCCATTTTGCTGCAATTTTAACACATTATCTTTCATCTAACAATTGATATAGATATAAAATTTTCAATGATTTTTTTAAAGTGCAACAGAATGCACATTACATAAAATACATCCAAGGTAATTTTTTTAATTCAATTTAAATTAAATTGTTATACCTTACTTTGTAAAATTTATAAAAGTGCACTTTGAAGATAAACACATTTCAAATTGAATCTCGTACCTTTATTTTTAAACCTACAGTAATAAAAAAACGTTTTGTTTTACAATTTTCATGCCTTGGATAGAAATGCTTTTCTAACTTGTATACAATATTTCTAGTCTGTAGATAAAAAATGAATATATAGGTTGAGAAGTGTCCTCATACACATTCTCATTTTTATAGATACACTAGCAAGTCCCCTGGCGTTGTCTGTTCGTAAAATGCGCATAAATATTATATGTTAAATAATACAGCATTATGTTTTTATTATGAAGAGAAATATCGTAAGTGGTAAACGTAACGTTAAATCCTTCCAAAAAGTGAGGTAAAAAACGAAAAGCAACTGAGACTTCCCCATACGCGTATTATGTTATTTTTTTCTAAACAGTTCACTTCTTGTAATAACAACATATTCGAGTTGAAATCCAAAGGAAAACTTAAAGAAAGTGAGTCAAGGACGATTGCCATTACGTCAGTTTTGCACACTAGTCTTTTAAAAGATACTCATTCTTAATAAAAATGATCTCTCGCGGTAACGATTCGCATATGTGCATTCTTCAAAGGGTTGAACAACTAGATAAAATACGATGACTCCAATCGTATAAAGTTTACAATTTTGACTACTTAGCAACACATGTTACAAGATTAAAATCGATATAAAAAGATTACACATGTCTGAATAACCTATATACTAAATTTTAAGCTTGTTAATCGAATATGTGATTGTGTATATAGGTTGGCATGTGTCCTCACACATACATCCATTCTCACTTTTATTAATGTATTAGTTAAGGGACGGCCGGCTTCGCCGGATCGTAAAATAGGCTAAAATATATTTTAATTCATCGGGATTTCGTATATGTTATTAGAGTCATGTATGTATGTACTTGCATGTGTGCATTTGTGTGTCTGTATGTATGTATATGTATGTGTATGTGTATATATATATATATATATATATATATATATATATATATGTGTCTATATATGTATATATAGTTTTTTTAAATGTTTTTATCTCTTTCTTTTTAATATAATAGACGCTCCATTTCATAAACTTAGCCCTTTATTTGTTTCTCTGACTCGTGTTTCTGGGACTTTCACGTGCATATTTAAGTTAACGAAATTATTAACGCTAACTTTCGCGCTTTTTGTCTGGGCCAGTTTGACCTTGCTTTTCATATTTAAACTTTCATCCTTTTTCTGTTTTTTAATTGTTTTTTTTTAATCTTACTTTACTTGATTCCCCCGGCCTTGGTAGGCGTGTTTTAAATATTCTCTCCAGTGCTTTTTCTGTGCACATTTGAACTTTTCTTTTAATGATTTGGAACTCATTCCATTTGTGATTTTTTTTCCAAGGAATTCTGCTTTTTGGATCATTTTTGACCATTTGGAACTTACCTGTTGGATTGGAAATTTTTAATTCTACCGTGTTTGGATTTTACCATTCTTGGATTTTTTACCCTTCACCGGAGTATCCATTCATGTGAAATTATTTTATCATTTCTCTTTTACCTCCTACTCCCCTTACCACACCCTTTATTTAACCAAGTAAGATCTGTGACTTACTTATAGTTTCACTAAATACTTTTACATGCAAAATCCCATCTCGCATTTTGCTAATTCCTGCCCTCTGATGAGAAGTAGAGTATTTCTTCGAAACTCCGCGGATTATGGACTATCCAATTATCTTGTGCTTCCTTTTTTAAAATTAAATATGTTTTTTACTCTTTTTCAAGATGTCTTTTCACATGTTTTATAAAGCATTTGTTCATATTATAAGCCCTATTTCCTTTTCGGTTTTATTGAGCTTTTACATCTGGTTGAGATTATTTTACTTGTAAATATTTACTCTTTAATATTTATAATATATTTTAAGTTTACCATTTTGATTACCTTGGTAAACTTATTGTAATTTTTGTTTCTTATATACATATATATATATATATATATATATATATATATACATATATATATATATATATATATATATATATATATATATATATATATATATATATACAGGAATGTAATATTTGTTTAATATTAACAATTTGAGATATAAAGAAGACTACTCCTCAATGCTTACACAATCATCCGTGAAATGAAAATTACTGTTGTCGGAAAATGAAAATCCAATCACCAAACAAACGCTATATATTTAAATATACACATCAGCCTACTCATTTTTTAGGTCTTATACTGCAGGATCTAAGTCTTGTCACCTCTGTACATCTGAAGCTATAACTATTATCACCTCCCCTCAAAATAGTAATATGACTCTAAAAACGAACTGATCTGCTATTGCAAGTTTCATTTAAATTGTATGGCAAGTTTCATTTAAATTGAAGAAACTTAATTACTTAATGAAGCCATGTTAGTAGACCATAATGGTCAAAAGGCGCAGGACATAAGATCATGCACGCGATTAACAAATAAATATATATGAAGAAATCAAATCATCTATGTATGGCGTATATTAACATAAAACGTATACAGAAAAAATAGCTAGTATATATTTTTTTTATTTATTGCTAACAAATTATTGAACCAAAAAATAAGATTATAGAATGTGCGACGTAATCAATTAATAGCAGATAAACCCTACAATAACAACGGTTTCATATAAAGAGAAACCTACTAAAGCTACTTTGTTTTACTGAGATTGCTGGTTGGAATGTGCACATTTTTGGTTGCATCGTGCACATAATTTGATAGGTAGAGCATAGTCGAACGCGTACATTATTACTGTGGGAGCGCAAATAAGGAATATCCACAGAACACGATATATAAACCGTGTTCAGCAAAAAATAAAACGAAAGGATTACTACGAAAAATCTGACAGAAAAAGGTTTTAAGAAAATAACCATGTAACATAAAGTCAGGTTTCAAGAGGTGAGCATGGGTTAAGACGAAACATAAAATAAAAAAAAATATGTGTAGGCAAAAACGCACGTACATTCCCATGAAAACAAAAAAAAATGAAATAACTCATAAGCAGTACAGGCCACAGGTTAAGAGAATGAAAAACTTTCAAAAAACGTATTATGATGATGCAAAATAAGCTAGTTAATGTTTACATATAAGCTTAGAACACATAAATTGTTATATGACAAAAATCTAGACGGAATATAACCAAAGCTGTGCATATATACAACAGAATAACAGAGATTGCAGTTAAATATTCCAAAATGCCGAAAGCCTGATAGTATGAAGCATTTATTTACAATAAAAATCGAGACAAATATACGCAAGAAATCCGCCACTTTATACTTTTATATAAATATATGACAAACTAACAATATTTGATAGATATAACATCTAGTATATATATATATATATATGTATATATATATACATATATATATATATATATATATATATATATATATATATATATATATATATATATATATATATATATATATATATATATATATATATAAGACAAAAGTGGCTCGCGCATTTTTGTATGTCCAAGAAAGTATTTTCTCGGCGGAGGGCGAGTGTGTTATTATTTTTTAGAACTTTTTCATATACTCCTTAGATTATAAATCTACGATTTGCGAACGCACGTCGTCTCTATATTTATTGTGATCGACTTTTATAAAATTCCCTCTATTCCGTCATATCGCGTGGTTGTGGCCTTTTTCGTATAAAAGCAAAACTAATCGAAGCAAAGTAGGCTGTACTGCTAGGACCGTTTGAACGCAATTAGCTTGGATCAATGTTGGCAAAACCGTTCAAATCAGAAAATTGCTATTAATTTGAGAGCTCTCCATTTTTCGCGGGAGCTGGGTTTCCCCAACATCGTGGCGAAACTAATAAATGAATCGGTGTAAAGCTGAAGTGACTGTCAGCAAATGCTCATACCTCCACCTGCGCGAATTCATTCTCTTAGCAAGTTATCTTTTTGATTGTCATCGTTGAATGTGGACGCTTTTCACTTCCTTTGACTTCAAAGCGGAGATGTCACGTTTTGTTTCACTTTCTTGTTGCCTTCTCGTCACGTGTTCGAGCATGCCTTTCTACTAACACTTTTTTCTTTTACACCTTCAAACACCCGGACAACACTTGCTACCCCTGCTAGTTTTTACATAATTCAATCCAAGACAAGGAAAGCGTTTAGGAAACAAACATAGACTCACTTACATGTTTATATAGATAGATGGCATTAAAAATCTCGGAGAATACGTCAAGCACTCTTTAGGATTTCTGATCCGTCATAGTTAAATTACAGGCCAGAAAAAACCTTAACGTTTTAATAACTAAATCTATTAACTAATTCGCCAGTATACGTAAGATTTCTCTTGATATTTGTTTTAAAAATGCTAAATCTTACTTTACATTTATTTCTAAGAACTAATTCTCAGTAAGAATGTATAAAACAATGATCATAATGTGTTGAGAATGACTTAGACTTCTTGACTATTACATATGAATAAATACCAACACCCATCATTATCTTTTATCTGACACAACCGCCATGTTTTATCGTTACATCAGAATCATTCAACTATACCGAGTAAATAATTGTTTCATACATAATTTATTTAAGTTTAAACTTCTGTAACTCATTTTATGTAATGTCTATAACTTTATAAACAAATCATTGATATTCTACAACAAATTGGCTCAATTATTGACGCATATATTTAAAAATTAAAAATTCCGTAATTTAATTTCCTAATACTTGTGATCTGTGTTAGTAATTGGATACATTTCAAGTAAGAAACGTATATAACGTGGATCTACAGAGATACCTAAGACGCAAAAGTTTGTCAAGGATACTTAATCTCCCATCTTATTTTGTATTAAATAATATACATTACACAAGCTAACAAGTATAAAATAGCTCTACTAATTTTCTATCAAAGAAGCGACAATTAGCAATTATATATATATATATATATATATATATTGATATAAATGTGAATAATTAAATGAGTATTTGCTTGGAGCGGTTGTCTACGTCATCAATATAAATATAAACATATTGGCAATAATTAAATCATGATTGAATTAAACGCATTAACATTGATATTGATTCATTTATCTAGAAAATAACGTGTTTGCCGAAATATTTTATATGTAAAAGATAAAAATGTGTTTTTTTGTTATTAAACTAGGAACGAACCTATAAAATTAAGTCGTGATATTACGATTCAAATAATAAGAAATTATAATAATTATGAAATATAATGAAATATGAGTTATTTGATAGATGTGTTTATAATGAAATAACCAGTCCAGACAATGTATCAAACTGATTATTTTAGTAAGAGGGGGGCAATAATATCGGTTAAATCATGAAAAATAATTGTCGAAATTAGTAACATGTCCAAAAATTATGAAAAATGAACAATGTTAGTTATTTGATTGGTGTGTTTGTAATAAAAAAACCCTAGCTGATGTATCAAAGTTTTTGCTTTAGTAAAAGGGGGGACGGAGATAATGTAAGTTTAAACATGAAACATAGTTGTCGGAATTAGTAACATATCCAACAATTATGAAAATGATGAAATGTGTGTTACTTGATTGGTGTGTTTGTAATGAGATAACCAGCCCAGATAATGTAGCAAAGTTATTATTTTAGTAAGAGGACGGGAATAATGTGGGGTTTTCATTAAAATGATTGTCGAAATTAGTAACATATCTAAGAATTATGAAAAATGATGAAATTTGAGTTACTTGGTCGGTGTGTTTGTAATGAAATGAGCAATATATGAAAGTTATTATTTTAATAAGAGGGGAGCGATAATGGGGGGGGTAAAGCATAAAAATTGTAGTCGAAATTAGTAACATGCCCAACAATTATGAAATATTATGAATTGTGAGTTTATTGGTGTGTTTATAATGAAAGAAAGAGCCAATACAGTGCATAAAAATTATTATTTTAGTAAGAGGGTGGCGATAATGTCGTTAACCCGAAAAAATGATTGTTGAAATTAGTAACATATTCTACAATTATGAAAAATGATGAAATGTGAGTTATTTATTAGTGTGTTTGTCATGAGATCACCATCCCAGACAATTCATCAAAGTTATTATTTTAGTAAGAGGACAGGGATAATATAGATTTCTTCATTAAAAATGATTGCCAAAATTAGTAACATATCCAAGAATTATGAAAAATAATGAAATGTGAGTTATTTGATTGGTGTGTTTATAATGAAATAACCAGCCCAGGCAATGTCTCATGGTTATAAGTTTAGTAAGAGGTGTGGGTGATAATGTGAAAAACTTATGTAAAATGATGGCCGCAATAAGCAATATATCAAAGAATTATGAAAAATGATGAAATGTTAGTTATTTGTTTGGTGTGTTGTAATAGCGGGTGTATCAACGTTTTTATTTTAGTAAGTGGAAGGACGGAGATAATATAAGGTAAATCATGAAAAATAGTTGTTGAAATTAGTAACATATCCAAGAAGTATTTAAAATGATAAAATGTGAGTTATTTGGAGGGTGTTTTTGTAATGGAATAACCAACCAAGACAATGTGTCAAAGTTATTATTAATGGAAGAGGGAGCGGCAATGTGAGTTAAATTATGAAAAAATGATTATCGAAATAAGTAACACATCGAAGATTTATGAAAGATGATTAAATTTGAGTTACTTGATTGGTGTGTTTGTAATGAAATAACCAGCCTAGTCAATCTATCAAAGTTATTATTTTAGTTATAAGGGGGTGATAATATAATGGAATAGAATAAAAAATGATTGTTGAAATTTATAACATATCCAAGAATTATGAAAATTGATGAAATTTCAATTACTTGATCGGTGTGTTTGTAATGAAATAACCAGCACAGACAATGTATCAAAGCGTTTATTTTAGTAAGAGGGGGCAATGATGTGGGTTTAAGCATACAAAATAATTGTTGAATTAGTAACATCTACAAGAATAATAAAAAATGATAAAATGTTAGTTATATGATGTGTGTGTTTGTAATGAAATAAACAGCCCAGGTCTGCTAGCAGCCACTGTAAAAGAGTAGTAAAAAATGCAAGAGAGTTATATGCCCAGTCTGTTAAATCCAAGGTAGCTGATCAGTGGATCCTACCAGTTTTGGCAAATAAAAAATAGGATCCTGAACAGAAGTGTGCGTTCCATCCCAACCATTATCAATGGACCAGAAGCCATCTCGTAAGCGTCAGACAAGGCCAAACTATTTGCCAAGAACTTTGCAGCTAATTCTAGCCTATGCGACGAAGGCCATCAACTCCCCATATTTCCTCCTATAACACAGAACAAGCTAGATAACATACAAATATCCGTGCATGAGGTCGCCAAGCTAATAAAGAGCCTAGATTCCAGTAAAGCAACTGGCCCTGATGGTATCCCAATTATAGTGTTAAAAAAGCTTCAACCAGAACTTGCTCCCATACTTACGAAACTATTTAAGCACTGCCTTAAGGAGAAATGCTATCCGACTCCCTGGAAGACCTGATCAGTTTGCCATGTATTTAAGAATTCAGGTGATAAGTCATCTCCCTCTCAATACAGACCTATAAGTCTCCTGTGTGTTATGAGTAAGTTGCTGGAATCCAAATTAGATAGAGAAATAGTCAACCACCTCAGCAGGAATAATCGTCTTAGTGACACACAATATGGTTTCCGCTCTGCAAGATCTACCACAGACGTGCTGACGGTTATATCCCACAGGATTAGTGAATCTCTTAACATATTGCTCTTGACATATCAAAGGCCTTCGACAAGGTAGGGCATAAGGATCTACTTCACAAGATTTCCAGCTACGGTATAACTGGAAATGTTTTCTCAATCATTAAATCATTTCTCTCCGATAGGTTCATAAGAGTAGTGGTAGATGGACAAAAATCGGAGGGCTGCAATATAAATGCTGGAGTCCCTCAGGGGTCCATCCTGGGCCCAACTCTCCTCCTGATCTACATCAATGACCTCCCTAAACACATAATTAAATCATTCGTTGACATCTATGCTGATGACACGACCATCTACGGCAACACATCAAAGGCTGTAAATGACAAAGTTCTCTCTGATTCTCTCTCCTCTGATCTCGAGCGCGTGGTTCAGTGGGGGAAGATGTGGCTGGTTACCTTTAATGCATCCAAAACCAAACTCCTGTCCTTACATTATCAACGCTCTGATCCCCATCTGGCATAAATTGTGATGGATGGCTCTCGTCTTGGTGAGGAGTCGTGTTTTGACAAGCTTCTGGGTTTGACTTTTACTCCTGATCTGAAATGGAACACGTGCATCAAGTCTGTTGCGAAGGTCGCTGGAAAGATGGTGCGATCGTTCTACCGCTCCAGAAGGTATCTCACTACTGATGCAAGTATCTATCTATATAAGAAGCTAAGTACGTCCAAGGATTAATACTCTTGCCATATCTGGGCAGGAGCTGCTAAAAACAGCCTATCCTGCCTTGACAGAGTACAAAATAGACTTCATGGCTTAGTGGGGGATGCCCTTTTCTCTACCCTGCAACCTCTCTCCCACAGAAGAGACGTTGCGAGCCTGTCCTTATTTTATCGTTATTTCCATGGCAGATGCTCGTCTGAACTCCAATCCCTGGTCCCGCCTCGCCAATCTTTCACGAAAAACACCCGTCTAGCTTAATCCACTGTGAAAAATTTCCCCCACTCTATATCTGTGCCTAAATCTAAACACGGATTCCATGAACAAAGCTTCTTTCTTAGAACTGCACGCCTGTGGAACTCTGTTCCGTCTGCCTGCTTCCCTCCGCACTACAACTTGGATGTCTTCAAGTCCAATGTTAATAAATTTCTAATGAACTGCCCCCTTAAGTAAACACTTCATCAAATCTCCACACTAACGGAATGTACTTGCAATAACCCTTATCCCTGAGTGGCTTCCGTGCCTTGATAAGTGGTGATCTCTGTGTAAAAAAAAATGTATCAAAGTTATTATTTTAATAGCGGGGCACGGAAATGTGGGTTGAATTATGAAAAAATGATTCTCGAATTTAGGAACATATCCAAGAATTATGGGATTAAACGAGATACGTCCAAATATATGCTAGCATATTACCCGGAGTCACTCGGGATTGAATGAGTGCATGCTAATGTATGCAAGCAGAATACACGGGCGCCTGGGAACGAATTAGATAGATGGAAATATATACTTGCAGAATACCTGGTGTTTCCTTGTATTGAATTAGATTGATTAAAATATATACTAACAGAACACCTTGCGTTGCACGGGACATAATGAAATGGGTGAGAATATATATTAGCAAAATATCTGGCGTCACCTGGGATTGAATGAGATAGGTGGAAATATATATTAGTACAATACCCTGCATCGCCCCGTATTGAATGAGATAAGAGGAAATATATGG
>NC_136486.1:52293746-52331246 GCF_053919585.1 Euprymna scolopes | reverse complement strand
GTTTTCCTGAGAAAAGCCTTACATATGTCTAGGACTACCTTTCTTCCCTCCCCTGCTTTGTTCAGTGATTGGTATACACGGTGCGAGATTACAGTTAGGATATCTTATGTCGAACGGGCTTGCTTAAATCCATATTGTTGATCGATCAGAAATTTAGCAGTTTTAAGGTGATGAACTGGAGGTTGATTTCTTAAGGACCCAAATATTTTGGTGAAAAGCGGGAGGAGGTTAATGGGGCGATAATTTAATGGGGCAATGCTTTCGCTAGAATTCTTGAAAACTGGTACGCCAGAAGCAGTTTTCCAGCAGTGGGGAAAACAAGATTATTTACGGCATATGTTGAAGAGTTTGTAGAGTTAATCTACTCAAGAAAGATCACTAGCATAATTTAACGTTTACACCAACAGTTAAAAATATATCGACGATATTCAACTAGCTGAACTGATAACTGAAGATGTTAAACGTAATTGTCTTCGTACGTGGATTCAAAAGACTGAAATTTTACGCAGACGTTTTACTCAATTGGAAAACGGGCCAAATGTGACACTACAAAATTTGGCAGAACACTGCTAGCGAGTGATTTACGTTAAGAAGGAGTAAAATCCTTGAAAAATACGTAAGAATACCTAATAAAAGTCAGAACCCTATTTCCAAGAGAAATTACAAAAGAAAAGACATTATACTTCACAGTGGACAGAAGAGACAATTTACTAAAAGTCAATGTTTATACTACGGCTATGTTATTGCCACCCGAATTCTTGCATGGCTTATAACATAATTGGATATAAAAGCTTCCATTGTAAAACACTTAAAATTAGTGCACAACACAGTAAACCACACAGAAAATACCATAAAACATATGGTGAACATATTAAACAAAAACGTTGTTTCAGTCAGATTTGTAATCAGATTTAATAATTAAAAATGTGCATACATGAAGAAAAGATGTTTTCTAACGGTAACGTATTGCAAAACAGACAGAGCGGTGATGTCGGCTTGGATCGAGCTTTAGAAAAATACGCAACTAGTATTAAAAAAACAAAACAATTGTATGTTCGTCGTATTGGGGGAACTTAATGAAGAACTTGAAAGCTTTATAACAAACCGGTATTCTATTAAAAGTTGATTTCAGTGAATATGCACTCCCTGCCAATCATGTCAAGAATAAGCCAAAATTAATATGCGGCGATAGTGTTGATATACGAGGAAAACTAAGAAGACATAAGCAACAACAAGAACGTACAGAATCACTGCAAAAAATAAGTGCAGATCTCTTGAAAACATCACAGTTGAGTGCGCAGTACGACAACAGTAAATCGTCAAAACATAGACAGGAAATACTCGTGGCTAGGAAGTTCCGTTCCAAAATAATTCGCCAAACATAATGACAACCAGTGCGAATAAACAGAACCCAGAACCACATATATGACATATACTATAAAAAAAACTTCAGTGAAGAACTTTTTGCCTAAAGAAACACCTAAATTTCAGTAATAGATCGGTTTACATCTTCCTATGGATCAAGCAGTTCTTTTACGGTTGTCAGCGGAAAATATTTTTTCATTGTCTCCAGACATTATTTAAATGTTAGCAGGTATATGCTCCTTTCAAAGGATATATTTTATCAAGGAATTTGGAGTTCCTTATTTCTTATACTAAGTTGCATTATGTTATGGGCCCTGCTTTTAGCCCTCAAATTGATCAAATAATGAAAATTAAGAATGAAGAACGCCAGAGAGTTGTATGCTCGGTTCGTCAAGTAGAAAGTGGTTAATAAGCTGTTTTGTATCGATCAGGTTTTGGCAAATAGCAAACAGGGCTCTTAACAGAAGAGTGTGCTAAACGCTAACTATCGTCCACTGACCTGAGTTAATCTCGTAACCATCAGACAATGGCAAACTCTTTACCAAGAACTAAGCGACTAATTCTTCCCTATGCGATCAAGGCCGCCACCATCGTGTATTTCCTTTTGTATAAGAAAAAACGCTATGACACTTAAGAATATCTGTACGTGATGTTGCCAAGCTAATCAAAAGCCTTGATTCCAGTCAAGCAACTGTTTCTGAGAGTATTCAAATTATAGTGCTGATAAGGCTTCAACCAGAACTCGCTCCCATACTTCCAAAGCTATAGACGCATGGTGTTAATGACAATAGCTTCCTAACACCCTGGGAATTTTTACCAGTATACCCGGTATTTTAGAATTCAGGTGATTGATCATCATTTTTCTCTCAGTACAGACCAATAAATCTCCTGTGCATTATGAGTAAATTATTTGAATTGTTGTGAATAGACAAGTAGTCAAGCACTTCCGTAGCAATAGCTATCTTAATGACGTGCAATATGATTTCCGTTCTGCTAGGTCTACAGCAGATGTGCTTACGGTTATATTTCAAAAGGTGAGCAACGTTCTCGACGGAGTATTACTTACTTGTCCTTGGCATATCAAACGCTTTAATAAGATATGGCATAAAGGTCTACTTCACAGGATCTCCAGCTAATGTCTTCTCAACTATTTAATCATGTTTTATTCATAGGTTCATAAGAGTAGTGGTTGATAGGCAGAAATTAGAACCTCATAGTATCAATGCTGGACTCCCTTATGGTCCATCTTTATCCAACTCTCTTTCTGGTCTGCACGAATGCTCTTACAAATTACATACTTAGATCATTCGCAGACATTCGTGCTGACGATTCTACAATCTTTGGCAGCACATCAAAGGCCGTAAACCACCAAATTCTATCTGATGTGATCTCCTCTGATCTAGAGCATGTGGTACAATAGGAAAAGAAGTGGCTTGTTAATTTTAATGCATCTAAAACCAAGCTTCAATTTTTACTTCAGAAGCGCTCTCATCTCAATCTGGCATCAATTGAAATAAATGGGTCTCATCTTGAGGAGGCTCCACAGCTGCTTTAATTCTCTCTATATATAAGAATCAGGTACGCCCAAGGATGGAGTATTGTTGCCACATATGAAAGAAGCTGCGAGGAAGACCTTATTCTGCCTTGGAACATTTCAAAATAGACTTCGTGCCCTAGGAAGGGATGTCCTTTTCTCTTCCCCGCAACCCTTTCTCCCACAGAAGAGACTTTGCGGTCGGTCTCTGATTTTCTGTAATTTTCATGGCAAGTGCTCGTCTGAGCTTGAATTTATGGTCCCCATTCGCCAATCTTCTACGAGAAACATCCGTCTACTTGAAAACACTGTCAATAATTTACCCCACTCTTTATTTGTTCCCAAACATAAACGTAACTTCACAAAACAAAGCTTTTTTCTTAGAACTGCAAACCTGGGGAGAAGTCTTGCTTTTGCCTGCTTTCCAGCTAGTTGCAATATGTTCGTCTTCAACACCAACATAAACAAGTTCTTGAATAGCTGTTTCCCTTAAGTAATCCAATTTTCCAAATTTATACTACTAAAGATTCATATGATATTGTCCCATTGATTACTCCACATTTTTTACACTTATCCTCGAATGACATTTGGGCTTTGATAAATAATTACTTATAGTATAAAAGCATATTTCAAGCCAAAACAAAAAAAGTTTCTTTCGTATCAACGGTTAGGTTTAAAAACAACTTCATAAAAAACAAGGTGTTTCATGAAATTATTCTATTCACATTATTGAATAAAAAGATGTGTTTGTCTCACACTGTATGAAATAAAACGTAAATTTGTTAGTAATCCGAAAAAAACAAAAATCACAAATACAGATGAGGACATGCAGTATTTACTCTATGGGTGATGACAAGATAATATTCTTTTCTTATTTTGACTCTCAAGTATATACCAGTTAATATCTTATATGTTTTAAATAGAGTGTTATGGCTCTCAAATGATTAACAGTGTTTACCTCTGTCGAATATTTACTCTTAGCCTTAGTAATGGCATGTTTTAACAAAAGTATTTCAAAAAACTGTCTACTAGTACTCCTTGCGGAGTAGATACTTGCGAGGGAGTGATTATAAAAGTTACTTTATCACCTATAATGTACTCTTCAATGTATATTATAAACTTCGAGAGTGTCTACTCACACGGAGAATTACTGACACATAACAATCGGAAATGCAGAGAACCTTTCTTTGTATTAACTTTTTTGTCAATGTAAGGTTTTTTTCTAAATCTGCTGTCCACTTTTTTGTTTATGACATGTTCATATGGTAGCATAATCATATTATAAAAACAACTCACTTGTTCGGAGTGGATTTGTCTACGTTTCTCTGTATGTACATGTGTATAACTGCGTCATATACATATCTGAGAGTAAAAAACAACGATAATGATATTCTCTTTTCATCTCCCTAATTATTATAACGTAAAGGAAATACTAGTACGAAATTCTTGAATCACAATGTTGATAATAGACATGTTTAGGCGTCTTACTATGGCATCGACCATTCTTATTCTGTCCACCGTTTGAAATTTATAAGGTTTCAGCACCATACTCACAGTTATAAATACTTAATTGAGTGGCTACTGTTATTGCTTAGTAGTGCCAGTTCAGTCAACTATATGCCATCCCTCTGAGTAAAAAGTGTGCTTAACTACTTAGCTAATAAGGTTAATGATTCCAATTATTTTTCACCTCGTGTGTCTACTTGTTTAATACACAAAATCTTCGTTACATTGATTAACAGCAATTATTTACATTGAGTTTATTATGTTTGTAATTCTTAGAGTACGGTTTTGTGACGATTGTACATGTGTATGAGTTTGTTCCTTATTAAATCTAAAACGGCTGGGTCGATTTAAAAAAATCACTCACATATTCTTAAAATGTCTGGTAGTGTTCTTAAATACGTTTTTTTATTGGAAGGGTTCCAATATGGATCGAGACGATAATAAAAATAAAACGTTTATTTTACACCAAAGTTACCAACTGTATGCGTCTAACATCACAAGTGCATTTGATTAATTGTTCAGTGCAAAGGCAGAAAACCCCGGGGTCTAAAATCAGGTAATTTCTATACACGTTTCTGCTCAGAGCCGATTTTATCTATGATGAATTTCCTTTCCGTGTTAACCTTAACGGCAGCCATTTTATAAAATAAAAATTATAGAGTCGACAATATGTTCTCTACAGCGCAACGTAGATGACATATATTGTAGATTATTTCACTGCGGGTAAGTATCTAAACTTTTCTCATTGCCCCTAGTACAGTGCGGTGGGTCTCCGAGTAATGTAGGCAATCAATTGATTTCATTGAAACATTAACAATTTTACCAATATCAATAAAATTCAAAATGAATGGCGTGTGAAAGTGCCCTTAATCATCATTCAATAATAACGTCGATTGACTTTAAATTTGAATGTTTAAAACATTGCTATAATAGCTATACGTGATGTTATTCCTCATAGCTATGTTTCACGTCTCACCTATTTCGCGTACGAATTATATATGGAGGCTATCCCGAATAATCCAAATGATAGAAATTGTCAATCCTGAATTCTGAACGAGATATATCAGTATAAAATTCATTAATTGAATCATTATTCTTACAATATGTCGAAAATATTCATACAATTTCAGATGCAACCAAACCTCGTTCACTTTCGCAGGGATTCTAAACGCTAATATATATCCGGAACATTTTAAAATCTATTTCATAAATCTGGAAAACACATTAGTTTACAAAACTATTTAAAACTCTGCTTTCAGCGCAGAGGCATATAAAAACTTTAAATAACAAAAATGTATATATTTTGTCTAACTTATCTCGTATCTAATCTTTAGACAAGGAGACATGTACTATTAAGGACGCATATAATTGTAACAATACGATGTAATTCCGTGAAGTAATAAACAAAAGTCTTCCAAGCGTGAAATAGATTACAACATTGCTGGAGAAAAAAAAGTCGTGGACACGAACGATAATTAATAACACAGTTAAAACAAATTTATAAACAAACTAAGTGTCAGAAGAATAAATATAAACAGAGATACAGATAGTTTTTTTTTCCTGCTCAGAAAATGAACGTGTACAAACAATAACATTCGAGGCAAAAAATAGGTATTTTTAATTTATAACTTAAAATAAATTAGTTTCGCTTCTGCTATTTCGATACCTACTATACTTGATAGGAAATTTATGTGATCTTCAGAAATAAAACAAAATCTATAAAAATTAATCATACACTCTCATTTATTATAAATAGTGGTATGTAATATATAAAATAATAAAACTCAAATGACATTGTAACGGGTGTTGTAACTCACATCCGATTTACGACCGGTTGCGCATGTGTACATAAACATAAACCCATAACAGCGTAAGCAAATAAACACAAATCACCATTTATGTATTTAGTTTATTCTCTATTTTTGATAGACTTTTTTTTAAAACATTGACATACTTTCTTCTACACTACAACCATAAATGAATAACCCGGAAAATATGTTTTTTTATTTTCTATTTTGCCTTACAAATAAATAATCAACGCGACTAGAAAATGTATTACTTTATTGTGTACGTTTTTAGCGTCCCAATTTTTATTCGCGTTTACATTATCCAAATAAACAATTGTTAATACGTTCTGTTTTTTTATATCGTTCATTTACTCTCAGCTATTATACTGCTGTGGCCAAGAAGGATCACTAAAGAAACATACGTCACGCACAGTGGTTGGAAAAGTGAAATATATTAAACTAAATTAAAAATATACTAAATAGCAATAGCCGTTGCCCACAGAGCCAAGAATGCGTACTAAGAAGCACACTGAGCACACCGAGCCTCGAACCTCTCGGTCTAATTCTACTGCTCGAAAGAGCTCCTTTTTGTGCAGATGTGGATCTCCACAACACCTCGTCTTCTACGCCTATTTGCTCAGCAGATGCGTGGCAGAATATTTAGCGCCTTGGATCGAGTATCGGTATTTGGTAAATATTCTGTCTTCTCGATTGGCGCTGTGTTAGTTTATGTAGTCCAAATCGAACGCCTTAGCGTCGATCAGTTGTTCTTTTAGGAATAATATGTATCCAATGACATCTGGGTGACGTTTTTCCAGTCTTCGAGGTTGTAACATCTGTGATTCTTGTAATACTTATCTTATTGTTGCAATAAAGTTACAATTATCCTAGTAAAAACGTTTATTTTATTCATATTAAATTTGTTCAGTAGTGAAATGTATTCATTCGAGAGAAAAAAGTATTTTATTAATACTTATCACAATCTACCTATAATTATTTAATTTACTTACCGAAAAGCTTCGAAAGATCGGCTAGAATAAATAACTTAAATAAATAAAGGAGTCGCCATCTGGTTATCTCGCAAGAGTATCACAAACGCGACCGTTTAAATACTAACTAAACGAATAGAAACGCAATATGGCATAAACTGTATAATGTTGAGTGCACTTTGCATACATGCTAATTAAACAGCGGAAATCTATTAAACAAAACACTGTATGGGTCTAATACGCTTTTAATTGGAATCCTGATATATAATTCCCAGAAGTACATTCGCAAAGCAACGTTACTTAATGAGAACCAGCCACAAAATTAATCCCGAACGCACCGTACTCTAATTAGAAAGATTTGACAATGCAATGTTCACCAATATAGACAAATATAGGCTATTATCTCCCTATTTTTAAAAGCTATCTCTTTGAAGAAGCTTATAAACTCATACAATACATCTGTATTCTAGTATTGGGGAAAAATTAATAACCCAATGGCACCTAATATTTCGTAGATATGAAAACGTTTGCCTGTGTAATTATTCACACACCGCGGGAGAATGCAAAGTATTACTCCTAGTATACCACGATTTATTTAAATCATATGAAAAAGCTTGCATCTTTCTTCACTGACTGGTACTTTGACCATATGCACATATATTTTATAAATAAACAAATAAATAGCAATACTAATTTAAAAACGCGAGTAAAATAAACGCATAAAAATGGAGGAATTAAATACATAAAATAATAGAGGCTACGTATAAAATAGATAGATAATGAAATCGTGAAATCTCACAAAAAGAATCATAAAAACCTTAAATAGAGTAGTATAAGCGATACGCGTATAATTTTAACACGTTGAAAAATACTAATAACTCCCAGTTACGTAAGATTGACCAAACGGGATCGCATCACCCAATTTTTTCACATTCACAAAGTTTACGACTCACTTTCTTTAAAATAACGAACGATAGCCTAAAATAGTTTTATAAATAACGATTGTAATCTCGATCACCGTTTAAATAGTGCCCATATTTTTGTCTGAGGAATAAGTCCTTTGATTTGGGATTCCACTGGAAATTGTATGTATATATGTTACCAACCATATTTGTAAAATAAACATATTCTCTCTCTCTCTCTCTCTCTCTCTCTCTAAATATATATATATATATATATATATATATATATATATGGGTACTGTTTTTTGAGAAAAGAATTCCAACAAAGTGCTCGATTACAAAGAAACACTTTTTCGATATAAGAGCTTAATATTTGTTTATTTAATAGTATAGAGTTTCAGTAAAACATATTAGTACCGTCGGTTTGGAACCCAACATAAAAGGGCTCATTTAATAGTAAAACGTAAATGATGTTAGGCTCTCGTCAGCCATGTTGTTTCTGTCTGAGGAAAAAATTCAGCCCAGCGTTTATTTTTTTATAATGGTGTTCCTTTTTATTTAACTATGGCTTATTCCTATCTCGGTATATTTTATTTTCTTCTAACATGAATGTTTTTATTTAATGCATCTTAGTAAATATGTACTGTTCTTTTTTTGCATGGGTTCTGAAGATAAATAATTATCTCCCTTGCATCTGCTAAAATTTACAGAAGGAAGACAGGAAACCATGCAAAAACAGAACAGTATATATATATATATATATATATATATATATATATATATATATACATATATATATATATATATAGTAGGTATAGTTCTGAAAATATTTAAAAACATAAGAAACATGTTATAATAAGTCAACACAATTGGTAAAGTTGTCTATGCCTGGTTGTAAAAGTCACATCAAGCCATTGCGGTCTATGTTTACGGCTTCTATTACGACGTTGGTGTGTGGGAAACGCTGACCCCGTAATGCGTTATTTAGTACTTAAAACAAGTAGAAGCCTAAAATGTTCAGGTCGAGAAATTACAGTAGGTAAGACAGCAGAGTATACCACAAGTATATCGCCCATTGTATGATCTTAAACTAGTGTATTGCCTGTCGTCATCATGGTGCAGACGAAATTCATCACTTTCTCTCTGGCCTTACAGGTGTAATTCGGGACTTTGACTTTTTAAACGATTCTATAACTGGCAGAATTTAAAGTCAACCCTGTTTTCAAAAGATCCAAGAGGATGATGCTTTTCTTGTTCCAAGAGCCTCTGAATATATTTTGTATATCACATTGCCTGCAAATGTCTGCGTATCTTCACCAGGGAAGTGAAATTCCCAAATTCGTAACGTTCGCCTTCGGACTTATTCAACAGCTCATGTTAGACAGGCCGCGGTTGTTCTTTGATTGATGCTTTAATATTGCTGTATCCTAGTGGTAGAAACAAAGTTTCCTGATTACCACATTTAAATTTACACGCATTTTATTCAAGTATATACACGAATCAACGAGAATGAGTTGGTTGAGCAGCAGTGTTTTCTGTGTAAAGCTATTTACATCTCGAACCCCGCGCGTAAAACTACGAACTCATCTCCTAATGTGCTGACACCAACTGCATTGGTGTTGTAAACGTTAAACAGAAGCCGTTGAATGTTTATTGAGTTGTTTATGCTTGAAGGAAATTAATGTTGATTCCCTGATTCTGATGTTCATTAATAAAAGGGGTTGTTTCTTTAGAATTCCAGAAAGTCAATATAAGCCAGACGGATCAAACTTTCAAGTCGTGTAGTATACTATAAGTCATGATTACAATGAAATACGTTACTTCCTCTGATGCATTAAGGCGGAAATAAAAGGAGTAAATACGCCATGAAATTGTGATTATATTTATATGTATATATATATATATATATATATATATATATATATATATATGGGGTGTCTCTGTCGGTGTCTGTGTCTGTGTGTGTTTTGCGGTGTCGCTATACTGATATGCTCTTTTATCTTTAAAAGCTTAAAGCTCGTTTTAGATGAAATCCAATTTAACTCTTTAGCAATGATTCAAATTGTATCTTAGAAATTTCGGGGTACAGGACAGCAATTGTATAAACTATGAAGTTTCGTTTAGTCATGATTAATATCCAACTGCTGGAAACGTCAATTATACGATAGAAATAGAACGACGCAGTTTTCTTTTGTTTAAAAAGGTTTCCGATATATATATATATATATATATATATATATATATATATATGTATATATATATATATATATATATATATATATATATATACGTGTGTACGTGTTTGTGTGTGTCTGTGTGCCTGTCTGTGTGTCTGTGTGTGTGTTTGTGGTGCGTGTGTTTCTATAATATAAATATGGCGAAATGGATTTGTAATATGTACAACATATAGTAAATCGTCAAGTATTCGAACAAAGCATATAAAACAAATGTTTTATTTCATATACTTTATTTAACCACTCAATAATTAAATAATAGTTTTATAGATTGAAATTTTCTTTTCATATTTAAAACAGTCATTGACATAGGCACTATTTACAATATCGATCATCAATTATCACGGCCCCTTATATAAAAGTAATATATATATATATATATATATATATATATATATATATATATATATATATATATAACATGTCCAAAATTATTGTTCAACACACACACACACACACACACACACGAACTCCCCCATATATATATATATATATATATATATATATATATATATATATGTATATATATATATGTATATATTCTGAAAGATATTGTTTAATAGCACGGAATATTTTTGCTTAATGATTTTTTTCTTTCCGTTTTCAATTTTTCAGATGTTTATTCTTATTTCTCGGTCAAATTTGTTTGGAAAAGTTCCCTTGTCGTTTTCTTCGATCTGTTTTTTTTACAAGTTTTTTCAATTGATTATTTTCGTCCTCTTTTGTCACTTCTCGATTACTGTTTTTAATCCTTCACCTAATATGACATTTAAATTACTTGAAATCGTCAAGCTTCTCGCGTGTAAAAAATATGTCAACGTGTTAAAACTGTATCTAAAATAAATTCAAAATAGTTTAAATTAACGGTTTTTATATTTATTAATTTATAAATTTTAATTATATCATATATATATATATATATATATATATATATATATATATATACAATCATATGTAAGTATATGTACACACACAGACACTCACAGAAACAGATACACACACATATATATATATATATATATATATATATATGTATATATATATATATATATATATATATATATATATTGGATGGTTACTACCAAGGCACTTCAAATGCTATTACTGTTGCAAATTTTACATTAGTAATTGCTGGCTGTTTAGGCCATAGATACATTGCTTCCAGTATTTATTTTTTCTTACGTTTGGATCAATGTGAATGCTTTTCGTGTTTGCAAATAGGATTTTTCTAAATTGGGAATTCGGGCAGCTATGTTGTTCTACGTAGTGCAAACCGACCTTGTACCTGTAAGAAATAGGGTTAAACATCTGCGCATTGTGTTAATCGTGTGTCCACTGAAGCTTTCGGATATGGTTGGAGATGCATTTTCCCAAGGGCAATTTTATTGGTAGACTACATTGATAGTGTTCTTGATAATTATAAGCTACGCTAATGGTTAATTCTTGTAGTAGATTATAACGCTTATTTTATTATTATTATTATTATTATTATTATTATTATTATTATTATTATTATCATTATTATTGAGTGGGCGTATACATTGATGTATTTTAATTACTTCGTACTTTTCTATCTAATCCAAAGTTGTTCTGTAGCTAGTGACGATATAATATTTTGGTGGGGTTTGTATGGTTTAGCAACTTTTGTGTGTCCAACCTAGAGAATAAAATATTTAGTACGCTTAAAAACCGCCTATTTATGTTAGGTATCGACGATTAATTTAATTTTTCCCACAATAATAACGAAATAGAGAAACTAAAAAAGCAGTTTCAAACACACTCCGTAATTGCTTTTACTTTTGAATTAAATACAAATAATCGTTTTCTATTTCTTGACGTTAGACTCCAGCAAAGATGAATTACTCTTCCGTATAAAAGGAGTATTGCAATAAAATTATGTATCTTATAGTTAAAAAGTTTATTTTATTTAAAGTGGTGTCTATGCTGGTGAACTATTTAAAAAAAAATAGCTATTACTTTTTTTCAGAAAAATGTTGTTTATTTTTCGTTAACTTAAAGAAAATTCTACTTCATTCTAGATATTCCTTTGCTTTCAGTAAAAACCTTTGGCTTAAAATATCATCGAAGTTAAAAGTCATGAAACTGAGAAATCTTACGAGTATCCTGGGTCACCTGCGATGTCTTCAAATTGTGAAACAATAGACCTAGTAAGCATGTGATTACAGTGGTTTCGTTATATATGAAGGGTAAAGTAAGTCGAATACATTTCATGTGGGTCGAAGTTCGGAATGAAAGAAAAAACAAGCCGCACAAGATCTGTTACGCTGTACATACAGAAAAAAGGTCCTAGAGTAGAGGCTTTAACTATATAGGAAACTTCTCCGTGTCGATAAATGGAGAAGCATACAGTGCCAACACAAATTTATTTATTTTATTTGAAATCATAATCCTACATTTTAACGAAAAATATTAACCTGGGAGGATTGAGAAATATAGATATAAAAATTTTAAAACGAAACATAGATATGTATATGAAAACATACGTATAACCGGTGCCAATATGCATTTAACACAAAAGCACATCTGCTATCGGGTGCACAGATAACAGTTAATGTTTTATATAAGTATCACGAACGCACACACACCTTCATATATATATATATATATATGTATATATATATATATATATATATATATATATATATATATATATATATATATAGTGCCGGCACAAAGAAAGTCTGCACTTCTATTTTTTTTCAAAAACTGCAAATGTAAGCTAAATTTAATGTAACTAATTAAACAACCTATACCTCATTTAAAGCGGTTTTTATTCCTCTATAAGTTTACCTAAATCAGTTTAAAATATCCACCCACAGGCAATAAAGCATTTCTAATCGCAATTGCTGTTGTTTTGGGTTATACAACGTAACATTTAAGCCATATGCTACGACTTTCTCTTAATGATCGTCAGAAGCTCATTAATCTCCACCTTTTTGGCTTATACACTCGAGAAATCGGCCGCAGATATAAATGTTATGTGAAAACGGTTGGAAACACTGTGCAAAAGCACCAAAACACCGGCGATGTTCATAATGCCCCTAAATCTGGTCATACCGGAGTTATTTCGAACAGGGAATACAATACCATCAAGATCCGCAGCCTAATAAACAGATTTGAAACGGCTCCCCAAATCCAACAACAGTGCAATTTTTTTTTTAAAGTGCTCTCTTTCTACTGTCAAGAACAGATTAAAGGAATTTCATTTGCGAGGATATGTTGCAAGACGCAAGCCAATGATTTTTGTAAAGAACAGAAAGCGCCCTCTGGACTTCATTAAATGCAATAAAGATCCTGACTCTTTATATTGGTCAAAAGTGTTTTTTTACCGACGAAAGCAAGTTCAATACGATATGCAGTGTGGTAGACAGTACGTCCATCAGAGGAAAGACGAAGAAGCCAATCCTAGATGTTCAGTTTCACCGCTGCAAGGTAGTGGGGTTCAGTCTTGGTGTATGGCATTATTAGTATCAATGGTCCACGGCCTATAGTTCGCTTGTAAGGTCGAATTATTTCGACCAAGTACATTAATATGCTGACTGAGTATTTTCTAACCTAATTTGGTCAGAATTTGGATGATAATCCAATCTTCATGCAGGGTAATGCTCCCATTCTCATATCTGTCAATGTCAAGAAGTTCCTGGAAGAGCATGATATTCCGTGTTTGGATTGGTCTGCACAATCTCCAGCCCAACATCCTATCAAAGACGTATGACATGACCTCAAGCAACAACTACGCAAAGATAACATGTGACATTTGGAAGAACTTTGGACAAAAATTAAAGAAAAGTGGCATATCTTTTCCCCGGTGTATTGCTGAAGTCAAATTCAAGGAATTCCGAAAGGAGTGCCGACTTTTAAATTGCAGAAGGGCTATGCTACTAAATATGAACTAGTTCATTGTGTTCCTGTTGTATTTGTGTTGCATTAATGTCCTAATGTTACATTTAAATAACTATTTTCCATTGTGCCGACTGTTTTTGCCTCCTTAATTTGAAGTATTTTTTTAATTGACGTGAACAATAAAATATTTGTATTAAAAGTCAAATATAAACAGGTAAAATTATAGAAGAATAAAAGCCCAATATAATCAGTAAGCTTTAATTTAGCTTAAATTTGCAGTTTTGGAAAAAAATACAAGTGCGGACTTTCTTTTGTCGACTGTATATATATATATATATATATATATATATATATATATATATATATATATATATATACTCATATGCTTGTGATAGTGTTTGTAATGAGTGTACGTGCTAGGTACATAAATATATAACTTATATACTTCATGCTATTTTTAGTATTATATTTCCTCTTACAGATGTTTCATTAAATGGTGTAATTTTACCGCCAGATGTATGTTCTTCGGAAAAAAAAAACGCAGTTTATATGATTGTTCTTGGTTTATAAATGATAAATAATAGACAAATAAATATTTACAAATCTTGAGAATGTACATTATTCTGGTACTCAAACTTGTGTGAAACTTTCTTGGGTTAAAGTCCGAAGTTTCCCTGAAGAGATGCTAGTTTATATATTTCCATATTTTCACTCAGTACAATTTAATCCGTATTAGTGTGTTTTTCTATTACAAGTTAAAAGAATATTGAAGATATTATTCATAAAATCTAGATGATTTTTTCCTTTTAAATATTTATAATAATGAAAAATAATTTCAAGTAGGCTCAATTTGACATTCATACGGCATATTCCCGTTGACACACCGATTCCCGTCAGATCACCGAAGTTAAGCAACGTTGAGCCTGGTCATAAGTAAAATTTAGGAAGTCCAGGTGCTGTATGTAGGCAGACGTCGACACATCCATGTAAAAACTTGGAAAAACCTGATGTCGTCATCTCGCCTAACCTGGATATCGATGCAACTGGGGACCGTTTGTGAATTTCATACTCCCTTCGGAAGAAGCCGGTTAAACCCTGAATAGTGTTGGTGCTGATTGCACACATACAATTTTAAATTCTAATATATGTTTACTGAAGTCATGCTAAATGAATTTGATAGCACATCCAGTCAGCTTACTAATTAGATTATATAAAATAAACACGTTCATAAAGCTGAGGAAATAACGAGCATCATTTTTTTAATAGATGATGTATCTATATAAATTTCTAAGCTTGCAAATATTACTAAATATATATTATTCAAATTAGATAAGTCACTAAGCAGTTTAATATACATCTAATGTTTCATTCTAATTTACTCATCTTGGCTTAGTTACGAAAAATTCGATGAATTCAATTTACTAACAGCAATTAAGAAATACATCAGCATATATTGAGTGAGTTACTTCACTTGATAATTTTTTTCTTTTCATTTTTCATTTGATACTATTTCCTTTTTCTTTCTTTCTGGTCTTCTTTGTTTACATTTCGTTTATTTTCATTCGTTATTACATATCTTTCAGCAGATTATATGTCATATTACACAAATATTTTTTATATAATCATAATTATGTTGTCTATATAACAGTGAATATTATTGTAAAATAATATATATATATATATATATATATATATATATATATATATATATATATATATACAAGTGAAAGTGTCTGTATGTCTGTCTGTGTGGGTACATTTCTCTACGCAATAAATCTGTCAATCTTTAGTCTACGGACTCAAAATTTGATATACAGGGTCTTGAGATTTGGGAAAATCTTCGTGGTTGGTTTTTGCCCAGATATTTTGCGATTAAGAGGTCAAAGTTTAACGATTTGACCTTTGAGGACTCTACCAAACTCTACCAAACTCTACCAAACTCCTCCGACAATTTGGGGTCTACACACTTGAAATGTTAGGTATAGGTTCCTTGGACACGGATCTAACTTCATAACTTTATTTGAGTCAAAAACTATAAATTCTAAGTGGTCATAATAGGTGTCAAATTTTTAAACATTGACCGCTATTTATTTTTTATTTTTTTGCACAACATACCCCTCAAAATAACCGGGCAACGCCGGGCACCCATGCTAGTGTATATATATATGGGTTTGCATATATTATTTCGTATGAGCTATTACCTACCCATTTATACTAATACGTAGACGTTTTTTTATCTGTTCTCATTATATCACTCTATTGTAGTATGATATATACGTATATATATATATATATATATATATATATATATATACATATATATATATATATAACTACTTAATTTACTTACATAAAATTAATATACGAAAGTATAGATTTATGCGTAAACTTTAAACATTTACTTCAAAAGTTCTGAATACGTAGGTAGAGCTAGTTAGTAATTTATAAAACATATATAGCGATTAAGCTACACTGAATATTCCGTGTTTCATCCACTCTTGGAGTCCTCAGGTTTATGCGCGAATTCTGCGGTTGTGTATCGTTTTTATATGCTCTGTATAAAAACGATAAACAATAATATAATTCGCGCATAAGCCTGAGGAATCCTAGAGTGGATTAAACGCGGAATATTCAGTGTAGCTTAATCGCCATGTATATTTTATAAATTACTATCTATCTATCTATCTATCTATCTATATATATATATACATATATATACACATATATATATATATATATATATATATATATACTGACAAAAGTACGCGTCGTTGACTGGGTTCAAAAAAGGCCTACAGAAAATAGACTCTGATTTATTACACTATGATAGGTTATGAAAAGGAAGAATTGTAAAGAGATAGCTTCGAATTCGGGAGTATAAAAACCCAAGGCAAAATATGATGAAAGTAAAAATAGAATAGATAAGCCCCATAATTTATTATACCATACCTGTTCACACTGAAACACTTACCATGATATTCCGCGGATCTATATTAAAAACATGGTTAAACTTTGTGACATATTTCCATTCTATGGAGGTCAGGCGCGAATGAATACACCATAATTTTATACCATATTTCTTCAAACTGAAATATAATTATCAAAGTATACTTACGCATATAGATATGAAAAGTATTTATTAAAGTTTTTAACTATTTCCTTTCTATGGAAGTCAAGCGCGAACGCAGACCCCACAATTTTATTCTAGCATCCCTATTTAAGTTAAAACATACTTATCAAAGTATTCTTATGTACATCTATATCAATAACACTTGTAAACTTTTTTTTTTAATTTTTACATTTTTTCATTCCATACTTTGTGGACCAGGCGCGAACGCAGACACCACAATTTAAATGAACCACCGTTCTGCAGATCGAACATACCCATTCCTATGTCTCGATACATATTCTATTATTATATATAATCAGTTTTTTTTTTTAAATAGTCAACCATATAGGAGCCTATTCGTGACGAGGCACACACACACATTCAGCTTTATATCATATATATATATATATATATATATATATATATATATGTGTGTGTGTGTGTGTGTGTGTGTGTCAAATGGCCTATTGATGCGTCAAGTGTGGGGTACTGTGTGCTTGTCACCTTCCTCTTCCAGTCCCTACCGCTGGCTAGCCTAGGCAAAAAGGAAGCAGAGTGCGTAAGTCTTCCCTGCTAGTACATAGCCTCTCCATAGGAAAGCTCCATGTAGTGCCTCCCCGCGGCGACACATGTAAATTGAGTACCTTGCGGACTCAAGCAGAACTACAGGAGACTCGGAGGTGGTCTGCCCCCAGACATGCGGCATGCCAGGCCCATCGTGGTATGGACAAGCCCTGATGCCCATGAACAGGCCCCCAGCTATGGGTAAATAGTACCACTGCCTTGTGGTTATTCGTTGGTTCGATAAAGGCTAAGGGAGTAAACCCTAACAGAAAATCTGGAGTGTAGCCCCACAGGCAGACAAGTGCTGTACTCAGCCTTGCTCTGGTAGCTACTGCAGTCAACCTGGTGCCGGACGTACTGGTACTTCCATTCCTCTGGGCAACACCAGCAAGATTGAGAGGGGGATTCTGACGATTGGGCAACCCAGTCTCTCCACAGATCTGCCCTGGCCAGCGCCCTGGAGAGAAAACTTCAGCTATGCATCTGTATAGGACTAAACAGGGGAGCGACAGTTACCGGTTATAAGTCTTCAGCTCAATTGGGGTACAGCTGGGCGCCAGGGGTCGGTCCTAACGGTGGGAGAAGTTATTTAATTTCATTGGACAGCTACCGCCCGCCACAAAGCTGAGCAGCCCTCAGTCAGTAAGGTGCTATCCTGCCACTGGCCACCTACCCTACTGGGTGCGTAGGGTATAGGATTATTCCAACAAGTGGCCAGTAACCATTGCACCAAACAAAACCAAAAGAAACACAAAGAACCCAACACTCAGGCTAGGGTGCTGGAATGTTCGTACTATGACGACTGGCCTATCTACCGACATACGCAACATCTCCGATATTCGAAAAACTGCCATCATCAACAACGAGCTATCGAGACTCAAAGTAGACATCGCTGCACTCCAAGAAACACGCTTAGCTGACACTGGATGCCTAAAGGAATCGGACTATACTTTCTTCTGGCAGGGAAAACAGGAAGAGGAGATCCGGGAACACGGTGTTGGTTTCGCAGTCAGAAACTCACTGCTTCAGAACGTACAACTCTCTGATTCAGCTACTGAGCGCCTAATCTCATTACGACTGAACACCACAGATGGAATAATTAATCTATTATGTGTGTACGCCCCAACACTCGCAGCGCCTGACGACATCAAGGAGCACTTCTACACACAGCTGGATAGCACCATCAAGGCATTTCCACAAAATGAAGACCTGATTATACTTGGCGACTTTAATGCACGTGTGGGTGGCGACAACGATGCATGGCCGAGCTGCCTTGGTAACTTTGGAGTGGGCAAATGCAATGGTAATGGTCAGCGCCTTCTAGAACTCTGTGCCTACCATGACCTCTGCATTACCAACACATTCTTTGCTGCCAGACCGCATCACAGAGTGTCCTGGAGACATCCCAGATCAGGGCGTTGGCACCAGCTCGATCTAATCATTACTAGACGAAGGTACCTCAAACATTTTCTGATGTCTAGAGCCTACCACAGTGCTGATTGTGATACAGATCATTCCCTAATATGCAGTAGAGCCAAACTTCAACCCAAAGATTTCTACCACACTAAACAGGAGGGTGTTGCCCGTATTGATGTTAGCAAGACCACATACACAGATCGCAATGCGAAATTCAACGAGATGTTAACCTCCACCTTCAAAGGAGATAACACCCGGACTGCATCTGAACAGTGGGAAACACTGAAAAATGCCATCCACTCTACAGCTCTCAAAGTCTTTGGGAGGAGGACAGGTAGCAAACGCAATGACTGGTATGATGCCAACTCTGCTACCCTCAACCCTCTGATTGAGGCAAAGCGTTTGCCCTTGCTCTCATACAAGGCCAACCCATCTCCTACATCGCTGGCTGCACTGAGGCTTTCCAAAAGGGCAGTTCAAAAGGCTGTAAGAGAAGCTGCAAACAACTACTGGATGGAGCTCTACAAGTCTATCCAACATGCAGCTGATACAGGAAATATAAAAAATATGTATAACGGGATCAGGAGAGCTACAGGACCCATAATTAACAAAACTGCTTCACTGAAGTCTAAATCGGGTGAACCCATACTAGACAAAGTTAAACAGCTAGACAGATGGGTTGAACACTACTCCGAACTTTACTCCAGGGAAAACATGGTACATCAGTCCGCCCTGGATGCCATTGATCGTCTACCACTGATGCATGAGCTCGATGAGGAGCCTTCCATAGAAGAACTATCCTGGGCAATAGACAGACTGCCATCAGGAAAAGCCTCAGGAAAGGACTATATTCCAGCTGAGGTCTTAAAAAGTGGAAAGGCTAGCCTGCTTGAGCCCCTCCATAGTCTCCTGATACAGTGTTGGAGAGAAGGCTCAGTGCCTCAGGGCATGAGAGACGCAAATATCATCACTCTCTACAAACACAAAGGGGACCGCGGTAACTGCAACAACTACCGCGGTATCTCACTGTTGAGTTTCGTTGGCAAACTATTCGCACGCATAGTATTAGTGCGACTAGACGTTCTTGCCGACCGAATCTACCCAGAATCTCAATGCGGTTTTCGTTCAGAGAGATCAACAATCGATATGATCTTCTCCCTATGCCAACTGCAAGAGAAGTGCAGAGAGCAAAATCAGCCTCTGTATGTTGCCTTCATAGACCTGAACAAGGCATGCGATCTCGTGAGCAGAGATGGACTATTCAAAATTCTCCCACTGATCGGATGCCCACCAAAACTCCTCAGCATCATAAGATCCTTCCATGATGGCATGAGGAGCACTGTGCAATTTAACGGTGGCATGTCAGCTGAGTTCGGGGTGAGGAGTGGTGTCAAACAGGGTTGTGTGTTGGCCCCAACACTCTTCGGCATCTTCTTCTCCCTACTCCTGAAGCATGCTTTCAAGAACACAACGGATGGTATCTGCTTGCACTCCAGGTCAGATGGTGGTCTCTTCAACATCGCCAGACTCCGCTCCAGGACAAAGACCAGGACAGTTCGGATAAGAGACATGCTGTTTGCCGATGATGCAGCTATAGCATCGCATCAGGAAGATGGTCTTCAAAGACTGATGGACAGGTTTGCTAATGCTTGCAGCCTGTTCGGTCTCACCATCAGCCAGAAGAAAACTCAAGTCATGGGACATGCAACCGCCTCCCCACCCAGCATCACAATCCTAGGCACACCACTAGAGGTCGTACGCCAGTTTAAATATCTAGGCTCCACTACTTCAGACACCCTCTCATTGGACGAGGAGCTAAACAAAAGGATTGGAAAGGCATCTACTACCCTCTCTAAACTAACTAAAAGAGTCTGGGAAAACAAGCACCTTACCACCTCCACCAAGATGACCGTCTACAGAGCGTGCATCCTCAGTGTTCTACTGTATGGGAGTGAATCCTGGACTACATACTCAACACAAGAGAGGAAACTCCAGGTCTTCCATATGAGGTGTATACGTAGGATACTTGGTATCACATGGCAGGACAGAGTGAGTTATACATGTTCTGCAGAGAGCGGGCATCCCATCCATTTACTCCCTACTGCGTGAGCGACGTCTTCGCTGGCTGGGCCATGTGCGCAGGATGGATGATGGGCGCATCCCTAAACACCTTCTCTATGGCGAGCTTGCCTCTGGCTCAAGAAAGAGGGGGCGACCCTATCTTCGCTACAGGGATGTCTGCAAGCGTGACATCAAGGCTCTCTCGGTGGACAGGAATACATCGGAAGCCTCTGCAGCTGACAGAACTGCCTGGAGGAAAATGATACGCCAGGGGATTATCATCAGCGAGAGGACCCTCCATGTTGAAAATGCTGCAAAGAGAGCTAGGAGAAGAGCGAGTGTACAGGCGGAACAGCCGGACGAAGCGGCAAATTGCATAACAACCTTCGTATGTCAAGGCTGTGGCAGACTATGCAAATTAAGAATTGGTCTCTACAGTCACACAAAAGGATGCAAACAGGCAACATCTTAATATGGCGCTGATCCATAGTCGTTTCGACTGACGGATGCCACACACACACACCCATATATATATATATATATATATATATATATATATATATATATATATATATATATATACATATATATATATATATATATATATATACATATGCATATACATATATATATACATATATATACATATATGTATACATATACATATATATATACATATATATATATATATATATATATATATAATGGCTTATCCCGTCATTTATTTCCAGCCATCCTTTATATACACTTCACTTGCCACTGGTATTAAACAATCTCGACTCATGAGAGTTGAGGTTGAAGATTGCAAATCTCCTTCCACAAAAATTCCAAGCGCAGGCAGCCCTTCGTGGGTATCCATAGTCTTTCAAAGACCGAGGCCTATACATATATATATATATATATATATATATATATATATGTGTGTGTGTGTGTGTGTGTGTGTGTGCGTGAGTGTGGGCGTGTGTGTGGGGGTATGTATTTGTGTGTTTGGATGTGTGTGTGTGGTGTATTGTGTGGTCTGTTTCTGAGGTATTGTTTTTATATTTTTTTTATAATTCTCTATTTTTCTTTTTAATTGTAATTTGTTCAAACACGTTCATCTTTTGTGAGTCGAGAAACAAGAGAAAGCAATAAGCTATAGCAAAGGAAAACAACTAAAAACTATATGAAAAAATAACGCTCACTGCCATATTTTGTCACTGTCTGTAAACTATCGCTAACCTAGAACGCCAACGTTGTTTGACTTAGAAAAAAGATCCCATGGCCGCTTGTTAGAGATAACGATCTTTCGAGTGGTCTTTTTTTCCTCTCTATTTCTTTCTTTTACTTTTTGTTTTTCTCCATAAATTGGCTTTCTTTGTTTTCTATAATCCGAAGGCCGAACTTTGGAGGTTCGGGTGTCTTTCTAAGATGAGAATATCTTTTTGCTCTCTTGATTTTCCTATAAAAAATATTGTCGTTTTCATCCTGTTTTGTTTTTGTAACCGCTTATTTTAATAATGTTTTGCCTTTGTTTCCATTGCGAAATCATTGTTTTTCCTTCTTTCAAATTTGTTCAGTTCGTGATTATTTTCCTCTTTTCTATATTTTTCTCATCGCAAACTCAGATCTTCTTTCAAAGTCGGCCTTGGAATAATCTAGCAATGCTATTTGATATTTACGTAAGCACGTGGGTGGCTACGCTTTTTATCGTAGTGTGTCTATCAATCTATATTTCTCTTTTACCAACCCACCCATACACATACACACACACACACACACACACACACACACACACACATATATATATATATATATATATATATATATATATATATATATATGTGGGGTGTAGGTTTGTGTGCTTGCATATAATGATTATATTGCTGCAGTTTCCCATAATTTTCCCCACAGCAACACGCGTGTTTATCAAAACGGGTTCAATGTATATTAGAATATAAATTAAATACTTTCTTTGATTAATACAGACATTATTATCTACATATGTGCATAAATCTTTCACGTGTTTTTTTTATTTGGAAATTCTGCGTAATTGACAACGGTAGCACGTCTACAACGTGTATATACACGCATATAGCTAATACTGTGTGTGTAAGTAAAGACAACCATAGTATATATGTAAACATGTAGAGCCGTTGCTCTCTCTCTCTCTCTCTCTCTCTCTCTCTCTCTCTCTCTCTATCTGGTTTTTCATAAATCGGTTCTCTCTATCTCTCTAAATACTTTCCAAGCCCGAGGCTGCTGTCAATCTGTACAAATTTACAATCAGGCCGTCAATGTATTACATTTTACATATTTGTCCTGCTGAATATGTGCTCCATTTGAAGGTTTTAATGAATGGCAAACACGTATCTGTATTTTGATTGATTCAACACGTTCTTCTTTGCTGGGACCTTTCTCTGAAAAACTTGACGATGCGACTTTGAGTGTTTTTTTTAATCTTCTAGAAATAATATTATGACATGCGTTCCAAAGAAAAGGCTTAGGTATTTACTGCTTCTTTGTTCAAGCTCATTAGTTTTGAATCATCTATCAATTCGTTGTTTTCATACTTTACTGAAGTAAAACCTCCAATACCAGTAACTTGTGGATGTTCGCTGTTTTTTTTCTACATACAGCCTTGGTCTGTTCAAGACTGAGGCCAAAATACATTTTCTGTCTGTGCAACACTTCTCTTTGGTGCCTGTTTTTTCACAGTACGTCGCTTCGTGCTTGTCACGAGTGTTTTCCATGAAATACTAAAATAAGTAAGGCGTTTATTTAAAAGAGATAGAAAATATCTCGCGGTATATATATATATATATATATATATATATATATATATATATATATATATATATATATATATATATATATATATTGAAATTTCAGTAGGTAACTTACACAGAATACACCCAAAGGTTGTTTTTCGACCATATTCTTCCTGGACACTTTCTGTCGGTGCATCCGAGTATCTTCAGGTGCAAATGTTGTTGGTTTCGTTTTTTTTCTCTATGAGGCTTGGTGTAATTAAATCTTTTTTTTATATAAAAAGGTTCTTTTTTTAATGTATTTAAAAAAATTATAATTACACCAAGCCGAATCTGAAGATAATCGGATGCACCGCTAGAAACCGCTCGAGAAGAATATGTCTGAAAAATAAGCTTCGGGCGTCATTCTGTATAAGTAACCGACTAAAAATTAAAAGACCGTCAGACAAATTGAAAAATTATCTATTAAGATCGGAGAAAAGAATAAATCCGTCGTGTTCAATCAGACGTGTCTGAATAATAACCTGTTGCCAAACTATACAAATATATTTAAATATATGCAATATAATAAAAATGTACCTGTAATTTGATACCTTATAAATTACTATTACATTTCTTGATTGAGTAAAATATTATCTACTGTATCATTGATTCACCATTGCTATAATTGTTTTATCGACCACTAAGGAAGTGGGTTAAGAAGAGAGAGTTGAAATTAAGTCAATCTTTACTTGTAACGGTAAGAAGTCGGTAAAGTTGACACATGTATCTTGTGTCTGAAAACAAAACATACACAAACAAAGAATGGCTAGGTTTAGCATATGTCATAAATAAGGCTATGAGAATTGCACATTCTTTCCATTGTGTTTACTCTTGAGTATATATTCTACAGAGCTAGACACAATTAATCAACCGAGGATCGCATCACTCTACATATAAACATACAAGATCTCAATGGATATATACCTGAGAATCAAATCAAGGAAAAGATTATGCTTGGGTTAAGCATGATTTAACGATATTTGTTTGTCTATATAACGCATCTAATCTGGGCAATCGGTGTTTAGTATAGAAAAAATGTTCATCGTCGTCTAAACACTGGGATGTTTTATTTCGCCGTCTACCCCCCCTCTCAGTGAATTTAGAGATCCCAGGTTATCCGATAGCATATTATTATCTCTTCGTGTATTTTTATTCTAATAAGTTTTTTTCTCTCCTCAGTTTATGCTAATGTTTTTTGTGGTTATTCATACATCTGACCTTAGGTAAGTTGATGCAATCGCTTAATGCTGATATTTTAGGTATGAATCTTTATGTTTCTATATCACTACATTACTATATTTGCGATGAATATTTGCAGGCATTCATTAAACGTCGTCATACAATAAAAATCCGGAAAAAAACCCAACGGTTTTAACAACAAAATCGCGACGGTAATCCGAGTTCGCGTTTTTTTGTTTCTTCTCTCAACAATTTTGTATTTCTCTTTTATACTAAATATATGTTAAACTTTCCTTTGTATTTTTTCATTCATTACATTATAGCGACCTCTGCTACCTGTTTATTCCTATTTCTAATTCGTTGTTCTTGTATTTATTTTATTTTATTTTCCATTCCGATTATGTTAACTATACTAGAAACACTTTTTCTCACCATTTGCATATAAAATTATACAATCTGAGACGAGTTGGAACATGAATATATTGATACATCTGTTAACATTTCTGTCAGTCTGCCTCTTTAATATATTAAAATATTACTTTTCGCACGTTTATTTCTTAGTCGGCTTGTACTCTGAACACGAGGGGAACCTATCGCTTAAACGCAATTATTTCGAAAAACATTACAGAGTAGAGTATTAAAGTCATATTCAAGTCTTTTCCGACGGAATTACTAGAAACCCAAAATGTAGCATATTTAATATGTTGCAAAACTTAATTGATATGAAACGCTTAAACAGGTGCATAGTAGGCAAATTGTGCAGGTCCTTTTGTTCTCTCTCTAATGTATATATATATATATATATATATATATATATATATAAATATATATATATATATATATATTAAACTCATCATTTGTAATATTATTATTATTATTATTATTATTGTTGTTGATGATGATGATGATATTGTTGTTGTTTTTAGTAGGACACTCTGGGTTGTCGGTCGGTTTATACGATTAAATATCATATTTTTAATGTATGAACATTTTGTATTTGTTATTATGAATCCAATTATCTAACGATTATTATAGTGTATTTAATATAAAGGAGTTGTTTAAAAAGTAAAAAAAAAAAAACATGTATGTCATTAGTTAGAATCGAAGCCATAACATAAGGATGTCGAGCAGTCTCCCTACTTTGAGGTAATTCGCCAGGTTGGGGTAATTGCGCCAGCTAGCTAAAAGTGCTCTTTGGGCAACCACGTCTATAAATATAACTTTTTTTAGTTAGCACAATTGCCCCCAGATTTGGTTCAATTACCTCGAAGTACGGTATACGCATAACCTTATTCGATACGTATACTGTAAGATTGTAAATTGATTTGTCTTACCGGGGGTGGGTCGGAGGGAAGAAAAGACACTGAACTGCTGTTTTGCCGTTACTGAAAAAACTGGGTGTCTATTTCCTACTAAGTTAAATAGACATTCTAATCTCGTTGGAAATCACGTTGGAATTCTCGCCACTCACAGTTAGTATGTATAAAAGGAGTTGTCTCACTACGGGTTAGTGGTTAGTTAAGAAGCTAGTTACATAACGTGCTAGTCGGTTGGCGGCTCTTAGACTGATTACCTCGTTACTGTTGTTCGGCAAACGTTACCAGTTAATTGTTACCTTTACAAGAAAAGACAGCTTGTAAGCAACATCACCATTTCGTTGACAGCCCTTACACTGGTTTTTCTTACCCCGTCCTCTTCTTGTTTGTGAAATAATCCCGACAATACATCATCTGCAAAAATAACCTTATTTTACCTATAGCCTTTAATTCGAGCATGCGGAGAAAAATAAACGTGTATAGTCGACTTACGAAAGCCAAAATAAACGTTTTTGTAAATTTTGGGCATTAAGCAAATCAAAACCTAATCAATAACTTGTACAAATTAAAATAATCTATGTCACAAATTGGAGTATGTAAACTAAATATTCAGAAAACAATATAATAAAAATTTTCGGACACAAGTCCGCAATATATCAACGTATATTTTTATACATTTCTCTCGCCTCTCTCTCTCTCTCTCGCTCTCTCTCTCTGCATCTCTTTCTCTCTCTCTCTCTCTCTCTCTCTATATATATATATATATGTCTCTTTCTCTTCCCTTTCCTGTATCTCTCTGCACCTTACATTAAAGGAGCTTCTGATATATAAAATTGATTTTTCTAGAACTACTCGTCTACACAAATACCGCAATGCTGCTAAAGTGCTTACTATTACGTGATAGATTTGCAGTCTACTGTAAAAAAATGTTATTTTGTTGAGTATTTTTAGATAACCGAATTCTACTCAATTTCTTACAATTATAAATCACCACAATACTGTCTTACAATCCAGTTGTTAACCTTGATCCTAGACTAGCCTTTGAGCTTCTTTTTGGTAATTGATTCCCGTGCATCAACTATGATAATTCTTCAAGTATTCTACTACAAAATCTGATATTTTGTTCGTCTGACATAAATCCCTACGTCTATCCTATTCTGTGTATACGCGAGAAATCTTTCCCACATCGTCTCTGAATAGTTGGTTCTAAAATGTTGAAATTAGATATATAAAATATGGTTATACATGTGTATATATATACACCCCCCACATATATATATATATATATATATATATATATATATATATATATATATATATATATATATATAGGAGGTTTTACTTATGTTTACCGTTTACATTACAATATTTCCAACCGTTGTTTTATTCATTAAATATAACTTTTATATCGTATCTAAATGCGACATCTACTCAGAAGGAAATGTCATGCCGAACAAATATAATGTAAATAGAAATATGCATTACATCAACGACATATTTATGCTTAGAATAATAAACTGTCATGTTAGATAAGTACCTAAAGTAATGACAATAAAATCACTGAAACGACTATATTTTGGTGGGGAAACAAGACATCAACTTGCAACACACACACACACACATATATATATATATATTCGTATATATTTATATACATGTATTTATATATACTTTTGAGAGTTAGCAATGTAGAGTAAATTTAATTCTATAAGAAGAGACTTCTCAGGATAATATAAAGTTCAACAAATTTTCTTTTGATCTTATATAGGAAACAAGAATAGAGAAACTGAAGCCACAAAAACTATTTACTCGTGAGTATGGAACGGTTCATTTATTTAATAAAGGTATGCACATATATAGTTGAGGGATAGAAGTGACACTTTATACCAAGGTATTTCGAAGCCCAAAGTTTCACATCAGCTAATATAATGGGAATGCGACGTCTAGTGTGGGACACATCACGAACGAAATAAATCAATGAAAATGTTGATGTTGTTGGGGGAATTCTAAGATGAAGGAGTAGCGTACTATATAAAGTGTAATGGAAAATGGTGTATCTGTGTGTGTGTGTCTGAGTATGTGTGCGTGAGTATAGCAGCATCTTCACAGATAGTTTTCAATCTCAAGATTTATGTACTGCATCCGCTCCTGTGTTCTCCGGTGACTTTTAAGGCCGGCAGTTTTTTTTTTACATGGACGATGGCATATATGGCACACCAAGTTCAATGTCTTAACGAGGTTGATTGGATCCGGATGGGGAATGCTGTCTTTGTGCACAGCCATGTGCCTTCTCAATCAAGATGTAGAGTTGCATACCTTACTGCACATTACACACACTGTGCTGTGAGGTCCATGTGGAACGTTGAATGACGATGGTCTGTTACTGTGAGATTTTAGGTGGCTCACAAATCGTCCTTTTGAAAGGAGAACGCGACCACACGTGTTACAAATCCAGCTTGCTTAGATGCCTGGCAATAATACATATATATCTATATACATCTATTTACACACTTATAATCATATATGTAGGTATATGTCTGTGCGTGTATGTATGTACACATGTGATGTTAAAAAGCTAATAACGTGGTCTGTAATTTTAAAAACATATTACTCCTAAAAAAATTTTCTAAGCATCAATTTTTTTTAAAGCGCATAAGACCTTTTCAACGCAATAATGTTTTGAGCTATTCCATCTTTAAATCCGGTTCTAAAAAGCTCATCAATGTGGGAAACCCTGAACGAAGCTGAACAAGAATATAATGATAGGAATAGTGAATAGCAACATCCAGCCTCCTTTGATCGTATTATATTTCAATTTACTTTTTATTTAATTATAACTTAAATATTAAAAATTCGAAACATTGAAAAATAAGGGCAGGATTCAGGGTCTTATATCATATACAAACTTTGTCAAAATTATGCAGGACTAATTAAAATCCAAATTATTATCTAAAAATATACTTAAACGCGTAATAAAAGTGGAGTAAATATTTTAACAGATATAAATATTTGGCATGCCCTTATTTTGTCTTTATATTAGCTTTTAATTTGTTTTTGCATAGTATTGGCTAATTTTTTTCAGGTAGTAGGATCTATTTTCTGCTACTCTTCATGAAGTAAGGTCTCTTATTTTTTA
This sequence comes from Euprymna scolopes, assembly GCF_053919585.1. NCBI lineage: Eukaryota > Metazoa > Mollusca > Cephalopoda > Sepiida > Sepiolidae > Euprymna > Euprymna scolopes. The sequence continues at coordinate 52,301,492 of NC_136486.1, read as the reverse complement.
TGTACATGTGTACATTTTCACTCTTATCCAAAAATTTGACCAGAAAGTTTAAACGGGATTTCATCACTGTAATATCATTTTTAATGAAATTTTGACCTATAGCATGGAGTATAATCTTCTTAGAAGATTACATGATTCTGAATTATATTATTGAATATTGTAGTCAATAAGATTTGGTAAAAACTCGTCCAGTATGTTACTAAAATTATAGAGTTCCTTCTGCTCTAATATGTGTACTCCAGTCCATTGCCCGAAAATGCAATGCAACCTCAAGCCATTACGTTTCTCTTCCCAATTTGAAAGGTGAAACGACACAATAAGATTTAAATGTGTCTACTTCCCTGGGGCACACAATGACCACTCCACGGGATGCGAAAAATCTGATAAAAAATGAAAATTTGATACAATTATTTAAGAGATGTCATGGATGTGTAGTCACATTAAAGTTTCAATTGTCTCTTTCAAATGTAGAAAATAGAGATATTAACTTACTTCAAAGGTATATGTGTCAGGCCAAACAATTTTAGCTCAATCATTAGGTGTCGAATTTTCCTGTGATTTTTTGTGAATCCCGATGGGTTTTTTTCTTGTCGGCTTCAGACCCGTGTAGCACTTTTATGGCTATACATCTTTTTAATCATACTTCTTAAACCTTTCTATCACCGATCTGTTTTTGTTTGCATCCCCCCCTAAGTTACGGAGAAGGCTCTGAGGAACTTTTCTTCCTATCTGTTTGAAAGAATGTGCGGTCCTGCACCTCTAAATCGTTGAGAGACACCCCTTCTCTTGAACATTCTATCTTCTTGGAATTTTTACCTGCAAATATCCTCACTAAATAAAGCAACAGTGTGTGCTTTTTTAATCACTGAAAACTGCTTCTTTGGATAGATTTTAAATAAGTATATTATGAGAGGCGTGCAATAAGTAATGCCCCTGACCCACTTCCCATAGAAGTAGAGCAATGAAACGTGGCACAGATATTAGTCTTTCTCTACATAAGAACCACCCAGAGTTATGCATTTCTCTCATCGTATAATGCAGCTCTGGAGACCGTTTTTGAAGAAAACCCCATGCTGGTCCTCCAACCACGACGTGACTTCAGAAATCAAGGCTGCATCATCGGGGAAACGCTGTCCTTTAAAAAAAAACATCATGGCTGGGAAGAGGTGAAAATCATAGGGTAGAAGGTCAGGAGAATAGGGAGGATGGGGAAGGATTTCATAACCACACGCCCGTGCTTCTGATCTGGTGACATGCGAGTTGTGGACCGGAGCGTTGTCCTGCAGGAGGAGGGTACCTTTGCTGATCTTGCCCCGCCTCTTGATTTTGATAGTTTCCCTTAATTTCCTCAAAAGTGAAGCATAATAGGTTCTTGTAATTGTGGTACCCTTTGCCAGAAAATCTGTCATCACAACCCCGTCCTGGTCTCAGAAGACTGGGAGCATGACCTTGCCAGCGGGGGAGGGGGCTGTACCCTTACCTTCTTTGGAGGTGGTGCGTCCAAATCCTTCCACTGCATTGACGGGGTTTTGGTCTCTGAATCATAGTGATGGGCCCAGGTTTCATTCTGTTTAATCAATCTTTTGAAAAATTTTGACTACTCTTCTTGGCACATCTTCAAATTAATCATCGAGCACTCGGCGCGTTCTCGCTTCTGGAATGGTGTGAGCAACCTGGGAATCAATCTGGCAGACACCTTATGCATATGCAAACGGTCATGAATGATAGTTTCCTCAGACGCTATACTAATCTTGACATCTTGGGCTATTTGGCAAATAGTAATGCGCCGATCTTCGATGATGGCAGACTCAACTTGACGGAAAGATGGCTCATAAATGGCAGAAGGGGGGCAACCATGTCTGGGAGCTGTTTTCACCGACTTCCGACCATGTTTGAATTCACTATGCCAGCGTTTTACAAGCTCATATGATGAGGCATTATCACCATAAGTTTCTTTCATTTCATCAAAAGTCTCCTGTGGTGTGAGTCCTGTCAAATACAAAAACCGGATCACTGCTCGACATTCAACAGGCTCCATTTCACATCTGACTAAGTTCAAACACCTGTAAAACAGAAACCACAAGTATTTCAGAGCTGTAATTTGCCACATAATTCGTAGATATATAAATCATTGCACAGGCAAAAGTTCAGCCAGATCTCAAAAATGGAAGTGGCTCAGGGGCATTACTTATTGCACGCCCCTTGTATCATAGCGTTGGGAAAAATCAAATATAAACTGAAAAATGATCATATTGATTATTGGTAGGAATTGGATATCAAACTCACCAAAGGCTTTTTAAAGATGATTTAAAGCGTATTAATATTGCAATCTTCTTTTTTGATATTTTACATTTGCGATCAACTTTTCACTGTACAAGTCCTCACTTTTAAATTCGAAAATTTACAATATTTCACGTTTTTCTTAAGGTGCAACTTAATCTCAGGATAGCCTTATATATATATATATATATATATATATATATATTTTATATATACATTATAAACGTTGTATATATATAATGTATATATATATTATATCATATGTATTACATATATATATATATTATATATATTTCGTATAAATAGTATATGTCACATATAGATACTATATATTATACACACATATATTACATGCATATATTATATTTTATATTACGTATATATATTATATATATTACAAATATATTATATATATATAAAAGTGAACGTGTTTGTTTGTCTGTCTGTCTGTCTGTCTGTCTGTGTGTCTGTCTGTCTGTGTACATTTCCCTACGCAATAACTCTGTCAATTTTTAGTCTATAGACTCGGTGAAATACCGGGTACTGAGATTTGGGAAAATCGATGTGACGGGTGTCAGCCAGACATTTGGCTGTTAAGGGGTCAAATTTCAACGATTTGACATTTAAGAACTCTACCAAACTCCTCCGACAATTTTGGGTCTAGACACTTGAAATTTTAGATATAGGTTCCTTGAACCTGGATCTAACTTAATAAAGTAATTTGAGCCCGAAATTATAAATTGTAAGGGGTCATAATAGGGGTCAAAGTTTTAAAAAATTAACCATTTTTTTGTTTTTTTGCTTTTTTTGCACAGCATTGTTAGATCATCCAGCATGTTCTCCGGTCCTCAATCCGATTTGAAATTTTGGGGATAGATTGCAAAAGAAATGTTCAAGGATGGAACACAGTATTATTCGATAATGAAACTTTCTTTCAGTACATGGGATAGAATTCCCTCGCAACTGATAAAAACCTTAATTGCAACCATGCCGAAGAGAATTTTGGAGCCATTCATAATAATGGAGGATATACTAAATACTGAGACTCTTTTTAGTAATTACCTTTTGTCAGATAAATTATCATAGTGGAGCAGATTACCCAAACAATCGTTCATTTGATGATACAAGCATGAAATTTGGCATAAATATTCGGTGGATAGTAGATTTTAAGAAAAAAGTGCTGGCCACCTGAAATTCCAATATGGCGGCCATTTTCCAAGATGGCCGCCATAGGAGTCCAAATTTTGAAAAATTTCAGCATATTATTGTATACAGTGCGTTTATCGAGCTTAAGTTGGTTTTGTTGTCATAACATTACTCACTTTAAGCTCGTTCAATGTTCTAGTGTTCCTGTAGAAGCTTGACAAGGGCAACTGCAAAGTTTAGTACAATGCAACCCAGTCTTTTTACATTTGCACCTTCCACCACAGTCAGTCTTGCATCCACATTTTGTCAGTTCACTGCAGCATTTTGAAATCGGTTCCAGTGAAGTCCACACAATTTTCCAAGAGTCATCTTCTTTTGACCATACCCACTTTGGAGGACACTGAAGTTCTGGATCACTTTATTCACTTTGTCCCCAAACATGACCTGCTTGATAGGCAGCTATTTTGGCATGTCCCTTGAGTGCATTTTGAGTTGGTGGGATTAAGTCATATGACCTTTGCTTCCGTGCAAAGAGGTCAAGTCTTGCGTCATCTACTGATGAGGTTGCACTGGACCTATCATATATGAGAATTACATATTTCTCCAATACTTGTAGATCAGACTCCTCAATTTCAGATGGGCTGGGACCGAGTTTAGCAATTGTGGATGAGACTTCATTAAATACATTCCATGTCTGCAAGGCTGTCTTTTTTTCCTTGCCATTGAAAGAAGATACAACATCACACCCTGTGAAAACAACATTTTTTTGGATTTCTCTGGTCCTAGATTGGACCCAAGGTCATGTATAGGAATCCACCTGGTGTGTTCCCCCTTGCGGAATCTCACCCACATTTCCTGAAGACCAATTGCTGTGAGAGAAGGCATCATCGATATGGCAATTACTACAATGTCTGTGCCATGTGTATCAACCAGTACAGACTTGTAGCCCTCCTTAACTGCATGCCAAGCATGTAAGAATATCCGTGTGTCGGCCTCCTCATGCGTACAGGGTGCCAATTCTTCTAAGCTGAAGTTGGTGTAATTGGCACTGGTAAGGACGATTTCCTCCCTAGTCACAAGGATTGCATTGCTTGTGGTCATTTTAGCTATGGCATCGGCAAGGAAGTGGAAGAGTTCTGATTTGTTAGTGCTGTCTCGAAGGAAGCTCTTCCAGTTTGTAGACGGTTTGCTCTTTGCGGTAACTCTCCTCCTGATGGCATTTCAACGTTTAGATCTAGCTTCTGACTTAAGGCTGGTCTTATGGCATACATCAAAAATGATATCTGTTCTCTTGTGAGTGTGGCTGTAGTTCTGCACCAAGGGAAGAATATCGTTTTGGGCATATTCCTCAAATTCACCAGTGAAGCCCCATCAACAATCAGTACATCAGATTCTGGCTTGGACTCTGGAAGCTGGATTTGCCCTTGGGGAATTTCCACAAGATCTGACTTGGTACTTGGACGTAGGTTACCATTCTTGCTGAGAGAGAGGGGAAACGACTGGTTCTCATGCTTGAGAAATTCCTGTAGATCACAACCTCTAGTTTGGCAAGAGATGAAAAGGTGGGAAAACAGGTGGCAATCCTCCTTTAGCAGTTTCTTCTCTGATTGTTTGCTTTGGCCAGTCCCCGTTTTGAAGAAATCTATGCTGTTCTTCTTGATGGACTGGTAGAAATATTGACCATCGTTGTTTATCCATAAACGTTTTGAACTGTTCTTTCCCTTTCTGAAGATGTGTAGCAACACGTTCAGCCGCAGATGATTCTGCTATGTCCTTTGTGTCAAGGGTCAGCAGATTTGCTGTCACCTCAGTGAATGGATTGCCCATTTCCTCTAGGACCATGGTGAGCCTTTGAACCTTCTCAAGGAATGTCTTCTGAGCTGCAGGTGACCGTTCATGGTGACGAGTGTCACTCTTCACATCCTTACTCCCTGATGCTGTTTCATAGTCGGCCACCAACTTCTTTATTTCTGGCCCAGCCACTATCCATATTCGAAGAGCTGCTGGATCTTCTGTCAGCCCAAAGCTCCACCATCTCCTTTGATGCTAGCATTATTTTGTTTGTGGGCTTGGTCAATGGCGACTGATGAGAAATGCCTGTCAGATTTGTGAACTACAAAGTTTCCATTTTGGAATTGTTGTGCAACCTCTGGGTGTTGCCTCTCTAAGCTCATCATATCTCGAAGATGAACTGGAAGCCATCGTGCGTAATTAACATTGTTGTTTGCGAAGAAATAGGGTATCAGTTTCTGCCAGAGATTCACGATACAATGCGAAATTTCCCTCTCTGAAAGCACGTATCAGTGTCAGAATGGTCAGCTCCATGTTCAGAATCAAGAACCAAAACTGAAACAGAGGACTCTCTTTACTGCGGAAGCCACACCACTCTTCAAAAGGAGACAGTTTTCTCATCACTGTCTTCCTGTTCAACAGGATATGCACTGTAACCTTTCTTCAAGAGCTTGAATAAACTGCTTGCTGTAACCTGATGAGCTTGGCGAGTCTTTGTAACATTTGTAGCTGATAGAAATGAATCTGCAGAGCCCGAAGATGCTATTTCTGCCTCAACAAGTGCACCAGTACATCCGCTGCCCTCTAACATTGACCCTATTGATTTAAAGGCTGTCATTTCAATATGTAGTCCACCAAACATTATTACAAACTTGTCCTCCCCATATATGTCTTCAAGCTCAGGGATCCTAGAGAGTAACTGCTCTTTTAATCTGGTAGAATTGACCTCTGGGGATTCCACACCTAGTTGTTGCAGCCGACGCTTGTAAAGTGAGGCTAGATCAGCAAGTCGACATATCACTGGTGTTGTTTCTGTACCGGTAACCATGCTATCCATGATGTAGATCACAAGCTCTGAAAACGCTAGGGGGTAAACGTCTTTCCCTTGACCGCTGTCATTCTCCTCTTGCTTCATGACATTCAGATGTGCTCGCTCTGAGTTGTATAACTGTGCCAAGCATCGAGGGTGATACTTCAGCTCTTGGGCAACAACATCACCAGCACTTAACTTTGCTAGGAGCTTTCCATTGTTTAGGGTCCGGGCACACTGATTAAGCCTTTCATTCAGCTGCATGGTCATTGCCTCTCTTAAATTTGATATTTCATCCTCTTCTTCACATAAGAAGCACTGTACCTCTGGAGGGTCTGAGGTCCTTTGTCTCTTCTCACGGTTCTCTTCTGTGCCTGATGTACTGGGGGTTATTTTCCTTTTCTGTCCTCTTGACAGCTTTGTGTTATTGAACAATAGTCAGCAGCTTTGGTGATATTTTGCTTTATTTCGTATCAGTGTGGCTTCTGTGCCTTCTCCTTCATCTAACCGTGCTGGATTAAAGGGTATTGGCATATCATTAAGGGCATAAAACAAAGGCACATTTTTTTGCAATTTTTGCATATCCAGCATAGTCCTGTTTTCTCTGGAATGAGCTAAGAGGTGAAATTAGAATTTCATCTCTTTTGTCAACCTGACAAAGGCGACATTTACTCCAGTCAGTTTGCTGTCTAGTTTTGGCATCCATCGTAAGAGTCGTTGAAGTGGTGTAGGCCGAGGGTTTATCCTTTTACCACCTTACCACCTTTGCTCACTTTGATGTATGGGATACAGTTAGGTTCATGCTGCTGCCCTACACCTAACCCGATCGTTCATCCAATATCATTTAAATCCCGTGCGATCTGTACACCATCCGGGTAACAATAAAGCCCCTGTCATCCTTGGCTCGGCTCTCCCGCGCTGGCACATCCTGTCAATCCAGGTGCGGCTATCCAACCTTAGGGGCTGGATAGATAGCATTTGGGATACTAAACTGGAGTTTAGCTGATATTGAACCCCATGCTTAGTTCCTTAGCAGTGTCTGTCACCAGTGTGCCCTGGTAGTGAGCGACATACACTCTCGTCATAATATTCTGCAAAATTCTCCTTCTGTGGAAAAAACGGTGGTACTTAATTTGATCCTCGTGAGATGTGCCACCTTGGTCACAAGTTCTCAATGGGTTGATTCAGGGGCTTGTATGGAGTGAGGAAGGTAACGGAATTAAGTACACCTGATTTCTTCAGGATGGCTAGCATGGTTTGTAAGCCTTTTGGGGGAATTTTATAGGCAAAAGCAGGTTATCCACTTTGTCATCCTTGCATTAGCAGTCCTTTTTAGGCATAAAAGTTGGAAAAAATGAACGTTTATGGAAAGTTGTGGTTTGCTGGCGGCCATCTTGAAAAAAATAGTCGCCATATTGGAATATTTGATGGCCAGCACTTTTTTTCTGAAAAAGTAACTTACAGAGACTATTGATGCCAAATTTCATGCTTGTATCACC
>NC_136486.1:52241246-52291246 GCF_053919585.1 Euprymna scolopes | reverse complement strand
TAATCATATACATAAACAATTTATGGGTATATTGTGTTTTTCTCAATCTCGTTAATGACTTTAAACACTGAAATCAACAGATTTTCCTATCTTTTGACAGAGTTTTGCGAATATTTTTATTTTCTGACAGGAGTAGCGGAATAGTATGGTAATCACTTTTAAAAGAATCATGGATATATATTCACTTATTTCTTTTACATAAAAAATATATATGTATAAGACGCTTGAATACATTGACCAATAATGAGGTGTGTTTTTACATATAGCTTATTAACCCGCAGGATCCCATCAGAAGAAATAGAGTGACCGACGATCTTTTTTCTTGTGGGTTTAATATTTGATAATTTCACATCCCTCATGGCGAGACCCTCACAACACATCTTTTGTGCGGCAAAATCACTTAGCTTAACTCAGCTTACTCAACCTGGAGCACCTGACACCACACGTCCGGTTCCTGTTCACCTATGTCGATGCAAACTGGCCGATCAACAAAGTTTGCCACCTGTCTAAACATGTAACGATTAAAATCCGTATTTGATTCATCCGCAAGATATATAAATATACACACAGCTATTCAGATAGACATGCAGATCTATAGATAGTTAACAGATAATTTACTGCTTTTACCCTGTTATTATCAAACAACCTATGCTCAAATGTGTTTACATGTGTTTATAGAGTGTCCTGTCGTCTAGCCCCACTTTTGCTTTCTTGGTTGTCTTCTCTGTGGCATTGCCAGGCCACTAATTTTGGAATCCCCGTGGAACGTTCTTTGTTTCTGTATGTAGATTAAATATCAGTATATAAGACTGAATCCATTAAGTCTCCTAAAACAAAAGTTGGTATGACAAATCATAATCGAGATAAGGATTCGAATATTTATAAAATGTTGGATATCGGAGTCGGGATTTGGAATGATAGCCGCTCTATATCAAGTGCTGCTACGCAGAAAGACTAGGTTGGTATCTGGAATTGCGTTTTATCCGCTGGGAGAGATGCACTGATCTTTTTTCAGACATACATCTATGAGAAGGAAAACTCTATGGGAAAAACTCAAGGTGTACTGTCTTCTCTTCAATGTGGCAGCCATCGCATCGACTAAGTTTAGCAGTTGTACCAAAAAGTCGCGCCGATTATGTACTCATCCTTCGCCACGATAAACAAAGCATCTTTGTGGATTTGTGGATTTAGAAATAATCGGAATCGGAATTAGTATTGTATAACGGTACACAATTGACGTATATATATATATATATATATATATATATATATATATATATATATATATATACACGCACCTCTATATACACACACACCTATATATATATTTTTTTTACACAGTGATCACCACTTATCAAGGTCCGGAAGCCACTCAGGGATAAGGGTTATTGCAAGTGCATTACGTTAGTGTGGAGATTTGATGAAGTGTTTACTTAAAGGGGCGGTTCATTAGGAATTTGTCAACGTTGGACTGGAAGACATCCAAGTTGTTGTCCGCGGGAAGCAGGCAGACGGAACAGAGTTCAACAGGCGTGCAGTTCTAAGAAAGAAGCTTCGTTCATGGAATCCGCGTTTTGATTTAGGCACATATATAGAGTGGGGGAAATTTTTCACAGTGGATTCAGCTAGACGGGTGATTTTCGTGAAAGATTGGCGAGGGGGGACCAGAGATTGGAGTTCAAACGAGCGCCTGCCATGGAAATAACGATAAAACAAGGATAGGCTTGCAACGTCTCTTCTGTGGGAGAGAGGTTGCAGGGTAGACAAAAGGGCATCCACCACTATGCCACGAAGCCTATTTTGTACTCTTTCAAGGCAGGATATATATATATATATATATATATATATATATATATATATATATATATATATATGTGGAAGAAGATTTTTCATACATTTATGTCCCGAAAGTCGTTTGTCTTCTGCTGGATACTGCGACAACCGTTCACGTATTAACACAAATAAACGATTGAGACATGCCCGGTTTTGAAACTCAGGGCAATGACTTCATATTTTAGAAATTTATATTTATTTCGGAGTATGCAAGTCTTTAAGGAGTCTGCTTATGTATCTACATACTTGCTTTTTTTCTAGCCCCGCTTCCGGGGCATTGGGTTTGGTCACCACAATTAACAGACGAGCTCTTCAAACTCTCCAGTTACTAAACTACGTGTCTGTTTGACCTGTCAGTTCCGATGACGTAGCCGATTAAATGATGCGTCTCCTTTATGTGACATGCTCTGTAACGTACGCAACGGTTGAATGTCGATATAGTTATTATTTTTTTTATATTTAAACTTAACTTATTTCTGTGATAATTTTAGCTAGACCCCATTTTTACATTTCAGACGAATGTATTACCTAAACAGTAAATAACATCCAATGTAAAGTATTTAACAATATCACTCGATGCAAAAATATATATATAGGCACATAGATAGATCGATAATAATTATTTTAGCTTTTAACAATGGTATTAGCTACCATTGGTAATTTATGGGAACTGTGAATTTGAAAAAAAATCTCTGTGTCAGTAGTTGCTGAGAATCGAGAGAAATTTTGGAATCGTCCCATCACTATCTAGTACTTCTATCAAAATTATCTTCCTTGTTGCTGACTAACAAAACATGCATAAACACAAATACGTCAGCCTGTATCTTTTGGCACGATCTTTATCCGTGATGGAGACTCCAATATTTTATTTATTATCTTGTATGAAGTCGATGGCGACAAGCTTAGATCTGTGCGATAGCGCAGGAAAATGGAAGACCATGTCTGCTGTATTTTAATATGTTTTGTGTAACACAACGCACATCTACTCAACTGTAAGGATCGAATCGAGGCCAAAGGCCTGTTATTGTATGTTTATGATCGATATATCGAATTCTGTATTGTAGACGTGTCGTATTTTAATAATATAACATGTCTTCCAGTGTCACTCTACACAGCCTTCAATATTGCATAAGATTGCAGTATTGTTTTTTTTTGACAAAGGTGTAGTCACCACTACATTTTAACACGTGATTCTTATGCAACATATAGTTTTATCGAGTAGCTGATAGTTTATTCAAGCAATGTCTAGTCTGTTTCCTGTTCTTTTTCTTTGGGCTTTTCATAACCAATATTCCTAAGGATGCACTACTGTCGCTTTCGGCTCTATAACAGGAAGGCGGATTTCTCTTATCGTTTTTCTACGTGAACAATCTGCCAGTCGATGCAGTGACAATGGTTTCCATATAAATGTTTAAACCGGCATAAGGATATATATATATATATATATATATATATATATATATATATATATATATATATATATATATATATATATATATAGTGTATGTCAGTTTTATTAGCGTCTATACAGGACTTGTATTAACATGGTACTTTTTGGAACAAACATTTTTTTTTTAATTTGAAACCGCTAAAAGTAGGCAGATTTGTAACCAACGATTACATCTAGGAACCTCTACTGTGTAGTGGTGTGATTTTGCTGCTTGTCGGGTTTGTCGGGGGTATTTACGTCAAAGGGATACAAGGGTTTGTGGTTCGTCGGAGCATCCACTGTTAAAATACTTGTGCAACATAACGTCGATGGGAAAGAGGTTGAGGCTTTGATGACAGTTTAGGACCTATCAGGTTGGCGACTCTCTTTTGAACCCTATCCAGAAGCGAGAGAGTAGTAGCAGATGCACCAGCGAAGAAGTGACAACAGTACTCCATACACAACCTTGTAAAGATACAGGGTACTTTCAGGCATGAGTATCTTTCTAGCACGGTAGAGAAAGCCCACCTTCCTATTTCGTTCTAAAGGTCCTAAGTATATCAAACTCGTACTCAGAGTGTCGCATTCATTGAGGTTTGAACCTTTCGACACTTAGACGAGTGTAACTTACAACTGAATTTTATAAAATACTTTATCGACTACGCCAAAATTCAGAAGTTCCGTTCAGATACCCGAGTTGGCAAGTAAGATTTCCGAGTTCTGAGAAGATGCACATGATGAAGGTTACATCGATCGAAACATTAACCAAAAAAGACTCAAGATGAGAAAAGTACTCCGATTAACTAGATTCAAATGATTATTACATAATTTATATTAATGACTGTTTGAGATGAGGATTAACAATTTGAATTTTTTTTATTTGAACTGGGGATATCCTCTGAAGTATGCGTTTTAACAAAGTTTCTGCCGATGTAACCTCCGGTCAACTCTACACTTATTTTGTAAAACTTGGGAATATTTAGTTTAACATCATGAAATTTCGAACGCAATCTTTAATTCAATAAAAGCATGTAGAATCTCCTCGTCCCTTCAGCTATGACAAGGCATCAGTTTTAAGTCATCAGCACTTGTATCATTAATGCCGCCCACATTGGGAATTGAAGGTCTAACCCGCGGAAACAATGGAAACTGAATTTTACTAAACATGTATTCATTAAGCAATGAACTTTTAAATTTTTTATTTATTTTTTTTGCATGGGAAAAACAATTATCAAGGCACTGAAGCCACTCGGAGATAAGGGTTATTGCATGTACAGTAATAAAAGAGAAACTATCGTAGTAATCGTTAGAAATGGATATTTGATAAAGTGTCTTACTTAAGGGGCGGTTTATCAGGAATTTGTTTATGTTGGACTTGAAGACATCCAAGTTTTAGTTAGGCGGGAAACAGGCAAACGGAAGAGCGTTCCACAAAGTGCACTTCTAAGAGAGAAGCTTTGTTCGTGGAATCTACGTTTTGATTTAGGCACAGATAAAGAATGGGAAATATTATTGACAGTTGTTTCAGCTAGACGGGTGATTTCGTTAAAGGTTGGTGAGTGAGGACCATAGATTGGAGGCTCGGACGAGCACTTTCCATGGAAATAACGATAAAACAAAGACAGGCTCGCAACGGAAGAGTAAAATCACGAAGTCTATTTTGTAATCTGCCGAGGCAGGATAGGCTGTTTTAGCAGCTCCTGTCCGGATGTGGCAACAGTTCTCCATCCTTGGACGTACTTGGCTTTAGAGAATTGCATAAGCAATGAGATATCTTTTGGAGCGGTAGAAGGGTCCTACCATTTTTGCAGCGACCTTGGCAACACACTTGATGTACGTGTTCCATTTCAGGTCAGGAGAACAGGTCAATCCCAGAAGCTTATCAAAACATGGAGCCTCCCGTAGACAGGAGCCTAGGAGCTTTTTTTTTTAATATGCATTAAAAGTAACCAGCCACCTCTTCCCCAACTCTACCGCGCTCTCAAGATCAGAGGAAAGAAAATCAGAGAGAACTTTGTCATTTCCGTTGGCATAGATGGTCGTCTCATCAGCATAGATGTTAACGAATGATTTAAGTATGTGTTTTGGGAGATCATTGATGTAGATCAGGAAGAGTGGTGGGCCCAAAACTGACGCCTGACGGACTCCAGCATTAATACTGTGGGTATCTGATTTCTACCCTACAACCACTATTCTCATGAACCTATCATACATCAATGATTTAATTATTGAGAAAACATTTCCGGTTATACAGTATCTGGAAATCTTGTGAATTAGGACCTTATGCCATACCTTATCGAAGGCCTTCGATATGTCAAGAGCAATTGCCCTAGAAAAGAAAGTCTTTGCCGAGAGATTCACTAATCCTATGAGATATAACCGTAAGCACATCTGCTGTAGATCTGGCAGAAGAGAAACCATATTACCTGCCATTACGAAGGTTATTTCTACTGAGGTTGTTGAGTACTTCTTTATTTCATGTGGATTCCAGCAACTTACTCATGACGCACATGAGACTTATTGGTCTATACTGAGAGGGGGTGATTATCAACTGAATTCTTAAATACAGGACCTTAGTCTGAGGTCTTCCAGGGAGATTATACGTTCTATATAACAAGGACGTAACGCACAAGAACATGCTGCAGCCTTGGATTAAATAAATGGTTTAGTATTGATTAACGATGGCGAAGGATAGATGTTCGTGTTCTACAAGATATTACTAAAGAAGATTGAAGGTTAAAGATTTGTGAGAATAATATTCAAGTTTTTTGGCAGTTTTGTGAATAATGAAAATATAACATTAAAGTATTCCGCCAATGTGTTAAGCACCTGAAATAATAAAGCTAGAAACACACCGAGATCAACGAGCAAATTCCGATATCTGTTCCGATAGTGCACCTTTATGTTGGCAGAAAATGTAAGAGATTTTTCAGACTAAAACGATTATTTTAGTGCCAATCATGGGTATACGATTTTAGAAAGCTAATTTACCCTTCATATAAAGAAATAATAAGCAATATAGCTCGGTGTGCCCTCTTTTCTAAAAAAATAATGTTAAATTAAACATACACCGATGAAACAACAAGTTCGAATTCTAAAGACGAAATCGGTTGAAACAATGAGATTTAATCCTGTGCATATCAATTCAACTATTATTTTACGCTATGTTATTTGAGTATAGAAAATCTAAATTTTCAATTCAGCTACAATAAAATATCAAGAAGAAAAAACAGACTTACTCTCTTTTCTATTCGCTATAGCGTATCTCTCGCTCTTTTGCTCCCTCTAAAGCTCTCTCAATTTTTCTATCTCATGACTTTTTTCTCTCTCTGTTCTCTCTTTATCTGAAGAGCTTCCAGTGACATGTTTTATTGTTTATACTATATTATTTAATCCAATAAACAGACTGTTTAAAGGGGAGTAGTCAGAATGATAAACAATTTACAAAAAATCGCGGATTCGCATAAAATAGTGTAAGAAATGCAGTAAGAGTGAGATATTATAAGAAAAAAGACAAATTCACGTGTCTTGTTTATTGGCAATTATTAATTATTAGAACAATTGTAATAGAGGTTTGTTTAAACATAGCTCTCTCATAAAAAATGCAGATATGTTATTGTATGTGTTGTTAAATATATAGTATAAAGAAAAAGAAACGCGCTGATTATGTAAGATTTAGTCAAATTATATATCTTTAATTGCATAATAGTTACAGACATATGCGCACACACAAGATACACACAATAGACTCACAAGTATACATACATACTTATATATATGTATATATATGCATATATATATATGCATATATATATATATATATTTGAGGGTAAATGGTTACACATGGTCGCTACAAATAGCCATATGTTTCAGTCAAAGCCAGTTCCCCAGGCGACCAAGAACCTCTCGACGCTAAAAAGAAAAACCCTAATCAATTTCGCAACCGTTAAGCGCGAGAAATGTTGTTGGATTTAAAACATATTTTTTAAATGCTTTTAAACGTCTGTCAGAGTGATCAAACCATTGTATGATGATCTGCGCATAACAGCTGAATTGACTGATTTTAATTCAGCTGAATGTGCTCAACAACAAAATACGAGTTTCTTTAAAATGTGATATAATAATTTATTACAATAATTAGTAAATATATATATATGCGTACACATATATCTGCATATATATATACACATATACACGTATACACAAATATGTATACATATATATATATACGCATAGACACACATATATACATACATAAATATATATGCATGTATATACACATAACCGCACACGCATACACACACACACACACACATATATATATATATATATATATATATATATATATATATATATATATATATATATATATGAAAATAATTATTTTTTACTGTAATAATTAAAATTCCTTATAGACTGTTTCATCCTTTCGGGAATCTTTAGTGCAGGGTTGCACGATTAACACCAGTCGAACGATTCGAACTCCAGACATATCTGGCTCGATTAGCGAAGACCGTATCCATTCGGCTACAATTAACCGCGGGGAATAAGGTTGAATTTAACCATTTTTAATTTTAAATGTTCTTTACGTCAGTCAGACAGTGATCTAATCGTTATACGATGATCTATGCATAAGAGCTAAATTGACCGACTTTAATTCAACTGAAAGAGCTCAAAAGTAAGAAACGAATTGTTTAAAGGGGCTGTCATAATTATTTTTTACTGTTATAATTAAATATCTACAGAGACTAGTGTTTCATCCTTTCATTTATCTTCAGTAGAAGGTGTCACGATTAACACCTATATTTATATATATATATATATATAGATAGATAGATAGATAGATAGATAGATATAGATATATATATATAGACAGATAGATAGATAGATATAGATATATATATATAGACAGATAGATATAGAGATATAGAGATATATAGATATGGTGTGTGTGTATCATTTTGGAGACGGCGAACTTAAAATTTACAATTGCATTTTCTTTTATTTAAATATAATATATTTGGCTACTATCGCTAATTTTTAATTCAGTTTTATTAGGAGATTCTCATTATATAGACATTTGTAAAAGAAGACGGTTAGAGAGAGTTCATGAAGAGGGAAGAAGAAAAGATGGATCTAATTTATTAGAAAGAAAACAATCTATTAAATTTTGGAAAATGCATTGATAATAATCTGTTATTCTCTTGTTTCTTATGCCTTAAAACCAACATGTCCACATAATGTACTATGAAATGAAAAACGCGATGTGTTTTTTTATGTGACAATCACAGTAAGTCACGTGCAAAATAAATTGATTTTAAGCATGTTCGTTTAAAGTAATGATAACTTGAATCATATCAACCTATTTTCAATATAGACGAACTTTTACATGAGGCTCTCCTTTGTCTCCCACGTCGCTTTTTCTCATATTATCGTTCGTTTGTCAAGCGATTGCCCGCACATTTTTAACCAGCGGAAGCCGTTTCAGTCTATAGCAAGTTTTCTAGATGGGGCCTATTTGCAAACGTAATTCTTACAGTATCAGTGCTTTGCATATCTATAAATCTATAACATTCGGTGTTCTCATCATACGGGTCTCTTTTGTGTGCTCATTCAAATTACTCTATTAGAACTAAACGCTAAAATCATTTATATATAATGTCATTAAATTGAAAAAAAATAGGAAAATAACATGTAGACCAGAGTAAATTACTAGTCAGTATTGTTATTTTTGTTGCTTACATTATAACAGCGACTATTGCAAACACGGCAGGGTTTTTTTTTATATTTTGTAATGCGTTTTTTTTTTAGGCTGACGATTTAGATTCGCCCATAAATGTAAAAAAAAAAAAAAATCAAATGCACTTAAGAAGTATTTGTAGCGTTTACAGTCACCAGAATCGTGACCCGTACTTCTGTAAGATACGTTCGTTAATACAGATTTTGTTAATTATGTTTATTATACCACTGTGTTTGACTAAAATTATCGCGGCATATACAATACCTCCGTTCAGTCTCAAAGGGCAGAGAAAACAACATATAGGCGCGGCGGCGCGTGCAATTGTGAGGCAAGGGTTGCGCAATCACCAACCACACGTCTCCTGAGTCGGCACTGTTTTAGTCCAATGGCAAGGACAATCAAGGATGACTGGAATTAATGTCGAGATAAGGGTAGAGCACATTCATCATCTGGAAATCTCAGCTAGTCACCCATTTAGTTCTGACTAGGCTCAATGTTGCTTAACTCCGGTAATCCAGCGACGACCACTGTTTCAACGTGATAATGTTGTATGGCCTGTAAAGACACAACAAAAAGGAAACAAAGAAAAATAACACGGAGATATTTCTGCTATTATATTTACTGTATATGGGGTGGCGAGGCAGAAAGCCGACTACTAAAAAAAACGCTGAAAATGTTCACAAGCTTTCTATCATTACATGGTCTGGACTAAACACACACGATGCATAAATAAAAACAAACTGTTAATCAGAGCTGTTTCACTTAAACGAGAATCAATTGAAAAATTCAAGAGAAAGAATAGATGAAAAAAGGAAATATTAAAAAAAATCGTTTGCAGCGGCATATTAGATATTTAATACAAATCATATTTGTTGTTGTTGTCACGGATGATCCCTTTTTAGGATTAAGACTGTGATCTATATTTAACGATCGCATAATTTTGTATGCGAAACACAATATTCTTTTAAGAAAGCGTAAATAAAAAAAAAACGTAACATTCTAATTTGTTTATGAGTAAGACTTTGCGATCAACCGCTTAAAATATATTTGTAAAACTTCTTTGTGATTTTCAAATTGTATATAGACGGATATGGCATTTAAATTTTGAAAAATCATTTTAATTATTGAATACAATTTTTATGGACACTGATTCGGGAAAGGACAATGATGTAAGTAGCTAAAATGTAAAAAAAAAAAAAAATTAAAAAATGACAAATAAGCCAACGTAAAGTATTGAAAGATTTTGACCTAAAAATAGTAATAAATCCTTCCTCTCAAAAACATCACTCACAGAACGTGAAAGCTAAAGAAATAATCAAATTGAGCAATTTCCACTTAGGTAACATCCGCTGAGGTTGAAAGGTATTCTTATGAACAATCACATGTCTTCTCAAAATGCAGTAGTCTAGCAAAGGTTGCTGCATATTAAATAGATCGTTTGGTTCGGGCTAATAGGTGCTAATGTGACTTGAACAGGAGTTTTGTACGATTTAAAATGGTTAACGCAGCCAGCTTTTTACAAAAGCACGCGTTCACAAGTCTCGCATTCCCAGCTCTGTGTGTCATGATTAAGACCATTAATTAAACCTTTGCGCAGCTCTCGCTTCAGATTGCTATGGGCATCATTTCCCAAGACCATCACAACTTTCACGTACAAGCTTTCGCCACTTCGGCCTTTGCAGAGTAAGTTCTGATCATGTGTTGATGTCGATTTGTAAGACTTTCAAATTATTCTTTGTACAGTCCCTGAACCTCTTCATAGGCTTGTGTTGAGGACGCTAGCCATTCTTCAGCTCCGCGTAAAAAATTTGTTTTAGTAGCCTACAATTTTCTATCGATCCAGGTGGCCGACCAAACGCATGTGAGGTCTGATTACAAGGATCTCAACACTAGAGCAACATGCTCTAACAAGGACTTCAGTATCGGGTACTTGTGCTTGCCACAGGTCTTGTAAACGCGGATACTTGCCCTGTCTGTGATGCCACGATCAGCCCACACTCTCTTCAACATTCAAAAGCTACAGGTGCCTTTTGGATTCCTCTGCAGCTTTCAGTGTAGATAGAGCCACCCCTCACAAAAGAAGACAAATGGGCAACTACTCCTAGGCTAGCACCACAGACCATGATGGTCGGCTACACGTATGACTGGACGGGGCAGGAGTGAACATCACGTTTGTTTTAGACAGGCTGATCCTCAGACCAAAGGCAGTGTAGGAATCAGCAAAGATATACATTATATAATCCATATCACCCTCAGTGTTCGACAACAAAAGCATCGTTTGCATACAGTAACTCCTTGACCAAGACATGATGCAGCTTGATCCTGGCATAAAATATTCTAAGATTAAAAATGCAACCTGTGGTTCAAAACTTTAACATAACACCCTTATCCCAATCCCGAAAAGCATGAGCAAGTAGAGAAGAAAATAATTAAAGAAATGAGTAGGGGACGGAGTATCATCTTATTTGATACCATTGGATACTGGGATTTCATCAGACAATTTTTCGTAAAACAAGACTCGAGCTTTGATATCCCTGTGTAGTTCCTTTAATATTCTAATAACGGTCGGAGGACACCCTACTGTATCTAGAATAAACCAGAGAGCATCCCTGTTTTCGATGTAAAATGCTTTGGTCGGATACACAAACACTTGATACAGCGGTATCTGCTGTTCCATGTATTACTCCTGGACCTAACGGGCTGTAAAAATCATATCCATAGTTCCTCTGTCAGATCTAAAGAAACTTTGTGACTCTGGAAAAGTATGAGGACAAATATCATCCAGTAACCTGTGCAATAGAAGTCGTGCGAGAACTTTCCTAGCAGCTTCCGAAAGCGTGCTCCACGGTAGTAGTCACAAACATTCTTCTGCCTTTTTTCTTTTAAAGGGTCACTAAGACACCATCAATTCAATCCTGTGGAACAGGAGCACCTGTCCTGATTTCCCCAACAATAACAAGGATACTATTGGCAATATTCACACCTCCAATCTTTTGAATTTCCACCGGAAGATTATCCAAACCAGGTGCCTTCTGACTATGATATCATATTGTGGTAGGCTATCAATTTCGTCAGCATTTACTGGTGAGGGATTGTGACACCCATCAGTAAAGGGCTCATGTCATCTTTTCAAGATATTTTCTGGACCATTCATGACACAAAACCATCTATCGACATAAGGGGAAATATTGAAGTGGTAGGAGGACCAAATACTTGGTGCGACCGTCCATAAAATTTCTTTCGGATTCTTAAAACGCCTTTTGTATCAAACGCCTTTTGTATCAAACGCCTTTTGGATCGTTTCCGTTATATTCATTCACCAATGGTTTTTCATTTTTCTTAGATGACGTTACAATGTTGCTTTCACCTCTTTGCACTGTCTCAAATTATTTGTATGATCAGAATGATCTTCACGGAGTAAAGATTCATAAATGGCCTGTTTATTCATCAACAACTGAGTAATTTTCATTTTGTTGTCGTCAAACCAGTCCTTGTTCTTATCCCCCTCGAGGCCAAGAATTTCAGCACTAGCAGGATAAACCTGAGTCTTGAAATTCACTCATGTACCATGAAATGCACGATTATCAAGCTTTCCAGCCCTACTTTTTGGAACTTCAGTCAACTTTAACTTGGCATCAATACGGCTAGGCACCTTAACGCCACAATGACGAACTTTCTTACGGATTCGTGGATTAAACTTTCCTCTCAAGAACTTGTGATTAGTGTCACCTTCAGCACTGTGCATGACACCGACAGTATATGTATCTCGAGGGTCGCGTTTTCAAGTTATGATGAAGTCAATTAGGTGACCAAGCTTTGAACGTAGATGTATTCAAAAGGATCTGTGGTTCAGTTTACGGCGAAAAAAGTGTTACATATAGCAAGATTAAATTCTAAACACAGCTCTAATAGCTTAAAGCAATTAGCATTCATAAAACCAAAGTAGATCCAAGGATTGAGTACTGCTGCCACATCTGGGCAGGAGCTGCTAAAAACAGCCTAACCTGCTCTGGCAGAGTACAGAATAGATTTCGTGGTTTAGTGGAGGATTCGCTTTTCTTTTCCCTGCAACCTCTTTCCCACAGAAGAGACGTTACGAGCCTGTCTTTGTTTTATCCTTATTTCCATTGCAGATGCTCGTCTGAGCTCCAATCCCTCGTCCCCCCTCGCCAATCTTTCACGAGAAACACCCGTCTGGCTGAAACTACTGTCAATAATTTTCCCACACTTTATCTGTGCCTAAATCCAAACGTAGATTCCATGAGCAAAGCTTCTTTTTTGGAACTGCACGCCAGTGGAACTCACTGTCGCTTGCATGTTTCCCACCTGACTACAACTTGGATGTCTTCAAGTACAATACAAACAAACTCCTGACAAACCGCCCCCTTAAGTAAGACACTCTTTCAAAACCCCAATACTAATGATTACTACAATACTATCTCATTTATTAGTGTACACGCAATAACCATAATCCCTGAGTGGCATTCGGGCCTTGATAAATGGTGACCCCCCATGTAAAAAAAAATTCATGGTATCGATACCATAGTGGCCAAGAGCACTCTTGGTCTCATAGTCTTTTCCAGCACGGGCACTAAAATCACCAAGAATAACAAGTTTTTCATAAATTGGTGTAGATGAAACAACGGAGCGCAGAGACTCGTAGAAACAAAAGATGTCATCTTCTTTCACTTGAAGGGTTGGTGCATAGACCGAAAGAATAGTGATGACTCTGTTATGTGAGAGAGTAACACGAAGTTTCATGATGCGATCACAAATACTTGAAGGAAATTCCATAGTATCAATCAAGGATGTTTTAAGCGCAAAACCTACTCCATCATTTCTCCAGATACCCTCCAGTTTACCAACCCAGAAGAGAGTGTACCCCGATGATACCTCTGTCATTTGATTTCCTCTCAAGAGACGGGTTTCTCATTTTGCAGCAATATCTAAATCAAGTCTCGGTAGCTTTACAGTGACAAGTGCTGTCCTGCACTCTTGACGGTTGGATGACCCTTTATCAAGAAGAGTGTGTACATTCCAAGAGCATAAATTGAATTTTACTCCTGTTTGGTATACATTTTTTCTTGCTTACATGAACCACCGGTAGCCGCAGGAAACTAACCAGTGATAGCATGACAGACAATTTTTGGTGCACCTTTTCTAGCACTTTCTCAAGACTCTGGGTGAGCAGTTCTCTTCCTGAATAGGGCTGCTCAGTCACAGGAACCCACACCGGCATTAGCCTCTGTCATATTAAGACACAACAATGATGATCAGATAGGGTTGCTGTCGCCACTGTTCATATTAGTGAATGTGTACTTGCAATGGAAATGAACGACGTATAATAATAAGATATAAAAATATATAAGATAAAAAGATAGATCTCAATTAATATCTATACGTCGTTGTATTAAAGTGGAAAACGCTTGCACGACACGAGTGCCACCCTCAAAGTCTCCGCAGCAATAATCCAGTGACAAGCCATTGCAAGATGACTGGTAATTGCTTTGACCGCAGATTTTGCGTAGGAGTATTGCAAAACAAATAACATCTCTCTCATATATATATATATATATATATATATATATATATATATATATATATATATATATATATATGTGTGTGTGTGTGTGTGTGTATATACATATATATATATATATATACATATATATATATATATATATATATATATATATATATTCATGTTTAATTGAAAACGAATACTTAAGGCGTTAGTGTATTTCTATTGACCTCACTTTTCTAGTTCACATCTGATGTTGATGCAAAAACGATGCATTCCAATCATAGAAAAATATCTGCTGAAGGTGTATTCGCTTATGGCGAATAATTATCTGAACAACACATTTAAGAAATGATGAAAATAACAAAAAAGACAAGCACACAAGTATAACGAATCAAAAAGCATCAGAGAGAAACAAATGGCTAATGTTAATCAACATTGTAAACCAACGATCGACAAACGAAGACACGTGTAACAAAACATTCCAAAGAAAAAGAGGAAAATTGACGTCACGCAACAACAAAAATGCGATAAAAACATAGAAAACGAATTAAATCAATATTTTAATCACATCAGGAATTAAATTAAATGCTAAATATTCTTTTAATTTATTTTATTTTAAGCGTATTCTCGATTTACCGTTTTGCTAATCTTTTTTTTTGTATCCTTGACATATATTACGTTTTCAACTTTAATCGAAAGACACGCATATGTATCTGCAGAATATAAGTAGAATTCACAAAATATATTTCTTTTTTTTTAATAGAGTACTCCGATTACCAAGAGACAAACGCCACTGTATTTTGAAGTAACATGTGAAAATGTTTAATTATTTCCTGCAAGAAATCGAAGAATAAAGCAATTACATCAGAAACACATTTTACGATACAACACGTACACGTTAAAGTAACTGAATACTTGAATCCTACCAGTATTAAAAATATTAAAATGTGATTGAAAGGAAAAGAATATCACGAATACAGACTCTGAGGCAGATATCGAACCAAAAGAAACAAATTAACATTCTTGTAGTTAGAATAGTTTGAAAACATATAATAAGAACCCCTTTGTGTAAGGATTATGCTTTAATTGCAGGCGTCCCGATTTTCTCGCAAAACAAATAAGTAAAACTGTCGCAATCCAAGGTTAGCATAGTAGTGTCTAAGACATTATTAAGGAGAGCCGAATAAAAAAATGCCTAAATAAAAAATAAATGGACTAGTCGTAAAATTATTTCTAACTTAGGATGTCACATTATCGTTAAAAAAATCTGGAAAAGTAGTTCTGTTACTTTTTTTCTCATACCATGTTTAATGTTTGTGCAAACTTACCAAACATTTAAAGGCGTAGTTATTGCGAAACATGCGAACAGATGAACGGATGAATGAGCGAACGGACAAGGATGAACTTACAGGCCCAGCCTTCTTTTTGTCAGGGGATCTAAAGGAGCAAAACTATTACGTTTATTGGCAGTAATGAGTAACACCGAACCGAGAAAATGCATGAAGATATAAAAAGACATTTCCGCATCTTATAACACATCTTGTAAAACTCTATACTTTCTTGATATTAGAAAGTTAGTGAAACACATATATCCAAAACCGTGTATGCTATCAGACCGCTTTAAAATTATATATAAAAAAGGGCACATATGTGGTATGGTCAGAAAAATGCGAACACGCTTTAAAGTAATTAAAGGCTGTTTGTTTGCAAACTTATTGAATACATTTCGACTTGAAGACGAAAATCATTGTAGAAAAATCTGCTAGGAGCAGTGTGCTGTATTGATGCAAAGATCCAAGAGCATATCTATTAAGCTAATAGCACATGTATCGAGAACATACCAGTACGCGGAACGAAAATGCAAAGTCAAATTGAACGGATATTCTAGGAATAATTTATGTTAAAACAATATCCAAATATTTGAAACATGTTTCTTCGTATACACCACGATCAAAATGAACATATACTGGTATTTGTAAATGTTATACATCTTATATTATTTATATGAAATGAAGTCATTAATACTATCATGATGCTATATGAGCACACTTGAGCAATGGTAAGGTCGCCAAATGGGGGCACTGATTTCCACAACGGAGTACTACAAGGAGATACTCTTGCCCTTTTTCTTTTCATTGTCTGTCTTGATTTTGTACTTCGCACCTCTGTTGATATACACAACACGTTAGGCTTCACCCTAAATGAATCCAGAAAGAGACGTAATCAATCAGCACACATAACTGTTTCAGATTACGCAGAGGATATTGCTTTGTTCGGGAACAACACTGCTGATCCGCAAACACTGTTACGTGAGCTAGAAAAGTCTGCAAAGTGCATTAGTCTTCACATTATGCGGAAAAGACAAAGTTTATGACTTTCAATGTGAAAGCAGAGATCCGGGTTCTGGTTGGATCAACACTCAAGAAGTAGCTGAGTTTACGTATCTGGGCAGCAACATAGCTTCCACAGAGAGAGATATCGAAATTCGCATCTCAAAAGCATGGGCCGCATTGGATGTGCTGCGTTCAGTAAGAATTTCGGGACTAACTAACAAACTGGAAAGGCAGTTCTTCAGGGCAGTGGTAGAGCTTGTCCTTGTTTACGGTGCTACAACCTGGACACTCACCAAAAGATTGGAAAGAAAGCTAGACGGTACATACACCCGTATGCTACGAACAGTATTAAATATATCTTGGCAAAATCATTCCACGAAGCCGCAACAACCTCAATGCCATATTTAATATCATAAGAGAAAGACGCCTAAGATTTTCTCGTCATTGTCTGAGGAGCAAGCATGAATTGATGAGTGATGTATTGCTATGGACTCCACGATACGGACACGCAAGAAAAGGACGACCTTGGTCCACGTACATTCAGCAAATAGCACATGACGCCATCTGTGAACATGAAGATCTGAGGCAGCTGATGAAAGACAGGAAAGTCTGGAGAGGAAGAGTCACATTGGTCCGGACAAGGAGCCCGTCATCATGATTATGATGATCATGATGATATTATTTATAATAAATTAATTTTGAATTAATAAAAATGAAATACATTCAGAGGTTTTCAATTCTATAATTTTATCACATCTGAAACTCAGGGTCATTCATTTGTTCAGGTTGTAATTGATACAGTTAGAGAGAATACATTTCTGGTTGGTATTTTGACTGTATACCAAAAAATAGCACACATATTTTTATAGATAATATTTGTTTCAGACAAGAGGCATAAGTTTTACTTGCTTGCAAAATCACAACGTCTCGCGACTCCTTAGATGAACGTTACGATAAGAACTAAAACTGGAAGCTACTTGACCTTGTGTCCAAACATGCTTGAGAAAATGTTGTCCTAAATGGCCAGGAGATAAAGTGCGGAGAACTTGGGATCAATTTTATAAAATGTGACATCATGAAAAACTACAAGTAAACATGCTTAATAAATACTACGAGACACATACCAATAATGCATTAACCCTACGCACAAATATTTGAGGCTCACTTTAAAAAGTTCATATTTAACACAATTATTAAGATCACAGTGTCTCCTAGGATTTAAAGTATTATGCTTTACATTCTGACGCAAACATTTTAGGAAACGAATAAAGGAACATACAGTTTATATGATCATTTAGTGCTTTTCAAGTGATATTTGATTAAATGCATTAAAAATCATAGAAACCTCTTTTTGATGAAACTTGTAATGACTAGGGCTAAAACAACAGAATATTCATTTAATTGTTTTTACTTTAGGGTGTGTATCCTTTGATATTTAATATACTTTTATATAGAGTGATGTGGTTCTCGGTTGATTAAATGGTTCTGTGTAGGATAAATACTTGAGAGTCAAAACAATAATATCCCTAGTAATGACCGTTAGCAGACAGCTTTAAAAGGAACACAATGGCTGTTGCTTCTCTTTCTATGCTTGCGACTTTGTCGTCTGATATGCAAATGAAATGCTTCAGATTTTAATGATAAGATTTTAAAGAATTTCATGCAGGTTGCATTTAGATGTTGGCGAAGCACGTTTTGACAGCAGAAGTCAAGTTTTGGAACAGCGTGTTTTGATACAAGTGTCAGGTTTTGAGTAGCGAGATTTAACAGCAGAGGGTCTAACTTGGGATGAGAAGGTTTTACATTAAAGTGTCGAATTCAACCGAGGATGCTCTTACCTAGAAAGTATAGAATAGTAAAATCTAAACCATTTAACTGTCAAATATACGAACTATATTTAAAGTTTATTCTTTACGTATTTTAAGCAAGAAACCATTAAATATCTAACTCACATTGTTTGTGTTCTCTCTAAAATGCCATAACTAAGTATTTTCGGATGTCAGCCCCTTTACGAAACTCGTTTTTATCGGTGAGCCCTTTTATTAGAAATAAAAAAGTCCGTCAATTTAACTCTTATGCGCAGATAGTCATTTAATGATTTGATAAATCTGACAGACACAAAAAAAAACATTTAAATAATAAACTTTAATATTTCAACAGGATTTCTTGCGGTTAATGGTAGCCGAATGGATTGGGTCCTTGCTAATGAAGCCAGAGATTCTTCTGTCGCCGGGTTCGAATCTATCAGCTGGTGTTAATCGTGACACTTTCCACTGATGATTCCCGAAAGGATGAAACGTAGTGTTTGTAGATATTTAATAAGTAGTAATATTTATTATAATAAATACTTATATATATATATATATATATATATATATATATATATATATATATATATATATATATATATATATACAAAACAATAAAATGTAAAATGAAGTAACAAAAACTATATATTGGTAAATATAGAAGTGGTCATTTATTACATTAGTCTATACAAACAGTGGAGGGTAGAGGGGGCTGTACACTAATGTTTCTCATGAGAAGATAAGACAATATGCTAGGTAACCAAAATCAAGCATTAAATTACAGATGATGTTTAAGGGATTTATATGGAATTCTCAGATAAAGGCCCATATAAATATATATATATATATATATATATATATATATATATATATATATATATATATATATATATAGGCAGCATTTTCTGATTTAGACAAATATTTGGAGATTGGAGAAGATAAAAAGGAAAATTGTAAAACAGAATACTTCCGTGCTATTCAATAATATTTCTCTCTCTCTTTCTCTCTCTCTCTCTCTCTCTCTATCTATATATATATATATATATATATATATATATATATATAAGTTATAAAATATATATAGCGATTAAGCTACATTGAATATTCCGCGTTTCATCCACTCTAGGACTCTTCATATGCATAAGCCTGAAGAGTGCTAGAGTGGATGAAACGCGGAATATTCAGTGTAGCTTAATCGCCATATATATTTTCTAACTTAGTAACTAGCTCTACTTACGTATTGAGCACTTTTGAAGTAAATACTTATAGTTTACGCATAAATCTATACTTTCGTATATTAATTTTATATGAGTAAATTAAGTATATATATATATATATATATATATATATATATATATATATATATATCACACCCAGGATTTAGCAAAATAATCATCTATCTCAAATATGTTGGTAAAAGTAATACCTAGCGCTGATAGCTATCAGTTTAAATGTAAGAAAGTATAATCTTCCAGACTCACGCGATTAATAATTAAATATAGCGCAGCGTATTGCTAATTAAAGTTTTCTTTTAATTGAAGTGAACTCTATAGCTCAGAGCAATTTGTTGTTTTTTTTTTCATAGCAACTTAATGGTGTGTTTTTTTTTTTTTTTGCATTCGTCAATTACTTAATTTGATATTGGCTGTTTCTACTTAGTTGAGGTCAATGGTCACACGTGCCCATATTACATAGAATAAGGTGATGTTTGCTTTTGGTTGTAGATAAAAAAATAAACTACTTCTCTTTAGTTATGTCAATATATATGATTAAATTTCCGCACGGGTAGTTGTGTAAGGTTTCGCATGAATCTGTAAGTGACAGCAAACTGCAGTCCATGTGCATAAATTACGCTCGTTTGTTTCATTGTCGCTTACTTTCTTTATCTTCCAGGAAACATATATACAAATATTGAAATATTGAGAAAACAAGAAACAAAGAGAGAGAGAGAGATAGGTGGGGAGAGAGATTGTTCATGTTTATTTAATATTGTATACTCAAACCTTTAACGTGGATATATTAATTCATGAAAAAAAGTTCAATAGAATAAGTTACGATAGGGAAGAAAAATATAATTGAAGAATCATTTCACAAATGGTCAAAATGAATATTATTGTACATGCAGACTAGGTTAATAAAAGTTGAAGTTTAGTGTATGTTAACAGCTTTAGACACTGCATATACACATACACACGCAATATATATATATATATATATATATATATATATATATATATATGAAATGTATACAAAAAATTATTAAGTCAGGTATAAACTTTATAACGAGGTGCCTTTTTATGATCGACATTTATATGTATTTATTTGCTGTCAGTCCCGCTTATTCTTTGTGGATACAAAACTGTTTAAAATAAACAACCGAAACTGAACAAAATACATTGTATTTTGAGCGGGGTATTGATCATAAATGAAATAAAGAGAAAAAGAACTATGCATGTTTAAGATGTTTAGGTTATATATCCGAGTTCGGAATGAGTTTAATTTTTATGCTTTGTATTTTAAAGTATTAATATGATTTTATATTTCGTATTGTTATTATATATGAGATTAGCTAAAAATATTATGTATTTTCATTATTTTTTATAAAAAAGACACTAGTTTTTAATCTTAGAAAAATTAAAACGAATTTATAACTTTCTTTCAGTGAGCCTAATATTGGAAATATATAACTATATAGAAAATGATTTTAAGAATCGATACTAAAAAGTGTTGAGAAATAAAAGCGAATTTTTCTAAAAATACGATAATCGTTTTCGGCAATTTATTACTTAATGTACGGAAAATCATAGCGTCTAAAAGCAGTTTTTCTCTGTTTGCAAACAGTTGTTCCCTCACCCTTTTCAAAAATTACGCCCATTTCTGCCACACGCCATGTAACCATTTTGAATGCCCAAATATTGCGGACACCTGTTTTCTCGTCGCGCTGTTATAAGTTATTTTCCATTACTCTTACACACGCTATCATTTCCAAAATTGTCACCTATCTGTTACTGATGAATATCTATATGTATGTATTTATCTCTTTTTCTCTCTCTCTCTCTCTATATATATATATAGAGAGAGAGAGTGTGTGTATGTGTATATATATGTGTGTGTGTATATGTGTGTGTATATATGTGTGTATATATATAAACATATATACATGTATTATATGTATGAGTATATATGTGTATATATATATGTATATGAGAATGTCTATGTATATGTGTATATGCATATATGTGCATATAAATGCGTATATATGTATATATGTATATGTGTGTATATATCTGCATATTTGTGTATATATATATATATATATATAGGTGTATCTATATATGTATATATGTATGTATATATATATATATGTGTACGTGTGTATATATGTACGTATGAATATAGATGTATATATATGTATTCATATATGTATATATCTGTATATATATGTATGTTTATATATATATGTACATATGTATAAGTATATATCTATATCTATCTATCTGTATATGTATATATATATATATATATATATATATATATATATATATATATATATATATATGCTTAAGGATAATATAGTATACGAAACTTCATACTTTCCTGCTTCATAAAATATACTGGTAGGTTTATATATTTCTGAAAATTATCTAAAATTTATAAAGCATGCAAACTTACGATATATAATAGAGATTAAAAAATTATTAACGATAGCAAACATCATCATATAGACACCAATAATTATAATTGCATTACTATAATATTTTATAGCTGTTTCGACAGAGAACAATCACAATCAAAATTCACATATGGTTAACATCTCTAGGGAAGCCAAAATGCAATATTGTATATGCTTGTTTCTACTGTTAAACAACATTCTAGAAGAATTCATCACTCCCATGTTTATGCAAAAAAAAAAAATCTTAATGCAAATATTCGGTTAAAAACATACATTTGCCAATTTTTGATTAACAGTTTATCACGGTGTTATCTCAGATGACAGTCATTAATGTTTATCCTCGTGATTTTATAAGCGGTAAATCACGAGCAACAATGTAGGAGAATATATCTGTGCAAGATTACCTAAGATTTAGGCTTCAGGAACTCATCTATGTTTAAAGTCTTCCGATGCCGAGTCATTTTGAATAATCTTGTGAATGATATGATCAGAGAGGTATATTCATATATTATATAGTATCAAAGTACAGAATATGTCAGTAGTGTTTACTACAGTTTTATTGAATATCATGTACAATATTTTTCTTAATAAAAGCCTTCTTTGAAATTGCCCTCAACATATTCGTCCACGTACAGATGTTCTTACATTATAAGATGGCATCACTCACTTGCTTTCTGTCTTCGGCGTTTTTCCTTATCCCAGAAGTTTTATAGAGATACAATATGCAGTTTTGCCACAAGCTGGAGGATTAAGACCAACATTAAAATGGTGTATGTTTTTTCATATGCTGTTTAAGGTACTTTGGCAGAAATATCCACCGCAATAATAGTTAACGGACGATGATTAATATTTATTTAATAAATCATCCTTTGCCAATTTAAATTAGGTACTACTTACAATTGGGTAACCACCCTTGATGTAAATAGTTCTACGAGGTTTGGGTAAATCTAATAAAACCTATAGTTCAGTTCTTGATAGTTAAATAGTTTTACATGTTCGTCCAACGTGCACACCATTCTACAAGCACAATGCAGTGAATCATATTATTCTGTTGATTGTTATATACTTAGTTTAGTTATGAGCATATCTGAAAACAAAATCGCATAACTTAATTCATCAATGTATGAAATCCATAACACCCCCATTTAAATGTATATGTATATATATATATATATGTATACGTATGTATATATGAATATATATATGCACACGCATGTATGTATATGTGTATATATGAGTATATATACGTAAATATATGTGTGTATATATATGTGTATATATATGTACATGTAACCCAGTACTACTTGCCTCATGGTCGGGTCACCGGCGACTAAACTGGTTCCCCCACCAGACTTGTTTGGTGAGGAGGGCGGCTAGTCTCCCTGAAGGATTAAAAACAAGACCTTCCAAAGGGCGAATGAACTCTTTTTCTGGGTCAACCACCAACTAGCACCGTGTGTATTTGTGTGTGGGTATATGTGTATTGGGGTGGAGAGGGCTCCCGTAAGCCGTGGTGAAGGCAACCTTTCTAGAAGAAGGAAATCTCTGATTTAAAAAGTCATAAAGCGGAAGACCATTACCCGCATTAAGCTGGTCTGCAGTTTAATTTGTTGCTGGCTATCTTGCTCTTGCTTGTTGCTGGATCACAATATTTTGAACCGAGAGAGAGAGACTTAGCTGTCGTACAAAGCTAAGACTCTGTAACATCATATTTGTATAGATACTCCCTCAGGGATTTGGGCTCATGGATTTTAAATGTCTGAGGGGGTGGCACTCGTCTGACAAGACGTTGCAATCATCCTATATGTACACATATGGATATATATGTGTATGTGTATATATATATATGTACGTATATGTGTGTATATGTATATATGTATGTCTATATACATGTATATACAAGCACATATGTATACATACATATACATATAAGTGCATATATACACATATGTACATATACACTCATATAATAATATATACTCATAATATATATGTATATGTATATACATATATGTACACATATATACACATATATGCATATATATAAATTTACGTATATATATATATATATATATATATATATATATACCCATATATATATATATATATATATATATATATATATATACATACATTTCTGAATAAAGAGATTTAAATTATTTTAATATACACAAATAAAGTATACAGAGATATAGGGGAAAATAAATGTAAACGGAGCATATATAATGTTAAAATATCGAAGTATTGTATTATATTTTTTAAGTTCATAACATTAAACATACTTGTAATTAAATGCCAAAATATATTTCCGTTTATTAATATTTCGATAATTGAATATTACATGTAAATAATTCTGAAAGTTGTGAAGTATTTAACATATAGTGAAATATGACTATTTGTTTTTGAGTGATTTTTAAGCTTCATCTATGTCCGAGCATTAATAGATATAAGTAGCCCGTAATATAAAAACGTTTTCATTGCCGCAATGTAAAAAAATATTTATAGATGTTTTAAAGTTTCGTCACCTGAATAGAATGAAAGTTATGTTTATAATACTTACCTTTATTTAATTACATCGTGTTACATATACGTGTTTGTTCTTTCGGTGTACTCGAGGTCAGTAATTTAGAAAAGGAGTGGCACCTTATAAAATAGAATAAGTATAACTTTAATAGTACATTCACCCACCTGCATGTGTAAAAGAAACGCTTAAAAGATAATTTTACTGACTGAAAAAGGACATTCCCGCGCATGAATTTCCTGCCGAGACCGCCAACACAAAAAGTACAAAAACTGTTAACGAAACAGTATAGCAAAATGCCGAAACGACTGGTTGTTCTGTGACATACTATTCAGTGCAGGAGGAATTGTTTTATACTGTGGTAATTGTAATGAATAATACAGCATACATTAACATATGCTCTTATAGTTGAAAAATCAATTGCTTTGCACGGTATTTTAAGATGCGTTATATGAAATTACATAAGATACTGGGTTCTGTATATGGCCTTAAACTATATCCGATGGTGAGATCCTAGATTACGGTCTTTGGGGAGTGTGGAGCCACGCTTTAATTACCATTACTCCCAGGTCCACTCTGACCCTATGTGGTAGTACCTGTAAGGGTCCCAACTCTGGGTTTAATAGAAACCGATTGAAAAAAAATATACTCTATTAAAAAATATATCTTCAAAGTCACTGGATTTGGCATTAAATAACCTGAAAAGGGTTGATATGCTGTAAAATAAAAACAACCAACCAAGCAACCAACATAATAATATCTATGAGAATCATTCGTTGTGTTCCGTCGCAAAAGGTGAAAAGTAAAGAGAAGTCTTATATTATTGTATTAGCATTAACAATAATTATAAAGATAATAAAATAAATAAATGTACTAGTAATAATAATAATAATAATAATAATAATAATAATAATAATAATAATACGAATAGCAATGCTACTAATAGTATTAATTTAAATAACACCAACTCATGCAATTTTTGTTTATTTACAACTGCCAAGAAATGATACAGAATCGTATCTTAACTGTCAATATAACGAATTAAATGTCTAGAAAAAAATTGCCGCCGTTTCTTCCTTCCATATCTATGAAAGACCTAAGATGACAGAGGAAAATCGTGCCTTTTGTAAATATGCTGGCCAACAATTTTGTATCGTTTTCTCTTCCATGATGAATTTTATGAATAATACAGTATGATTTCATCTTGTAAAACGAAGCTGATGTAAAAGTAAGCGAAGTATAATTCAAAGCGTAAGTTTTGTTTAGTTAAATGTACTCGGAAGCGATACTAACATGTTATTTTTCTTATACTAAAATAATAAGTATGGTTCGAGATTGCCACTGGTTCTTAAGTTTCAGTGTAAGCAGTACTGCTGCCAAACCCCTATTCAATCATTATGTATAATTAAGAATTAAAGGAGATCTTATTTTGTTTCAGGAATTTTGGGGCTAACTTTAATATGTAGTAAATTAATAAATGTAAGAAAAAGATAATTTTTTTCTGTTTCATAGGAGTAAACATGCCTATTAAATAAAAGACCCCATGATTTAAGGTACCGTCAGAGGAGTAAATATAACGAGAAAACATTTGTTATTATACAATTGGTTACGTATATAACGGATAAGTCAGGGAACGAGTTATATTGTGGGATGCCTTAGGATCAATATAATATAAAATATCTTATCGTACGGCGTTCAGCCTTCTCATGGTTATGTTTGCAGTACACGAGGAAAGAATGGAACAATCATGAACAAATAAGAAAATCACTCGCTGTTACATAACGGTATACGTTTATTATGGAGACACACACACGCACACGTAACGACAAGTCAAATATATGCCATGAAGGTGTAGAAGTCTAAGTATGATAACAGGAACAACGGAAATGATGCTATCTTTCCACTGTCTAGTCCCGATCATTGATCTCGCGAGAAATCGCCAGAATTTAAAGTTTAGGATTACGGACAAGGTGGAAGCCAACTTTGCCCAAAGAAGTAAAGAGTTACTCCGCACTACATTATACATTTTTATTGTCCTAACAGAGAATAAATTGGAACAGTGCTCAAATGCTGACGTATAGTGCAAATTTTGAGGGAAATCACGGTTAAGTACTTGCTAGAAATTGTGATTGTGAAAGATGTGCATAACACGATGCTGTTGTTTAGCTATACTGTCGGTAGTTTTGGCTGAGAAACCTTATTCATTTAACATGGAGATAAATATGTTATAACTCTATTCATCTTTATCTGCTACATCATCTCCTATTATAATTTAAATAATATAATACTTGTATGCATCACATTATCGCTATTGATTTACTTAGAAATTTATCGCTTAGTTTTATAATGATTCTTTTATTTTTTTCTTATTTGTGGGCGAATTTTCCAAGATATTTCTGACAGTAATTATCAATTATTTTAACAGTACAACAAATAATGTGAATTGTTATTGAATTTGATTCTCTTTATTAGATAAAAGTGTAACATTCAAATACAATTAGTGAAAATTATCGGTATTTTCTGTCGTAAATTTTATGACTAATGTTATAATATTTTTTTTATATGGCATTCTATTTTCCTTGAATTGACATTGCGACCGATATTTCCCGCAAATTAAACATTCACCACTCAATTCTTATCTGAGATTTCGTTCGATTCGTAATAACTCTCTTATTTATGACATGACTCTCAGTTTCCTTATTTTTAGCCATAATAAATGCGTTAGCTGTGAAAATGCTACACAAACACACCAATACAATACAAAATCCCTTTCTGTAATCCAAGTATTTACTACAAAAGAAAACATAGTCTATGTTTGACTTGTCCACCATATTTTCGGCATAAACTCCTGAGGAAAAATGTAGTAGGCACAAAAACACTCAGGAACACAGATATGAAATAGTCAGTATTGCCCATCGCTAGAAGAGAGCGATTTCTTTGCTGTAATAGCCGTAGAGAAAAAAAGAAGCAGGAAAAAACAATCTCGCTTATCCCAGACACGTGGTTCGTAAAAAAAGAACAATCCAATCACCAAAACCACTACACGCCATCTGCCGGATACTCCTCATTGCTTTCCAGCGTCCTGCCTTCATAGCGGTCGGGAATTGTCCATTTGCATACTCGCGTGAGATTAGACCCGATTCTACGAGAATTGCATGAGGTCAACGCAAATAAAAACCCATGGACGGCATCTTGGAACTCTCTCATCCCCTAAACCTCAAACACAACACACGTATCCGAGGTAAGCTCTCTATTCCCCCTCATTTCGGTTAAAAGAATTATTATCTGGTACACTCCCCCCTGATCTCATGATCACAAATAGGACAGGGGGCTGTCGTCTTTGTCGGGTACTTCTTCGAAGAACCGGAGAAAGCACTTCCTCCTTGCCATCTTCCTCATTACCACCGTTATTGCCAATAGTTATTACCACCGTCATTGCAACCAGATCATAGGCGGCGTTTCACAATCAGGGTAGAGGTGGCAATATCCGTCTTTGTCGGGTACTCCTTCGTAAAGCCAAGCCAGGTGGTCCCTTGTCTGCTTCGTCTGTATGTGAATTATATGGCTCAAAATCCTCTCCCTCGTCCTGCATCATTTCAGAAGACATCCTACTGTCTTCCTCTTCCTCTTCCTTCGATGTTACAACATAATGGCGAGGGCGCAGATCTTTCACGTGGCGAGGCACACCGTCCACCAAAATCTATTGAGGGCTGATTACCTTGGTCACCTCCCCCTTGCCGAACATCGTGGTACATTGAGTTTGCGGTCTTTTGAACCCCACGCGATCTCCAACCTAGTAAAAGGTGTTCTTTGGACCTGCGGACACAGTTGCGAGATTGGTCTCCTTTATTCGAACTTCGCATCGATAAATCCTGTTGGCAGGTGCGGTGAAGGGAGATGTGTCGTCTCTTGGTTTGATGTTATCCCAGTAGACAGCCTCATGTATGGGACAGCGCATTCTAGCCGCTATTCGGTTCACTGCACGGTGACATCGCTCTGCTATGCCATTTCCGGCTGGAGCGTATGAACAACGGAATCGCAAGTGAACTCCCGATTCATGTGCAAATGCTTGGAACGCGATGCTGCAGAAAGCCGTGTCATTGTCTAAAAGGATGTCATGCGGCGGCAACGCTCGAGGAACACTGCCTCTAACTGATGAATCACGCTTGCCGAGTCCTGCCTCGCCAATTTCCTCCAAATTGAGAAACGCGATGGAACGCAGACTGTTAAAGTTAAAAAATGGAAAGTGGCATAATGCGTGATATCCATTCCAATTCTCTGCCAATTCTCGTTAACTTCCAGCTTTCCCCTTTTCCACCCGACTGGCGCTGGGTCAATGGACTGACATTCCTAACATTTCCGTATGATCGTTTTTACGGTTGCTTTTGTCGTGGTTGGGCAACTTCTCCTGACAAAGTAGGTAGTGCGTCGCACTTCCGGATGTTCACTACCTTTGTGAATAGCCATGATTTGACTCTCATCCAGCTCGTCTGTGTGAACCGCGCCTATCACCGGGTCAAGCCCGTTTTTCTTTTTCATTGTCTCAAACCACTGCTGTGGTACTCGTGTCAATCGGTCAGCGATGTTTCGTACTGATGGAACCAGTGTCACGTCCAATGTCAGCCCGTACTCTTTCACGAGCTCCTTAAGAGTTCTTAGTCGACTCCTAATATGCATTTCGCTTGCTGCTTTGGTGCGTACTCGCGCCTTTCTAGTTAGCGTGTCCGAGGCACATGTTATACGCAGACAGAATGTGTATTTATTTATAGTACCTTGCTCTGCCACTGAAGAGCCAAATTGATGCCTTTCAATACGGCGTCCAGTTCGGCAAAGTTGATATGTTGAGAGTCATCTTCAGGCCGCAGCCAACAAGCATCTTCCAACACGGTTTCACTCATCTCCAAGGCTGCATCAATTGCTAGGGAGCTAGCATCAACACATACGTTCAGCTCTTTGCCGTCGACACACTAATTTCCCCGGGCCAGATCGTTCTGATGCACAGGTTCTAAGGTTTCCAACATCATATGATGCAGTACGGTGTCCCTTGCTTCATCATCCCAGCCCTTCGTTACCGAACTTACTCTCCTTCTGAGTATTCCAGAAGCCACACGATGCCAACCGCACACCGGAAAGTGTCCGACAAGTCGACAACACAGGAAAAACATTGATTCGTCGCGTAACAATGCTGGGAGCCTCTGGACTTGCATTTGTTCGCTTCCACCGCAGTTCACTGCATTCCATCCTGACCGCCAATCCCACCACCCGTGCGCCGTTCTTCAACCGCTCTGGGTTCTTACACTCCAACCCGAACTGCGCCAGGTGTTCTCTTACACGGGTCGCGGGCACCACGTCTTCATTGGCAAAGATGTCATCAATGTAAGCAGATGCTGTGCGGCTTACAACTTCTTCCTCAGATAATACTTCGCTGACAATTGCTCTCATTATCAGGTGAGCTACTTCAAACCGAACCCCAGACGGGTCAGACAGTATTTTCCCCGTCAATTTGTACAGTCTGGTATAGCCACAGTGTCTCAATGACCCGGCTTGTAAGTGTGCTCTCCTTAGGCTCAGTAGAGACACGTTAGCACCTTTTTGTCTCCATTCGCGCATCTTAGCCGCACAAACATCTGCGTTGGCCGTAAAAGCGTCTACGAAATTATTTAGCTCCCGGCAGTCCATCACCGGGCACACTTTAGTTTTGTTCTGCTGTATCACAGCCATCAGGAGAATTAGGCCTTTGGGGTGTCTCAATCTATCCTCTGTATACGACATGAGCCAACCATTATCTATCCAGGTGCGGAGCTCCTACGTGTATTCTTCACGGATTTCTGCCGGCATTGGGTATTCTGACACTCGATTGTGTAGCGTTTCAGGAGGGTGGCCCTCAGACCACTTCCACGATGCGGTCCACGTTCGGTTTTTATGGTCAAAGGTTGCGGTGTAATCTAGTTCATTAATAGAAATGGCTGCGCACTTAATATTTTCCCTGCCGCCCAGCCGTACTGGTCCTGTAGGCTCAACAGCGACACATCGCAGAGCTTTTATGGCGTCGATCCCTTGAAGTCGACCCCCAGCGATTTGCCACGCATCACCAACACATCGATTCTGGCAGACACACCTTCACCAGTGGATACAGAAGCCGCTCCAACACCGCAGCACGCATGGGATATTCCACCAATCATTTTGACACTCACATTTGTTTTTCTCCAAGACCGGCACCGGTCTACATGTAAAATCGTCCTAGAGCATCTGGTATCAATAAGCGCCACACCTCGCGTCTCGTAAACATGAATGCTTATCACCGGGAGCGTGGTGTTCGCATCTTATTGGGGAAAGAGACTGGCGCTCATGGGCCCTCCCCTTGCTCGTTTCCCGAGCAGTTCCGAGCCCAGTGTTCACTCTCACCCCACCGGTTACACCGTGTTCCGCGTTTTCGACGTTTGTTGTTGGGTGAGCGGGTGGCCGCAATCACGTCCTGATTTTGTACCCCAGTCGTCGTCAAAATTCTCGCTCTAGAGATTAGCTCCCCCAGTGGCAGGGCTTCGGTGTTTGGCACCTGTTGAAGAGCAATGTAGATGGCGTCAGAGAACCCAGTGACGAAAGTCAATTTTGTAAGTCTCTCTAAGCCATCTCCTGTGAATTCAGCCAATCAAACCAACTGCTTTATTTTGTTGGTGTAAACACGTTCGCCAGCCCACCTAAGCATAGTCATTTTTCTGTATGCTGCAAATGCGTCGTCGGTAAATGTCGGCATTAATCAGGCCTCAATCTGGGCTATCTTCTTTTGATCGTCCTCCTCCATTTCCACGTAGAGGGCCAGTGCATCACCTTCCAGATATAAAGGTAGCGGACTCACTACATCATCCACCTGCTGAATGTGTGCGACATGTCACACTTTTTTCAGCCACGCTACAACGCTAGAGAACGGCTTGATAATATCACTGCTTATCCACACCTTCGCCATAATTGGGCCGAAATAGCTTGAAGATAAATGTAGTAGGCACAAAAAACACTCAGGAACACAGATAGGAAATAGTCAGTATCGCCAACCCCTCGAAGAGAGGGATTTCTTGGCTGTAATAGCCGTAGAAAAAAAGAAGCAGACCAAAAACAAAAAAAAAAAACTCGCTTATCCCAGACACGCGGTTCGTCACAAAAAACAATCCACTCGCCAGAACCACCTACACGCAATCTGCCGGACGGTCCTAATTGCTTTCTGCCGTCCTGCCTTTATAGCTGCCGGGAATTTTCCATTTGCATAACTGCGTGAAATTAGACTCAATTATACGAGAATTGCATGAGGTTAACGCTAATAAAAATTCACGGTAGCCATCTTGGATCTCTCTCTTCCGCTCAGCCTGAAACACAACACACGTATCCGAGGTAAGCTATTTCCCCTCATTTCGGTTATTGCTAATTCTGCTACACCTCCCATCCGTTATTTACAGCCTATCAATAAAACAATAACACGTATTACCAATTACTCTACTCAGACGCCCATGTGTATTACACTGGCGTTGGGTTATATAATCCGGTAGAACTGTGATTACCAGCTGTCCTAGGTAAATTCCTGAACCATTTTTATTGATTGATCTGACTTACATTAAACATGGGCAATTTTTTTTTTAACTCTGTGGGTAACATGACAAATTACAGCTACAGACGAAATATAGTTTCTGATTTACAAGTATGCAGATTACCAAATGTGAAATGAAATATTTTCAATGTAATTCAGAGATGCGCTTTTTGTATTTCTAAAACGAAAACCATAAGGATCATTTTTCTAAACTTTAAGAAACGTATGGCAATCATAGCACATATTTTTACATAGGCATTACTATATATCAAGGCCAAGAGGCAACTAGGGGATAAGGATTAAAGAGTGCACAGAAGAAATTGGGCAGTATAGTAATCGTAAATAATGGAAATTCGGTAAATGTCTTAACGCACCTGGAACGGTTCATCAAAAACTTGTTTACGTTAGACTTGAAGACAAACATATTGTAGTCAGCTGGAAAGCCGGAAAACGGAAGCTAATTCCACTATTTAACCAGGATTTTGTTGCGCACAAACCTGTGTATCACGTGCAAAATTATCATTATCTTTGGCACTTTATTTTTGATAATGCTTTGACGTTGTGATCACAGTTTCGGTTCTGAGACAATCTATCGATTGTTTTTTTTTTTGCATTATATATGACTAACCAATTGATACAGATTTAAGGGTTTAATGTCTCCTCAGTAAAAAAAAATAAATTCTAATCATGAAACATTTTGTTGAATGACTACGAAAAAGTCCTCGGATCTCATAGTACTCTTATAAAAGAAAAATATGATAGACATTCATAACTTCAAACATGTTGGTCCTGGATATAACCTTAAACTATATCCGATGGTTAGGCCCCAGCTTACGGGATTTGGAGAGTGTGGGGTCACCCTTTAATTGTCATTGCTACCAG
Source organism: Euprymna scolopes (assembly GCF_053919585.1). Lineage (NCBI taxonomy): Eukaryota > Metazoa > Mollusca > Cephalopoda > Sepiida > Sepiolidae > Euprymna > Euprymna scolopes. The sequence continues at coordinate 52,257,927 of NC_136486.1, read as the reverse complement.
GTCCACTTTGACCCGCAGTGGTAGTAATTGATAGGGACCCAACTATGCATTAAATATGAACTGACTTGAAAAAAAAACAGCAAAAAAAAAAAAACAAACAAATATATTCTATTCAAAAAAAAAATTCTTCAAAATCACTGGATTCGGCATTAAATAACCTTAAAAGAGTTGATATGCCGTAAAACAAAAACAACCAACCAAAGTATATATCATATAATTAAGCTAAATGTTATCAGTTGTCAAGTAGTATTTCGCATATAAGACTCGTCAAAATTAGTTCGTCTGAAATACAGACGGAATTAAGCTCGATTAAATAATTAATTACACATCAAAATACAATAATATAAGTTATATACTTGATCAAATATTGTCTGTGTCGCCACATAACACCTTTCCGAATAACTGTATATTTTGCAATCATACTATGCGTTCAATATAAATGTTTATACTACATTTTGTTTAGTCTATACTTAATCTTAACACTAAGCCAACTCACTAAATTAGCAGTGCCCCCTACGAAATGCGTGCCTTTACTCTACTTATAAATGCACATCAATGGCCGTACTGTGTATGGTAAATTGTTAAATCTTTGACATGGGTTAATTCCCCAATGTAAAGTCTTTCAGGAAAACAAACACGTTTTATTTTAATCAATTATACTATTTCTAATTTGTTATATACTGTGGTGTAACCGCTTCTACAAACCGGCAGATTACTCAGGGATGAGGCTTAATTAGTGCCTGGGGATATTACATCGTGATCACCAGTGAAGTTAGAATCCAGGATGAATTAATTATGTTAGAATACTGCTCAACTAAACCATATATATATATATATATATATATATATATATATATATATTGTACTTTAAAAGGCCCGTGTTATAGTAAACCAGGAATCAGCTTTGCGATATTGCGTTCCACATACGAACGATTCTGTGGGGAAAGCTTTGCTCTTTGAATTATCGTGTAGTTTTCGCACAGATAAGGAAATAAATTGGGATGATACCAGTTTCATCCATGATTGACGAGTGCGGATTGGTCTCCTGGAATTGAATTTCAAATTCTGGATAGTAGGAATGTAGAGTAGCTGATGTTAAAGAAGTAGAACTCTTAGATGTGCTCTCCATTGGATGTAGGGGTTCTAGTTTTTGAGTAATTCAGTATTTTTTCTTTATTTTACTTTTCTTTTACTACATGGCTTTCTACTTATAAAGTTCAGAGGCGTCTCAAGGATAAGCGTACACGAGATGGAGTGAGTGCCAAGATCAATTCGAAAATTGTGAGGACTGTTCTATACAGAAATTCCTCAAAACTATATCAAGAGACTATCATTGGCTAACGTTGTTAACGATTTCCATGACTGGATATGGTCATAGGCAAGCTCCGGGCATTGTCTGGTCACTGAACGTTTCTAGGGCATGGCTAAGTATACACCAATTACCGTAGCCTGTAATCAGCGACTGATTTTTACAAGTAATTAGAGGGTGTTCTTCTTCACTGCATTTACTCAGATATCTTGCAATTTGTAGTCAGAATAAATTACCCAGGCACACGTATGCATATAAGTGAATCAATAGATTTATATAAATATGTATACTGATACAGACAGGCAGATATATGTAGACAATATATTTATCGAGAGATAAACTAAAAACCTAGCCATGGCTATGCATCCATGTGTAAAAAACAACTGAGAGTTGTACTAAATTTGTATCAATACTATCACCCAAAATTGTCACCCATTTGTTACTGACGGGGTTGATTGTCGCTTAACTTAACCGATGTGCCAACGTGATAACTCCGCATATAAACATTTATAATACCAAGGTAAAGGACCCATTCTTGGATATGAGATTATGTCAGTAAACATTGAAGTTTACCTGTATCTGAAATGTTGTTTTGTTTTTGTTTTGTTTTTTGTCGGAGCATGAATATCTAACGGCATATATATATATATATATATATATATATATATATATGTGTGTGTGTGTGTGTGTGTGTGTGTGTGTGTGTGTGTGTGTGTGTGTGTGTGTGCGTGTATGTGGGTATGAATGTGTGTAAAATAATTAAAGGAAAACCTCACCCGACTACTCGATGATTAATAAAATTCAAATGGAAGGACGTTATATTCACGTATATAAATATAAATTATAATCAAAATAAAATCAGTAGTGGCAATTTAAAATAAAAGCAAACGCCACGTGCGAAGTGCCTTAAATAAGTTTTCAGACTTTTTTGTACAGGTATTTAAAATTGTCGTAGACTCTTGAAAATTCCGTATGCTATTGCTATACAGATGACTGAACAAGTTTTTTTATGGAATCAGGATAAAATGAATAGCTGTAGCAAGAAAGTAGAATACACCCTACTAAAGCCTTATTGTTACAGCTGGTGTATGGCAAAAACTAAATCTTGACATTTTAGAAGAAAGACATGCAATACAATTTTGTTTTAAACCTTAAAATACCTACAGAAACATATGGAATGTTTCAGACTGCTTTTGGGCCATCTCGCATTAATCGAGCATTAAGTTTTGAGTGTTATAATAGATATAAAGAAGGCAAAAAGTCTGACAGAGATGATCAAACGTGTAGGAGGAGTGAGAGTCGGGACACAAGAATAGATTGATCAAATATAGATTTTCACGTATAAGGAAAATATGTCCACAGTTTGATGCCACTGTGGAAAATATGCACACAATTATTCGCGAGGAGCGCTAGGTTTGGAAGATTTGCGTGAAGTTTGTCCTAAAAGTATCCGAAGAAGATCAGAAAGGAAGATGTTGTACTGAACAATTCAAATTCCGCAGTGCTTCATAATCTTGATAAGAGTTGGATTTACTGCAATGATCCAAACGCAAAGAGGCAGATTTGAAAGTAGAACAATGCTGGCTCTCCAAAACCCAAGAAATCTAGAATATGTCAATCAACCCAGAAATTTTCGACGATTCTGTTTTTTGAGAACACGGACATGCTCAGCATGCACTTGTTTACCAGTAGACATACAAGGAATACAGGGTGGAACGGTAAAGAGTGACCCTAAAAAACCCTTCAGCTTTATTTTAAAACTTTTATTAGATAGATCAATTCAGATCTATTTAATGAAACTGCCTTCACACTCAATCACCGCCTCGAAAGGTTCTAGATCTAGGAGCATGACTTTTCCACAAGTGGCGGCGGTAACTCGGCCGATGGAAACCATTAATCTAGCTTTGGTGTTATGTGAAGTCATGTTGGTGATGTTCTCGATGTGTTACCAAACGAAGTAGTCGAAAGTAGCAGGAGTTGAGTCCTGCAGCCATACCCCGGGGCTGCAACCGACCATCTGATAGCACCAGAGAAAAACAACACTCTCACCACATCCACGTATATTTTCCTGTTGACTTTCAAGCCGACTTTGATGATGTTGGAAGCATGATGTGTCCGTCACTTGAAACCACACCAAATAACATAACCATGGCCGAAAACTTTTTCATTTTCCTTGGCATTGCCTTTTATTGCTGGCAATCGAGCAATGCATTTTAAGGTGCTGGAAATGGTCGTATTGTCATAACTTTGATCGGTAGAGAGCATTAGTAATAGAGCAGCTCATCTCCGATCTCACTTGTTAAATTTCTGTCACTTTCAGACATGATAGAAGGCTCCTATCCCAAACACAACTGGCCAACTAGTAGGTTTAAAACAAGAGAAAAAGAACGCCGGTTTTCATCGAATGAAAATGGAATCATATCGTCTTTTCTAAGGCAACAATTTTATTGTTTCACCTATTAAGATATTGTTTTTAAGGGAGTTTAGGAAAAGCCTCGATCGGTAGAGGCCAGAACTTCTACACTCGGGTCAGTGTCATTTCCACTATTAGAATTTAACCGCCACCGCTAGAGGATTCCTTTTTGAGACAATTGAGAAAAGGAAAGAGATTGGAACGATGGCAATTTACACGCTCACACAAAAGGGCTTCATTTGGGCCTTCCAAAGTTGTTGAAGAGTACAAGTGCATTGCAGTCTGAGGAGATTACTTCGAAGGGTACTAGAGTTTCAGGTGTATACTATCAATAAAAGCGATCATACGAAAAATCTTAGAAAAATATTGAAGGAACGTCGTATAATCGATGTTTTTTATCGATATTTTTCACCTTTCCGCTAATACTGGGAGGGCCGTAAATAAAAAGAGTCTAAAAAAGGGCATGCAAACACAAGCTAATTATATGACACATTTTGTTTCGATATGACACTGGCAGCACGTAATGTTGATATAGTTTTAAAAAAAAATTAATGGTAATTTCATTTTTTAACATGCCGATTGCACTATATTAATTTTTGCAACAAACGAACAATTTGTATGTTATTTCCTTAAATCTATATACCTTTTTTCCTAGCATTTCTGATTTTTTTTCTTGCATCTCTCATTTCTCTTCTGACGGACTCAGTCATTTCATTCAACTCACTATAAGTGATTGCTCATTGAATATATCTCGGGGTGTTCACTTGACTCGGCGTGAAAAGTCTCGGCTTATTTCTGGCGGTTACATCCACTTATTGGTAATCAGCCTTCAATTACATTTTGTAATCGAAATAAATCTAAAAAAAAGCGTCTTCTATATATACTATATTTTTCATAAAAAACGAACATGCGTATTTGAAACTGTTACAGGTGTTAAACATAATGGCTGACTGAAGGAAAAACACGTAGTTAATCATTGCGTAGAAGTAAAAGGAAACTGTCGATATAATATATAGTGTATTTTTCGGACAGAAATGTGGCGGTCAAAAGGTAAAACTTCAACAATTTGGCGTTTGACAAATCTACGAAAATCGTCCGTAAATTTTAAGTCTAAACACTTGAAATTTGAGATGTAAGTTACGTGGACATAGATCAAATATTTAAATCTGATGTGAGCCCAAAACAATAAATGTTAAGGGGCCAAACTGGGAGTCAAAGTAAAAAGAAAAGTTGATCTCTCAGCCAATTTTGGTCAAAATATTTAAAATTTTACATAAAGTGTATTCAGACATAGGGTAAATTTATAATCAGTTTTTGGCCGAAAATTTTGAAACCAAGAGGTCAAAGTTAAAAAGATTTAATCTTTGCGATCTCTAGCGAACTATTCAGCCGATGTTTGGTTTCAACTTTTGATATTAAACTTAAAGAGTATTCAGACAGGCACCAAGATTTTTAATGAGTTTTGAGACAAAAATTTGGCTGCCAATATGTGAAAGATGAAAGAACTGACCTTGACAGACTGTACCAACTCGTCCGCTAATTTAAGGTCTAAACACTTGACATTTAAGATGTAGGTTACCTGGACATGAGTCCAACATTTAAATATATATATATATATATATATATATATATATATATATATATATATATATTCACATAAGTTATGAACACTACAGTGGGCACGAGATAAACCGGGTTGAACAGATATTATATATATTATGTATATTACATTATGTAGCCAGGCTTTGTGGAAGCATCCTGTAAATTATGTAGCCAGACTTGTAGGAACCTATATATATATATATGTATATATATATATATATATATATATATATATATATATATATATGTGTGTGTGTGTGTGTGTGTGTGTGTGTGTATATATATATATAAATTACAATAAGTTTACCAAGGCAATCAAAATGGAAAACTTAAAATATATTATAAATATTAAAGAGTTAATATTTACAAGTAATCTCAACCAGATGTAAAAGCTCAATAAAACCGCAAAGGAAATAGAGTTTATAATATGAACAAATGATTGATAAAACATGTTAAAAGACATCTTGAAAAAGAGTTAAAAACATATTTAATTTTAAAAAAGGAAGCACAAGATAAGTGGATAGTCCTTAATCCGCGGAGTTTCGAAGAAATACTCTCCTTCTCATTAGAGGGCAGGAATAAGCAAAATGCGGGATCGGATTTTGCATATAAAAGTATTTAATGAAACTACAAGTAAGTCACAGATCTTACTTGGTTAAAAAAAGGGTGAGGTGAGGGGAATAGGAGGTAAGAGAAAAATGATAATAAGATTTCACATGAATGGAAAGTCCGGTGAAGGGTGAATGTGAAATTTGTTCATATATATATATATATATATATATATATATATATATATATATATACACACACAAACAGGGTACCCACAAAGTATGTCTACATAATCTACAAGATGATTCCACAAAGTCTGACCACATAATGTAGCCAGACTTTGTGGGAACCATATATATATATATATATATATATATATATATATATATATATATATATATATATATATATATATATATGTGTGTGTGTGTGGGGGGGTTAAATCGGTTTGTATATAATATATATATATATGTATATATAAATTATTATATATATAAATATATATAGATATGTATATATCAGTATATATATGAAATATATGTCTAAATATATATATAAATATATGCATATATATTAATATATATATATATATAAAATATGTATATATAACTATAGATATAAATATAAATATATATATACATATAAAATATGTATACATGAATATATAACTATATATAGATATATACATATCTGTGTGTGTATGTATGTATGTATATACATATATATGTTCTATTTTCATACTACAAATCAGAATTACGTTGTAGTAAAGTTTGGTGTTGTTTGACACAATATATTCATGTTGAAATACAGCCCAAAACGATTTTCTGTGACTTTCTTTGTTTATCAACAAACGTAAATAGGAAAAGACACTTAGTATAAAGCAGTCTGGAGGTCTCCTCAATTATTTTTTAGGTTTTTTCCTGACTTTTGTAATGATCTATTTATTTCTCTTCTATTACAATTAAGATAAGAAAATCGGTACACTAGTGTTCTTTTAATTTCTAATATACTTATATAATATATCCACACTATTTAATTATACATTTCTGCAATTAAAAAATACTCATAACTCATTCAAAGCAGAAATATTTATATTTAAATTCACTAAACTTTTCAGCGACAATCGCAACTGACTTATATTCCCACCTCAGTCTGCCCCCACACGCAAAGCTTCATGCCTAACATTGCTCCTGTCTAAAACTCCTTACTATCCGTTAAGGTCTATTAGTCCACTGCTCCACGCATCCTTGGCGTTTACCTTAAACACCGCTCCTACCAAGTTAGTTCGTCTCTACTACTTACTAGACACCGACCTTCATTTCCGTTGAAAGCATCTGAACTCATTTAGAGCGGCTCGATTTGACCCGATTATTCATCCCGCCTTGATTCTGCCACGTCAAACATGTCGTTTTCTCCATACGCCAAAGACGAATCAAGATTACCATTCATCAACAACAAACCAAGAAACACCTACAGCATCATATAATGAAGAAAACACACAACAAACGCGGAAACACCGGCTCCAAACTTTGAACTAACCTCATCCCTAATCTTTTCATCGGAGATTTTACGAATGGTATAATGTCCCCTTCCTCCATATCTCTTGATAAGACGAACTCTCACTTTGAATTTGCAAATCTGTCTCATTACCATTAATAACACACTTTACGGAACCTCCACACAGAGAAAACTCAATTATTTTTAAATACTAGCCTAAATGTAGTATGTTGTTTATATCTTGCTTGTTCATACATAACTTATGTCACTGGTCCATGTATCTAAGGAATTCAGGTTATAATATTAACGTCTGCAAACAGTTTCCTGGTCCAAGGATCTGTATCTGCTAGCTAAGCCCATACATATATTATACCGTTGCGCCTCACTTTTCTATACATTTACCCTAGTACTTCACCTCTGTCCCCATTTAATTAAATTTCTGTTTAGTTTTCTTTATTCTTTTCATTTTCTTCATTTTTTTTCCATTTCATTTAATATCCATTTTTTTCTGTTTTTTTTTTATTTTTTATTTGTTCGTCCCTGAATTTTTTTTCTCTATTTATTATTATTATTATCATTATCATTGTTATTATCATAATTATTATTATTATTATTATGAGTAGAATTATTATTATTATTAATAGTAGTAGTAGTAATAGTAGTAATAGTAGTAGTAGTAGTAGTAGTAGTATATTCTTCCCCTTTTATCCCACCACGCGATTCGTCCATATCCTAATTATATTAGCCTCTTTATCCACCTCCATCAACTGTGCTCCACTATATTTATACCCCTGCCTTACACTTCAACCCTCCTCCCTGTACATCTAATAACAGGGAAATCCAAGGCTTATTACTGCCTATTATCTATTATATGTATATACTCTCCTGAAATGTATTATTATAGCGTTACAACTACCCACCTATATATACCTCATAACTTACTCCTTTAACTCACCTCTGGTCATTCAATTGCATCACTAAATTAAAACTCTAGTACACGACGCCCTATGTAATCCAATCCACAACTTTCATTAATTCTCATAACATCACACTATAACCATAGTCTTCTTAAAAGTAATGCTGGGATAACCGTTACTTTTGTTCAATCCTACTTAATTCATCATCATAATATCTCGCGTGCAATTATATACCGCTTCAATGTGCTGTTGTCTTCTCGGCTGCATCTGTCGATAAAAAAAAGCCCTGTGAAGATTCTATGCATCTTACATACGGATAAAATAGTATCACCACCCATCCACCCCTACGCCTCCCCTCAATTCTTTAAACATAAACCATCTACATTACTTAAGACTATGATAGAAACCCTATACAACTTTTTACATTACACTTTATATAATACGCTCCTCCTTTATCTTAGAATTCGATATAATTCCCCCAACAACATCAATATTTCATTGATTTATTTCGTTACTGATGAATCCCACGTTAGACGCCGCATCCCTCTACTATTGTTATGAGAAGCATTAAGCTTCAAAATACCTTGCTATAAAGAGTACATACTATCCCTAACACAATGTTTGTATATTTTTATTAAATAAATGAACGATACTACATTAACTATTATATAGTTTTTGTGACTGCATTTTCCACTCTTATTGTTTCCTATATAGACAAATATATATATAAATATATACGTGTATATATGTGTATATACATACATATATTCCACACGCCGGTGGGTCATATATGCCACAGCTTACGGGGCCTAAGCTCCTCTGGAGGTTTCTTCAGGTGTACCTCACCCTTAGCCTTTGGTTAAATAACCTTGGCCCACAAGGCAATGGAATATGCTCTGGTGCCCAGCAACTTAAGTTCCAGTCATGGATCAAATGGCATGGTGGGTGGAGAGAGCTCTGTAAGCCGTGGTGAAGGCAACCTCCCTAGGAGAAGAAAAACTCTGATAGAATACCTGTGATGACTGCTGCATCCAATGATGTTGATTGCTCTTCTTTTTGGATCAATGTAGCAGTTGCTTACAGAGTGGGATTGTCTCGGTGCAAAGCGTTTCCCCACGATAACAATCCTCATGCAGAGCCATTGCTCGATACAAATTAGATACACTTTTTACAATCTCGTGTATCTTGATTTATTTTGCCAATGTTCGAAAGCGAATTTGCTGCCATCATCATATATACATACATATACATATATATATATATATATGTATATATATATTCATTTAAATATAGATACATGTGTGCATATGTATAGCTGTGTGTATGTATGCGTGTGTGCTACGCAACTATCAATGCAAGAAGTAATATGTGCTGTTCGCCTGCATCAGTCAACAATAGCAACCTGCGATTTTAAGGCTTAAGTTCTTTCTACGAAGCAGACCACTTTAAACATTTGTATGAAAGTGAATTACATTATTTATGAAGCCATCTTGGTTGGCTTTTCATAATTCAAACTGTGATCAGAGTAGTCGAACAAACATGAGATTTTAAATGATTCACTCAGCTTATTGGTAGTAACATTCTTGATTAACACATACGGTTCAATATTATTTATATTATATACCATGTATATATATAGAGAGAGATAGATAGATAGATAGATCGATAGATAGATACATACATACATATAAAGTTACTAAAATATATAGCAAGTAGAAAGTTGATTGGCTCGAAAAAAAAACTCAATAACATGTGCGTATATATAAACGCGCTATCACCACAACTTTTCGCATAAGTCTTACGATTTCTCACGAAAATAAAGCAGGAAGTATTCTGTATAGATGTATTACCATATATATTTCCATAACTTCCTACCTAGAGCTATTCTGTGTCAAGCACAGTTGAAGTAAATGCTACAAAATATAAGCATAAAATATCTTTTCGTATGTTAGTTTATGTGAGTGAAGCACACACACATAACCACACACACACACACACACACATACACACACACACACACACACACACATATATATATATATATATATATATATATATATATATATATATATACGACTGGTAAAATCATATGAGGCTTCTATCATAAAAATATGTTTATCATTGTGATATATATAATTATCTTCTACTCCAAGACAATGTATTTTATGCTTACACTATGATTAATGCAAGCCATTGTAATTAATACCGGTCGCGAGACTCGAGGTAAGACAAGAAAATCAGCCTTGGCTTAGTGGGCTAACGTGCTTCTATTCAGACATGACTAATGTACACTGGAATGGAAGTGAATTATGCTATTTATATACATAAAAATAGGCATATGATATAATATATAATGATTATAAAATAATTATATATATATATATATATATGTATATATATATATATTGACATTACTGTGCATAAATCTACGTCTTATGTGCATGTGTTCCATTTAGTAGCTACTTGATAATAAAACCATAAATGTCAAAACTGTGAATCTTTGCTAAGTGAACTTTTAGTGCGATTTGTCATTCTTAGCATATATGGAATTTACGAATATGCCAGTGACAAGAGCGAATCGACTTGTTAAATAAAGCAGCACGTAAATTCGAGCATTTTCTAATGTTTAATAATAGGCTTCCTGACGAAAACTGCGATTGGCTATTTGAACAAGGATTCGTCTCGTGTAAATTCATATACACTTACTTATATATAAATTTTAGTGTGTGTGCATCTGTGTACATGTGTGTTTTGGTTTATTAAGGTGTGGATAGATAGATAGTTAGATTGATTGATTGATTGATAAAGAGACAGAGAGAGAATGGGAGATGAAGAGAAAGTGAAAGAGACGGATAGAGAATATTTCCCTTTAAATGTTTGTTTTTCTTAGGCTGTCTTTGTTTTCGTGAACATGGTTGATATTTTTTTTAGAAGTTCGAGGTTTTAAGCTTATTAATAATACGTTTGACAAAGACGCAATGTACACATTTTTAACATAGGAATTTGAAAGAAAGAAGGAATGAGAATAGGATTACAAATAGGATCTTAAAATAAAAATACCCGAATTTCGTAATCTTCACAAACATCCAAATCCATGTAAATAAGCTACGCAAGACACTGATTTGAAAATTTAATCCCTCTAATCAATATTTCGCAGCAGCAACAACAACAACAACGACCACAACAACAACAACAATAATGATATAAATAATAATAATAACAATAATAACAATAATAAAATTATTATTATTATTAATAATAATAATAAAAGTACACACATACAGAAAAGGCTACAGACGTCATACACTAAGTAACATCATATGAAATCATAAAAACTGAAACTGCGTAAATGAAAACAACGTGCCCAACTTCTTTCTTTTTGTTTTGTCAGTGTCATCATTAGCACGCACCACACCAAATAATGGTCAAGAAGAGGGAATCACCGAGGAGAGAAAGCACAATAAAAAATATAGTTGCTCTGCAATAGTATTCAGTACTCTCTTCAAGTGTGTGTATATATATATATATATATATATATATATATATATATATATATGTATATATATATATGTATATGCATATATATATATATATATATATAAATTGAAGTGTTTGGTTTTGTATTTATATTAACAAGCATTATTTCTTGTTTTTAAGAAAATACAACTTCGTCATATATGGGTCGTGGAATTGCATTCATCTGCAAAAGAACTAGCTAATTTGCATATTCTTTTAAACATTCATTTTAATTAATTCCCTATTGGATTTTGGTATTCCTATGGGATGATCATGTTAAATCAATTATTACGTGCATTTATATTCATGCACGTATCCTAGATGGTTTATACTTGCGTAATATTCGTTTATAAAGAGTATAATAAACACAAAACAGTTTCTATATCTTTTTTTACTGTATGCGTGTACATATTTGTTTTTTTTTAATTCATACTCTGTAACAGACACGACAGGAAAACAAATGAACACATATCTAAAGAAATGGCAGAAACACTATTGAATGATCTCCAATCTGTAGTGGAATGGAGACAAAAATGAATGGTCACATCCAATGCTGCCAAGACTGAACTTGTTTCCTTCAATAATTACAAGAAAACTTCTCTACCACCTATAGCAATGGCCAAAGACTCTTCATCTGAAAGTACATCTTTTAAACTCCTCGGCCTAATGTTCACAGGAAACATGAGTTGGAAAAATTACATTGAGAGTATTGCCAGTACCGCTGCGAAGAAGGTAGGTTCTCTCTACCGTGCTGGAAAGCTACTAAAGCCCGAAAGTATCCTGTACCTCTATAAGGCCATCATTCGCCCATGTATGGAATATTGTTGTCATATTTGGGTTGGTGCATCTGCTACTCGTCTCTCGCTCCTAGACAAGGTTCAAAGGAGAGTCACCAACCTGATAAGTCCTGAACTGTTATCTAAGCTTAAGCCTCTGTCCCATAATGTTGCATCCCTCTGCCTGTTCTACAAGTACTTTAACGGTGAATGCTCTGACAAACTGCAAGCACTTGTACATCTTTGAGGTAAATATCCCGACAAACCCGACAAGTAGCTTAATCACACCCTTCACAGTAGAGATCCCTAGATGTAAGAGAGCCTTCTACTCCAGTAGTTTCTTCCCCAGACCGCTAGACCTTGGAATTCCCTTTCGGGTCCCTGCTTCCCCAACTGTACTGACATGCAGAAGTTCAAGTGTAACATGAACCGACCCTCTGCCAGTTTTTTGGTTTACGGACAGGATACTTAATATATAAAGTATTTGAACCAATACGAAACTTTATATTTGGTGAAATTCTGTGTAAAATTTGAAAATTAAAAAAAAAATAATAATTTGCTAAGTTTAGGTGGAACGATGCGATTGTGAATATGCATTCGGAACGTAATAGCAAGTAGTTCATGTTTTAATTTTAAGCCTGTCAGTAAACATGTCTTTTTAGCGCAGGCATAAACATCGTAAGCTAAACGTGTCGGTCCCGATTCTTGGTGGTGGATCACGAGTAATTTTTTACACTTATAAATTAGGTGCAATATTATAAATACGAAATCTGCATTAAGAAAATATCATATTAAAGCATATTTTATGACCGGGCACTGCCGGGTAGCTTGCTAATATATATATATATATACATATATATATATATATATATGTATATATATATATATATATATATATATATATATATATATATATATCGAGAGAGTGTGAGAGGGTGAGGGGGAGAAAGATTTGTATATAAATAAGTCGATAAATGACAAAAAGTATCAATCAAAACATATTAAAATTGATATATCGCCTAAATCTCTAATTGGCTTATTTATAACACTTACTGTCCTATAATAACCATTAATAGATAGTGGAGGGGGAATTTTCAAATGTGTATATCTGAGAAAGAAGACTAGCGATTGCCTATGAAAGTGCTCGTCGTTGTGACTTCTTAGTAAATATTATTATATACGTGTAGATGATAATTACAACTATTAAGCTGTATGATGTAATAATTAAAGTATATAAGGTATTCAAGAAAAAAATCGGTTCGAACATGACTTTTCTTAATTATGTGTAATCAAAGAATGGAACGATATCGTAATGACGATAAATAAATTCCATCGTGTATGTTTTTGTATAATGGTTTCATCCTAACCACTGTCAACAATTTTCCCCACTTTTTATCTGGGCCTAAATCAAAAGGCAGATTCCATAAACAAAGCTTCTTTATTAGAAGTGCAAGCCCGTGGGAAGGAAAAAAATCCTGATAAACCGACCCCTTAAGTAAGACACTTTATCAAATCTCCATTACTAACGATCACTACGATATTATCCCATTTATTAGTGTACACGCAATAATCCTCATCTCCAAATTGCTTCGGGGCCTTGATAATTGGTGACTACCATGTAAAAAAAAGAAAACTACAGGTGCGTAAACATCAATCAATGTCTCTTATTCTTCGCTATTTGAAAACTGCACGAGTAAAAAGGGTTTCTAATGCTCAAGGGAAATAACCAAGCTTGAATAGACGTAATCTCCCCGTTATACTATCTGATTTTATATGCGACGCGTTTTATTTAAAGGTAAGTGGATGTCAACGTCTCTTTCATCTTGCCAATCTATCAGGCAAATCTCTGAAGCCAGACGATGGTCTGATGGAAATATCACGGTTGTGCCATGTCGGAATAAAATTTAAAAAATACTGTATTTCGATCAATTTTTCAAGCATTTAAAATTTAAAAAAAAAAATATATATATATATATATATATATATATATATATAGAGAGAGAGAGAGAGAGAAATATATACGGTGACGTTATAAAACATCAAATATATTCTGACATGACATCTTAAATAGAACACCGACAGAAAATAGTTCATATGTATTTGATTTGAAACATTGATCGATATTTCACTCTGTACTTATCCTGCATGACCAAATAATTAGCCCGTATTCAGATCTTAACTTAAGTTATTTAATTTTTCGACCATTATTATAGCTTTTTTTACTTGAAGGCTCTTTCCACAACATCATTTTCGTAAAGATGTTGTCGTGTATGTGTATTAAATATCTGAAGTAATGAAGACTATTTACAATAATTTACATTAACATCAATGTAACTCCAGCACATTTATAGCTTGCCAAGCAAATATACAACACAACGTATTTATCCGCATTACATATTGACTTTTATAATATAATAGCATGGGTGCCCGGCGTTTCCCGGTCGTTTGGACGTGCATGTTGAGCACAAAATAAAACGAAAGAAAAAACGCTTAATTTTTTTTTTCATTTTGACCTCTGTTATGACTCCTTAAAAATTATGTTTTGGGCTCAAATCGAGTTATTAACTAAGATCCATGTCCAAGGAACCTATATCTAAAATTAAAAGTGTTTAGACCCCAAATTGTCGGAGGAGATTCGTAGTGTTCTCAAAGGTAAAATCGTTGATCTTTAACCACTCAGCACCCAAATTTCTAGCCGAAAACCGATCACATAGATTTTCCCAAATCTCAGTGTACTGTATATCAAATTTCGAGTCTGTAGACTTTAAATTGAGAGAGTTATTGCGTAGGGAAATGTACATATACACGCAGACAGACATACACACAGACACGTTCACTTTTATAGATATACTAACATGGGTAGGAAGGCAGGCTCGATCCCGTACCCCAAAGGAGGAAAAAGCCGGGGAAAAAACCTGACGTCTTTGCCGTTACGACCACCGCCAAACGGGAAGTTATTTTTTTTTTAATTAAGGCTAGACAATCTAAAGGAGAGGATGACTTTTGAAAATATCGGCGAAAAAAGCGACCCCCCCATGTAGAAAAGTTCCCAGCTTAAGAGGAAGATAGTAATGTTTTAGCCAATTTTACGATATTTGTCGTCTGAAACGTCTAACTTTAAAACGATACTGATTTTGGTAAAATCCGTCGCCTCTGGCAACAGTTTTAGGCAGACATGCAAACATACATACATACATTTATATATTAATAATTAAATTAAAATTCGACCCAACCCGATTAAAAAGCTTGCCTTATCTCTGAATACACTTTATGTCAAATTTAAAATGTTTAGACCAGAATATGCCTGAGTAATTTGGAAGAGACCACAGAGGTGATTTTTTTTAAACTTTGACCCCTATTATGACCTCTTAAAATTTATTGTTTTGGGCTCGAACTTTATCATTAAGTTAGATCGATCTATAAGGAACCTATATCTAAAATTTAAAGTGTTTAGACTTCCAATTATAGGAGGATTTTGGTAGAGTACTCAAAGGTCAAATCGTTGAACTTTGACCTCTTTATAGCAAAATTTCTGTCCGAAAAACGATCACATAGATTTTCCCAAATCTCAGTACCCTGTATATCAAATTTCGAGTCTGAAAACTGAAAATTAACAGAGTTATTGCGACGGAAAATGTACACATACATACATACAGACAGACAGAAAGACACACAGACGCGTTCACTTGTATGGATATATATATATATATATATATATATATATATATATATATATATATATATATATATATATATATATTGTCAATGTAATCAATTGGAGATGTACAATATAGCAGTAAATTTGTAATATGTATGTTATATATTGATTTACATGTTTCTGTTACGGATAATGTTATAAATACTTTCAACACAATTTACGTAAGTCGCTAATTATAGAATCATTGGGGTTATAAGTCTATCAGATGGGAAACAGTTTTGGTTACTACGAACACAGAATTAATAAGTCCACGAATCGCAACAAATGGCAAGATTTGATTCCTAATAGAATAATTATACAATGCATTAGTGAAGAGAAAAATAATTAATGTTAACTTTGCTAAATACGTCAGTTTTATGGTAGAAAAAATATTAACATACCAAA
>NC_136486.1:52213746-52238746 GCF_053919585.1 Euprymna scolopes | reverse complement strand
TAAGCACTTACGTCATGGCGAACGTATACAAACCACATTAATCAGCTCTTCTGACGGTGTGGAGGCATATAGACGCGGAATCAACATGAGCAATGTGTAAAGTATAACCGAGCCGATGGCGCGTATGCATCAAGAAAAGAATAGCATTTATGTTAAATGACTAAGGTGGTCGTCACAGTGCAGGAAGGGGACTGAAAGAAATGACAGCCAGAAAAAAACGAACCACGTGTGCGGTGAGAGCGTTTTAAAAAACATCAGCATGGCGGAGGCCAGACTTGAGCGGTCGTTTCGACGCAAGAGGAAAAAAAGTACGTGTGCGACACGGCAGAGTTTTATTTACGACATGCCGAACAAAGAGTCTTGTAAAACAAAGATGCAGGCAAAATTTGAAAACACCATAAATAAGCACCTTTTATTCTAACTGCAAAAAATTGAGTCGGATTTATTAATTTTTCTGAGATTTTCGTGCACGTAGTCGTGTCCGTATATATATACAAATACAACCTTACAGTAAGGTGAGAGATCAATATATATATATATATGTATATATATTAGTTGTAAAAATAAAATACACAGTATATTTTAATTGACATTGATGAGCCCTCTGGTATAACAATTTAGCTTGTGGGCAATACAATAGTCTACAAACATCACTGAAAAATGTGCATCGATTTCATTTATGTAACTAACCAAAATTAGCTAGCTGCATCTCAGGATAAAATTTATGATGTTATACATATAACAAATATTGTGCTAAATAAAAACGTGACAATATTACCGACTGCCTGGCTAAATAACGTCGTTTAGAGAGGATTAGCAAAAAAAAAAAAAAAAAAAAAAAAAACGAGGAGCCAAGTACGTCCAAAGATGGAGTACTGCTGCCACATCTGGGCGGGAGCTGCTAAAACAGCCTATCCTGCCTTGACAAAGTACAAAATAGACTTCGTGGCTTGGTGGGGGATGCCCTTTTATCTACCTTGCAACCTCTTT
Organism: Euprymna scolopes; assembly: GCF_053919585.1. NCBI lineage: Eukaryota > Metazoa > Mollusca > Cephalopoda > Sepiida > Sepiolidae > Euprymna > Euprymna scolopes. The sequence goes on along the minus strand of NC_136486.1, from coordinate 52,237,756 downwards.
CCCACAGAAGAGACGTAGCGACACTGTCATCGTTCTATAGTTATTTCCATGGCAGGTGCTCGTCTGAGCTCCATTCTCTGGTCCCACCTCTCCAATCATTTTCAAAAAAACACCCGACTAGCTGAAACTACCGTCAATAATTTTCCCCACTCCCTATCTGTGCCTAAGTCAAAACGTAGATACTATGAACAAAGCTTCTTTCTTAGAACTGCACGCCTGTGGAACTCTGTTCCGTCTGCCTGTTTCCCTCCCGACTTCAACCTGGATGCCTTCAAGTCCAAAACAAAGAAATCCCTGATGAACCGCCCCCCTAAGTAATGACACCTTACCAATTCTCCAATATTATTGCTACAATATCCCTTTGATTAATGTACACACATTAACCCTTATCCCTGAGTGGCCATTGGGCCTTGATAAGTGGTAAACTCCATGTAAAAAAAATTCATGACAAAACATAAGTTCCAATAAAAGCATAGAATGTGACCAACTAAATCGACTTCACCGCCAAAAGTAACTAAACATAGATATGCAATGGCTTCTTGAAAATTGTAAATTATTATGTGACATGTGTATATCCATTCATTATATGTCCCTCAAGAGAGCATCGTGATTACGTTTGTATTTCGTGATATATAGCCACGTACAGAAATTGCAAATGCTCAAATATTTATAAGCGTGTGTATAATATTATTGCGAGTTTAAGTTTTTTTCCCCCTGCAGATGCGCCTGTTTCGTTCGTGGATTCTGAACAAAACTAGATGGCAAATTTCAGATAGAAAGATTATTTCCAGTTTTGCCACGGGGTTGCAAATATAGGTCACCCAGTGAGGATGATATTCATGAATTACGATCCGATTGCAAACATATTTATCTTCGTGCTGCACATTGTACGTCAGCTCTGACGCGATTATTATTGATCGATTTTCTTTAGTAGGATATGAATCTCTTCGCGTTCTGCCATAGACCAAAATATGACTTTCTTGGCAATCATTTCGATGGGATCAGGAAAAATCTATCAGCTTTAGAATGAATATCCTTACATTAATTTTGACGGCCTGCACATACAGGAAGACGGTATTTAGGTCTCTGAGTCATGGATCATGTTCCGTTATGTTACTCGGAAGACACAGAAATTACGTTAACTGGGTAATAATGCCATCAAATCTATAGATATATAAAAGTGAACGTGTGTGTGTGTGTCTACAAGTCTCTACGCAATAACTCCGTCAATTCTTAGTCTCCAGACTCGAAATTTGATATAGAGGTTACTGAGATTGTGGAAAATCATTGTGTCGGTTTTCGGCCAGTAATTTGGCTGTTTAAGGGACAAAGTTCAACGATTTGCTCTTTGAAAACTCTACAATCTACTCCGACAATTTTGGGTCTAACCCTTTGCAAATTTAGATATATGTTCCTTGGACAGGGATCTGACTTAATAGCTTAAATGAAGCCCAAAACAATAAATGTTAAAGGGTAATAATAGGGGTCGAATTTAAACAAAGTTGACCGCTTTTTTTCTGCTAAACATACACTTCCATACCTTCTGAATATATATATATATATATATATATATATATATATATATATATATAAGAGTGAACGTGTCTCTGTGTGTGTGTCTCTGTGTGTATGTGCACATTTCCCTACGTAATAACTCTGTCAATTTTAAGTCTACGGACTCAAAATTTGATATACAGGATAGTGAGATTTGGTAAAATCTTTGATTCGTTTCAGCTAGAAGTTTGGCTGTGAAAGGGGTCAAAGTTTAACGATTGTACCTTTGCGAACACTACCAAACTCCTCAGCTAATTTTTGGTATAGACAATTGAAATTTGAGATATAGTTTTCTTTGACATGGATCTAACTTAATAAATTACATTGAGCACCATAAAATTAAATGTTAACGGGTCATAATAAAAAAAAATGACCGCTTTTCATTTTCTTTTGTTTTGACTCAAGATACAACTTCAAACACATGGTCAACGCTGGGCTAAGATGCTAGTATATATGTATATATATATATATATATATATATATATATATATATATTTCGTGTCTATATATATATATATATATATATATATATTTCGTGTCGTATATATATACATATATATATATATATATATATATATATATATATATATATATATATATATATATAAAGAGTTTATTTGTGGTACAAAATTTTCAAATGGCAGCAAAAAGAATTCTTTTGGATCCTAGACGTCTTCGGCAATCATAATCAGGGGAAAACGATGGCATTTTTGTTTTTTTGTTTTTTAAATAAAATATGGCGAAAAAATGAAAATTATTGATTAAAATTAGAATGACTTATTTACAATTATATAAAATATATGTCCATTGAAAAGGAAAAGAGAAAAGGATAAAATAAAATGAATTTACGTATATATATATATATATATATATATATATATATATATATATATATATATACTAGCGGGGGGTACCCGGCCTTGCCCGTGTGTTTGGAGGTGTGTATGTAGGAGGGGGGCCTGTCTTCATATTATAAAAAAACACGATATTATAAAATATTGGAAAAAACGAAACAAAGCAAAACCGCAAACAAATGTAAAAAAAAAGAAAAAAAAAGGTTTAAAAGAGGAAAAAATGTTTAGGTAGGAAGAGAGGCTCGAAAACGAAGCGTCGAGGCTAAGGCGGAAAAAATGCCTGATACGTTACCTCTACGCCAAACAGATACACAATTGAGAACATATATATATATATATATATATATATATATATATATATATGTGTGTGTGTGTGTGTGTGTGTGTGTGACGATTAAATGTTATTTTAAGTGTTGTACTAACAGTTCAAATCTATACAAGACACAACAATAATGCTTATATATTTATAAAAAAAGTATATATATATATATATCTATATATATATATATATATATATATATATATAATGATTATTAAAAAAACCAATAGGAAATGATAACCCGCATATAATTTTACGGGAACAAAAAGGAGAAAACGGTGGTGGGGAATAATATTTAAAGTATTTCTATATTTCGCCTAAACTGTGTAGAGTATTCACAACCTGTTTCTGCCTGCAGATATCGGCTTTGAGGCGTATAATGGAGACAGATTCAAGAGTGTTCAAATGACTACTTGATTGGTCTCGGAATAAAATTCAAAAAACAGAAGTCTTTTACATGTTATTCGTTTTATCATCTATATATTTTAACATGTCAAAAGCTCTATTCTTGATTGCATATATTTCGTAAATGTAATAAATTGGCATAATAACATATATAAGAAACTAATCCAAGGATGTTATTCATCGTGTGTTATAATAGATTCATATATGATTTTCGTGTCGTAAAATGTAACATGTATCGAGGTTCGTGAATGAAAGATTGATATAAATTAATGATAAATTAAATGGTAAATATTGTTTATATATGTATATGTATATATATATATATATATATATATATATATATATATATATATATATATATTACATGTGTAAATGTATAGGAAAAATCTGAGGAATGTGTAATACCGGTTTAATATGGGTTTTTAAGTATGAACAAAAACAGACCAATTTACAAGGGATTATTTTGTATATCTATTTTTACAGAATATATTCTATCTCCGGATTTAAGCTAAATACAAAATTAGTATTTTTCCTGCTCGTACGGATTTGGAATTCAATTTAAAAAAGTACTTGACTCCTTTTATCTGATTTTAATTAATAATAACATCAAAGATGGTTAATATCGTACGGCACAAAGGATTCTATTAACTACATCTTAGTTATTATTTTACCGGAATTACTACGGTATTACAAGGATTAAATTGCAAGATTGTAGAGGTTTACTTTGTATTTTTCAGGTTTTAGTTTGACATACTAAATGGCATGCACACAAGGTAAAATTTGCATGTCTACTTGACACTTATCATCGAATCTCTTAAATTCCTATGTACATGGGTTTGTCAAGAAAAACTGGCATGAGAATATTTTCCTTGAATGTAAGACTTGCCTAAATATTCAAAATAACATACTATTCGCATCCCATATAAGATCCTCTCGCTTTGGCCAATCTAAATTGGCTTTTACGCAGAATGGTGCTCCTACTCAAACTGATGTTGCATCAAGTAACAGAACAAAGCTGAATATTCCATTAAACAAGATTAATGTTTGTCTCAGAATGTAGTAAGATCTATAAACAACAAGAAAAATATACTATAACGTATTTTACTAGCCAATCGGAAAGACAAATATTTTCCCGAAATCTTTATTAAACACATGTTTGACAGAAAATGGTATAACTGTAATGGAATGTTCGAATGTCTATGTTCTCATTCAGAGATTAGGCGTTAGCCAAAGAAAAGTATACTGAAGTAAAACGAAACACGAGAGAAACAGTCAATTGCTTTTAAATTATTGACATTTTATTAAATTCTTTCTCCTCTGATCTCGAGCATATGGTACAATGGGGACAGAGATGGCTGGTTGCTTTTAATGCATCTAAAACCAAGCTTCCGTCTTTATATCATCAACGCTATGTACCCACATCTGGCATCAACTGAAATATATGGCTCTCATCTTGAGGGAGCACCATCTTTAGACAAGCTCCTAAGTTTGACCATTACTCCTGATATGAAATGGAACACGTGCATCAAATCCGTTGCCAATGTAGCTGACAAAATTGTTTGGTTCTTCTATAGATCCAGTAGATATCTCAATGCTGATGCAATTCACTACCTATATAAGAACTAGGTCCGTTTAAGGATGGAGTACTATTGTCGCATCTGGGAACGAGCTGCGAGAAAGCTCTTATCCTGTGTGACAGGTTTAAAAAAGACTTCGTAGCCTAATGGGGACGCCATTTTGTCTTCCCTGTGACCTCTTTCTTACAGAAGAGACGTTGCGAGATTGCCTCTGTATTAGTGTTATTTTCATGGCAAGTGCACATCTGAGCTCCAACCTATTGTCCACCCTCGACAAACTTTTACGAGAAACACTCATCTAGCTGAAAACACTATCAATCTTTTCCCCTACTCTTTGTCCGTGCTTAAACCTAAATGTAGATTCCATTTTCATTTTATTGAAAAATCAATTCAAGGAAACTTGCTTATGTAGTAGAGTTGACATCTATTCAATATATCCGCCTTCAGCCTTAATCACCGTCTCGCTACGGTCTTGAACTGAGAGCATTCCATTTCCGCAAGCGCCGGCGGTAGTTTGACGAATGCTCGACAGATGGCGGCGATTAAGCTCACCTTAATATTGTGGAATATCATGTCGATGATAGTCTCGACGTATGACCAAACGAAATAGTACAAAGGCTTCCGGGCAGGATGGTGAGGGGGTAATGAGAGAACGGTACGAAGTCGTAGCACATCTTCTGAGGTCAAACTTTGGACTCTTTGGATTTGTGGACCGGTGCCGAATCATGCTGCTTCGCCCAGGGTCTTCGCAGTCACCTAATTACGCCAGGGGAATACCAGACTTAAGAAGATCCAGGTACACTTTAGAGTTGACTTTATGTGACCCTCATTTGAAAGCACAGCAAAACTTTAACCGCGAGCGGAATCTCACTTAATATTGTCCTCAATAATTTAACCGTTAGTATCTGCATTTTGACCGTGCTAGCAATGTTTCTGTTGTCATAACTCGGATCAGTTGAAAGTATGAGTTTTACAGCAGCGCAACTCTGATCTCACTCGGTGTAACTGTGCGAACCCTTTCTAGTCTCACACAAAAACACGCGTTCACATTTCAAGCCACTTTTCTTGTCATATACATACACGCATACAAACATACGCGCGCACGTACACACACGTACATGTATTCACGTTCGCGTACATACACTCACATTCACGTGCATATACACACACGCTAACGTACACACATGTACTCACATATACGCACACGTACGCACACATGGGCAACGTCACTTCCCCTTTCAAAGGAAATCCACACATGCGCAAAAGACCACCGGAAACAACTATAAAAGCAAGAGACAAGCTGTTTCCTGTCCTTTCAACTCGCCTTCCGAGCTGAGTGGTCGACGAACCATTTCGCCCCTTTCGGCGCGCGTGCCCGCGCACCTCACGCCACCTGCTACTATGTGGGCAAAAGCTAGCAGACAGTACGTACACTTTATACGTTTTCTCTCTCCATGAACTGGATTGATTTTCTCACTCTTTTTCCCCCTTTCGCTTTGGTCAAGCAACCAGATAACTCCTATCTACAACTTGTGTCTCAGAACATCTCCGCGTAACTGATTGCTGACATGGCGCGCAGCTTAACTGATGCAAACCTCCACTCTTTCTTTTTGTACATGCCGGACTGCCATTTCTCGTTTCTCTACTCCATTTCCTTTTCTTGCCATGCGCGAACAAACGTTGGTGACCCGAACGTGAGATGGACACGTATTTCCTTTTCTTTCTATACCACCAGTCCAATAAACGATGGTGACACCCGAACACGGACATGAACACCTGTTATACCTAAAACATTCATTTTTAACAGAAAATAAACAACAGGTTTATTTTATCCAGCAATTGAGTTTTTGTTTCCTTCATTCCATTCGTTTCATTATTTTCTTTTGTAGCGAGTTAGGATATTTATATCCCAGCCCGCAACATTACATTGAGTCACTTTAAGACATAATATGAGGTCCTATCGCACTTGAAGTTTGTACACAACTGGCCAACTTGTAGATGGTCTGATAAAATTTGAAAATCGGTTTTTACCAAACAGAAATGACATCATGTTGTCTTTTCTCAGAGGCCAATCTTATTTTTCTACTCAATACTTTCTTCACAAACAGTGATAAGTTAGACAGTATATTATTTAAAGTTGGCTAAGATAACAAAACCTAAAATAATGAAATCTTTGGCTCCAAATTAAAACAAAATTGCACTGATGTAAAAGGAATATTTAAGCGTCACGCATGGTCCTCCTGTTGCAGGAAAACAGTATTAAATATCTTATATTACGCTTTTATCTTGTGGTTTTATTCTTATTAAATCGACAAAATATTTTTTTTAATTTATTTTCTAATTGTTTTGTTTTAATTAGAGTGCATATCCGCTATTCCATGTACATGTGTTGATCTTTGAGAGTTTATTTTTATGTGCGTATACTCGTTGATCATAGTTCGAAGACCAGAAAGCGATAAGCCTGGTTCGTTTTTCCTGAATACTTATAACGGGATCCTGTCGGATTTTCAGACGGGTATATATTCTTTTGAAACATATCATCTTGTACTCTGAGAAAATGAGACGAAACCGTTTTTATTTATAAAAATAAGCATGAAAAAAATTAATAAAGAAAAATATTTTGGTCAGTTCTGTTTAAGTAAAATTAATTCTCGCTAGAGTTTAAATCGTACCCACCCCAAAGAAAAAAACAAATAAATCCAGATCCAGTGATTAATGCTGTTTTCTGTTTGTTTGCAGACAAAGATGCTATCAAGTTTTGTTATGATTCTCCAAATCGATGTGTTTGTTTCAGAATCTCCCAGAGGATATTCCGATTTCACTGGTAACCATGGAATATTCCATTTTGTTTTATCTCCAGATATGCTGTTCGTAATTCATAATTATATTACTGCTTGCGCGCTTCTCTATAAAGTGAAATGAATATAGCTAAAATGTTTGTGTATTCTCGCTTGAAAATATGCGTCCAACTATCAGCCGAAGAGAATGATAACAGCTGCTCAAGACTAACCCTTTTAAGAAGAAGAGTGGTCACAGAAATGGCAACAAGTGAAGCTTCTGACATATTGGAATCGTGCATAGAAGGCATCTACGACAATGTAAATATCTCCTCAAAAACATATCCAAACAATTAGATATTCAATTAAGAAGCATGGCTCCTTAATATGTTAAAAAGCTGTCTAGCAACTATAACGGTTGTGTAATCCCTTGAGACAGAATAAATGGAGCTGTAAAATCATGTAAAATGATGAGAAGACGAACTAATGGTTAAAGTCATCGTTTCTTATTATACGCACTTAAAAGCTGATATTGACACGAACACTAAATTCCTTTCACAGATGAGAATGTAATTGTAATCTCAGACAGATCCCAAGCATTAAACATAAGGAATATACTCGCTAAATTTATCCTATGAAAGAGCCAAGCAATTACGCTGAACGGAATTATCTTAAAAATGTTTAAGACTATATGGAAATGTTTTCAGTCTGATTTAAGTGAAACCGTCATATATATATATATATATATATATATATATATATATATATATATATATATATATAAAGCTGAACGCCTTTGTGTGTGTGTCTGTGGGTGTGTCCGTGTGTGTGGTCACGAATAGGCTCCTATATGGTTTACTATTTTAAAAAAACTGATAACATATAATGATAAAAGATGTATCGAGACACAGGAATGGGTATGTCTAATCTGGCAGAACAGTGGTTCCTTTAAATTGTGGGGTCTGCGTTCGCGCCTGGTCCTCAACGTATGGAAATATACAATTTACAAATGAAAAAAAAAGTTTACCGGTCTTTTTTATATAGATTTACATAAAAATTCTTGGATAAGTATGTTTTAACTAAAATAGGGATGGTATAATAAAATTGTGGGGTCTGCGTTCGCACCTGGCTTCCATAGAATGGAAATAGGCCCAAACTTTATTAAAGACTTTTCATATCTATCTGCGTAAGTATACTTGATAATTATGTTTCAGTTTGAAGAAATATGGCATAATAAAATTATGGGGTGTTCGTTCGCACCTGACCTCCATAGAATGGAAATATGTCACAAAGTTTAACAAGTGTTTTTTTTTAATATAGATCCACAAAATATTGTGATAAGTGTTTCAGTGTGAACAGGTATGGTATAATAAATTATGGGGTTTATCTATTTTATTTTTACTTTCACCATATTTTGCTTTGGTTTTAATACCACCAAATTCGAAGCTATCTCTTTACAACCGTTCCTTTTCATAACCTATCATAATTTAATAAATAAGAGTCAATTTTCTGTAGCCTGTTTTTTAACCCAGTCAACGACGGGTACTTTTGCTAGTATATATCTATATATCTATATATATATATATATATATAATTATTTTTTTTTTTTACTATTATAATTAGATACCTACAGGCACTAGTGTTTCATCCTTTCAGGAATCTTCAGTGCAGGGTGTCACAATTAGTACCAGTCGAACTATTCGAACCCCGCATCACGAGACATCTCTGGCTCGATTAGTGAAGACCTAATCCATTCGGCTACCATTAACCTCGTCGAATTATATATATATATATATATATATATATATATATATATATATATATATATATATATATATATATATATATATATATATATATATATATATATATATATATATATATATATATATATATATATATATATATATATATATATATATATATACTTAATTTACTCACATAAATTAATATACGGAAGTATAGATTTATGCGTAAGCTTTAAGCATTTACTTCAAAAATGCTCAATACGTAGGTAGAGCTAGTTAGTAAGTTATAAAATGTATATGGGGATTAAGCTACACTGAATATTCCGCGTTTCACCAACTTTAGGCGCATAAGCCTAAAGAATCCTAAAGTGGATGAAACACGGAATATTCAGTGTAGCTTAATCGCCATATACATTTTATAACTAACTATATATATATATATATATATATATATATATATATATATATATATATATATATATATATATAAAAGCCTGAAGAATCCTATAGTGGATGAAACACGGAATATTCAGTGTAGCTTAATCGCCATATACATTTTATAACTTACTAACTAGCTCTACCTACGTATTGAGCACTTTTGAAGTAAATACTTAATGTTTCCACATAAATCTATACTTTCATATATTAATTTTATGTGAGTAAATTAAGTAGTTATATATATATATATATATATATATATATATATATATATATATAAAATGAAAGGTTTCAGTTTTACTGCCTAATTGCGTGAAAAGTTCATGCAAAAAATATGCTATTCACCTCACAATGTTCTAAGCACAAAATAACGATATTCCTGTTTACTCTTTATGGATCGACGTTCGTAGAAATCCCGTTTTTCTTTGTTCCTATTGACACGCGGTTCTGGATATGCCCTAAAACTATATCCGAGAGTGAGGACCTAACTTACGGGCTTGACAGAGTGTGGAGCCACTCCTTCATTGCCATTTCTCCCAGATCCACTCTGACCAGAGTGGCAGTACCTGTTAGGGTCCCAACAATGGGTTAAATAGAAACCCACTTAAAAAAAAATATTCCATTAATAATAATTGCTATTCAAAACCAGTGGATTCGGTATTAAATAACCTGAAAAGGTTGATATGCCGTAAAAGAAAAAAAACCAACACACCTTAAGTTGATACGCGAATTAACCGTACTTCGAACGACTCCGAGTCCAGAAACAATAATTTCTCAAAGAAAGAAATACCAGCTTTTATATGCTCAAATTCGACCGCGTCTTAATTTGCATATGTGAAATTTTCGTTTCATATCGGTCGAGTTTCGAGTTTGAATGTCGGTGACATTTTACTATATATACACACATTTAACTCTTGCTCCTATGACCGTTGTCACAATATAGTTTACTTAAACTGAGTGAAATAATGAACTTGTAACTTTAGTCAAAATAACCTTGTTTACACCATACTTGACGTATTCTCTTCTTTTTCTTTTGTTTTCTGTTCCTTACAACATGACTTTCTGATTAAATCAAGTTTAAAGGCAAAATTCCGATAACGTTTCTGCATTTATTCATTTAAATCCGATAGCAAATTACTTTACACAACTACAATTCCTGTACTTGTTATACCTGATGGTAATATAAAAGACCACAAGATCGTGTACGCTAAGGTGTATATAGGTAATAGATTGGGATGTCTCTAAACATTTATTTAAAACCTATGATTCAAACAATTCTATAATCTTCACATAGTATGCACGAGAACGAAAGACATGCAAGGTACAGATCAATTCACTACTCGAACATAGTTAAAAATTATTACGTTCCTAACATAATCTCCAAAACAATGTTCGTTTTACGATGATTAGAAATAGTGTGTTTAATAGGCATTGTTTAAAGACAATTGATTTTTTAAGAGAACGGCTCGACATATATTTGTTATCACTAGACTTCAATACGACATGCTGTAGTCGGTTGAGGAGAAGACTCGCGTTATTTTGTTTCGCATATTACACTTCCTAGCAAATAAACTTTGTTCATGGAATTTTATTTGTTTGTTAGGATTTTTTTTTGTTTTTTTTTTTGTTAAAAATAGAGTCAAATATATGTTTTGGTTGAGAGATTCAGCAGATGGAGTACATGAAAAATCAGTTCGAAATTATGCATACATTCCTTAATGTCACATAAAAATTCCCGGGTATTAAAAGATGCCAAAAAAATATCGGCGTTATTTTTAGTAGAGTTGATCACTATTAATAAAGCCCTTCAGACACTCAAGGATAAAGGTCAATAACTATCAAATGCCTGGCGAGAAAACACTATGATTTTTTGTTAACAATTAAACTTGGGTTTGGTTTGTTTATTCATAAGAACGGTCTAACAGTAATTTATGACTTAACACTTGAGAGCAACCATGTAATAGTCAGCGGAGAAGCAGACCTACGATATTGTTTTCAACAGGCGGTCGGTTCGAGAAATACCCTCTGTTCGTGCAATTTACATTTAGTTTTAACACAGATAAATCAAGTAAAGGTTTTAAGAATAATATCCCACATGAGAATAGTAGTCGAATTATCCAAATAATATAGTAATTCGATTATATCTAAAAATGTAATTATCTCTAATTACTGTATTTCTATTTGTAAACGACTACAGCACTTTTAAAAGTAATGTAATTCACTATAATTACTATATTTTGTTATTCTCTATTTGAAAATGACTGCAGCACTTTGATTGATCTCTTTACCCCTTGCTTGCAGTTGACCGGGTGGGAATCATAACCCTTTCGTGTTTTGCATTTCGAAAATCGTGAAATGTGAGTCGAGTCTTGATTCATTGGCGGTCGCGTACAATTTACGCATCCCTGAACCAATTTCTCGTCTTTAAAAAAAAGTGCTGCCCCCTCTCTCTCTCTCTCTCTCTCTCTCTCTCTTTCTCTCTCTTTCTCTTTCTTTCTCTCTCTCTCTCTCTTTCTTTCTCTCTCTCTTCTTTATTTTCTGGGTCATTTTTCTTCATCTTTTACTCTTTAGCTTCATTTGCTTGTTGTTTAGTTTGTTTTGATTTTCCCCTTTGTCTGCCGCTTAATCTCTGCACAAAGCGAAATCGGATCGATTTCTTTCTTTTCCTAAGCCAGCTGCGACAACGAGCCTGCCGGTGCTGGGATTTGCCTTGCTCAGGAAAGCGTAAAAAAGAAAAGCGTGCCGTGCCGCTTCCAATAAATGGATCAGGATTTTCTTTCCGATCCAGAGGTAAAAGCATGCCAGGAAGAATACTACTCTTCCCTTATACACAAGAAAAAAGCACAGAAAAAAAGAGTGTGCCATCCTGCCTTAACTGATAACCTCTACTATTTTCTTTTACTCTAATTGGTTAAACACTTGAAACTATAAAAATAGTCCCTCCGATGGCGCACATGCTCTGATCAGAATAATGAAGTCAATACTTCAACCATTTCTGAATTCGTTTAGCCTCTTGTCATGCAAAGGTACATTTAATCATTCACTAGAGAAAGGTACATTACCTTGTAGATATGTATCTGACTAGTTTCACCATATATTGGTACACTTCTAATCTCATAATTAGGTGTTTATTTACCTGAAAAAAGTAATATGATTTTCCCCTCTTTTGATTATTTAAAAGGTTGACATATATGATCTATATTTTATTTCATTCTTATTCCTTTATGTGAGCCACTGATCTAATTCAATTCAAAGGTTAACTATTTTTGTTATATAGCCATCAAATATCGCGTTCTTTCATGCGTGTATAAAATCGCATTTCATTATCTTAGAAACCGTTTCGGATCAACGTGTGCTTGTTCTATGGATGTATGTATTACACAAAGAACAATTCACAGTATCATTCACAATTCTTAATAATAACAAAAGACATGCATGTTTACAGTATAGACACCGCATCTACTATTCGTTTGTTCACACGTATCTTGTCGATGTTGGAATCAACATGCCACAACACTGATTTGTTACAGTTTTTATTACTCTTTCATAATGTCCCCGTTGCTCCCTGGAGGGAATGAACTGATGAGTTTGCCAGGAGAAAAGTTTTGTAAATAAAACTCAAACACTATGTACTACATCGTTTAAGCGTCCCTATCTTCCACTTACGCAATTCTATATAATAAACTTCTACCGTAAAAATAATCAGATGTTTGCACACTGAATTCCGCCATCTATGACGTTTGGATGAAAAGACAAGGTTATGTTCATTGTAACTGTTTGTTACTTTCTAGTAAATCCTTGATCTGTCAAATATTTATAATTTCTAGTAAATCCTTGATCTGTCATATATTTATAATTTCTTTTTTTTTAAATAATTAGTATTAATTTGCCATAACTTGTTGAGTATTAATCGCTAGTAAAGGAAGAACCCAACTCTGTTATATATTCACTATCGCTAATGCATTATTTTTTGCAAAACTTAGCGGTATTTTTATATATTTTCTAATCCTACATCATATGAAACAAAGTAAATCATTAATCGAAAGAAACTAGAAATGATAAGTATAAATAGAAATATTTCGGTTGGTCAAAGAAAAGGATTGGAGACTTATTTACAACTCAATATAATCCAATATATATTTATAAATAACAAGTCAGAGGATTATCACCGTCTTAGTCTTCTATATAATAAAATTATTGCAACCCCCTGCACCAAATTAGTGTATGTTTGCAATAACAGATGCCGCATAAAATTTACTATGTATAATCGATTATCCATCATTTTATGTAACTTTAGAAACCCCTTACAGACGCATTTATTCGTCATAAAATAGTTAATTACATCCTAGGAGAAACATCACCACACCCGCCAACATATTTAAATGAATTAGTTCGTATTTTACCTCTGATTCTTATGTCTTCCCACCGCACCCAGTCATAAACGTGGAGAAGTATACATTAATGTACTGACCTTTCACCCTTTTTGGATAAAACACTCATATACATGGAATCAATTTCCATTTTCCATTACAAAAATAACAATTTCTCTATTCTAAAATTAAATTATTTATATTATCTGAGACGTTACTAACCGATTATTCCGGATTACATTACAGATTACACGCTCGACGTTTACATATATGTCTGCTCTCTCTACACGATCCAACCGGTATGATAAAATTTAATCCTCATACAACCATATTAAACTCCAATTATCAGAAATTTAAGTACTGATACACTAAAACTTACATATGTACACATTGACTACTAGAAATAAACACACCTCCACAGAAATACCATGAAAAAATACATTACATTTAAGTTTTACCGTGTTTACATTTTACGCTTTTCTGAGCGGCAATGTCTTTCTGCTATGCTTTTTACATTTTTAAATATTTATAGTTGTTTTTCACACGGAATGATTCTTCACCTCCTCCAATCAAAAAAAGAAAAAAAAAACATCTACAATATTTTCTACGTGTACGTTATATACTTGCATATTCTACTAACCCCAATCCTTCTTTTGTGTTTACTTTCACGCTTTCTGAGCGGTGATGATTTCCTTCTGTGGTGCTTTTTAGGGACAGTTTCATAGTTAAATATTTTCAGTTTTTTTTTATAACAGCTAACACTTCTACACGTCCCCCAGAAACAAAAACAATACCATACTCTGAACATTATGTGTTATACATGTACGCTGTATATTTACTTCTTATTTGTGTGCTGACCTTTTACGTTTTCCGAGTGGCGATTTTTTTCCTTCCTTGAAAATGACGAATTTTACAGGTTTCCCTCCATGCTGATTTAGAAAATCTTAATTATATTTGATGTATACTAGTACATTACGGCATAAACTGCCCTCTATGCGCAGTTATACCCCCACCCCTACCAACATGTATACATACACTGGACCCATAATTTTATGCATGCACGTTAAAAACGTATTTAAATTGTATAAGTGACCACGTATTTGTTATCTGTTTGCATTTACTTTTTTATTTAAATATATTTTTTTAGCTTCGCATTGACTATATTCTTTTCATTAAAATGAATACTTTTTATAGGTTTCCCATTATGTTGATTTATAAAGCTTTATTATATTGGGCGAGTACAAATAGTGTCCGAAATATTATGCCCTGTATTGTTAACTTTCCATCAATTGCTGCTAGATTAGTACGCACAGGCCAGACCCACATTACAAGCACCAAATTGTTTTGTTGGTTAAGCGACGGCGATTATCAATGTTATATTTCGGTCAATTTTTTTCTAACTCCACAGCCACTCATAAAATGGGGTGTCTATTCTGAAAACCATTCTTAACATAGTGAGGTTGGCGGTGTTCATTCCGAACGCCGTTGTTAACATGAGCTGGTTGGGTGTTGGGCAACAACAACAACAGCCGTACTTAATTTTTTTTACGAGGGTGGGTGTAAGCTATTACAAGACAACGCCAGTTAATGAATCCTGCTAGTTCGGAATAAATTCGTCTATTATAAATAAATAACACGCATGGACATTTCTTATATTTCTTATGCTGAAATTAAAAGGGGCCGAATTGTTTAGTTAATTATATGCATAAAATGCTTTTTTAATTTTTTTTTCACAATAGAGTCACCACTTATCAAGGCCAGGAAGCCACTCGATGACAAAGGTTATTGCCAGTACAGTAATCAATGGGATAATATCGTAGTAATCGTTAGTAATGGAGATTTGATAAGGTGTACTACTTAATGGCGCGGTTTATCAGGAATTTTTTTATGTTGGACTTGAATACATACAAGTTGTAGTCAGGTGGGAAACAGGAAAACGGAACAGAGTTCCAGAGGCGTGCTCTTCTAAGAAAGAAGCTTTGTTCATGGAATCTACGTTTTGATTTAGGCACAAAGAGTGGGGAAAATTATTGACAGTGGTCTCAGCTAACTAATATGCATAGTAACAAACAGATTGTTAACTATTCTGTGCTTTAAACAAAAAATGTTGGGTAAATGCCTAAACTCTATACCTTATCAAATTTATATAATGTCGATGGCGGTAATGTAAACTCTTCTGAACTCCCATTTTAAGTTTAAAGAATATAATTACAAGAGCCCCGCTTTGTGTTCAACCATAGGAACGGCGTTCTACAGTTGGATTTGAAGCTGTGAGTTTTAAAACTACGTGCTTTATTACAGCATCGGAGGTGGATGACTTTAAAAATAACACCTAATCTCTCTGTCATCAACATTATATGATTGGATTACCATCACTTGACAAAACATTAATATTTATCAGTGTTTTCACATGTTAAGACATGGCTTAACAAACATCACTAACAGCACAAAATGATCAAAATGCATCTAAAAGTGATTCCACAGTTTTGTATCTTTGAACAAATCGAGTCACCCTCACTTACGACTACTCGCAACTCCATGATGACACGGGCTTATACTATTTGTCAACTTATCGCATAAAGCTAAAGACGAATCTGTACGAAGTAAGGCACGCAAATGCAGCTTCCGAGAAATGATGTAGCTCCTTATTTATCTAACTACCTGAAACTGTTATTTTTACACTCATAATGCAGGACAAGATATAATAGTTGGGTGTATAACGCACATTTTCATGTACATTAACTTAGTAACTGTAGTAAAAAAGATCAATGGCTTCATCGGAAATTGTGCATTTTTACATCTTATGATACACGTTGTCGAGCTAATAGCGATTCTTATATAAGCAGAGGACTAAGTATAGTCTTAGACAGATATATTCCAAACTTATACGAAATATTATAGAGTTGATAGAGTAGAAGCAGTCGGCTTCTTTATGATTATAATATGTGGTACGCGAAATTTCTTTACCTTCAAAAAACTTTAGTGGCTAGGCTCCTTTTCAACAATTGCTATAACACTTATTTTTTGGGCACGAAGAAAATAATTCTGCTACCCATTTAATTAAAACAGAGTCGTTTTTAAGTAAAACAAAAAATAATTTCTTGTGACGCCCTTTAAAGTAACTGAACCCCTATTCATTTTGAGCACTCGATGCTGATCGCAGTCCCATATGGCATTTATTAAACTTTATTTCTGGGAAACGTCCTGAGCTTGATAAGCGGTGCCGCAGTAATAAACAAGCAAATAAATAATATCTTTGAATAGGATGTAATTAAATAAAACTAGATTTATTCATATTTTATTAGTCTTATCCGATTCCTGAAAGCACAGGGATTATCCATTACACTAATAAACGTGCAGGTATTCTTGTGAATATGATCAGGTTTCTTTCATAGATATTTTTATTCCAGTCACTTTCCAAAATTGACTTTTTTTATGAAAACTGTTTACAAATTTAAAACGAGGTAATAGCTTGTATGAATAGAGAAAAGCACCGGAAACTGATACGATTAGAGAGGGAATATCTAAGGGAAATAATCTATTGACAGACCCAGTGGGTAAGGTACACATAGGATGTCATTGTTGTAAGCGTAATGCAAACGGGGACTGACGTCTTGGTGTACAATGTTTGATTCAGGTCGGATCCATAACACCTTTGAGTCTGTAAATCTTGGTAACATTCACATGACCCTTAATATGAGTAAGGCTTACTAATGCTTATAACAGTATCATTAAGATTGAAAAGCATTATGCGGTTAGTAGATCGATATACATGAGATACTGAAAGAGTGTCATAAAGAATAGAACACTATGGAAAGCTTTGAATCGAATTGAATGCAAGCAATGGATTATGAGCTGAATTAACTGACTTATGACTGATCTGAGATTAGAACTTAACAATAATCCCGAATCTACATCGATCAGCTCTTCAAAACTGCATTATATATTTGAGAAAATGTGTTACATGACTGATTGTATTTTATGTCTACCAAGGAATGACAGCGAGTTTTTTTTTAATAATTTTTTATGCTAAAATACGATACTACTAGTGTACTGGCCTTTAGATTTAATATATTATTTGTGATCAATAATACCATACATTTAAATAAAATTAGCAGTGCATAAACAAAATGACACATTCGTTCGCAGGATAACAGTTTTTTAGCGTTAGAATAATCCTAGTCATTTTGTCTAGTAAAAGAAATAAACTATAAATTCTAATACAACGTCATCTTTTCTCTTCTTTCTGTTAAAAGGTAAATACTTATAAACCGAATCAATGTTTATTCGTGTTTGCAGAAGCGGCAAGACTTTGTATTATAAACCGATATTGTGCGCTATCCTGCCTTATAGGTATTTTATCTGCACAAAATGATTATAACTGTCACAATTGCAATATCTTATAGATGTGAACGTTTAACAGCGTTTTCTGAATGATCGCGGTTTTTGATACTTTATTAATCTTATTTACATATTACATTCTAAAAAGTAATTACGACGTATATAAAGCATTTTTCAAGGTCATTGCCGCCATTTACGAATGTCTGTATAAAAATGTAATGTTTAAAGTAAAAGATGAGTCAACTAATCTATTATAAGGTAGTATTCCTGTCCGTTTGTTCGTTCACAAGTTGATTATTATGTAGAAAAAGTTTCAGTTTCCAAGTAATTTTAATACTGAGAACTGATTATATACACTTGTATTCTAGTATAAATGCCTATATATACTGTTGTTTTAGACCCCTGCTGGAGGCCACAACTGAAAGAAACAACAAATCGTGTAAAATGTATGAATATAATATGTATTTATCATAAAGAATACAGGAATCACTAAAGTGGTATGAGAGGAACGTGTGCGTATCATGCGGTTAAACATAGTAGGTAGGAATGTCTCCCTTTGATCTCTGTAACCAGTGGTTATTATAGGACTGGTTGATTCCACTTAGTTCTCACATAGGAGTGATTTGTACCCAACCACAACTATTTACAATAGCACACATCATTAAAGAAACAGCTTTATTTGCTTACTACAGTAAAGAAAGTAAAGGTTAATAATAAGACCTATGTGATTAATGCTGCTTTGTAATATATCTATTTTAGTTTACTGTTAAAAAATGTCAATTGAAGTTGATTAATTTATATTTGAAATTTTATTTATATTAGATGTAATTTACATTTAATTTATTTTAAACTGACATCAGATTCGTTTTAAAACGAAAGTCAGCTTCATTTGTATAAGCTATAAGAGTTCTTTCTCTTTCAGGCTATGTAAATTATTTTTTAATTTTATATAGATTTAAAAGATGAAATGGTTGTGTTCTATGCTTCTATTAATCCAACATATGGTTCACAATAAAATCATAAGAAGTTAGAATATATATATATATATATATATATATATATATATATATATATTATTATTACATTTTCACCCCAAACAAGGCACATTACCACTTTGGTGTAGGGGCTACTATCAGGGGCAACAACTACTGGGGTACTATGTAGGGTTTTGGGCAGCAAGGTGTCGGTTCACGTTACACTTGAACTTCTGCACGTCAGTACTGTTGGGGAAGCAGGGACCTGGAATGGAATTCCAGAGTCTAGCGGTTCTGGGGAAGAAACTATTGGAGTAAACAGATATTTTACATCTAGGGATCTCTACAGTGTGGGGGTGGGATTTAGCAGCCTGTCGGGTTTGTCGAGGGTGCTCACGTCGTGGGGGCACAAGTGATTGCAGTTCGTCAGAGCATTCACCACTAAAATACTTGTAGAACAGGCAGAGGGATGCAACATTTCGTCGATGGGACAGAGGCTGAAGCTTAGATTCCAGTTCAGGGCCTATCAGGTTTGCGGCTCTCTTTTGAACCTTGTCAAGGAGCGAGATACTAGTAGCAGATGCACCAGCCCAGATGTGGCAGCAATACTCCATACATGGGCGAATGGTGGCCTTATAGAGGTACAGGATACTTTCGGGTGTTAGTAGTTTTCTAGCACGGTAGAGAGAGCCCACCTTTCTTGCAGCGGCCCTGGCAATGCCTTCAATGTAATTGTTCCAACTCATGTTTCCTGTGAACGTTAGGCCAAGGAGTTTGAAAGATGGACTCTCAGATAAAGAGTCGTTGGCCATTGCTATGGGTGGTAGAGAGTGTTTCTTGTAGTTATTGAATGAAACTAGTTTAGTCTTGGCAGCATTGAACGCGACCAACCACTTTTGTCCCCATTCCACTACAGATTGGAGGTCTTCCTCTAGTGTTTCTGCCATTTCTTTAGAAATGTGTTCATTCGTCTTTCTGTCGTGCCTGCCATAGAGTGTAGTGTCATCAGCATATATACCCATCTAAGAGGCAATGTTGTCGGGGAGGTCATTTATGAATATCAGGAACAATAATGGTCCAAGGATAGAACCCTGGGGCACCCCCGCATTTATATCACATTGTTTAGATGTACGACCGTCGAGGACAACCTGGAGTTTTCTCTTATCTAAGAAGGATTTAATTATGTTAAGTATTCTACCAGTGATACCGTATGATCTGATTTTACTGAGGAGACCGTCATGCCATAGCCTGTCAAAAGCCTTAGATATATCTAGAGCTACCGCTCTACCCTCCCCCGCTTTGTCCAGTGAATGGTATATACGTTCAGAGATCACAGTTAGGATGTCTGCTGTGGAACGGGCTTGTCTAAATCCATATTGTTTGTCAGTCAGTAGTTTAGCATCTGTAAGATGATGGACTAGAGCATGGTTAATTATGGTCTAAAATATTTTGGCAAAAAGTGGGAGGAGGCTAATGGGGCGATAATTTGATGGGTCAGTCCTTTCGCCAGAATTCTTGAATACTGGTACAACAGAAGCAGTTTTCCAACAGCCCGGAAAGCAAGCTTCATTAAGGCATTTGTTGTAGAGTTTGGAGAGAACTGGAGCTACTTCGGCTGAGCAGTTTTTTAATAGAATAGCTGGGATAAGATCGGGTCCACATGCTTTTGAGGTGTCAAGGTTTTTTTATGATAGCATGCACCTGAGCACGGGTGGTTTTCAGATCGTCTAGTGTGGCGTCTGTCCGCATAGGAAAGTCAGGTAGGGGGTAGTTGGAAGGGTCCATTGTGGAGTTTGAGGCAAACCGACTGGCAAGCATGTTAGCCTTGTCGGTTGCTGAGGAGACAACCTCGTGATTGTTGGTTAGTGGGGGAATTGTTGATTGCCCATTATTTACTACACTGTTGTAGATTTTCCAGAAGTCTCGAGTTCCTAGTTTTTTTGCTTCGATGCGCTTTTTAGTGGCTTCCGTAAATTCTCTCTTAGCTGTCGCTATTTCTTTCTTAACGTTGTTTCTAGCTTCTATATACTTCAGTCTGTTTCAACTGGACTGATGTCGGCTAAACCTACGGTATGCATGCTGCTTTTGAGCAATGGCAGTTGCACAAGTCGACGTAAACCATTGGGGAGAGTGGGGCTTACTATAAAATTTCCGCATGGGAACATGCGCTTCAATTGCAGTTTTGAACCAGTCAGTGGTCTCGTTTGCACATTGTTCAGCAGGGAGAGAGAAAATATTTTTCCATGGAGCATCTCTAATTAGTTCCCTGGTGGCTTTCCAGTCAGCCTTATTATAATATCTCGTTGTTTTGAACACTGGCTCTTCAGTTTTGGGTCTAGAGTTTAGGGCGATTTCAACCATTATCACTGCATGATCAGCGTTCCCGAGTGGGTTGTGGGTCTTCGTTATGCAGTCATCGGGAACTGTGGTCAAAAACATATATATATATATACTCCGCCGTCACTCTTGGAAGATTATTGATACCCACCGAAGGGGTGCCTTCTCGTGAAATGTTTGTGGTAGGAGATGCGTAATCTCCTACCACACCTCCTAAGCCTACATTGTTAAATAATAGTGGCAAGTGACGACTTGCCACTGTTATTTACCAGCGTATATACAGGACGACTGGAAGCAAATAGTGAGATAAGCAGAGATCACATACAGTTCTTGAATTTCCAAATGGTCACTCGTCTGGTGTATATAATAATATATTTTTATGTATATAATAATACATATAATAAAATAATATATTATGTGGCCTTTCTAAAATTATTTATTCCTTTATTTACAAGGTACCTTGAATAAACTTTCCTGGTTTGTTGGACGGGCAATTATAATTGACACTTGAAAATTCAGTATGTTATTGGTCTGCATCATATTATATGGCTGCCTAATTTTCACGACTTCGGTTCCAATGGATAGCTACAGCAGAAATTGGAAAACACATTATTTAAGCCTTACTATCACAGTAAGTAAAGAAAGAACTTATTTAAGCTTTATTATCACAGTAAGTAAAGAACACTTTAAAACAACGATATAAAAAACATTCTATATAAAACTTAGAAAAACTGCTACAGAAACGTATGGGCATCATTCTCTTTTTTGGACCATCTTGCATACACCGACAATCAGTCTGTAGGTAGCATAAAAGTTTCAACGTCCGCAGGAAGTCTTTGAGTAAAGATGAGAGGTGTGTTGAATGAGTAAGGGAGTCAGAACACATGAGTTTATTTGCCAAATAAATAATTTTATGGACTATAGTTTGTCTAGAGAAAATTAATTGCAGTTTGATGTCAGAATTCCTCGCGAGTAATTGAAAATCTGGAAGATTTGCTTGAGGTTGCTACAAGGGTAAGGTTCACAACTCCATCCTTGTCACAAACTATTTGACAAAGATGGGTATAACAACTGGTCCTCATCCTCTGTATAGTCAATACCATGCTCTTTGTTTCATCTGGTTATTCGCTAAGCTCAAGGAAAATCTTACAGGCTGTCGTTGGAGGGCAATTGAAGAGATGAAAAAGGCTAGGAGTAGTGTTATGGACAAGCTTATATAAGAGCGCTTCCATGGAGGCTGACGAAAGTCTTGTGATCGGATGAGAATTTTTATAACATCTGCAGGTGATCACTTTTAAATAGGCACAGTGCTTCATGTGTGTACTATAAATAAATATGTCTATGCAAAATAAATTCGAAAAACTTATTAAATGCAACTCGTATTTTTATTATTTATAAATGAACTCCATTACATATTCATAGTTCGAGCAATGTAAGATGAGATTTATTGATGATGCATTGGGCACATACTCTTTTTATTAATATATAAAAATGTTTGTTTCCGTAACACGACAAATATTACAAATATAAATTATCTTATAAACAATCATATAAAATAAAATTCTAGACCCTAAAATAATCCAACCAGTTTATATATATAACGGAAGTATAATGCAATTAACCCAGTTTCGTAATTTTTTAAGACAAGGTGCGTAAGCGAGTAATATTTGGCTCTTTACCCGCATGAACTATGTTTGCATTATATATATATACATATATACATATATATATATATATATATATATATATATATATATATATATATATATATATATATATATTTAGGTGTCTACACAAAATAAAAGGATACACACCATTTTATATATTGATGTTTATAGTTACTACAATGGGCCTCGATAAGTGCGTATGATATGTAGTAACTTATGCAAATATATAACACCATAAACAGGCAAACGGAGTTCCACAGGCATGCACTTATAAGAAAGAATCTTTATTCATGGAATCTACGTTTTGGTTTAGGCACTGATAAAGGTTGGGGGACTTTTTGACAGTAGTTTCAGATAGATGGGTGCTTATCGTAAAAGCTTGGCGAGGGAGGAACAGAGATTGGAGCTCAGACGAGCATTGACCGTGCAGTAACGATAAAACAAAGGTAGGCTCGCAACGTATCTCCAGTGGGAGAGAGGTTGCAGGGAAGAGAAAATGGCATCCCCCACTAAGCCTCGAAAACTATTTTGTAATTTGTCAAGGCAGGAAAGGCTGTTTTTAGCAGCTAATGTCCAGATGTTTTGGAAGATCATTGATGTAGATAAGGAAGAGAGTTGGGCCCGGGATGGACGTCTGGGGGACTCCAGC
>NC_136486.1:52016246-52208746 GCF_053919585.1 Euprymna scolopes | reverse complement strand
AAACAGAAGAAGCATTTCCTATCTATAAAGAAAAATTTAATATCTCACTATAGCAGAGCAGTGAAAATTGACAGACTTCCCACAATATCCCTCATCGATCAAGAGAAAAAGACAAAGTTCAACTTGAACCACATCATCATTCAAGTGTGAATCAAGCTGAAAGATCAAAACGCATAACTTCCTAGAATAGACAACGATGATATTTATCTCAAACTCTCAATCAGGTCAACTACTAACAACTTGCATTTGCAAGCATCATAAAATACCTCATTGAATCATAGTAATAACTCAGCACTATCGCTGATATGATAGTAATATTTGAACTATTGCCATGCACAACTAATTATCCAAGTCGGATTATCAGAAATTTGACCAGTAGTAAGCACTTGATCACACTAATGGAAGATGTCTTTGTGTGAGAGATAATGTAGTCCCTACTTAAAATTAAACGAACATATATCGCTAAATAATTGTTTACAGATTTCTGATACAATCACCGAATTGGGCTCAACAAGTTTTTCATAATTATATTGCATTAAAGGAAGTAAAAATCATATTTTCTGATATGTATACACAGACATGCAGATAATATATATATATATATATATATATATATCAATTAGTGTAAGGCATAGTTATTTATAAATAACAAATAATCGAGCATGTTAAAAATACCAATCAAAATGTTTATATAAATAAACACTTGATAAGATCATTTGCGACAGCCTCTTCAGTGGGCCAGTGGATAGATATATGAATTTATAACTACATAATTGTATATCTGATCTCTTACACCGCATGAGTGCTAGTCTAGTAACACTGAGGTGCTATATATATTAAAACGTACAGACTTACTAATTATATTTTCAAGCACAAACTTAATATTTTATCCAAAATTATAAATAGCACATTTACAGCATACTATGTAGATTATTATTGAATTTGTAAAATATATAAAACATATATAAGTTAACAAACACAAAATATGTTTTAAATTAGTGTATTCTTTGTTTATTTTCCCTTGTATCTTTAATCGAGACCCATTTGCCACATAAACCAAGATTTTCAGTGAAAAATGGCTTTTGCTTCAGATATAAAACTCTGTGTAATATAATAATAAGAGGCTGACAAGCATATTAATCTAAACATGCGAATTGGTTAAAACATATTTTAAACATAGTAGTGTCTTAAGAAAATATTTAGAGAATATCATTATTCGTTCATGTAAACTTCAAATCCAGCTTTGTAAAGCAAATATATTTCCTCTGATATAAAAACTATGTCAAAGAAACATAGTCAAAAGCAAATATTAATACCTTAAGAAGTATCAACATAGTACGGATAAGAATGTTGTTTTCAAATTATTCTTGAGCGAACGTTTGAGCAAAGTTGGCCAAGCCGGAACTCAATAATCACCAAACATAAACAAGAGGAACTCTCACGAAAAAAATTACGTCTTTAGAACATTAACCAGTTAGGGATGTAATATACACCGGACAGAAATGTTAGATCTATAAGGAATGCTTTATGTGGCATTACTTTCTAAAATTCTTATATTTAAAATTGCAGTCAACAATTAATAATAACCAAACAACTAATTACTGACATTCTATTAAAATATAAAATAATTTTGCTATTAAAACAGGTGTTTGTAAAAACGTACCTCTAATAAAGCAAATGCATTATATCTATGTGGTTAAGGAGACTATATGGGAGATTAGGGTTAGGGTTGGGGTTAACATATATGCAGATGACACGACCATCTACGGCAACACATCAAAGGCTGTAAATGACAAAGTTCTCTCTGATTCTCTATCCTCTGATCTCGAGCGCGTGGTTCAGTTGGGGAAGATGTGGCTGGTTACCTTTAATGCATCCAAAACCAAACTCCTATCCTTACATCAGCAACGCTCTTATCCCCATCTGGCATCAATTGTGATGGATGGCTCTCGTCTGGGTGAGGCCCCGTGTTTTGACAAGCTCCTGGGTTTGACCTTTACTCCTGATCTGAAATGGAACACGTACATTAAGTCTGTTGCCATGGTCGCTGGAAAGATGGTGGGATCCTTCTACCGCTCTAGTAGATATCTCACTACTGATGCAATTCTCTATCTATATAAAAGCCAAGTACGTCCAAGGATGGATTACTGCTGCCATATCTGGACAGGAACTGCTAAAAACAGCCTCTACCCTGCAACCTCTCTCCCACAGAAGAGACGTTGCGAGCCGATCCTTGTTTTATCGTTATTTCCATTGTAAGTGCTCATCTGAACTCCAATCTCTGGTCCCCCCCTCGTCAATCTTTCACGAAAAACACCCGTCTCGCCGAATCCACTATCAAAAAGTTCCCCCACTCTATATCTGTGCCTAAATCAAAACGTGGATTCCATGAACAAAGCTTCTTTCTTAGAACTGCACGCCTGTGGAACTCTGTTCCGTCTGCCTGCTTCCCAGCTGACTACAACTTGGATGTGTTCAAGTCCAACGTTAACAAATTCCTAATGAACCGCTCCCTTAAGTAAACACTTCATCAAATCTCCACACTAACCTAATGTACTTGCAATAACCCTTATCCCTGAGTGGCTTCCGGGCCTTGATAAGTGGTGATCAAAGTGTAAAAAAGGGGGGTTAGGGTTAAAATAATTAAGTAAAATAAAATAGTATTAAATTGCATTCATTGTTTTATTCAATTCAACTTGCCATTTTTTCTGTTGCCCAGGGATTGAACTGTTGACGCATGTTTCTTCTCGCAACCGTCTGTTGTTTACCAACATTATTTCCTGACCTTTACATCGCTTCATGCAAAGATAAAATGGATTAGTTTTAGATATATGGATTTACAACCCAGAAAATATCTCATCTTTCCCCTTAGATCAGAAATATCATTCCTAGTATTTATAGGACAGATTTACAAAATAAAATGAAGCTTGCCGAAAGTTAATGCAATATTAATCTTTTAGTCACTTTTAAAATAAAAGATAGGCCTTCATTTAACTGAGAATTAACATAATAGAATTATTATAAATAGATACAATAATCATTTAAAATTATACGGGAATCATAAAACTGTCTAGTTTATTTTTTGCTATGTTTTCTATATTTCTTTCTTTTTTATTCATATTGCTTAATATCAAATGCTGTACTACGTATGCTATTAATATATGTACAACATATGCTATTAATATATTATTATTATTATTATTATTATTATCATTATTATTATTATTATTATTATTATTATTATTATTATTATTATTATATTCTGACATTTTCTATGTGTTATATGTGTAAAAATTGGATGGGTAATACTAAAAATGGTTTCACTGAAATTAACCACACCGTATCCTGGCTCCTGTATTATACATGATTTACAGCATAACTATCCGTGTGAAAAAAAGCAATCATTCTTAGTTTAAGTAGATCGATAAATATTTCAAAGGTCCTCCAGCCAATCTGTTCTCAGTAGTTCACAAAGAAACAACAACAACAAAAACCCCTGAAAAATGCATTATTTCAGAGTCATCCTATACCGTTGAGACATCATAAATTATTTAATATTTCAAGTTTAGACATTACATAACGATTATTGCTCCTCCGTTGGCCAACGCCTCGGTCCATGAAGGAAACAATTTCACGGCTGGTTGCACTAAATCTTCAGCAAATATCAAAAGCATGCATGATTCGTGTCGGCATGGTTTCGAAATGCATTGCTGGATGAGATACAAGGAAAAATGATAATTAAAACAGCGATAAATGCACGAATACTGCTTGAGGACGGATAAAACTTATATATAAAAAAGAATAAAGATTTGGGAACAGAATTAGAAGCATGTCAGGAGAGGATGAAAAAATGAAAGTAAATAAGATAGAACAAGATGAAAATAGGGTAAAGTATAAAAAGCGCGGTAGAAAGCATTAAGATCTATGAGGAATTCAATCTAAAACAAACAAAAATAAATTGCAGCTAAAAAGGCAACATTATAAAACGCAATAGCATAATCGACAGAAAAGATGTCCTATTTAAATATTTTTTCGTTATATTAAACACATTGAAGAAAATGCACGTATTTTCACGAAGCACTTCTTTATTTATGTACTGATATAATAGAAAATAAACTATAATACCTTCTAAAACCAACGAATCAAACTCATAATTGTATTGCAATCTCCAGCATTCACTAAACCTTCTAATGCATCTAAAACCAAACTCCTATCCTTACATCATCAACGCTCTGATCTCCATCTGGCATCAATTGGGAAGGATGGCTCTCGTCTGGGAGAGGCCCCGTGTTTTGAAAAGCTTCTGGGTTTGACCTTTACTCCTGATCTGAAATGGAACACGTACATCAAGTATGTTGCCATGGTCGCTGGAAAGATGGTGGGATCCTTCTACCGCTCCAAATGATATCTCACTACTGATGCAATTCTCCATCTATATAAAATCCAAGTACGTCCAAGGATGGAATACTGCTGCCATATCTGGGCAGGAGCTGCTAAAAACAGCCTATCCTGCCTTGACAGAGTACAAAATAGACTTCGTGGCTTAGTGGGGGGATGTCTTTTTCTCTAACCTGCAACCCCTCTCCCACAGAAGAGACGTTGCGAGCCTATCCTTGTTTTATCGTTATTTCCATGGCAAGTGCTCGTCTGCACTCCAATCTCTGGTCCCCCCTCGCCAATCTTTCACGAAAAACACCCGTCTAGCCGAATCCACTGTGAAAAATTTCCCCCCACTCTTTATCTGTGCCTAAATCAAAACGTTGATTCCATGAACAAAGCTTCTTTCTTAGAACTGCACGCGTGTGGAACTCTGTTCCGTCTGCCGGCTTCCCCCCTGACTACAACTTGGATGTATTCAAGTCCAACGTTAACAAATTCCTAATGAACCGCCCCCTTAACTAAACACTTCATCAAATTTCCACATTAACGTAATGTACTTGCAATAACTCTGATCCCTGAGTGGCTCCCGGGCCTTTATAAGTGGTGACCACTGTGTAAAAAAAAAGGTAGCGGGGAATATTTATCGTTGCAGTTTTTTTTTTTTTTGCCCGTTGAAAATCCATGCCGAATATTTATATTTTAAATATTTCCAGATATATCTGCCTTACTTAAACAAATGCTAATTTTATTTTTTGTGTCTTTAAAAAATACCCACCTAAAATTTTTGCTGATGAGGAGACTTTGTTTCAAACAATTAAATGATTTTTTAATCGTTTTCTAAACAGAAACATAAATTAAAACCGCGTACTTGTCTTATCAAAGTACTAACTGCTCATTTCATGAAATTATTGCTGCATATTAAACGTAAAAGTGCAAATGTACAATTATGTTCTAAAGAGAGAGTTTCATTTTGAACGCTACTCGGACTTATAAAATATTTACAAATGGCATTATAAGTTTGACATTTTATCTTCTGCAATGATAAACTAATCAAATGCACGTGTCATGGAAGGTTGTTTTACAGTGGTAACTGTGTCAAATTCATCAAAAACTATTGTGTGAAAAAAAAAGTCGATGTAGCTGTCTGCTAGTCCATTGAAACGAACTCCCAAACACCCTCCACTCCAAGACAATTTTCCGAATATGATGAGGTAGCTATCATCGATATATACTATTCCTCTCACAAAATCCTTTGAAACGTTTCCAGTACATTAAAACATTAGACATAGTCTAACAACTCATGTTTTGTATAACATTTCTTTCAAGATTCCATTAAAAAAATTCAAAAGAATATATAACATTAAATAAAATGACTTCAAAATCATACCTCATAATCTTTTTCTTATCTTCTATCTATGTAGCCATATAGCATAGCTTTTGTTGCTCTGAAAGTTATATTAAAACCTATTTTTTCTTATATATATTTATTTGTTTCTTCCCGAAAGTAAATGTGAGACAAAGTCGCTTTTATGTGGCGGAACACAGGCTACCCAAAATGGACATTCTAGAAGTAGGCAAAAATAAAATTTGCCAATAGTATAGAAAGCCCCCGATTAATTGTTGCATTAGAATATAGACTACACTGTGATATTTGTAAAAAAAAAAATCAGATTCTACTTTAGAAATTACTATTTAGAAACTATTAAAACGAACTTCATAATATAGCCAGCCGTGGCTTTGCAAGTGACTACATATTTTGTTTTATCGGGGGTATATATAACGAAAGTATATACGTGTGTTCATACACGTGTAGTCTATATAAATTTATACGTGCGTATGAAACTGATGCTCGCGTATCGTTTAATGGTTAGAAATGTTCATTGTTAGTTTGTGTGTGTATGTTTTCACATATTCAAACAGAGATCTCGAAACAAGGACAACATAACAGTCATTAGTTCGTGTCGGGTTCAACCAACATGACACATAAACACAGAATGGCCGTATGGTAACGGACTACTGATTTAAGGTTATGGCTTCCTTCATCTCTTGGACACTACAAGAAAGCATTTTATTGTGAAGCAGAACCAACAGGATTTGTTTTCCTCGTTTGTTCTCCTTTTCCAAGTGGTTTCCTCAATAATATACAGCGCCTCCTCTTCCTTAGTTCATACATTGTCTCTTGGTTTGCTCAGTTTAATGCTTCCACGATTGCCAAACTGATCCTCCTCTCGGGGATCGCTTCTTTGTTCTACCCATCTTATTTGTATCTCTATTCTATATATAAACACCTAATATTTTTCCTTACCAGGTCAAATCAATTGTTGTTGTTTATAAACTTGAATTTCTAAATCTATTTTATTACATAAATATCCTTGTAACAGTCCATTCATAAACATTCGTAAATCTCAGTTAAAATTCCTGCGTTATATTTTAACAGAGATTTTAATAGTTAAACATTCCTTTATTTCAGAATATTATCTCCGAATATCGTTTTTACCAAATGAAATAAACAAATGAATAAGAATAATTGTTCAGCACTTTGATATTGACCATCACAACATAACACCTATTCTACACTGTGATTATAGCCAAAACAAGTAATCAAGCTATCGCATAAAAAATAACCTTCTTAGTGACAGACAATATAGTTTCCGTTCTGCTAGATCTACAGCAGATGTGCGTACAGTCATATCTCATAGGATTAGCGAATCTCTCGACGGAGGCAATCTGTCTAGGGTAATTGTTCTTGACATATCTAAGGCCTTTGTTAGGGTACGTCATAAAGGTTTACTTCACAAGATCTCTAGCTATGTTATTGCTGGTAATGTCTTCTCAATTATTAAATCATTTCTTTCTGATAGATTCATAAGAGTAGTAGTTGATGGACAAAAAATCAGAAGCTCACAGTATTAATGCTGGAGTCCTTCGGGGGCCCATCCTGGGACCAACTCTCTTCCTAATCTACATCAATGATCTTCCAAACCACATCCTTACATCATGTGTGGACATTTATGCTGACGACACTACCATATATGGTAGCACATCTAAGACAAAGTTCTCTCCAATCCTCTCTCCTCTGATCTTACGCACGTGGTACAATGGGGAAAGGAGTGGCTGGTTACTTTTAATGCATCTAAAACCAAGATTCCATCTTTACATCATCAACGTTCTGATCCTCATCTGCGATCAATTGAAATCAATGGCTCTCGTCTTGAGGAGTCCTCAAGTTTTGACAAGCTTCTGGGCCTGACCGTTACTCCTGATCTTAAATGGAACACGTACATCAAATCTGTTGTTAAGGCCGTTGAGCAAATGGTGGATCCTTCTATCGATCCAGTAGATATCTCACTGCTGATGCAATTCTCTATCTATATAAGATCCAGGTACTGCTGCCACATCTGGGCAGGAGCTGCTAGAAAGGACTTGTCCTGCCTTGATAGAGGTCCAAATAGATTTCGTAGCCTCGTAGGAGATGCCCTTTTCTCTTCCCTGCAAACTCTATCTTACAGAAGAGATATTGCGAGTTTGTCTCTGCTGTATCATTATTTTCACGGTAAGTGTTCGACTAAGCATTAGTCTTTGCCTCCCCCCCTCGCAAAACTTTCACAAGAAAGACTCGCCTAGCAGAAAACACTATCAATAATTCCCCCACTCTTTATCTGTGCCTTAACCTAAAAGTAGATTCTTAGAACTGCACGCATGTGGAATTGTGTTCCGTTTTCCTGCTTTCAGGCTGACTACAATATGGTTGTCCTCAAGTCAGACGTAAACAAGTTCTTGATGAGTCGTTCCACTTGTTAACACATTTACCGAATTTCCATTACTAACGATTACTATAGTCTCCAATTTCTACTATACACTCTTTAACTCTTATCCTCGAGTAGTCTCGTGGCCTTTATAAGTGGTGACGCCTATGTAAAAAATCCCCACATAGCATATGGAGGTTAACCAATTTACATTTTTTATAAAACGTGTGCCAATCAATTACACATAATATTTATAGGTTATTCCTAAGTTTTTAATTTCATTTAACTATTATTATGAATTCTATTTATGCATAGCGTCTATATTTTTTAATCTCTCGGAATTTAAGATGAACACGTTCAAGCATACGTTCATTATATATATATATATATACATCTAATTCTCTCTCTCTTTATATATATATATATGTATATATACATATATATATATATATATACTTGAATATATATACATGTATATTGGAATACATATAAGGTACTTTATAAGCATATGCGCAAAAAGTATCTACTAAACTCCTCTCTTAATATACACCACTCTTATATTGGAATGCTTCCCAACTGATTTCCATATTGTAACATTTAAGTCCAATGTAACCACTTTTTGTTGAGCCGTCCTTTTAAATAATTCAACTTCTACCTAATCTACACAAATAACGACTACTAAACTGCCACTTTATTTTCATAACCCTTATCCTTTCGTTTCCTACGTGGTAACTCCCTTGTAACTAGAACTATGATACAAAGAAATCAGTGTCTTTTCTGAATTAACCTACATATTAGAGAAATAAACCTTCAACATATATCTTTTATTTTTACTGTTTCTTGGCCGTCAATCAAAGTTTTCCGCTGGTTTGGACGATGGTGTTCATTTTCCTTAGTAATTAGATATGGTGAAAGAGACAAAAAAGCCAAGTTTTACATAAATAATGTGCGCTTGAAGAGGAGGAGTTTAAATGTGATCTAAGAAGAGGAAAAACGTAAACCGGGAGGGTGGATATGCTGCTTACCTCGATCGCCTCATCTACAGAGGTGAAACACAAATTAAACAAAAAAAAAGGAATAATTTTACTGTAACTTTTCGTTGTACTTTGGAGAGGGCACGTGCAAAG
This sequence comes from Euprymna scolopes, assembly GCF_053919585.1. NCBI lineage: Eukaryota > Metazoa > Mollusca > Cephalopoda > Sepiida > Sepiolidae > Euprymna > Euprymna scolopes. Next base: position 52,199,493 of record NC_136486.1, on the reverse strand, counting down.
GAATCAGGACTTAGCTGAGCGATCAGATATTGCTAGAACACTCATGAGAGCAGGAAGATGCATTCTTCAAGCGAACAGAGAATGATAATGTTTTAAAATTTCCAAAGAGCTGTAGAATCATGCAACTTTGTCTGTATATTACAATAAGTAAACTGGCTTGTCTATTACGATGAGTAAATATTGTTATGCATTTCTATGATAAAAACAAAGTATAGTGGAAACGGTTAATTATATAAGATTTCCAAAAGAAACAATTGCGTGAGGAATTAGACAAGATTAGATAAGTGTTGAACTCTGTATAACCAATTCCACAGAACATGTCGATTTCTATTAGCCCAATCAAGCGACCCACCCCTTTGTCTTCTGGATGCTTGCTTAAGCATTAACAACATTACTCATTCTAAACGTCAATTTCGGTTTCCAATATTAATTATTAGATATTCCTAATGGAATATTGAAATTGTTCATACATGTGAAACCAAATGCCGTTGGATAATACCATTAGTTCATCTTCTGACCACCAAATGCGTCATTTGCAAAAGTGGATTACACACCTGTAACGATTTCGCCAGTTTATCAGGCGCTCACGCACATTTACTTATATACACAATAGCAAAGTATTTTATCTATAGGCATACAAGAAAAGAGGGTCGTTCATAGGCACGCACTTATTCATATAAACGATAGCAAAAGTTTCACTCATATACATTATTACATATGCAAACTAAGAGCGCATATTTACACATATATGAGGCAAAAACAAATATAATTTTAGAAACATATAGTAGTGACGCCAAGATAATATATAGTCTAACAAATGATCATAACACAATGTGTCCGTAATTAGATTGGATTAATTAGGACAAATGAATATGCCCGATACTAGTGGTCAATGTACAAGCCTCCTAGACGTTTTTCTCTCAACTTCCCCTCAGCTATGTTCATGTTCCGTTCATTCTCCTCTAGGATCCTCCGAACACGCCGTCGTATCAGTTAAGATAAAAATGAAATGTAATAAGTCCCCCGACGTACCCCTCCACCGTAATGAATACCGATACTCTATGGCTGACTGGGATAGCTTCCGTACATTCATATCTGATTTACCTCTGCATTCCATGTTTAAAATGGATGTGTCCTCTATAGTATCAGATCTGACCGAATGGTTAATTGTAGGCATAGACCAATTCATACCATCTAAAAAATTCCAACAAAAACCCAACAGCCAGACATGGTTCTCCCCAGAATGTGCTGCTGCTATCGCGCACAGAAATCATTGTTTCCATAACTACCAACGTAATAGATGCACTGATACGAAAGCTGCTTTCAGGAACGCCAGCAACCACTGTAAAAGAGTAATAAAAAATGCAAGAGAGCTATATGCCAAGTCTGTTAAATCCAAGGTAGCTGGTCAGCGGTTTGGTTCCCACCAGTTTTGGCAAATAACAAATAGGATCCTGAACAGAAGTGTGCGTTCTATCCCAACCATTACCAATGGACCAGAGGTCATCTCGTCATCATCAGACAAGGCCAAACTATTTGCAAAGAACTTTGCAACTAATTCTACCCTACGCGAAAAAGACCATCAACTCCCCATATTTCCTCCTATAACACAGAACACGAGAGGTAACATACGAATATCTGTGCATGAGGTCGCCAAGCTCATCAAGAACCTAGATTCCAGTAAAGCAACTGACCCTGGCGGCACCCCAATTATAGTGTAAAAAAAGCTTCAAACAGAACGTGCTCCCATACTTACGAAACTGTTTAAGCGTTGCCTTAAGGAGAAGTGCTTTCCGACTCACTGGAAAACCTCACCAGTTTGTCCTGTATTTAAGAATTCAGGTGATAAGTCATATCCCTCTCAGTACAGACAAATAAGTCTCCTGTGTGTTATGAGTAAGTTGATGCACTCCATATTAAATAGAGAAATAGTCAACCACCTCAGCAGAAACAACCTTCATAGTGACACACAATATGGTTTCCGTTCTGCAAGATCTACCGCCGATGTGCTAACGGTTATATCTCACAGGATTAGTGAATCTCTTAACAAAGGTTTCCTTTCTAGAGCAATTGCTCTTGCCATACCAAAGGGCTTCGACAAGGTATGGCATAAGGCTCTATTCTACAAGATTTCCAGCTACGGTATAAATGGAAATGTGTTCTCAATCATTAAATCATTTCTCTCCGATAGGCTCATGGACAAAAATCATAGGTCCGCAGTATTAATGTTGGAGTCCCTCAAGGGTCAATTCTGGGGCCAAGTCTCTCCCTGATCTACATCAATGACCTTCCTAAACACATACTTAAATCATTCGTTGACGTCTATGCTGATGACCCGATCATCTACGGCAGCACATCACAGACTATAAATGACAAAGTTCTCTCTGATTCTCTCTGCTCTGATCTCGAGCGCGTGGTTCAGTTGGGGAAGACGTGGCTGGTTACCTTTAATGCAGCTAAAATCATACTCCTATCCTTACATCACCAACGCTCTGATCCCCATCTGGCATCAATTGAAATGGATAGTTCTTGTCTGGGAGAAGCCCCGTGTTTTGACAAGCTTCTGGGTTTGTCATTTACTCCTGATCTGAAATGGAACACATACATCATGTATGTTGGCAAGGTCGCTGGAAAGATGGTGGGATCCTTCTACCGCTCCAGAAGATATATCACTACTGATGCAATTCTCTATCTACATAAAAGCCAAGTACGTCCAAGGATGGATTACTGCTGCCATATCTGGGCAGGCGCTGCGAAAAACAGCCTATCCTGCCTTGACAGAGTACAAAGTAGGCTTAGTGGGGGATGCCCTTTTCTCTACCCTGCAACCACAGAAGAGACGTTGCGAGCCTATCCTTGTTTTATCGTTATTTCCATGGCAGGTGCTCGTCTGAACTCAAAACTCTGGTCCCCCCTCGCAAATCTTTCACGCAAAACACCCGTCTCGCCGAATCCACTGTAAAAAAGTTCCCCCACTCTATATCTGTGCCTAAAGCAAAACGTAGATTCAATGAAAAATGCTTCTTTCTTAGAACTGCACGCCTGTGGAACTCTGTTCCGTTTTCCTGCTTCCAACCTGACAACAACTTGGATGTTTTCAAGTCCAACGTTAACAAATACCTAATGAACCGACCCCTTAACTAAACACTTAATCAAATTTCTACACTAACGTACTGTACTTGCAATAACCTTTATCCCTGAGTGGCTTACGGGCCTTGATAAGTGGTGACCACCGTGTAAAAAAAGAAAAGAATGGATGGACAAACAATAGTATGTTGGGTCAATATTCATATGAAGCTAGTAACTATACATCTATTTTATAAAAGAAAAGTAACTGTGTGTTAGTGTTAGTGTGTGTGTGTGTGTGTGTGTGTGTTTGTATGTTCGTTAAAAACTTTTCTCTTCTGCATCAGACAGGCATGAAAGTTGCACCATTAGAAAGAGTGATCTGCTCGGCACATCGAAAAATTGAAAAAAAAAATAGTCAAATATTTTGTGAAGAAATGGCGTTTTGTTTGAAGAGGTGTCAGATAAAGGCATTGCTTTCGGCGCTGCTTACAAGGTTATAACATCTGTTTTCTCGTGGTCCCATCGATAAGGCGTTCGCTTATAAACTTAACATACTAGTTGTCACCAAGTATTCGACTTTTTTTATTATTTGCTAAAATAATTTGCTTTCGGTTTCGATGATGGCACCCAAGTCCCGTTGTTGTCACAATTTTTAAAAATATCATATTTCAGCGCATTTTGCGACTGGGCTACGCCTCCCACGTTGTCGTCACATTTTTTTAAGACCGAGCACGTTAGGCGCCCTCGTTATATATATATATATATATATATATATATATATATATATATATATATATATATATATATATATATGAGCCAACAGTTAATAAAATATGCAAAAAAAAAACACTTTGAAATGAGTTAAAAACATATTTAATCTGAAAATGAAACACTAGATAAATGGATGGTCCTTAATTCGCGGAGTTTCGAAGAAATACTTTCCTTCTCATCAGAGGGTAGGAATTAGCAAAATGCGGGATTGGATTTTGCATGCAGAAGTATTTGATGAAACAACAAGTAAGTCAAAGATCTTACTTGAAAACAAAAAAGTGAAGCAGAGAGAAAATGGTAAAGAGAAAGGTGATTACACACGAATAGATAGTCTGGTGGAAGATAAAAAATCCAGTGACGGTAAAATCCAAATTTAAAACTTAAAAAAAGTTAAAAGAATTTCCATTTGGACAAGTAAAATCCAAAGACATCCCGTAAATGGAAGAAGATGGTCCATAATAATCCAAAGGCAGAAATCCATTGAATAATTCACAAAAATGTGTACGAGGGGAAAAAAGAAAAGATTCCAATAATATTAATAAAAGAAAATAAGATGTGCTTTTCACTCTACTTCCGAGACATAAATCATATATATATATATATATATATATATATATATATATATATATATATATATATATATATATATATATATATATACATACACCTTTTTTGGTTTTTATATATGTTTCAGTAAACCAATCAATATAAAGAAATTATTAACAAATATATAAATGGAATGCTAATTAAAATATGGGCGAAGTAATTAGTATGTATAGTATATTCGTCCATGTAGCACTATAGTGCGTACGAGAAAGCAGATTTGTTAGATGTTGCAGAAACACTTTAAATTGTATATATAGGTTTATTTGGACAGGTATCTAACTTAATAATTTGATTTGAGACCCCCAAAAAATAAATGTTAAGGCGTCATAATAGGGGTCAAAATTTCAAAAAATTACCGTTTTTTTTTTCTTGCTCAACATACACCTCCAAACCCCCGGGCAATGATTGCGTAAAACCATTATATTGTCGGTGTTCATGTCTATGCTTATGAAAATCAACCTCCGGAGCAAAATGAAGCTAACTATTTAAACATGCACGTAGTTATATCAATGTAATTCTTTTTTAATTTTAAATTATTCTTGTGCAATTAGTTTATTTCATTAACGTTCAGTTCTACGCATTAGATTCAATGTTTCAACTTAAAAATGTATAATGAAAATACAAAAATATTAAAAAATTCGAGAATACACCTGCCACCATTTGAATAAAATAGTCCAGAATAAGATGCACACGCCTGCCACCGTTTGAATAAATAGGCCAGAATAAGTTCAGCGTTTTACAGCGTGACACAGAAGGAGAATCCTACCAGTCAAAAATGGTTGCATCGTTTTGGATCCCACGGCTAAGGAAGGTTGGACCTGTAAATTCACCCTTGTCCGTTCGTCTGTCCGCACGTTTCTCAATAGCTTGGGGTGTTTTGAAAATTTGCACAAACATAAGTCATGGTATGAATTTAAAAAAAAGTTGCAGAACGGATTTTTTAGGAAAACTCTTGTTGCCCCCCCCCATGGTTGCCTTCCCGTAAAAATAGCTATAATTGACACTTTTTGCTTATTAAAAAATATGATGCCTTGGAGTTTTATAAAACTTTCTGAAAACTTGTAACCAAGTGATTTCTATATGATTTTGTTTGTCTATAGTTCGCGATATCTTTTAGGTGTGTCCTAGGGGCTCTTTTAGGACTAATAAAAACACTCCAATTTTGTAATATTTTGCCATATTTGTCCAATTTTTTCTGTGTATGTCTATTTAGCAGTTTTGCATGGTGTTGAACTCAAATTTACATATGTTCAGACCTTGGATATATTTATGGTTAAATGGTGGAAGGCAAATGATGGCCTTAGTCATTTGCTTTTTTTGCATGGTGCAGAACTCACATTTATATATGTCAAGGCCTAAAACGGCAGCATTTGTTCATTTTCATCAGGATTTGACGTCCCCTGGGTACATTTGGGGTAAATGCTGAACTAAGTGATTTTTTTATGCCTCGTTCACTGTGATCTCACGGGGGACCATGACTGTTTCACTTGTTATCTATTCACTTTACAAAGACAATTTTCCAAGGAGATGTAAGGGATTAGTAGGAAATACTCATCTTACCTTAACGTCTAAATAAAGTGTGGCAGCGATATATCTGTGCATGTTAATTTTTAACTTTATATACTTCAGGAAAGTAGGAAACGTAGAAGGAATTTCAAATTTCATCAACTCAAAAATAGAAAATATATGGGTAGAATGTTTCGGGAATCCGCCTATCTTCATAGCGAAATGATTGGATTTTGCTACTTAACCGGTTAGTTAGAAAAAAAAAGGTTACGCCCTAGAGACGCGTTGCTTAAAGTGAGTCTGAACACATTGAATTAAGAATGTAGAAGAATTCCAAGTGAGTGTAGAAGAGTCATGACGAAAAGGCAGATGTTTAATCTTGCTTGACAGTTCCGAACCTATGAAATTGCCGAATCTTTTTTTTCAAACCTGTCTAATAGAAAGATTATTATTTGAGAAACCAGTCAAGATGTTACGAATTGATGAATAGTGGTCTGAGTAAATTTCTTGAACACTAGAAAAAGTCGAAATTTTTTCAACAGCCTTGGCAATGTCTACTATGTATTTATTTCCAGTTGTTTTTTTTTCTTTTGAATAATAGGCTAGGGAGTTCGAATGAAGAACTTCTAACCAGACTGCTTGTAGCCATGGTAATTACTGAGAATAATCACCTTCATCAGTTTCGTTTTAATAATATTAATTTTACATTAATATCTGTTCATGCCTTATTGACAAGAAAAAATCTACCAACGAGGATAGAGTGAGTGCATCAATCCAGAATTATATTAGGTTCGCGGGGTTGACATAAAAAACAACTGCTTCCCAATGATACATGTGACCCCCCCCTAAAAAAACAAAATCTAAATGGAGGCAATCTAGAACATATGCTGTAGAACGGAGGGGAAAAAAGCCAAAGACCCTTGTGTTTTGATGTGATGTTTAGAATATAATAAACCAGTTATGACCAAAGTTTCATTTCATTCGGACAAAACACTAAGAAACGGGGCCTAAATAGAGTTAAGGCCCGTTTTTTTAGGGCCACGCTGTATATCCAAAAATCATCAGTGGTTACAGCAGAAGAAACGTTTAAACAATAAAGCGATGAATGAAAATAATGGCGATAGAATTATAACAGAATTATTATGAGTTTGTGACATATATTAAACCTTTTTAATAATATTTACATGTACACTAAAGTAAGATACATTGATTTTTGTATATGCCATATAAACGATCTTAAGGTTATTTAATATCGAATTCAGGTATTATTTAAAATGATTTATAGTTTATATTTCATATGTAATGAATCATTTATTCGTTATCGCTGACTTATTTGTCTTGATTTTAGGTATACCAACTGTTTCAGGTTATTTAATGAAAATAATATATTAATGGTGAAAAAGGTTCATACTTCAAATGGTTTAAATCTTTAAATATGAAACCATTGCTTTACTTTGGTTATTTAATGTTCATTAAAATATGTTTTATGGTCTAAGATCTATGTAGTGTTAAATATTTAGTAACGTTTGTTTTGTGAAAAGAATATGTTGCTTTGTTTTGGAATTTTCAGAACATAATATGGTTTGCAAAGGGACATGAAAGGCAATGATATCAATGTTAAGTCAGAAAGACCATATCTCCAGACAGTGTGATTTAGTAGAGAAAGAAAAACACATCGAATAAGATCGAAAGTTGTAAGACAAGTGAACGATAAACGGAATTAAGCAGCTGTGATTTCGAACAAAATCTTGAAAGGAGTAAATGACAAAGTAAAAAAAAAATATGTATAACATATCGGATAATCTGTGATAAAGCATTAAAAAAAAAAGGTTAAACAACATGTTATTTATATACGTCAGATTTTTTTAATTGATAGGACAGCCGTTTTGATTTCAACACATTCGTGTTTAATGATAAATTCTTATAGTGTATCGTGTTGTCTTCTATGCGGCCGGTGTTCGTTATTGGCCGATATTTTTATATCCATTATTTAAGTAATGCTTTGGGTAGATTTTTAGTATTATTGGAAAATTAGCATTTCCCCAATATTTCTCAGTTCTTATTTGTACAATATATATATATATATATATATATATATATATATATATATATATATATGCATATACAAATATTAATACATATTCCCATATATATTCATATACAAATATTTATATATATATATATATATATATATATATACCGACACATATATATATATATAAATATAGACTTATATATATATATATGTCCATATATAAATATATATAAATATATATGCATATATACATATATATCTATATATATACATATATACAGATATATATACGTATATGTATTTATACATATACATACATATACAAATATTTATACATATACCCATATATATTCATATACAAATATTTATATATACATGTATATATATATATACCGACACATATATACATATATGCATATATATATATATCCATATCTAAATATATATATAAATATATATTCATATATACATATATATCCATATATATACATATATACAGATATATATATATATATCAATATATACAGATATATATGAATATATATATAGATAGATATATACATATATATACAGATATATATATACATACGTATATATATATATATAAATATATATGCATATATATACATATATATACATAAATATATACACACCCATATATATACGCATACACATATCGTCACATAAATAAAGATACGGATATATAATTTTAAGCGTACATTTTTCAGTTTTTATTTCAACAATGCTCAATACATAAGTAGCGTTAGGTAGTAAGTTATAAAAATATATATGGCAATTAAGCTACACAGAATATTTGCCTGGCGAATGTTTACGAGATTTAAACGTGGAATATTTTGTGTATCTTAATTACTATATATTTCTATAACAATATATATATATATATACATATATATATATATATCTTGTCGTGTGTGGTAACAAATTTAGTGTAGATAATATTATTTTGAATATAAAACGCAGAAGATATTCCGAAATGTTTTATTACATACTCGATATATATCTCATTTATTTGGAAGTAGTAACCTCCGTACGTCATCCTTTCTATTTACACCTATGTGGCAAAGAAGATTTTTCCATCGAGTGAAATGACATTCTGCTTTTATGTACAGTTCTACTCTCTATGTTACATGATAAGGGCTGTCCCCTTTTCATGTAAGTATAAAAATAGAGAGATTTAGTTAACATGAAGATAAAATGAGAGAAAGCAGGAATCAAACCCTGTAAATAAGTTTTAAAGAACAATAGGTGTTAACGGAATGCCCAGTATATTGTTAATTCTGATGAAATAAATAATAAATAAACTATTCATTGTTAAAAGAATGTGGATAATAAAATATGGGTAAAATGAATTAGATATGTAGGTTGAATTCCTTTGTGAAAACAACAAAGAAAAAATAGGTTATTGGGAAATCAGAATGTTCGGAAACGTGCAGGTCGCGCATGTTGATGGCACGTGAATTGTTGTCACGTTGGCCGGGCATGCATGGATTTCTCAATATAGGAAGTGAGAGTTAGTTAGTTAGAGTTAGTGAGAAGTCTGTGAGAGAGACAGACGATAGTCTGGGTCCAGACATGGGTTTCAATCGTCTAGAAGCGAGACGGTCACTTTTGAAACATTAGAATGTGAACCTTTGAATTCCTGAACGCAAAGCCACCAACCGGTTTAAGTGGAAGAATAAATGCTCATCATGTTTTATAGCTGCCGTCTCCTGCGTCCATCATTACATGAACAATGTATTGTCTATTTATGTGTACAAACTATTTGAAATTCATCATCTAAAAAATATATGTGTTGGAAAGTATATGTGTCTATTTATGTTATGCAAACACTCCTTTTCATACGAACTGTCAGAGCATAAATGCCAAACTGTCAATCCATCGGCATAAATGCCAACCTATCGGTCTGTCTATCTAGATATATAAATACCTTCTCAAAATGTATTTATATGCAATCTCACTCATTTATAAACTCTCACTCTCTCTTTATATACACCTGTTAATGTCTCCATATCTCACAACATGATCACACACATGAACCTCAGAGATCTCTTACTTCCAGGAACATTCTTAAGACGCTTATCTTTACAAACAAGAACACTAAATATAAACTCAGATAACATACGCGCACAAGTAGTACCTTCGTCTAATAATAATAATAACACGTATATATAACATATATGAAATTTGGTGTACGTGAGTAGTCCACTCATGCAAGGGTGGCTTAAAAAAAAGAAACTGGCGTTACCACGAAACAAAATACAATGTTTACTAGACGATCACAGAATGCGAAAAAGAAAAAGAAATTCAAAACGAAATAAAACAATAATTAAAAAAAGAGAAGCATGCACACATACGCATTATTGAAAAATAGAAAAATAAATGAACACACAAAAGAATAAAAGATACCAGAAAATTAGAAAAAAGGCCGATATGCCGCAAAAGAAATCCGTAGTAATGAATGGAAATAATATATAGTAGTAAACACAAGTCACCGTGCATAATTCATTGAAAACAATTCTTTTGTTAAAAAAAAGATATATATATATATATATATATATATATATATATATATGTGTGTGTGTATGTGTGTGTGTGTGTGTAGCACTGACACACAACAAAATAAATGTGTGTCAGAAATGTTTTTGGTAAATGCGGGTCAAAGCAGTTTGTTTAAAGTCAGCTGTCAATCATTGTAACAATCTGTCGAAGTCTTATGTACTTTTAAAATCGTGTGTTATTTAAAAAAAAAGAATAAAATACGCAGTTGTCAAAAAGAAAGCTGCAGAAATGTGAAACGATTGAGCTTGGCAGCTTTTTAATGTGCGTTCTAATTGTTTGTCTTTGAAAAATGGGACAATTTATTTTGTATTAAAGAAATTTTAAATATATAATGTAACGTATTTTTTAAACTGTTTGTATATTGCAAAATGCCTTAAATGTATGTAAATGTTAAGTTTTTTTGCGACAAGAATTCAAAGTATTATTAAATATATACATTAGAATTAAAATGATCTAGTAGAAAATAAGATTAAGACGAATGGTTGACTTAGAAATCAGTTAGAATGGGACAAAATAAATTACGTAAACGGGTATTTAGAGAGTTTTTAGATGTGATAAGCCGTAAGAAAGATGTTTTTTTAGCATTTGGTGTTTATTGGTTTTTTTTAGATATCCTATAAATTTTTTCAAAGAAAAGTGACTTGGAAGGGATTGATAAGCTCAAGATGTGCCCCTATTCGAACTGAGGGAACCTGATTAATTAAGTGCTTAAAATAAGCTGGTTGCACGTAACGACTCCAAGCAAGTTGTAAGACTTGGCTTAATTAATAAACAGGCGTTGGAAAGAATACGAAAATTCTTAAGGCGACCAATAAACCGATGATAGGTAGTCCCGAGGCAATCACATATAGCTTAATGAAGTAAGAGACAGGCAAAAATATGCCGTAGATTACGTAAGAAAGATATAACCTTGTATTTTTTAGAGACGCATGAATGTTGGATATATCTGCTGGATCTTGGAAGCTCTGGTGAGAGAAAAACAAACATCACAAAAAATCGGTCTATTAGATAGAATTTAGTGCGCGATTAAGGTATTGGGCGCAAAAGGTGTTAGTTAGTTAGTTAAGACTGATATTTCTGGATCTTCGTCAGGTTCTGAGAGTCCAAGTAAGGAAATCCGAATGAATCCGTATGAGAGAAAAAAAGGTATATCTTGATAGTTAAAGCCAACCAAGAAGATTGGTTATGAGCTTTCGTATGTCCCGTATAAGGTAATTATAGAATGAAAAAAAAAAATACTTGATAAGACTAACCATGCGGAAAGAGTTGACCAGGAGACTTTTGGGACGAAAGAAGTCGTCAATTTCGAGGGAGGTGGAAACCTCTAGTCTCCGGCATATGGGTGGCTGGAAAGTAGCTGATGTGAATCATAGGTAAAGAACCTACACACAAAAAGTAAATGCCAAGAAGATCAGAAAGGTTCTGATCTTATAAAAATAAATAATTGTGAAGTCGGCCGGGGAGGGCTGACTGAAAGAGATTTTTTTGTTTTTTTAGCCTGATATTTCCTAGCCGTGTGGTTGTGTAGATGTAGAAAAAATGTATTAAATTTAAAAATGCATACTTTTTTATGTGAAATATGGAAGGGAGGGATGTTACATGATAAGGGCTGTACCCTTTTCATGTAAGTATAAAAATAGAGAGATGTAGTTAAAATGAAATTAAATGAGAGAAAACAGGAATCGAACCCTGGAAATAAGTGTTAAAGAACAATAGGTTTAAATGGAATGCCCAGTAAATTGTTAATTCTGATTAAATAAATAATAAATACACTATTCCTTGTTAAAAGAATGTGGATAATAAAATATGTGTTAAATGAATTACATATGTAGGTTGAATTCCTTTGTGAAAACAACAAAGACAAATAGGTTATTGGGAAATCAGAATGTTCGGAAACGTGCAGGTCGCGCATGTTGATGGCACGTGAATTGTGGTCACGTTGGCCAGACATGCATGGATTTCTCAATATAGGAAGTAAGAGTTAGTTAGTTAGAGTTAGTGAGAAGTTTGAGAGAGAGACAGACAATAGTATGGGTCCAGACATGGGTTTCAATCGTCGAGAAGCGAGACGGTCACTTTTGAAACATTAGAATGTGAACCTTTGAATTCCTGAACGCAAAGCCACCAGCCGGTTCAAGTGGAAGAATAAATGCTCACCATGTTTTTATAACTGCCGTCTCCTGTGTCCATAATTACATGAACAAGGTATTGTATATTTATGTGTACAAACTATTTGAAATTCATCATCTAAAAAATATATGCGTTAGAAAGTATATGTGTCTATTTATGTTATACAAACACTCCCGTTTATACGAACTGTCAAAACATAAATGCCAACCTGTCAATCCATTCTAGATATCAAAACACCTTCTCAAAATGTATTTACATGCAATCTCTCTCAATTATAAACTCTCTCTCTCTATTTATATATATTTCACTAATGTTTTAATGTCTTACAATATGAACACTTACAACATGAACTTTCCTAAGACTCTCAATACTCTTAAGACTCTTATCTTTACTAATAAGAACATTTAATAATAATAGTTAAAATTTAACGTATATAGCATTTTCTTTTATATATTGCCATCGATTGTAAAAAAGAGAAGAGATTGTCCTTAGAATCATAAGCGATATTAGTAAACAACAACAACAACAACAATAACAACGAAATAAGAGCGTCAGGCAATTTTTAATTAATGGAAGTAAGTAACAAGCATCTTACTAGGAAATAAGTCACAGCGTTACAATCTTTTTTTAAAGTACTTTATATTACATAGCCTAGATGTACACAAATGTCAATTTAATGATTATGCTATAATAAAAAGTTTCCTGGCGAAATTAGCATTTCAAGTTGTTTAGTTTCATAGAAAAATGGTGATTTTTATAACACTATATTTTCATGTTTGATGAAATACAGACAAAATAATGATCCTATCATGCCTAGCCAAATATGTTAGATCTAAAACTGAAAAGAAAATATTTAATTAGATAATATAAAAAAAAATTATCCGGATTAAATTTATTAATATAACATTTGATAAATCTGAAAGCGCCTTCTACATCAATCTAAAAAGATTACTATTTGAACTAAAAAGCCTTTTGAAGTAATTGGGTTTATTTTTTCGGCAGTCATGCAGAGAGCGATCCGGACGTAATTCATCGCACGCCCGGTTTTCCTCCGAAGATTCCGTCAATAGCCGGAGTAAGCCGAGCGTCGCCGAGGAAATTAAGCCGAGCGTTAGCGATGAAAGCATAACAAGAAAAGAAAAACCTACCTTACTTTTTTAAGTTTCATTAACTGTAAAGGAAAATGTTATAACAATATGTTTTTTATAGATTTTTTAAAATGTATTAATTTTATATATATATATATATATATATATATATATATATATATATATATATATATATACAAGGAAAGGTTCAAATATAATTAAACTAAATACGTTCAAGGATTTTTGTGTTTTTAGACTTTTTTTATTGAATTTGTTGGTACTAGTGCACTTATTGATTTGCACTGAAATAATATCGTGATTATTTTAAAAACCATTCTTAACATTGGGAGGGGAGGGTGTTTTGTACATATTCTGTATTTTAACCTTAGAATTGAATTAAAAAAAAACATATCATAAAACTTTAATTAAACTTGGAAATATGATTAAAAAATAGCGCGGATTATTAAGTGCATTATAAGCACTAATTTAAAAATAGAATACACGTTTGTTTATTTTGGGGGGTGTTTTTTCGTTTTTGTTTTTTTTTCGTGTGTGTGTGTGTTTTTTTTTCGAGAAAATGTTCAAAGATAAGTCAAATAAATAATTTCAAGGAATATCTTTTCGGCGTGGTGTTTTTTTTTTTTAGAGAAACCTGAAAAAATAGAAAAGTTGAAACAAAACAATATATTTTTGCTTTTTTTTTAACTAACTTGTTTTCTTTTCTTCCTCTTCATGATTGTTGTCTGGTGCTTTGAATTTTCAACTCGCACGAACGCGCGTCGCGTTGAAAACCATCGCGCTACATTGTCATTGGCTCAGCCTTATGTTACGTCAAACGGCTTAATTTCCTCGGCGACGCTCGGCTCACTCCGGCTGTTGACGCAATGTTCCGGGAGACGCCGGACTTGCGCTGAGTTTCGTCCGGATCACTTTCTGCATTAGTACGCTTTTCTTCTGATGAGTGGCCGGTGTTTTAGACTATCACCTTACAAACACTAGTAACTTCTATCGTTAATATAAAGGTATGACTAGACGTAATACTGCATACTTGATATTCTTGAACTTTAAAACGCACCATATGTCTTCTTTATTCATATGACAGCGTAATATAAATACTTCTTGGATCTGTTTCATATAAATAATTCTCAGAAAATATATATTTCACATCAATAGCACGTGTTTCAGTTTAACAGAAATCCTAATTTAAAACGTTTGGTAGACGGAGGAAATCTTCTAAGATTATAACAATTAATTTTAAAGTGGGGCGAGCGGAAATATCAGGAATCGCATTTTAAATGTGTGTAAGGCAATAATATGTGTACTAACATAAAACTGTAGTGTATTAATCAGAAATAATATTCGCGAGAAAGAGACGCATTTGTTTGAAGAAATTGAGAAGATATAGCTGTAATATTGGAAAATTATCTAATAAGTCGCCTTAATGGATACGAGTTATCGATCAGAGTTAGGAAACTTCTGACTGACCAATAACATCGATTTAGGCAAACCCGTTGCACAGCAGACATCCTAACTGTAATCTCAGAACATATATATTCCATTTACTGGATAAAGCGGGAGAGGGTAGAGCGGTAGCTCTAGATATATCTAGACTTTTGACAGGGTATAACACGAAGGTCTTCCCAGGAAAATCAGATCATACGGTGTCACTGGAAGAATACATAGCATAATTAAATCCTTCTTAGATAAGAGAAAAATCCAGGTTGTACTCGACTGTCGTACATCGAGACAATATGATATAAATGTGGGAGTGTCTCAACGGTCTGTTCTTGGACCTCTATTGTTCCTAATATTCATAAATGACCTCCCTGACAAAATTGTCTGTGAGATGGGTATATATGTTGACGACACCACACACTATAACAGAAACGACAGGAAAACAAATGAACACATATCTAAAGAAATGTCAGAAACGTTAGATGATGACCTCCCATCTGTAGTGTAATGGGGACAAAAATGGATGGTCACATTCAATGCTGCCAAAACTAAGCTTCTTTCCTTCAATAATTACAAGAAACCTTCTCTAACACCAATAGCAATGGCCAATGACTCTTTATCTGAGCGTACATATTTTAAACTCCTCTGTCTAACGTTCACAGAAAACATAAGTTGAAACAACTACATTTAGACTATTGCCAGGACCGCTGCGAAGAAGGTAGGTTCTCTTTACCGTGCTAGAAATCTCCTAACGCCCGAAAGTATTCGCCCATGTATGGAGTATTGTTTTCATATTTGGACTCTTGCATCTGCCACTAGTCTCTCGCTCCTAGACAATGTTTAAAAACGAGTCGCCAATCTAATAGGTCCTGAACTATCATCTAAGCTTCAGCCTCTGTCCCATCGACGAAATGCTGTATCCCTCTGCCTGTTCTACAAGTACTTTAACGGTGAATGTTCTGACGAACTGCAAACACGTGTGCGTCCTCTACATAAATACCCCCGACAAACCCGACAAACCCGACAAGCAGCTAAATCTCACCCCTTCACAGTAGAGATCCCTAGATCTAAGAGAGCCTTCTATTCTAGTAGTTTCTTCCCCAGAACCGCTAGACTTTGGAATGGCGTTCCGGCTCCCTCTTCCCCAACTGTACTAACATGCAGAAGTTCAAGTGTAACGTGAACCGACATCTTGCTGCCCAACTTACCACACAGTACCCCTGATGCTTATGGCCCTGATAGTAGCTCCCTACATCAAAGTTGTAATGCGCCTTGTTTGGCGTGAAAATGTAATAAAAAATCTTTTTAAGCGTGAGGATAACGGCGTATATTTCGACGTCTGTACATGCAGCTGTACAGTAAATCATTGCCTTGATAGGAGGAAACCGGATATATTCATATTAATTATCTCAAGAATTGTAGGAGATAGTCATCTGTGCAATTTGCTGATGAGATCCCAATATACGATTTTCACGTTATTACGTTTAATATTTTGTACTTCTGTACCAGCGGTGTTTTTTTAACAAAGAGGGAAGAATCGCTGTTTTCTAGACCGGAACCCACCCATCTTATATTTATCGATAGATTTTTGTTATGTTTATATTAGTTTTAAGTCATCGCATAAACTGATTTCCTGCCGTGTTTTATGAATTTATCAGTTACGATATCTACGAGATATGCAATATTTTAAATACCATATTACTAGTTACTAGTAAAGTGTATGCTTAAAACACAACAGTAATTCAAGTAGCTTTATAATGTTGGGAAGTGTACAGCGACTTCATTATTTATATCTGCAATACTCACACTGTAATTAGAATCTCAGATTTACAACCTATGCTTTTTTTACAAATTATACTCGTAGAAAATTAATTCAAGCCCCGCCTTATAAACCATGCATTTAGTCACGATTAAATAGTTGATATATAAAAAAAATTGGAGCATACGAATATTTACCAAAACCATAGAATCAGGTATTGAAAAATAACGAAAGTGTCGGCGAACCGTAAAAGAGAGAACTTTGAAAAAATTATCATTTCATAACCTCTACAATCCAAAGCTCCATCTGATGAAACTGCTTCTCAGGGCATCATTTCTTTCATTGACAAGATACACCATCGGTTTCGAAATGTTCCCCTCATTCTTATTCCGTTGTCAAAAAACACATGTTCCGAGACTTTCTCCGTTCTAACATAATTTTAATGGCAGGTGCTTGACTGAGTATTTATCTCTGCCGATTCCAGTAAAACATTCAAAATAAGAATCGGTTAGAAGCTAACCGATTCGTATCAATGTAAAAATTCTTACCAAATTAAAAAAAGAATATTCTCTTCATGTGTTTAAAACTAATACACAATTACATACGCATAGTTTTTTTTCTAGAAGTATACTTCTGTAGAACTCAATACTGCCAGGTTGCCTTTTAGGTTGATTGATGGTCGTATCTAAGTCCAATGTGAACACGTTTTTGTTGATCTGCCCTTTTAAGAAATCAGACTCAGTCTAATTTCCATTACTACCAATTAACATGGTATTGCTCACCTGCCATCTGAAAGCATTAATCCTCATCCTCGAGTAACCTTTTGGTTTTGAGATTTAGTGACAAATATAAAAAAATAAACAAAATCAATATTAAAACTCAAATATAAAAATCCTTTAAAAAAATAAGTTTATTCGGTGTGAGATAAAACAAAAATAGTACATGTGGAAAAAGAAACAAACAATATTAAATATCACCTCATGGATGAAAATAATATGTTCTTTCTGTATTAAAATAATTGTACACACAACTGTTATATTTAATGTTTTCGGTTTGTTGTTCTAGATTAAACCAAGTTAATTTCTCAAAATAAAGTTTGTTATGAGTCCACAGATTGCTAAAGCTGAATCTGTTCTCCATTCATCAATTCAAGACGCTCACGCTTCAAATATAATAATGTACCTACTCCGCATTTACCAGGCAACACCTAAGTTATGCTGGCCGAAAATTATTATACTTATTAAAGCCAAACATTTGTGTCATCTAAAATATGTTTTGGAATAATGAAAATATTTTGAATAAATATTTATAAGCCTTTATTTAGGAATCTAACTTAAAAATATTATCATAACATAGTTGACTACTTAGAAAGATGACATGTAAAACATCGGCTGATTAACTTAGTAACGTATACTAATGATGTCATTTAGAAGGGTAATTGGTCTTCTGGAGCTACGTGGAAATTAGTATAGTACGTCGTAG
Source organism: Euprymna scolopes (assembly GCF_053919585.1). NCBI lineage: Eukaryota > Metazoa > Mollusca > Cephalopoda > Sepiida > Sepiolidae > Euprymna > Euprymna scolopes. The sequence goes on along the minus strand of NC_136486.1, from coordinate 52,181,012 downwards.
TCGAAAGACGGGCAGAGACGGTATTTAGATCGTGATGGATCCAAATAGAGAGGGTCAGAACTGGCGATAGTCAGAATAAGCGATGCAACTTGCTAAAATGGAAAAATCACTCTGGGAGAAAATGTTGCCGAAAATAAAACCCGAGGTTCTGTCGTTTCATGGGGAAAATCATTATAGCAGACTACAGATCACCAGATATGGTCTCTTTTGGCCAGATGTTAAAACCACAAATACATGTTAGTCTTGCTTTGTGTTACATTTATGGATATTCTTGCCCCGAAACGAACTGTATTTAAATGTCAATACTCCCACAATAAACTCTAGATAGACGGTCGCAACCCTGGACGATTATAAACGAACACATCTCTTTACATACGTTTGATACATGATGTAACCCGTACATATACTCGTATGTACACTCTCATACAATCAAACCACCAAACGATACACTGTATATATCACAATGTTAAAGAGACATCAGTTAATAGATTTGTTTATATACACTCGCACTGCTACATAACGTCTTTAGTTATTAACTAAATGTCATTCTCATCCATAGTAGGAAACATTCGGAACGAATATATCCTTAAACACTCAATACATTTTTTTTGTTTTTAATTTGTAAGGAAAACTCGCCGTAATAAAAAAGGCAACAACTTGTCATCAACACGCCTACACAGAAAGGTTACAAATGATGTCGTATGTTCTATCAGGATTAAGTGTCGATGATAAAATGTGTTGTCACTAAAACGTGTGCGATTAACGTGCTAGCGATGAGCAAAATGGCGGATGCTAATAAGTTGACGTTCAAACTTTTGAAAAACACTTGATCATCAGCTGTTGCACCAGCCGAAAAATATCCATAATCAATTTGGATTAAATACAGATTAGGATTTCATGGCTGATTGCTTGCTGCATGTGTAGAAACAAAGACAGGTATGGCACATGTATACATAGAAAAATATAAGACATTCCTAAAAAACATATGAACATATCTATATATAAATCGCATTACTATCGGATTGTGTGATTGGTTTCTGTTGTTATGAGGTAACGTAATAGGTTACGTCATAGCTGGGGCTTCGTCAACAGCATATTCTTTTCATTGTTTTGACTCTCAAGTGTGTATCCGTTGATATCTTATAACTTTTATATAGAGTGATGTGGGCCTCGATTGATTAACTATGTATTACTGTGTCGGATAGAAACTGGAGAGTCAAAACATTAATACGCATATCCCGTTGTCAGAACTTTAGTCATAGCATGTGATATATATTATATTCTAGCATGGATCCGCGGCGTTTCTCGGAGTTTGGTTCTGACACAGATGGTATACTAAAGATATCAAGCATTTTCATCGATACCCCCGCAATAATTTCAAAAATTAAAGAACAGAATCACCCACCCCACCCCCCCCAAAAAAAAGAAAAGAAAGAGGTGACAATTTTCCCACCAGATGTTTCGGCAGACGTTTAACAAGAAGAAGCAGTTTTGTCGCTTGTTCAGTTGAGTTCCTCCCTCAAATAATAAAAAAATGAGTCAATGCAACCTTTAACCTTTAACGCGAAAGAGGAAAAGAAAGAAAAAAAAGCTTACGCGCTAGCTGTTACGGCCACTACGACTTATTACGTCATGACTCTTCAAAATAACGTTTTTAAACATACATTCAGTTTGATGAACGTACGTGACTTACAAAAATCTCGGCACAAAAATTACCCCTCCTTGCTAGAAATCGCCCAGTTAACCATCACAGAATTAATCTTTTTTTATGATGTTCTAATATTATGCGTCCAAGTTATCGTTTCTGCAGAGGGTACTGGTATAGACCCGGGCTGATGCGGTTGACGATCATTTTAGTGAGACATACAAACAAACATACATTCACACATATTAACAGATAGGTGAGATTTATATTATATATGTATTATGATGTACATATATGAAATCATAGCAAATAGCTGCATATATGGTTTTATATCAGATGATATATATCTGATATTTAAGCAATGACGCAATATATGAAGTAATGCTAAATAGTGCGGAAATAAGTTAAGGAAATGTCAGTAAAGATTCCCGAGTAATTGCCGATAGATTAGCTGGTATATATATATATATATATATATATATATATATATATATATATATATATATATATATATATATATAGTGCTGAACTAACTTAGAATATCTCATAAAATTGCTTCTAATATCATTGAAGAACGCCAAAAAAGAGCATCAGTAAAAAAAAAAGATCATCAGGCTGATCAGAATTTCTTCTAGGACAAAACGTGGTTCAACAAAAATGGTCTTAGTCAACGCAAAATAGCAGGAAATATTTTACTATCACTTTTTTTCTGTTGATAGAGTGATCGATATATTACAAAAGAGTGCACAAAACATCATTAAGTTTTCCCCGACCCGTTGAAATAAGCTTGCGTCTTGTGGAAATGATTAAAAAGTGCTAAGCCGCGTATATTGCAACACACGATGATATAAGTTACAGAACAGCTGTCAGGTATCTTCACAAGCTGGGCTACTATGGCAGAGCTGCGGAAAGGAAACCTCTTATTCGTCTCTTCAATATCATGGACAGAAAAGATTGGGCTAGGACGATAGTGTAAAGCCATATGACCTTTTGTACGAATGTCATTTTCTCTGACGCGTAATAATTTGCATTATTTCCTTACATTGGAAGGGTATGGATATGGACTTTCACTAAAATATTTTATCTTAAACGATACATAAATAAATAAATAAATGAATAAATACATAAAACGTAAACATCATCTTTTAAAATAGAATTTCGTATAAAAGCGTATATATTTATTGCGTGATTTTACGATTGTAAATAAAAACAGTGTAAAACAATGGGCACACGTGTGTGTAGGTGGGTAAATATTTAATCTTCCTAAATATTCTTAATTCTTAATATTTAATATTCTTAAACTACTAGTCACATAATACTGCCATTAACAGAAAATAATAAGCATAATCAATAGAGGATTCTTTATACAAAGTATAACTGTTATTTGGGCGTGATGTATAACACGGGCATACATATATAGGCAATTTGTAATGCAAAATGTTCATTACAGCGGATATATATTCATTCCGTGTGCATGTCGAAATTCAATTCATTTCATTAAGTCGTTAATTATAAAAACTTTCTTACCAATCTTTCAATAGCTACATCGGTAGGAGACGTGGCTTCTGCGCTTATTATTTTGCTTTAGATTCTAGCTGATTGCAGGCGAGTCATTGTTTTAACATTTTGAAATTACTACTATATATATCAGATATAATATAATTTCACTAAAGAATCGACCATGTAATCACAAATATGAAATCAGCATTAATAAAAAATATAATTAAACGTATTTTACGACCCAGCAAGTCAAGCGCCATCTCTTGCAGGAAATTAAACATAAATTTAATCAATTAGTCCAGGTCAAAAGTAACAATGACTACAAAAAATCGAAACCTAACAATTCATAATTTTGTTTTTCAATGATCAAAGGTTGCATAGAATTGATGTAAAATTCCCAAGATGTTTCCATTATTTTGTCTAATCACTGTAATTTGTGTTTAAAGCATTATAAGGGAATAATGTTCCGATGTACACAAAGAATGCATACAGATGATGTCCGAATGATTGCGATCTGAAGTAAAACATGGGGAAAACACATTTAATTTAAACGGGGGAAACATTATCATTAAAAAAGAACGTGCTGTCCGCGAAGCTGCGACGAGTCATGCCATGTTATCATCGCAAAGCATCTGTTGTCATGGCATTCAACCAACGCACACGAGAGGTGATGGATCCGGATTACTCCATCGCAAACAAGCTGGACATTTCTACGACGACAAGTTGGTCAAACGACATTTCCATCATTGCTCTTCAATGGCTGTGAATAATGAGATTCGCGCTATTCATTGGAATTGCGTGGAGCAGAGACTGTCACCTGCACTAGGTGACATGTCGCACACTTCGATCACGTGACAAAATCAGTGACGAACGTTGCCTAAGAGTCGGTGAGTCATCCGGCTCATCTCCAAGCTTTTTTTTTTGTTGTTGTTTTTTTTAACTTCCCATCATTTTCTTTCTTTTGTTTTGCTCTCAGTGCAAAAGGAAAATTATCACGCGGGAAAATTAAGCTAACCGAATCTGAACACATGTAAAAATTGTTATGAACTAGTTTACACTGACAACACGCTCATAATGTTTTGTATTAATATCATTGTTATAATAGTTTTGTGTTATTATTATTATTATTATTATTATTATTATTATTATTATTATTATTATTATTATTATTATTATTATCACAATTATTACATCGATAATGATAAAAAATAACAGTAATAATAACAAAAATATAACTATATAATAATAATAATAATAATAATAATAATCATAACAATAATAAAAATAACAGTAATAATAACACAAAACAATAATAAAAACACAAAACAAAAGTAGCAATACCATACACAAATAACAACACAAAACACTTACAATACGAGAATATCTCAGAATGGGTTGTTGAGAGTAGTAACGCGAAATTATCGTGGGATATGAATATCCAATGTGACAATTCGATTAAGGCAACGACACAAGATTTAATCTGGTTAGAAAAATGAAACAGAAGCAATAATCATTCACATAGCAATATGAGCTGATGGGGGGGGGGGGTAAAAAAGAAGGAGGGATTAGTTTAGACGGACAACACGTTCACTAGTGCCAAGGCTTGACAAAAAGTATAAAAAGACTGTAGATGTTGTAGAAAGTGGTAGCTGCAGAGTATGACAAAAGAATTTGACAAGTGGATTGAGAAATTAGAGATGCATTGTAATCGTGCAATACTTCAGAAGGCTACCGCCAGATTCTGGAGGAAAAAATATTAGGGGGTCTGAGTAAAAAATGAGGCTGATAGACTATTATCATTAGTTTTGATCTGCCGATTAGAATAAGTCTAATAACAACAGCCAGACAGAAAGTAATACAAGTACAATACTACTACTACTACTATTACTACTACTACTACTGCTGCTACTACTACTACTACTACTAAAAATAATAATAATAATAATAATAACAAGAAGAAGAAGAAGAAGAAGAAGAAGAAGAAGAATATTTTCTGCAGGAGTCAAAATCACAAGAAATTTCGAAAAAAATTGAGTAATTCGCATCAGAAGTCAGCCTGAGAAGATACAATGGCCATTACTAATGAAGATGGACCAAGTTCTTTAGATATCACTCACCGAATCTACCAGCACTAACCAGTTACGTGGATGCTGCAATCTGAAAAAATTAAAAAGCGAAAGAACACGACCACTTAAAATGTACAAAACCGTACGCGAAAGATGGTATGCCCTTAAAATAATGGAAGCGTCTACATCGATGGGTGCCATACAAAACGAAAAGGTTCGGGAGGGCAGAGAAAGAAAACAAAGCACTAACTAGACCTCAGTTGGACCTGTAAAATCTCATCAGTGCGCCCTGTATTTAAAAATTGGGTAATCGATCATCACCCTCTCATTACAAACCAATAAGTCTCCTATGCGTCATGAGTAAGCTGCTGGGATCTGTGTTCAACAGAGAAAATAGTCCACCATCTCAGCAAATAAACACCTTCTTAGTGACATGCAATATGATTTCCGTTCTGCTAGATCTACAGCAGACGTGCTTACAGTTATATCTGATAGGATTAGCGAATGTCTCAACGGAGGCTTCCTCTCTAGGGCAATTGCTGTTGACATATAAAAGGCCTTTGATAAGATATGACATAAAGGTCTACTTCACAAGATCTCCAGTTATGGCATATCTGAAAATTTCTTCCCAATCTCACTCTGTTGTTCAGTCGTAAAGTATGTAAAATCTATATAATTATAACACTCAAATGATTTTGTAACGGGTGTTGTAACTCAACATCCGATTTACGACTTCCGGTTGCGCATGCGTACATAAACAAATAAGCAACGCGACAATAAAACGTATTGTTTTACTGTATACGTATTCAGTTTCCCAATTGTTTTTTTTTCGCGTTTACAATTAAACAATTGTTAATACTTTCTGTAACATTTTTACATCGTCCATTTCCGTATTACGTTATAGCTATTTTAACGCAATTTTCTCACAAATTAATCTACTTTAAACCGTTGATCACCATAAGAGTATTTTACAACGGCGATTTACCCACAGCCTTCTTCTTTTTCAATTTATTATCCATTTCTAATATACACCTTTCTAAAAAAACATCCATACATTTTTACTACCAACATAACCCCGAAAATATGTTGTTTTTTTTTAATTGCGTTACAATTCTTTATTTATTATTACACTTTCACCCAGAACAAGGAACATTGCCACTTTGGGCAGCAAGATGTCAGTTGACGTTACACTTGAACTTCTGCATGTCAGTGAAGTTAGGGAAGTAGGGACCTGGAATGGAATTCCAGAGTCTAGCGGTTCTGGAGAATAAACTACTGGAGTAGAAAGATCTTTTACATCTAGAGATCTCTACTCTGTGGGTGGGATTTAGTTGCCTGTCGGGTTTGTCATGGGTGTCTACGCCGTGGGGGCACAAGTGTATGCAGTGCGACAGAGCATTCACCATTAAAATACTTGTAGAACAGGCAGAGGGATGAAACGTTTCGTCGATGGAACAGAGGCTGAAGCTTAGATGCCAGTTCAGGGCCTATCAGATTGGCGACTCTCTTTTGAACCTTGTCTAGGAGCGAGAGACTAGCAGCAGTTGCACCAGCCCAAATATGACAACAATACTCCATACATGGGTTAATGGTGGCCTTATAGAGGTACAGTATACTTTCAGGTGTCAGTAGTTTTCTAGCACGGTAAAGAGAGCCTACCTTCTTCGCAGCGGTCGTGGCAATGTTTACAATATAATTGTTCCAACTCATGTTTCCTGTGAATATGCGGCCAAGCAGTTTGAAAGATGTACTCTCGGACAGGGAGTCACTGGGCATTGCTATTGGTGGCAGAGAAGGTTTCTTGTAATTATTGAAGGAAACCAGTTTAGTCTTGGCAGCATTGACAGTGACCATCCAGTTATGTCCCCATTCGACTACAGATTGGAGGTCAACATCTAGTGTTTTTGCCATTTCTTTAGTTATGCTTTCATTTGTTTTCCTGTCATGCCTGTTATAGAGTGTGGTGTCATCAGCATATATACCCATCGCCGAGGCAGTTTTGTCGGGGAGGTCATTAATAAATATTAGGAACAATAGAGGTCCAAGCATAGACCCTTGAGGCACTCCCGTATGTATATCACACTGTTTAGATGTACGACCGTCGAGGACAACCTGTATTTTTCTCTTATCTAAGAAGGATTTAATTATGTTTTGTATTCTTCCAGTGATATCGTAAGATCTAATCTTCCTGAGGGGACCCTCATGCCATGCCCCGTCAAAAGCCTTAGATATATCTAGAGCTACCGCTCTGCCCTCCCCCGATTTGTCCAGTGAATGGTATATACGTTCAGAGATTACAGTGAGGATGTCTGCTGTGGAACGGGCTTATCTACATCCATATTGTTTGTCAGTCAGAAATTTAGCATTTGTAAGGTACCGGACTAGAGTCTGGTTAATTATGGTCTCAAATATTTTGGCGAATAGTGGGAGGAGGCTAATGGGGCGATAATTGTATAGGTCAGTCCTTTCGCCAGAATTCTTGAATACTGGTACCACAAACACAGTTTTTCAACAGCCCGGAAAGCATGATTCATTAAGGCATTTGTTGTAGAGTTTGGAGAGAACTGGAGCTACTTCGGCTGAGCACGTTTTTAATAGCACAGCTGGGATGAGATCAAGTCCACATGTTTTGAAGTGTCAAGGTTTTTTATGATAGCGTGTACTTGAGCAGGGTTGATTTCGAGATCGTTTAGCGCGGCGTCTGTCCGCAAAGGAATGTCAGGCAGGGGTGGTTGGAAGGGTCCAGTGTGGAGTTTGAGGCAAACCGGCTGGCAAGCATATTAGCCTTTTCGGTTGCTGAGCAAACAACCTCGTGATTGTTGGTTAGTGGGGGAATTGTTTATTGCACATAATAAATAATTAACGCGACATTAAACCTTATTGTTTTACTCGTCACAATGTTTTTTTCGCATTTAAATTAAAAGATATATCAAAATTTGAATTTAATTTTAAGTATTATGGTATCTGTTCAGTGCACATTTACCTACAAGTATGGCAAAACACTTATAATCCAATGGTTATAAGTTTTTTTTTTAATAAACAAACAATTATAAACATACCGACTCATAGAAATGTATCTATATTATTTTTCATTTTAATATACTTTCATAGAAATATTTCTGTTATGTCACAAAACACTATTTTCTTAACGTAACAAGTGTCACGCTCATACATTAATTTCATACTTATATAACATACTGACCTAACGGGTCGCGGGTAGACTAGTATATTTCAATTCTTTAAGAATGTGTATATATTGTTTAAGAGGTCATTATCTATCTATTTGTAAATGTTATAAAGTCATTTCAACATTAAAAAATACATACTTATATACTTGAGACGAGTTCCTTAATCTTTAATCGAAATCGAAACAAAAACTCATGAAAAAACGTATGTATATAGAGATAACTTTAATTCCTTTATCTATAATCGAAACCGAAACAAAAACATACGAAAAACATATGTATATAGAAATATCTTGAGTTCCTTTATCTATAACGGAAACCGAAACCAAAACTTATGAAAAAATGCATGTATATAGAGATAACTTGAGTTTCTGTATCTATAATCGAAATCGAAACAAAAACTTATGAAGAATTCTTGATAAAATTATTCATAAACATATAGATCGCACATGTGTCATCAGCAATAATCGAAACCGAAACCAAAACTTATGGTAAAATTATTTATTACAAGAAATGGAAGTCTTTAACAATTAAAATACAGTTACTCGGATATAGGCGTTACACGAAAAAATAAATAAAACACGCGCTCTCCTATTAATATATACAGGGTGACCCCAAAAATATAAGACGTCATCTAGAACATATGCTGTAGAACGTAGAAAAACGAAAAGAAGGCCAACGACCCTAGTGTTTTGATGTGATGTTTTGAATATAATAAACTAGTTATGACACTAGTTTCATTTAAATAGGGCAAAACACTAAGAAACGGGGCCTAATTAGAGTTTGGGCCCGTTTTTTTTTAGTCACTCTGTAGTTAATAATATTCTGGTACCTTGGGTAGGCTTATCGCCACAAAATCCCAATGCCCGCTGCAAAGGAGAAATTAATGGTAAGCGTCTTTTGTGATAACGTAAATTCTTTTGCAAAGTTTATCGAATGAGTTGGAGATTACAGGAAATAATCGAAGACATGTTGTCACAGACTCTAGATACCACCACAAGCTGTTTACAAGGAGACATATTTGATGATTGCTTCTGCGACTACTCCTAGCAAGTAAATATTAATAGATCCATTGGAAGCAAGGGCTTACACAAATGAGACACGGGCAAAAGCCGGACATAGAGAAACTACTCCATATGTAATGTACAAAGTAACATCACATGTACTCATGAAAACTGATACTGTATAATTGTGAGTTAACCCCATCCCTTATGCTCCTGCCTTACACTTACCCTTCTATTCCTTTTTGTATGTGTCACCAGAAAATGGCGCCAAATCAAATAATGGAGAAGGGTCTAGAAGGATACAAAAGCCGAGGAGAGAAAGCATTAGCCAGACCTCTGCTATAGGAGTGCAACGAGGACTGGAACCTTAGAAAAGCTTATTGCAACCCAAATTCCAGCAAAAAAAACAAGTGAAGATTATCAAAAAAGGTGGAGAATACTAGACATCTGGGGAACCTTCTCATTCAGACACCACAATTGTTATCAAAGAGAACCATTTGATGATGATCTGTATGCATACTCCTAGTAAATAATAATAAATCTGTGGAAATTAACATTTATTTCGCTCTGATATTTTATATATATTTTAAAGATGGCAAAATACATGCTAAACATCTCTTTTGTATTATATTCGATTTGTAGCTTAAAGGTCAATTCTCATTGTACTAATAATCAGCCATATTCTCTTATATAAATCTCACCCGTCTGTTTAAATGTATATATATATATATATATATATATATATGTATATACATATATATATACATATATATATATATATATATATATATATATGCATGCATGTATGTATGTATGTATGTATGTCTGCCTAAAACATTGACGGGAACGGCGGATTTTCTCCAGATTGGCAGCTGTCTTAAGCTTTATTCTTCGGACGACCCTAATTTCTTCTCCCTCAGCTGGGCAATTTTCTACAAGGAGGGATCGATTTTTTTCGCTGATAATTTCGAAATCTATGCCCTCTTTTCGACGGACTGGCCTTAATTTAAACATTTGTGATACGGTTTGGCGATGGGAACAGCAGCAAAGCATCAGTATTTTTTCCACGTTCTTTTCCCCCTTCGGGTACGGGTTAGTGCTTGCCTGCCTACTAAACCTTTTTTTATTTATTTATTTATATTGCTCAACACAAACCTCCGAACACCCAGACAACGCCGGGCACCAAGGCTAGTTTGTAATTAAATCTTTAAGTTATGAAACGTCTCTCAATCACTTTAATCTTCTGCTATTTCATATTGGTTGATCTAATTCGCTGTTAATTTATACTTTGAATATCTACCTTAATCCTCTCTGCATTTGCATTAAAATAGAAAAAAAGGAATAACTGCCAGGAGTTATCTCTTCTTAGGAAGAGAGATTTAATACCACGAACAGCTTTTATACGATTTAACCTACGCCAGGCTTTGTATAGTTCATGTAGAATATTGGAATATAATTTTCTATAATATTCATTGATGAGTCATAAATTTATTTTGATTTCAAGCTTAGTATATCCCAAAGCATTTTCATGAACAATAAAAAAGGCAAGGCCAACTCTATTCAAATAACATAAGTAATATAAACGCAAAAATATATTTTATATCTATTTGAAGTTGGAGTTGATGAAAATACTATATTTATTAAGAAAATAGATTTAGGTTAGAATAGATACTATTAATCTCTCATGTGGCGATTAAATGTTATTTTGGGTGTTGTACTAACAGCTCAAATTTATACAAGACACAACAATAATGCTTATATATTTATAAAAAAAAGCATATATATATATATATATATACATATATATATAGTTATATATATATATATATATATATATAATTTAAAGGAGATTAGAATAATAGTCTACAGAGCTAAGTGTATTTTAATGTAATACTGAAATTACTAGTTTAATTAAAATACAGGAAATGCTCGTTGTAATTTAGATATATAATAAGCTCGATAGTTAAATGTCCTAGAGCTAATTCAATATTAAGTAATGTGATTTATAATTTAAAAATTTTAAAGATTTTAAAAATTTAAAAATCAAAATTTACTTAAATTAAAAATCAGTTTCATAAGAAGGAACAACAACAAAGTCAATTATCTGTACGATCGTTTCGGAAATCCGTGCTTTTTATTTGTGGTATACATGAAGTCACGTAGAACAATTATATATAGTTTTTTTTGTTAAGCACGGTCTTTTCATCAGCAAATTTAGGAGGATTTCTATTGAATTGAAAAGACACCAAAAATAAACCTAGCATTAAAAGTAAGGCAGATGAATCTTTTGGTTTTTCTTTTTTTGAAATCAGGAACTGTATTTAAAGTAGTCATGTAGATGTTTGCTATAGCTTTTTATTTTATTGAATGATGAATTTTAAAAGGGCGACGCTCGTGCAGTAAATTGTTTCCGTTAGCGTATTTTGATTTAAAGACGCTACAGTTAATATCTATAGAGAGAGAGTTTCTTTTTTTTGCAAGTTTTTAAGGGGAGATAATTGTCATGACTTTATTTATTATTTGATTTACGAGTCTAAGGGCGGTAATTGGTTTAACTTAATTTATTAAAAAAAAATCTATTTTTACTAATGAGTAATTTTTAATGATTTAAGGTGGGTTATATTTATTAAATTTAAACCAACGTTTATGATTACATGATAGAAGCTCGTGTCTTGAATTTACTAGTTTGGTTGTGCTTTTTATATTTTCATATTTTAACATTTTTAGGGTTTCTTTTGTACATAATGTACAAAATTTATATCCTGGTTTATATGATTTGCAAGTCTCAATTATTTGCCATTTTAAGTTGAAAGAAATATTGCTATTTTTTAGTTGCCAAATATAGTTGGATAGAGTAGTTTGGTTTGATAGAGAGTTATTTTTAAAAGAATGTTTGTGCGTTGAAATTCTATGTTTTATTGGGCCAGATGTGGAACCAATATATATTACCTCTTGATTATTATGATTATTTTCCGTTAGGTCTATTGTTGGATTATAATGTGGTGGGTTGGTTAATAATTGATCGGTAGATTGATTTAAGTTGGTGTTATTATTTAATCTGGTAGTTGAGTTATGGCTGTTGATAGGTTCTTGTATATTTGGAGTTTTTGATACTGTGCAGCTATAGATAACATTTTTAATTTTACATGAGCCTTGTAGGGGACATTTATTTTTTCTTCTACAGTTACAGTCCGATGTATTTTGTATAGTTGCATTTTGTAGTTTATTAATTTTATTATTATTAGAGCTAATTATTTTCTGATGAAGGTTAGGCATAGTAGAGTAAGAGACTTTAATTGTGTTCTTATTGAAAATCTTATTATATCTATGGGGGGCTTTAAAGTTCTTATCTAATATTTTAAAAAATTATCTAGCTATTTTTGTTTCTAGGTTTTTGGAATACGAGGGGTTGAACCATAGGATCTCCTTGTGTCTATTCTTACGTTTGCGAGTTTTAGTTTGTTGTTTATTTATATTATTATCTAATATTTGTAGTTTAGTTTTATCTTTTTTTGTCTCCTGGTTATTTTTCTTAACTCGTATACGGGAAGACATTGCCATATTATATGTTATTACGCTCTTAATAGGTTTATTTTTAATGCAGTTTATGTTTCTATCATTTTCATTTATGAATTTAATTTGTGAATTATATCCAGAGTTTTTAAGGGCTTCATTATAGTATTTTTCATTTTTGGTAAATATTGATTTTGTAGAAGACAGTCTAGAAATTCTTAGAGCGATATTGGGAACTATTGATTTTTATATTGATTTAGGGTGGTTTGATTGATTGTGGACATATAGAAGTGATTGGTTAGGTTTATGGTATGGTTCAAAAGTAGAATTTTCAAGATTTAAGGTTATGTCTAAGAAATTAACAGTTTTTTTTATTAGGGTCGATTTTTATACTAAGTCCATAATTTTTAAATAATTTATGTAGAGCTTTAATTGCATATTAATAATTTTTATTAGTAGAATTCGTTATGAAAAGTGCATCATCTCTATATAGCCCTCCTTCAAGTTTGAATTGTTTATGGAGTATACGATAAATTCTTTCTTATTTCTTCTTTTCACGCACGTACTTATTCTCTCTCTCTCTCTCTCTCTCTCTCTCTCATATATATATATATATATATATATATATATATATATATATATATATATATATATTCTCTCTAAATTGTCCATTTCATTATTCTATTTCTCTTAAATGGTTTATAAACTGTAATTTTTTATGGTTATCGCATTTAGCTAATAAGAATATATATATATATATATATGTATATTTATATATATATATATATATATATATATTTCTTTAGAAATGTTTTTCTTATTATATATCAATCCTTATTTAAGAAGCTCAATGTGATTACAGATTATATAGAAAAAATGTAGTTTATTCCTTTAAACCAGTTGTTTATACAATTCTTGACTGTATTTGATTCGTAGCGCAAAATCAAAATCACTTAATTATTATATCAATTAGGAAATCTACTATGTCCTTAACTCATCAGTTAAGTGCATAGTAGATTGTCAACATAATTAATTTTGGAATGTAAATTTTTGTAATTTATATTATATATATATATATATATATATATATTACGTGCATATATATATATATATATATATATATATATATATATATACAGGGTGCCCACAAAGTCTGGCTACATAATCTACAGGATGCTTCCACAAAGCCAGACTTTGTGGACACCCTGTATATATAAATATATATATATATATATATATATATATATATGTGTGTGTGTGTGTGTGTGTGTATATATATATACATATATATATATATATATACTACTTTTCTGATTTATTATGATATGGTGTACCTACTTTTAATTACTATTTACATCCTATTTCTATCCTATTCCTTCATTCTCCTGGCGCTACTAGATCAGGCTGTTTCAATATATTGGCTTCCGGAGAAAAAATCTACCGTACATTTATGTTTTTTTTTGTTTGCTTCGTTTTTTTTTTACTTCCATTTGCAAAACTAAATTATGTTCTGCAAAACTATAAACGTAAGCAATAATCCAGTTTCCCCTTCTTCCTTCTTCAATTCCCCTTACTCATTCGAGTTTCCCTACTTCCTGACTTGTTTCCTAACATAAAATGTACGAAACATAAATACTGTATCCCTGTTCCATCACTCATTGCAAAACTCGTTCATTTTCTGCAAGGCGATGAACAAAAACAGGAAAATCCACTATAAAATAACGAACTAAACACGACAAACTAGTGAGTGAAGGTACAAAGCGCTTGAAGATAAAAAAAAAATCTTCTAAAAATAAAACTAAAAAACTAAAGAATAAAAACCTGCTAAAAAAACTGAAGGAAACATGAATACTATATCCAAAACAAATGCATTCGGAAGGAGATAATCGAGAAGGTTGATATGCCGTAAAACAAAACAGCCAACCAAACCTTCATTCCATGTTCATATCTAAATGCTATTAAGCCATTATTTCTATATTTGCATTTGTATAATACTGGCACTTCGCTTATGCCGAGAAACATATACCTTCGAAATGGCATGGCCTAAAATGATGTTTTTATTATTTCCCCCTTTTTTTTTTTTTTTTTTTTATTACATTTTCACCCCAAACAAGGCAAATTGCCACTTTGGTGTAGGGGGCTACTATCAGGGGCAACAACTACTGGGGTACTATGTAGGGATTTGGGCAGCAAGGTGTCGGTTCACGTTACACTTGAACTTCTGCACGTCAGTACTGTTGGGGAAGCAGGGACCTGGAATGGAATTCCAGAGTCTTGCGGTTCTGGGGAAGAAACTATTGGAGTAAAAAGATCTTTTACATCTAGGGACCTCTACAGTGTGGGGGTGGGATCTAGTAGCCTGTCGGGTTTGTCGAGGGTGCTCGCGTCGTGGGGGCACAAGTGATTGCAGTTCATCAGAGCATTCACCACTAAAATACTTGTAGAACAGGCAGAGGGATGCAACATTTCGTCGATGGGACAGAGGCTGAAGCTTAGATGCCAGTTCAGGGCCTATCAGATTTGCGACTCTCTTTTGAACCTTGTCAAGGAGCGAGAGACTAGTAGCAGATGCACCAGCCCAGATGTGGCAGCAATACTCCATACATGGGCGAATGGTGGCCTTATAGAGGTACAGGATACTTTCGGGTGTTAGTAGTTTTCTAGCACGGTAGAGAGAGCCCACCTTTCTTGCAGCGGCCCTGGCAATGCCTTCAATGTAATTGTTCCAACTCATGTTTCCTGTGAACGTTAGGCCAAGGAGTTTGAAAGATGGACTCTCAGATAAAGAGTCGTTGGCCATTGCTATTGGTGGTAGAGAGGGTTTCTTGTAATTATTGAATGAAACTAGTTTAGTCTTGGCAGCATTGAACGCGACCAACCACTTTTGTCCCCATTCCACTACAGATTGGAGGTCTTCCTCTAGTGTTTCTGCCATTTCTTTAGAAATGTGTTCATTCGTCTTCCTGTCGTGTCTGCCATAGAGTGTAGTGTCATCAGCATATATACCCATCTCAGAGGCAATGTTGTCGGGGAGGTCATTTATGAATATCAGGAACAATAGAGGTCCAAGGATAGAACCCTGGGGCACTCCCGCATTTATATCATATTGTTTAGATGTGCGACCGTCGAGGACTACCTGGATTTTTCTCTTATCTAAGAAGGATTTAATTATGTTAAGTATTCTACCAGTGATACCGTATGATCTGATTTTACTGAGGAGACCCTCATGCCATACCCTGTCAAAAGCCTTAGATATATCTAGAGCTACCGCTCTGCCTTCCCCCGCTTTGTCCAGTGATTGGTATATACGTTCAGAGATCACGGTGAGGATGTCTGCTGTGGAACGGGCTTGTCTAAATCCATATTGTTTGTCAGTCAGTAGTTTAGCATCTGTAAGATGATGGATTAGAGCGTGGTTAATTATGGTCTCAAATATTTTGGCAAAAAGTGGAAGGAGGCTAATGGGGCGATAATTTGATGGGTCTGTCCTTTCACCAGAATTCTTGAATACTGGTACAACAGAAGCAGTTTTCCAACAGCCCGGAAAGCAAGCTTCATTAAGACATTTGTTGTAGAGTTTGGAGAGAACTGGAGCTACTTCGGCTGAGCACTTTTTTAATAGCACAGCTGGGATAAGATCGGGTCCACATGCTTTTGAGGTGTCAAGGTTTTTTATGATAGCATGCACCTGAGCAGGGGTGGTTTTCAGATCGTCTAGTGTGGCGTCTGTCCGCATAGGAAAGTCAGGTAGGGGGTGGTTGGAAGGGTCCAGTGTGGAGTTTGAGGCAAACCGACTGGCAAGCATGTTAGCCTTGTCGGTTGCTGAGGAGACAACCTCGTGATTGTTGGTTAGTGGGGGAATTGTCGATTGCCCATTATTTACTACACTGTTGTAGATTTTCCAGAAGTCTCGAGTTCCTAGTTTTTGTGCTTCGATGCGCTTTTTAGTGGTTTCCGTAAATTCTCTCTTAGCTGTCGCTATTTCTTTCTTAACGTTATTTCTAGCTTCTATATACTTCAGTCTGTTTGAACTGGACTTATGTCGGTTAAACCTACGGTATGCATGCTGCTTTTGAGTAATGGCAGTTGCACAAGTCGACGTAAACCATTGGGGAGAGTGGGGCTTACTATAAAATTTCCGCATGGGAACATGCGCTTCGATTGCAGTTTTGAACCAGTCAGTGGTCTCGTTTGCACACTGTTCAGCAGGGAGAGAGAAAATATTTTTCCATGGAGCATCTCTAATTAGTTCCCTGATGGAACTTATCTTATTGTTCTGATGATATAATAAAGTAATATAACGGTTTACACTTCATGTCCCATTTAATATTTATATATATATATATATATATATATATATATATATATATATATATATAGCATAGAGCGTTAGAGAAAAATAGCAAGCTCAATTCTATAAGAGGAGACTTATATGGATCTTATATATGAAAACAATAGGAGTTGGAAATGAAGACACATAACTATATATTGGTGGATATAGATTGGTTCATTTATTCCATAAGGGAATACAATCGTTTAGTTGGGGGATAGAGAGAACTCTTTATACCAAGGCATTTCGAAGCCTAATGCTTCTCATCAGAAGAGTAGAGAAGATCCTATGTAACATAGTGGGGATGCGGCATCGAGCGTTGGATTAATTAGTAACTAAATAGATAAAAACAAATTAAATGATAGATGCTGTTGGGGGGGTAGATTTTTAAATAAAGGAGGAATGTATTATATACAGTGTAGAGCAGAAAGATGTATAGAGTTTTTTACATTGTCTTAAGTTTATTTATTATATGTTTTAGGGTTAAAGTTGGGACTTAACTGGATGTATGGTTGTTCTAATTTAACGGCGTGTAAGGTGGCTCTTATCTTTGGAGGGGCATTTTTAACATATGCAAGCGAGATGACATCACTATAAAGTAGTGTATACTTTGGTAGGGGTATTATCATAGGGATTTAAGGCGAAAGGGGGGCCTGGCAGGGTAGTTATACGGCTATAAGACTGAATTTTTAAAGTATACTATATACTAGGTAATATATGGCAATATTTCTGTTTTAATTTTTATAAGGAAAAGGTAGAGAGATTTGTCATTCTATCTCGCTACCTTTTCCTTTATTATTTTAGACTTTATACACCTTTCAGCTCTACACAATGTATAATACGCTCCTCCTTTATTTAGAATTGGAAACCCCCGCCAACATCATCTATCATTTTAGTTTGTTTTGATCTATGTCGTTACTCATGAATCCAATGCTAGACGCCGCATCCCCACTATGCTTCCTAGCATCTTCTCTACTCTTCTGATGAGAAGCATTAGGCTTCGTAATGCCTTGGCATGAAGAGTCCCCTCTATCCCCCTAATAATCGATTATATTCCCTTATTGAATAAATGAACGAATCTATATCACCCAATATATAGTTATGTGTCTTCATTTCCAACTCCTATTGTCTTCATATATATATATATATATATATATATATATATATATATATATATATATATATATATATATATAGTCTTCATATATATATATACATATATATATATAGTCTTCATATATATATATATACATATATGTGTGTGTGCACGCGTATAAAATATACATATATACATATATATACATATATATACATATAACTATAAATATACATATATAAAAAAGATATATATATATATATATATATATATATATATATATATATTAGGACATTAACGAACGATGTATAGGCATATAATTTTTTGACTATAAGGCGGGGGTAATGGTCCTCTACATTAATCAATCAAATAAGAGGTTCGATACACGAAAACCTACATTACATTCGTTTTAAAATTGTTTTGTGTCGGGTTTCAGTTTAAAACATTTCACTATATATCATCCAGCAATGCTCTAATTTCAAAGATTAATGTAGAAAACGGATATTATTATAATATATTGCATATAAATTCAACTCATTGCTTGCACTTTTATGCCCGGCCGGTCTATCAGTTTACTATAAGCATAGTTTATATATCGAATATCTAATTTTTATGGTTTTTCACACGTCGAGAGAGTGAGACATTTTCCTTCATAAATCAGTTACCAAATGCGAAATCCGGTTTAGATAAATCCGTTTATTTGAGACCAGTATAAGACCCTCGTTTTATTGGTTTCAATTTCGTTAAATGTCGTAAGAGAGTCTAAACAAAATCTAATTACATCCCTATAAGTGCTATGAGGTTGTTGATTATTCTGACATGTATATGTATTTATCTGTCTTAATTTTGGCATGTTTTCTATTTAGTCTAAGTATATGCAAGTTTAATCTGTAATCTCATTGGCCAAACACTATACATTTCTGAAGACCCTCGCTAGGAATTCAGGTCAAATATGGGTGATATTATATTTTATTTTACTGAATGTAAAACACTAGAATATTGTGGTAGCTATATGATAAGACTTACATACTGCGGATTTTTGTAAAATTTTAACGTACCTCTTCTGCATCAAATAATAAGTAGAAGTACAGAAGTATTTGAAAAGTTATACGCTTTATTTAATAATTCATATATATATATATATATATATATATATATATATATATATATGTGTGTGTGTGTGTGAATTATTCAATAAAGCATTTTACTTTTTTCAAATACTTCTGTAATTTTATTTGGCAGTTGATAATTATATTTATACATGCATGTATATAATTATCCACTGTCAAATGGTTCGTCATCTACGACTCAGCAGAGTGGCTGAATCTAGCGAGATTCGAAATCGGGACACCACGGTATTGAGACTAAACCGCTTACCGCTCATCCATCTCGAACGACTGTTTGCATACATCGCGATTTACTTAGATGTTTGTTTTTTTGTTTTTGCGATACGGTTTGAACGAATTTAATTATTTACGAAAGTGCAATTTTATCTAAATGCGAGTTGGGGATAATTTTCCCTTTAACCAATTTGGTACCCCCATGGCGAGTATAATATATATTATTTTAAAAATATAATTATCCACTGACACGTGTTTCGTCGTCTACTAGTCATCAGCGTGGCTGAATCTATCGATATTAGAACTCAGGACCCCGCGTTAATGAGCATAAACCCCTTACGTCTCATCCATCTCGCACGACTGTTTGGACATATCGCGATTTTCTTAGATGTTGTTTGTTTTTGTTTTTGCGGTACGTTTTGACCGAATGTAATTATTTAAGAAAGTGCATTTTTACTTAAATGTGTGTTGAGAATAATTTCCCCTTTAACCAACTTGGTACCCCCACATGGGGAGCGGCGTAGACGACGAAACACGTGTCAGTGGATAATTATATTTAAAAAATAATGTATATGCCGCTCCCCATGTAGGAGCACAACATTAGTTAAAGAGAACATTATTCCCGACTCGCATTTAAGTAAATGCAAAGGATGGCTTTTAATTCAGTGAAAAAGAGGTGCACATCGTTCTTTAGCAGTCCTTGATCCGGCATCTTCCAACTGCTTACGCCATTTGCCGTAAGATGCAGATGCGATGTTGCCGGAAGTTGGGTCGTAATATATATATATATATATATATATATATATATATATATATATATATATATATATATATCGTGCATTCTCAGATCCGTGTTAACCAACTTTTGTCATCAATTCGATTCTACTATCGGAGTCAAATTGTATTTGTCACCTACCTTTTCTATTTTCAATTCAGCCAATCTAATTTAAAATACTACCATTCAACATGCGGACGGTTACAGATTTCATGTATGTAACTATTTAAATGACGCCACACAGAAACCAATCGCTCCCTTCTTTCACATCGAGCTCTGGCAAATGTAATACGTACAGATTATATGTTTTCTCTTTCTATTGGTAGCGAGAATTTCTGATGGCGTAACATTATTTTTTGTTGTTTTATTTTTTTCTAATACTTATTTTACTTCCATGCACAACAGTTATAGACATACACTATTCTGTGTAGAACAGTTACGTAACACAGTGTCGGATAAAAACGTGCACATAAAATGGTAGTTGCTACCTTAAACAGATATAACCTACTACCACTACTATAAGACCACTATCGCCGAACCCGTTCAATAGTTAAGACAATTATTTTGTTTACAATTGAGCGAAAAATTATTATTTACAGAACGCATTCACTCATTTACTTATTCCATGTTTAAAGCTCGTGTTTATATTTTTTTGCTTTTCTAGCGTTTATATTTTTAGCCTTTGTATTCTCAGTAAGGGAGTAATAGATAAGAATACAAAGTTTAAAAAGTCCAATATAAAACGTTTGCTACGTTTCTTGGCTCCAGAAATTATCATTAACATATATAGATTATACCGTGAGAAATGTTATTTATTATTACATGTAATGTCTGGATAATATATTGATAAAGTAATTATTTAATATCTTTACAAACAAAAGGAAAATCAAATTTCTGACTATAAATTTTGTATTTTCATGTAGCTTATCAGAAAGCATACAGTTTAAAATAATTCAAATTTGTATTTGCAGTTTTATCAAGAAAAAGAATTGTAAAAAATAGGGTTTGATTTGGGAGCTATTACAATAATCTTATGGGAGCGTTTAATATGTTAAAACAAATAACGATGAAAATATGTAAGAGACTTCAATAATTTTTAATTATGCATATTTATTTTAAGCATAGTGTGTCGCACAAGATAGTGGATGCGAGAATTTCACAAATATTTTCGATAAAATATTGCTTCATTAATGGGGAGAAGGAGTGTAAACAGTTCTCGAACATAGCTACATTCTGTGTTTTCGCCGATGTCTGATGTTGTGCGTCTTTTACATCTTAAACAATAGTCAACACTAACTACTACATCTTTCTAAATTGTAAAAAAAGGTTTTCTTAAAAAACGGATCATTTTTTTGTATAAAATAAATATATGGGTAAATTATTAATTAAATACGAGTTAAAAAAATACCAAACTTCCCAACATATCCCAGAAAAATAATACCCACTTTTGATTGTACGAGTTCGAATATAAAGTCGTTTTATCTTCCGGAAAAAAAGACATACAGTAACGTTTGGATCAGTTTTATAAATCCCACGACAATTTATTTAAACATTAAAACAGAAATCGACAATCATTCTCCATAATCAGCAGCGTGTCCGTTCTTTTTTTTAATTTGTGACATAATAAAATCAACGTACTTTTGGTGACACCGATTTCATTTGACGAATGCTACGTTTGCTCATTTCCAAACGGATTAAGCAAACGTCATCTCTGATCCCATGGATGGTCAATGTCGTCACCTCAGCTGACAAGGCCATGGCCTTGTATTCTGTGATTCTTAAGATATTGAATAAAAGGAATGCATTCTAAGGCACCAAAATATGACTGGATAATATTATTTTTGACTCTTCATGGAACTAATCAACAAAAACACGAAAATAATACCCATAAAAAGAAGCCTCTTCCACCAAGAAAACGCGTTTCCCATTTAATCTATTCACAAAATCAGTTCCCGCAGTTTTCATACTAGTACAAAAACAGGGGGGAAAATTGCTGGTCGAAATTTTGCCATTAATGATAATTTCGCGCCGGCATTATATGGGTCTCTGGAGTCTGAAACAAACGAGTCTAGCTACGCAAATATGAAAACGTTTCGACGTCATCAAAGCAAGTGCTTAACATTAGACGGGAGTATGTAGAAAACTAAATTATCACAATCCTTTTATCCTTGTAGATTTTTCTGATCCTTAATTTGTTTAATTATCTCTTTGTATAGTAACTGCGTGTCAAATTAGTAATGAGATAACATTTTTTACCAGTTTCAGAAACTTACCGGTAGTTTCGTATCAAAAGCTTCGGAAACGTTGGCAATGCTGAGGTGCGCATACTGTGAAATTTGCGTACTGTTCCGCGCACAATAAACAACTGCCATCGTAATTGCTGAATCCACTGTATTTGAGGTGGGTCAAATTATTAACAAGGTTGTTTGTTTCGTCAATAAAATGGGGTATAAAGGATGCTGAGTAGTTCTGAAAAGAGTACTATCACAGCACAGCTGGTAAAAGGTAAAACTACATTCGAAATATAAAAAAAATAATAGGAACGTACTATTAAACTGTGAAGAACCTTGTCCAGCTACAAAGTTACGTAAGATAGCTGAAAAAGGTAAATCTAGAGTTGCTCCACGCCGTTTTCTACTCCAAATTAAACGTGAAGATATGAAGGACCTGGTCAGACATGTCGAGAAGTCTTTGACACAGCCGGATGTAAGAATGTCTAAAAAGGTACGCGATGTCGTCTCCTGAAAGAAGTGGCAAAGTCTGTTACACCTGTTACAAAGCTTCCCTTAAAGCCACATCACATACAAAACCGATTAAAATGGGCAGAGGACAACATGAAAACGGATTTTTCCAAAGTTTTGTTCACGGATGAAGTGCGTGCCACTCTTGATGGCCAAGATGGCTGTAGCAAGGTATGCGCCTTAGATGGACGACATCGTTATCAGCGTTTATGGTTCCAATAAGGTGGTGGTGGGAGTATTATTTGAGCTGTGATTATCGGAAGTACTTTACTTGGCTCATGGATTGCTCCAGAAGGCGTAAAAATGACGTCAAATGGTTATATTGCTTTTCTGAAGAAGCACTTTGAACCATGGCTGAAGAAGCAAAGGTTGGCGTTCAGAAGAATCATTATTTTTATGCAGGATAATAATGCTATCTTGCATGATGCAAACAAAAGCAAAGAGTGTTTGCAACAACCGGGGTTCTCTGGGCCACGGAAGATGGAGTAGCCTGCGAATTCACCAGATTTAAACCTAATTGAGAAAGTTTGGAGTATCATGAACGAACACCTCTATGCAAGTGGAAGCCAATTTAAGAGCAAAGATTAGTTTTGGGATGTTCTTCAAGAGGTATCGCGAGGAATAACTGCTGATGAAATCACAAATTTGACTAATTCTGTGGACTAACGTCTTTTACAAGTCATTCATAAAAAAGGGTCGCCTATGCCCTACTTATAATGCCAACGTAGAAATTGCTATGTAGTGCTCTAAGTACTTTTCCTAATTCGTTTAATGTTTGAAAATTATTTCAGTAAACAAGTTATTGGTATATTGGTTTTATTTCTCAATCCCGCTAATAACTCGACACACTAAAATCAACAGATATTCCTATCTTAAGCCATAGTTTCGCGAATACTGCGTTTAATAATTTTATTTTCTGACTGGAGAAACTGAATAGTATTTTAAGCAGTTTGTCAAAGTTTAATTAAATTTTTATTCACCCGTCCCTTAAATATTAACAAAAAACATAAACTTATTAAAAATTTGATACGCTATATATATATATATATATATATATATATATATATATATATATATATATATATATATATGTTGTTTTTTTTTTGGTTTTAACGATATGTTTTGGAATGAATTCAATTATTTACGAAAGTGCGTTTTTACCTAAATGCGAGTTGGGAATAATTTTCCCTTTTAACCAATTTGATACCCCCACATGGGGAGCAGTGTATATATATATATATATATATATATATATATATATATATATATATATATATATATATATATATTATTTTTATTATCATTATTATTTTTAAAATGTAATTATCCACTATATATATATTATATATATATGTGTGTGTGTGTGTGTGTACATAGAGATAGATAGATAGATAGGCAGATAGATGGAAAGAATATTTTATGTAACATTCATAAAATATTTTCTTTGGGAAAGTAGCGACAGGTTTAGTAGCCCAAAACATTTTTTTTAATTTAAATTAGATGCAACATTTTAATGCACATTCCATTGATGCCACAATTGTACAGAGTGTTATCAGAACAGAAGAATGGTTGTTAAAATCGCATCCATTTATCTTTCGATATTGTACATATGCATAGTTTTTCTTTAGAGACAATGAAAATCATGTAAGTACTTATATATTTACGTACAATTCAAAAAGCTTGACTGATAAACGGACATATTACTTCAAATTTAAGAGTTACTGACTAATAATAAATGTTATTTTAAACACATTTAACATTACAGACTAAGCAACCAAGTTTTTTCTTATATACATATATATACATATATATATATATATATATATATATATATAGACTAGCAGGGGTTACCCGGCGTTGCCCGGGTGTTTGTAGGTGTGTGTGATGGGAGTAATCAAAACAACCGTGTTTATAAAAAAAAGTTGGCCGGGTGTTTGGACATGTAAAAGAAAAAAGTTTTAGTAAAAAAGTAGGCTAGAACCCCGAACCTTTAACGTGGAGGTGGAAACGAAATGGAAATAAACCTGGGGCCTTACCATCTCGGCCACGAGAGATGAGGAATGAAACACTCTTAATTTAACGTTTATAAAATGAAATTAACAGGTGCGAGAAACTTAAGTCGTGTGATGTTTGACATGACACGGCTGCAAGCCAGTTTTCGCTTGTTTTATACTGAAAAGCGAAGGAAACACGCGACGATCGAAAAATCTGGGAAAAATAGCGCGTAAAAGTCGGGCAAATTGAATACACACCCGACGTCCGTTCTTTAATCATAGATATAAACATTTAGACGGGATATAACAAGTTTTGAGAAGAAGGGAGCCGAGCGAGAAAACCGACGAAAAAGTATTTTGCAGACATACACAAAAAGCGAACATACATACATACACAAATTTTCGCTTTTATATATATAGATTCTTGAATTGCTTTTAAAAAAAAATACTGAAACCTCTTAAATCTAAAAATGCAATATACTCTTTCTGCATTTCGTATTTAATGTTATCTGATATTCTTTACACATAATATGGACTATGTTGTATGATTTATGTGCGTGTACATTCCTGTCTTCATGCAATCGTATTACTAATGTGATTGCTAGAAACACAACAATTACTATTTAATTTTAATTTAATGTTTCTGACATTTACGTATTCAATTTTCTTATTTGTACGATATCTTTTGGAGTATTGGAAAAATAATTACAGAAATTCTCTGGAATTGTTCTGTAATATTTTATTTTGTTTTGGTTTTTTGAATCGATTAATTTGCATTATTAAAAAAAATACCGTTATTCAAGAATCTTTTTAATCTCTTTTTTTATTGTTTACTTATTGAGGGAAATATTGTTCTTTTAAAAGCAGCCACTCCTCACTAAATTATATTTGCAGGTTAGATAAGTAGGTCCCGCATACAAGCCTCGTTCTTACATTCGGAAAATTTAGGTTAACAACCGGTGAAGCTACCGAAAAGTAACCCATTTGAATGAAGAGGGATATAAACAAACAAAAAAGAAAGACAACAAACGAAAACTATCCCTAGGTGGCCAGAAAGTGGGTGCTTATATACGTTTAATTTCAGGAAACTTACAAATTATGTTGGAAAAATTTTAAACATTGACTAAAAATTGAAAACAAAATGAAATGAGGAATATTGGTGTTGATGGCGAGTGGAAGCTAAGGTTCACTAACAAAATGGAATAGCCAGTTAGAAATAAGTTTCTATTTTTGACTGCTTGATTAATTGTACAAAAAAAGTTGCGTCTATGCTGTCATGTTTTGTTTAATTTTTATTTGTCAAAAGATAGTTGTTTCAGCTTAGTGCTTCTTACAGTGTTTGCTAAGATCATAAATTTTGTTATGAGAGTGTTTTCACAAACTATAAACAAATTAGGCAATTATAATCAAGTTCCAGTTAGTGAGAGGGGAATCTGTCACCATACCTTCCCTTAAACACGCCCAATGGACTTTTATTAATACAATACTTGATATGTTTTTTTTTTAATGGAGAGTAGACAATGCGTTGTAGATGCGTTATCGGTAGCTCCCGTTACTCTCTCTTCTTTTTATATGTCACTAACTCCTCATATTTTAATGAGTAATTTTTTATGACAAAGGGAGAAGAAAAAGCAGCAGTATTCTAGGTTGGCAGTATTTTGCGTGAACAGCCGCCAGAGATGTCAGAAATGTTCTGTTTCTATGTATATCCTTGTAGCCGTGTCACTAGTAAGGGTGCTGGAGGTAAACGTTTTATCTGGGCTGACGTTATCCGCATGATAGTCAGGGACCCGAACCTTGGATTAAGCACTAAAGAGGCTGTCCTATCAGCATGTGCAAGGTATTGGCGCTGCTGTATTGCCATTTGGTGAATGGATTCGGGACCATGCGCGAGCTTCTGGTGGGTCCTCTCGATGCCATATTAGTGGGTAATTGTCACGGCTTTACCTTTTCATGTGCTACAAAAAACAGTTCTTAATTTCTATTTCTCTCTTACTTTCCCTCTCTTCCCTGTCTGTTGACTTAGTCCACAAATCCCAAAACTCAATCATGAAAAGTTTCAATAAAAAATACACGATTAAATCCGAATCTCCAACTTCTAACTTAGAGTCCCAATATCACGTCTCATTCTCTAACATGAGGGGTCTATATTCTAACCTTCCAGAGGTTGAAACCCATTTACAGGAGACTAAACTCGACATCTTATTTCAAAGCGAAACTGGCATTGTGCAGAATATTTCCCTATATTAGTTCTTAATTAAAGGATACTATAACTTAACCTCTAAATCCGACCCCTAAAATCACCATAGGCATGGAGTATGTGCCTATATAAATGATGGCTTTCATGTGGTAAGGACATCTCCAAAGAAGATCCTAAGTTACCCTATATATGCTTCCGGGTTGCTCTTGCTCAAACTACTGCATTTATATTTGCTCTCTATCGCACCCACAACAAGGAGGGTACTATCTTTTAAAGAATATCTGTTGGTTTCCGTTCTGATAGATCTTCAGCAGATGTGCTTATTGTTATATCTCATAGGCTTAGCGAATCTTTCGACGGAGGCTCCCTTTCTAGGGCAATTGCTCTTGATATATCAAAGGCATTTGATAGAGTATGGCATAAAAGTTTACTTTACAATATCTCCAGCTATGGTATACCTGGAAATGTCTTCTCAATTATTAAATCATTTCTCTCTGAGGAGTGCGAAAGAGTAGTGGTTGATAGGCAGAAATCAGAAGCTCTCAGTATTTATGCTGGAGTCCTTAAGCGGTTCATCCTGGGTCCAACTCTCTTCTTGATTTACATTAATGATCTTCCAAATCACATCTTTACATCATTTGTAGACATTTATGCTGATGACACTACTATCGATCGTAGCACATCTAAGACCGTAAACGACCAAATTCTCTCCAATCCTCTCTCCTCTGATCTTGAGCAAGTGGTTCAATGGGAAAAGAGGTGGATTGTTACCTTAATGTATATAAATTATCTCTACATCATCAACGCTCTGATACCCATCTGGCATCAATTGAAATGAGTGGCTCTCGTCTTGGGGAGACCTCGTGTTCTGACAAGCTTCTTGGCTTGACCTTTCCTACTGATCTTAAATGGAACACATACATATAATCCGTTGCCAAGGCCGATGGAAAAATAGTCGGATCCTTCTATTGATCCAGTAGATATCTCACAGCTGATGCAATTCTCTATCTATATAAAAGCTAGGTACGTCCAACGATGGAGTATTGTTGCCACATTTGGACAGGATCCGCTAAAAAGGACTTATTCTGCTTTGATAGAGTTCAAACTAGACTTCACTTCGTAGCCTCGTTGCGGGTGTCATTTTCTCTTCCTTGCAACCTCTTTCTCACAGAAGAGAAATTGGCAGTTTGTCTCTGCTTTATCGTTATTTTCATGGCAAGTGCTCGGCTTTCCTCTAATCTATGGTTCCCTCTCTCCAAACTTTCACAAGAAATCACTAATTTCACCCACTCTTTATCATTGCGTAAACTTAAACGCAGATTCCATGAGCAAAGCTTCTTTCTTAGAACTGCACGCATATAGAATTGTCTTCCGTTTTCCTGCTTTGCAGCTTACTACAATATGGTCGTCTTCAAGTCTAACGTAAACAAGTTTTTGATGAGTCGTCCCATATAGGTAAACAAATTTACCGAATTTCCATTACTCACGATTACTATATTATCCAATTTCTACAGTACATTCTTCAACCTTTATCCTCGAATGACATCTTGGCCTTGATAAGTGGTGATGTCTATGTGAAAAAAGAAAATATGCAAGATAAAACGAATTCAAGGGTGATGACTAATGAATTTAACTAGACTATTATGTGTGCTCAATAAAAGAAAAGCAAGATATATTTTATTAATATAAACAAATTATATATTTATATATTTATATATTATGCATAATATATATTATAGAATATATATTAAGCATAAATAATAATATGTGTAGAATATATAATATATATATATTTACAATATATAGATAGTATATGCATAATATATATAATATATAATTTATATATATATATTTACAATATATATATATTATATGTATAATATATATTGTAATATATGCAGATATATAATGTGTATATAATTTATATGCATAATATATATATATATATTGTATTTATAATATATGTATATAATGCTTATTATGCATAACAAATAGATAGTTCCATCGCATGTAGAAAAAAATTTCCCCCATATATTTTTTGTACATTCTGTTTAAACTATTGTATTATACTGATTTCAATTTAACTTTAATACAGAACTTAATTAATATCGGTTTGTTTTATTAGTATCTATTGAGTTGGTCATGCAATTCAGGTGTTTTAAGCATATGTTAATGCGATTGATTTTCAACGTTCGATGTAGAGATCTTAAACATGTATGTGAATTATCTATTTGTAAGGCTGCAGTTGTGTTCAGCTTTCAATCGATCACTTCTGATCATTATTGGCCGTCAACATCAAAACGCATTTCTCTTTAAAAAGAAATTGCTTTGCAAAGTCGTGCAAACTATGTAAAGATCTGACTCGGTGTTTCCCACATACATAAGCCATATATTTATACATGATTCTCTTATTATTTGTTAAAATGTAAGATGCTATTACTGCTCTGCTTGCTCTTATATTTGACGGTCTGAAAGACAAGCAAATTCATGAGAAGTTTGCCACTCGACCACTTGATGCATACTGTTATCAATTTAAAGGCTAAAGGCTAAAAATATTACGTTTACAAAAACGCTAACTTTTTGGTCAACTCATTATACGTTTATCTTTCATTATATACAAGCATTTCAGCCCGCCGTTGCTCGGGTGTTTAGATGTGTATGCTGAGCAAAAAAACATTGGTAGTAGGAAGGAAGGCTTGAATTGGTACCGCGAAGGAGGAAAGGACAGGAAAAAACCTGACGTCTTTGCTAATACGACCACTGCCAAACGAGACAGTATGTAGGTTTAAATTAAGGCTAGACAATCGAAAAGAGATGATGATTTGTATAAATATCGGCGAAAAAATCGCCCCCTGTAGACAAGAGCCCAATAGAAGGTGTAGAAATTAATGTGTTTAGCCAATTTTTCGACATATGTTACGTCTGAAAACTTGAACTTCAAAACGATACTGATCTTGGTAAAATCCTTCGCCTCTGTCGAAATTTTATGCAGACATGCATACATACATATTTACAAACATTTATACATTGGTAAATAAAATTTTCGACCCAAACCGATTAAAAAGCTTTCCCTATCTGAATATCCTTTATGTAAAATTTCAAATATTATACCAGAAATTGTCTGAGTAATTTGGTAGAGAAAGCAGAGTTCAATTTTTTAAAAACTTTGACCCCTATTATGACCCCTTAACATTTATTGTTTTGGGCTCAAATAAAGTTATTAAGTTAGATCCATGTCCAAGGAACATATATCTAAAATTTCAATTGTTTATACCCGAAATTGGCGATCACCAATAATAGAGATAGCACAGTTGTTGATACGCCCCTTGGAAATATTCAGATTATATTCAATAATTCATACAAATGGCTATTAAATGTATGAAAAAGCACGGCATAAATGCAGAAACAAAATAATTCGGCCAATTGTTGCGTGCTTAATGAAACAATTTGATTAAAAAAGTCGGAAATACATTAGCGTCGATATTTTTTATTATCTTCTTTCCATAATTATCTAATATTCAACAGGGTGACGGTTACATGTCATCTGACATATTATTTGGGGTTTGAAACAAACATTTATTTCTATTAATATATTGATCTTATTTATATAATATAGTCTTCTTTAATTGATTTGCTTTTGTATTGATGTTTTTTCTTTTTTATTTTACATTTTTAAAAAAATATTTTGCTTTCATTACTTTATATGATTATCGAGATGTCATGTAATTTTATACTCTTAATTTGGCAAGCATTTAAGTTTCCTGACACAATTTTATTTCTTGTTTTTACTTTGTATTCACCTGCCTTTACCTCGTATCACAATCCATGCTAAATAATTCCATTTTTTCTTGCGAAAAATATTTCGTCAAATGACTCCCTAAAAACACATATAAATCTAGAGCAGAGATACCTAAAATAGTAAGTCCTTCTTTCTAATCATAATCTCGTCAGACACAAATAAGCAATAGAGCGTGCAATAGCGTTAAACTTAAGCCTTCATTTTCTAAAAGACATAACCTCTGAACCTAAAGCTTCACCCAATCCTGTGCCGTACTTTAGTCTAATTCCCATTCAGAGAACGTTGTTTTATTTAGGGACGAGTAGAGAAGTGTCAGCTGAGCGTGTAGCGAAGTAGCCATCGTATTTGTACACTCGTCTCAAATATCCGTTGTGTCGTCGATGCGCAGAAGGTTCCTGGTTTATTGACATAGACAACATCTCTCTTGCACATTTGAATAACCCGGGAGGAAGTGGCAATTAGATGCTAACGGTTGGCGCATGAAATACGGCGCCTTGCTGTTCGAAAACCGGGATTGAGTTCCTCGATGTTGTTATTCATTCGGAAAATAAGGAAACAAAATCTCATTTCTCTCTCTCTCTCACACACACACACACACGCATACACACACACACATTATATATATATATATATATATATATATATATATATATATATATATATTGCTTGCCTTTTGGTTACACTTTCTATCGGAAAATATTGATACGATAATCAACAGTTTGCACATAAACCCCACATTATTGATCAAGAACTATAACACATTTATATATATATATATATATATATATATATATATATATATATATATATATATATATACTTTTTGCGGGGTACAAAATTTTATTATGGATATGTAAAGACCAAATTAAAACTTGTTCGAAAACATTCTTTATTTTAGATTGTGAAATTAAAAAAATAAAAATGAATCCGTCAGCTGACCGGTTTCGAAGCTCGCTCAACAGAGCTAAAATCGAGCTTAATTAAGGTTAAAAAAAGGGGGGTACAATGAATCCGAGATTAAATAGGGGGGTATATATGTATAAACAGAGGGGCTATTATTTATTAAATAGAAACATAATTAAGCCCTAAGAGATTCTCTTTTTTTTGCAAAGAGAAGGTCTCAGAGTCTTAATATATATAGTTTCTAGAATTTCAAGATGGTAAAAAGAGTGCGACTTGCTAAGGATGGAAAAATGTTCGCACTAAAATTCGAAGCGCAGATACGATTATTTATAAGGTGCTCTCCTATAGATGAGCCATGGGTATTGCTCAAAACGTCCGAATGTAGGTAGTTTCCATTTCTAAATTTGTACACCTAGGTCCGGTAGAGACACATGACTCTACTGTATCTATTGAATCTAGATTCCAAAGACTTTTGGTCAAATGGGTGAGGGGTGGAGCTCTTTCTTGCTCCATTTCTGATTTAATCAGACCGACTGGTTCACTACGTCCCCATCTCTATGGTTTACCTAAATCTCATAAGAGTGAGGTACCTTTAAGACCGATATTAGGCTTACTAATATTTTAGCACCCGTTTTGGAAGAGTATAGTTCTTTCTGCATTAAAGATTCTTTTCTTTTGCTTAATGTATGCAGAATTACACTCTAACAGACAAATGTATGTGTTCTTTTGATATTGAAAGCCTGTTTACCTGCGTTCAATTCTCAGAGACTATTGATATATGTGCCGATGCCTTTTATCGAATTCAGCTCCCAACTCCCCCTATTCCTGAGAATATTATTGCGGAACTCCTGGAATTCGCCACAATGTCGGTCGAATTCAATTTTAATAACATTATCTACAAGCTGATAGATGGTGTTTCGATGGGTTCTCTCCCTCGAGACCGACTCTGCCAAATATTTTCGTAGGTTTCCACGAAAAGGGTCTTTTATCTGGCTGTCAAAAACCAGATATTTATTTTCGTAATGTTGACGACATTTTTCTCTGTTGAACAATGAAACGGAACCGGATACCTTTTCTGCATCCCTTAATAATATTCACCCAGTTCTAAAATTTACTATAAAAAAGGAATGTAATTCTTCCTCTCCTTTTCTAAATGTACTGGTTTGTAAAACACCTTCCGTTTTCTTGACTTCCATCTACTGTAAACCTACGTTCATTGGTCTTTACACAGGTAGGAACTCGTTTTGCCCCACCAAACAAAAAATATAATTTTATCAACACCCTTATCCATAGAGCGTGTATGATATGTTCAGAGACCAAATCAAATGATGAAGTAAAATTTATTACCAAGACTCTTTGCAATAATGGTTTTCCATTGCAAATCGTTTAATCTACAATTAGAAATAAAATTTCTAATTTCAATAAAAATAAACAGGTATCTGTCGACTAATGCACTATCTACCTACGCCTACCTTGGCAAGGTAATATTAGTGAAATATTTGCCAAACAAATTTCTTCTGTCGTACAACAATGTTACTTTGCATCAAATACCCGTGTTGTGTTTTCTTGAAAACCCATTTCGTCTTCAATTTGTAAAGACGCCCCCCATAACAATTCTATTATTTATTTATTTAAATGTAGCTGCAGTGTGTGCTACGTCGGGCGAACGTCTTAAAGATTAGATAATAGGGTAAAACAACATGTTCCATCCAAAATTCGAAATGGAAGTACCTACCTTCGGACGTTTTGAGCAATACCCATGGCTCATCTACAGGAGAGCACCTTATAAATAATCGTAACTGCGTTTCTAATTTTAGTGCGGACATGTTTTTAATCCTTAGCAAGTCGCACTCTTTTTATCAGGTCAAAATTCTAGAAACTATATATATTAAGACTCTGAGGTCTTCTCTTTGCAAACAAAAAGAGAATCTCTTAGGGCTTAAGCTAGTTTATATTTAATAAATAATCCTCCCTTTTTATACATATATATTTCCCCTCCTATTTTTACATCTCCAATTCATTGTTACCTCACTTTTCTTTTTAAAGCGTAATTAAGCTCGACTTTAGCTCTGTTGAGCGAGCTTCGAAACCGGCCAGCTGACGCATTCATTTTTATTTTTTAATTTCACAATCTAAAATAAACAATGTTTGCGAACAAGTTTAAATTTAGTCTTTACATATCCATAATATATATATATATATATATATATATATATATATATATATATATATATATATATATACGTGAACGTGTCAGTGTGTCTGTCTGTGTGCATTTCCCTACGCTATAACTAAATTTGATATACAGAATACTGAGATTTAGGAAAATCTATGTGATCGGTATTCGGCCAGAAATTTGGCTGTTAAAGGGTTAAAGTTCAACGTTTTGACCTTTGAGAACTCTACCAAACCTCTCCGACAATTTGGGGTCTAAAAACTTGAAATTTAAGATATAGGTTCCTTGGACATGGATCTGACTTAATAACTGATTTGAGCCCAAAACAATAAATGTTAAGGGGTAATTATGGGGGTCAAATTTTTAAAAAAATGACCTTTTCTTTGCTCAGCATACACCTCCAAACACCCTGGCAACGCCGGGCATCCATTCTAGTATATATACATATATATATATATATATATATATATATATATATATATATATATATATATATATATATAAGTGCACGTGTATGTGTGTGTGCGTCTGTGTACATTTTCCCACGCAATATCTCTGTAAATTTTCAGTCTACATATTCGAAATTTGATATACAGGGTACTGAGATGCGGGAAAATCTTTATAATCAGTTTTAGGCCAGAAATGTTGCTGTTAAAGGGTAAAAGTTTAACGATTTGACATTTGAGAACTCTACCAAACTCCTCCGGTAATTTTTGGTCTAAATACTTAGAATTTTAGATATAGGTTCTGTTGGACATGGATAAAATAAATAACTTGATTTGAGCACAAACAGTAAATCATAATAGGTTATAATAGGGGTCAAATTTAAAAATAAATTGATCGTTCTTTTTTTTTTTTGGCTCAACATACACCTCGAAACACCCGGGAAATTCCGGGCTGAAAGGCTAGTATATATATATATATATATATATATATATATATATATATATATATATATATATATATATATATATATATATGTATAAGTGAAAGTCTCTGTTTTTGTCTACTAAACTCCTCAACCAATTTTGGGTCTAAAAACTTGATAGTTTAGATATAGATTCCTTGGACATGGATCTAACTTAAAAACTTGATTTGAGCTCAAAACAAATTTAAGCTATTAATATATAAATATATGTATGTATGTTTGCATTTCTGCCTCAGGTGACGGATTTTTATAAGAGCAGAATCGTTTTGACGCTTCACCTTTCAGAAGAAAAATAACGAAAATTACCTAAAAACATTAATTTCTTAACCCTCAACTGGGAACTTTTTGACAGGGAGGGGTCGCTTTTGTCGCCGATATTTTCGCAAGCCATCTCCTCTGTCTGATTGTCTACCAACGTCACTTCCGGTTTGGCGGTAATTGTAGGACCAAAAACGCCATCTTTTTTCATGTTCTTTTCCTCATTCGCGGTACGGGTTCGAGCCTGCCTTTCTACTACTACTTTTTATTTCTTTTTGCTCAACACACACCTCTAAACACCCGGGCAATGCCGGGCACTTATGCTAGTATATATATATATATATATATATATATATATATATATATATATATATATTGTTTATGTTTTTTCACATGTCCAACATTATATATTATATGGAAAAATGCGCGCATGAAAAGTAATATTCTTAAGATTTTATTAAACCTGAAAAAGTAAAGGACAAGAAATTCAACCTGGAAAAGCAAAGAACAAGATATTCTAGTAAAGTAAGAAATTAGAATGTTTTAGACTTAAAATATTGCAGCTAAAAATAAAATTTGAATATTGGTAAATATTTTATTTATTATTTGCATATGTTGTTGTTTATTGTTGAGTTAGAAAGGTTGTCAGTCGCTGGATTGAACTTATTCCCCCCTATTATTTGCATATATTTATGTAGTGAAAATTGTTTGAATAAAATTAATTCATTAGTTAGTTTGTTAGTAGATGGAATTAATAATCTTATAATTTACATCAAAATTAATTAAATGATCCTAATTATGATATAATAAAATTATTAATTTTGATGTAAATTATAAGATTATTAATTCCATCTACTAACTAACTAACTAATGAATTAATTTTATTCAAACAATTTTCACTACATAAATATATGCAAATAATAGGGGGGAATAAGTTCAATCCAGCGACTGACACCCTTTCTAACTCAACAATAAACAACAACATATGCAAATAATAAATAAAATATTTATCAATATTCAAATTTTATTTTTAGCTGCAATATTTTAAGTCTAAAAACATCTTATTTTTTACTTTACTAGAATATCTTGTTCTTTACTTTTCCAGGTTAAATTTTTTGTCCTTTACTTTTCCAGGTTTTATAAAATCTTAAGAATATTACTTTTCATGCGCGCATTTTTCCATATAATCCATGATTTTTCCAGGCATTGCTATTGTATTAATATATAAATTTATAATATTTATTAATGATTGTCAAAAAAATTCGCTCTCAAACACACATTTATGCAATATTCATCATTCAATCACAGTAATTCCGAGCCAGGGTCTCTACCGAGACTGCGGTTCATGAATTCGTGATCTGTATAGAGCGTAAACTAACAAAAAAGAAGATGCCACTCGGTGTCTTTTTAGATACCGTGTGGGCTTTTGACAACATACCGTTCAGTAGTATGTTCAAGTCGCTACGAGAACTCAATGTGCCACCAGTACTCATCCGATGGATTGAGTATATGGTGAGGCACAGTACAGTTCAAGTAGAACTACTGAGGGCAACTGGTAAAAGGGAAGTAGTTAAATGAAACCCCCAAAGTTGGATTTTATCACCTTTACTATGGAACTGTATGCTGAATCCTCTTTTAAAGGAGTTTAAAAATAGGAATATTTATGCCCAGGCTGATGCTGATGACATTGCAGTGCTGGTCGCGGGTTCAAATGCATCATTGGTCAGACGCATTGCCAAAATGGCATTAAATATTCCTAATAAATTGTCTAATCGAAATGAATTAGAATTCAGTAGCCGTAAAACAGAAATGATCTTGTTTACATATAAAAGGAATTGCCAACTTGGTGACCTTTTTCTGAGTGGACAGAAATTGAAACTTTCGCAGGAGGCAAGGCTGTTATGGGTAATCCTGAACAGTAAGCTAACCAGGAAAATCCACATAAAAAAGATTTCCTTCAAGGCGACTGCAACCCTTATGCAATGCAAACAAATTTTGGGGAAAACCTGGGCAGTTAACCCGCATGTAATGAGGTGGATATACATTGCTATGGTATGTCCCATTTTGTCGTATGCATGTGTTTCCTGGATCCGCGGGACAGAGAAACTGTACTTGAGGAAGAAACTCCAGAAGGTACAAAGACTTGCTTGTTTAATGACTTCTTCAGCATATCCGAGCACACCTACTGGAGCATTGGAGGTGCTGTTGAATATCCCTCCGATTAAAGAATTCCTGAAGGCAGAAGCGATACGGGGATCCTATAGAATAAATCTCATATATCTGTGGTGGTCAAGATCTGTTGGGACTACTGGAAAAACAAAGAGTCGCGTGGAGTTGTGTAATGAGGCTAGGAAGGAACTCCCGCTCTTGCATGTACCGGGTGACATTATGACTAAAACCAGATCATTTGAAAAGCATTTCACATGTATGGTTTATGACAGAACAGGCGCAAGAGATTACGAAAAAGAGCTGGAAAGCAACGTAATCAAATACTATACTGATGGATCTAAAATGAATGATAGGATTGGTGCGAGTGTTTATATAGAATACTCAAACCACCTCACCTGTCAAAAATCTTAGTATCTTGGTAAACTGAGGACGGTCTTCCAGGCAGAAGTCTTCACCATACAGGTATCATCGGATGCAACACCAAACGCCCATCATGAGCTGGCACAATTGGATGTGGTGCCAAACACCACCCCCGCCTTCACCGAAGAGCAGGATCTCAGACCTAAGTCTGATAAGTCAGCTTTAACATTCGGTAAACATCACGACAAAAACCGAAGAAGAAGGAGAGATAGCGCATGTTTAAGGCTTTTGAATCCGAGGATCTGGTCATTGAAGAGGTTCAGCAACAGGAAATAGCTATCCTTCCAGATAGTCAGGCAGCTATTAAAGCATTGGAGAATAGTACGGTAAGATCCCAAACCGTACTGTGCTGCACTGAAAATCTAAACCATCCAGGAAAAGAAAACCGCATATCTATTTCATAAGGAGAGTTAAAAAAAATTAGCTATTAAAAAAAAGTTCGGTTTTTTTATTATAAAAAAAACGATACACGGGATTGAACCTAAAACCTTTCCACCAACCCCCTGTACTCTAACCGTTACGCTAACATGTCCTATTGGCAAAATCGCAGTAAAAAATATTTATATACAAAAAAAAAATTATGCAAAATAAAAAAAAGCGTTAGTCACTTATGTATGTACTTCCTCTCCTGTTTGTGAACCCACATATTTTGTTGTAACTTTTTTTCTACTGAACCAATTTTCGATTTTTTTTTCAAAATGTAGCTAATGAGGTGTTCTATCCAACTATATAACCTGTTTTAAATTTGGTTGCGAACGGAATTAGTGGTAGGGGTTTGAATGTGTCTCGATTCATTCAATTTCGAACTTAAGCATATATTCAACCACTACCGTGGTTGAATTATATATATATATATATATATATATATATATATATATTGTTTATGTTTTTTTCACATCTCCAACATTTTTACACTTCTTTTTTAATTTGACAATTTATTACTACAGTAAATTGCGGTTTCCCTTAATAGATAATTCTAGCATTGGTACAAATATAATTTTGATGTATAAGCTCTGATGAGAAGAATAACAAGAATAGCATTATTTGAACTCCGCGGTATAAGAACTTTGTAAGGTGTGTTTTTTTTTTTGGGGGGGGGGTATTCAATCGAACTATAAATTTTTATTGTAAATTTCAACTTGCGGTTTTAATTTCCTTTCTCTTATATATATATATATATATATATATATATATATATATATATATATATATGAACGAGATATGATACTGATAGAATTCAGATGAAAATTCTGAGAGATATTACTTGAAGTAATACATTCAAGGAGATCCTAACCAAACGGAAAAGCTCAATATTTAAGTATAGAGCAATATATAAGCTTCGTGGTTTAATTTTTAATGCTGAAAAAACAACACATAGAGGCATATATTCGATTTTAGAATTCATTGTTTGGCAAAGGAATATATAGAAAGAGTTATTTTAATTTCCTTAATCCATGGATTTTCAACAAATGACATATCAGAGGAATTGAAATGCAGTTAGCAAGTTACACACACACACACACACACATATATATATATATATATATATATATATATATATATATATATATATATATATATATATGGTACCTATATAAACTTGGGGTTGCTAAATTAAATAATATGTACAAGCGAAGAGGTTAGCCACATACTATTTTAAATACGCCGAATATTCTTGTTACCCTTTTTATTCATAGTGGATAACATATCTCGTATGTATGGAATCGCATACAATGCAGCAATTTTCTTCTATGAAAATTAAAATTGTTTTGAATAGGAAATAACACTCCCAGATTACATAAACTTCCTTTTTCTTTATCAAATAAAATCTCCTATGTAATAGTTTGATTTCAGAATTTCCGATGTATCCTAGGTGTGCACCAACTGATGAAATTTATTATATCTTGAATGAAATTATAGTCATATTCGTTATAATTAAATACTACGTTTAATTCTAGGAGCAAATTCATAACATTCGCGCCATTTTTAGAGAAAGTGGTTCCTATTTGTTACTATATATCTTAAGTTCCTCTACCAACACACATTACCGGGAATTATAATAATATTTTTGGCAATCATCGTAATTGGATCATATGTTCAAAGACATACCTTTAATTTTTTCCTTTTGTTCTTAAAAAATAATAATTTCTACCTTCTAAAATTCCGACAATTCTTATTGGCTAGACTTTAAATCTTCTCATATTATGGAATTCTAATCTTTTCTCTTTTTAAAACTATTGCAACCCCAAAAATATTCAATGCATATAAGCATTTAATTAAACAACTTATACGAATAAAAATACGTACACATATTTAGATTTTCAGTAAATTGTGTTAGCTCCAACGTTCGTTCCTAAATAAAAAAATCACGCCTTCTGTGTTTACATAATTTGCAATCAGATAGATTAAATATTATATAAACAACAAGTTCTACGAAGAAAATTACCTATATTTAGACACTCGATAAACTTACAATATATTTACTTTTTAAAAATTTGACTGTTACTTTACAATTACATGTGTTTCTGTGTGTGCGTGTGTTCCCGTTTTCGTGTATTACTACAGAATAACACCATTTTTGGTTCTACATATTGCCACACATTCATTAGGTTTTAATAGACATTACAAGCTGCAATTTATTTTTAGATAATAAAATATCTTTCTAATCAGTGATTATCATGTAAATTAATATAATTCCTCGAATATGTGAAATATCCACATTTGAAAACTGTTAAACTATTTACATAGTTAACTTTATTTTCTGTTTACTTTTCATCCAACCTTAAATTTTTCCATCAATTGACTTTTTAGGGTTTTTGACATATCTTTGAAAATAACTATGTTAATTTAAGGTAATATCTACTATATTTTGTCAAACTGTTTGAATAGTCAAAATTCGTGCTTAAATGACTCAACTGACGGACCTACAGTCGTGGTGGAAAATTAGCCTTTTACCGTTTTGTTCCAAACCGATTTCCTACCGTAAAGTGTTAACGTAAATTCCATTAATTAGGGAACTGAATTCGGTTGAGTATTTTATTTTAATTTCCCGTCATGACTGATGCTCGAGATGGATTTGTGTGTGTGTGCCTGTATGTCTGTCTGTCTGTTTGTGTCTGTGTGTATGGTGGCGTAAATTTTTACATTAGGTCCACTTTTACAATTTTCTTTAGAATGACTTTTATAGGTTTTCAACAATGCTGATATGGAAAATCTCATTGAAACTTTGTGGAGACAAGTATTTACAGAGATATAAATACATGTATCCTACACTGTAGTTCACTGGCTGACTTGTTTGTACTGCCATGCGCTAAACAAATTTACTTCTCTCCAACCGACACTGACCCCCTCCATTTTTTTAGCATTTGCGGGTGGGTATACTGACATCGAGTATCACGGTTAACTTTTATGGGAATTATTTTCCCCGCTCCACCCAAAATAAGTTGGTTGTCTACTCCGATTACCGTTCAGTAGATGAGTATTTGGGGGATTTATATTCCAAACGCCATGCTTAGCATTCCAATACTCAAAGAAGCAAAGTAAACGTTAAAATAAGACGACATAAAACTAGAATCTAATTTATTATTAATTAGTGGAAAAGTTGAAAAGAAGAGAAGGACTTGAACAACAAACGTAAACAGCAAGAATTCCTAACTTCTTAATTTTCTGTTTTTACTTTCCATTATTATTCTAATGTAGTTCACTGGCTGACTCCAATTTGATCTTAGAGGAGCACTTGCCACGAAACGAAATAGGTTCGCAAACTTTTATTAATTCGTACTGATTTATGCATTTCTTTTAATCGCCTTTTAAAAAAAAATCCTAACGTAACCTGCATGTTATCAACACAGTATTACTACTCACCAGTAAAGACCAGATTATTTTATTTCGGCCAAGTTCGCCAGTGTTCATATTTATTCTGGGAAGGCAGTAGCCACCAACAACATCCGTAGTTAAGTTTCATGCAAAAGTGGTGGCAAAATTCTACCGGGCAACGTCGGTTAACGAGTCCTGCTTGGTAAATAAGAAAGTAATTAAACTATTAAATGAATAAACTGTATATAATATTTGCAATTAATTATATTAACACAAACACTTAATTACATGTTTATTATAATTATATATTGTTCCTGTAATGTACAAATAATGTTTGTCTTTGAATGTACATTTCTCTTTGCAAAATATGCATATATAGAAATCATGATGGAATATAATTGTGTTAACGTCTGTTTTAAGCACGAACCCTAATTTGTTAAACAGCGTCCATTTTTTACATATTAATTAAATTTAAAATAAAAAAAACGGACAAGGAAACCCTTTTTTTTATAATACAGAATGGAAAAATAAAATGATCGCCCTACAAAAGACGTCATGCTTTCATTCCGGTTTGATGAAAACCGTTTTTATTTTTATAATTGCAACTTATCTAAAGTTGGCCAGTTGTGTCCAAATTCCAAGAGCGATAAAAGTGTTCTATCATGTCTGAAAGTGACACCTGGTTAAACGAGAGAGATCAGAGATGTGCCGCTGTAAAACCCATTCTCTCTACTGATCAAAGTTCTGACAACAGAACCATTGCTAGTACCTTAAAATGCATTGCTAGATTGCAATGAAGAATAGGGGCGTGCACGGTTTGATGTAAACAAAGTTACCGGTCAGGGTTATTGTATTTGGAGTGGTTTCAAGTGAGAGCCACATCCTTCCACTTAACATCATCGAAGGAGATTGAAAAATAAAGACAACGTGTAATTGGTGTGCTGAAGATTGTGGTAGTATCCCTGGTGCAATCAGGTGGCCACTGTTAAACTCTTCGTGGCAGCAGGATTCTAGGCCTACGCACAAGTCAAAAGAGACCCAGGCTTAGTTTCAGAAGAAGTGATACCACTTTGTACATTTCTCTCACTGGTCTCCCCCCGAGCTTAATCTGATGGACTACTTCGTGTAGTTGTACGTCGAGAATATCACCTACATGACCTCCCACAACACAAAACCAGCCTTATCGCCACCATCCACCAATTATTCGCCGTACACCAGCCGGCGCTTGTGAACTACGCATGCTCCCAGTTTCGGATCTGTATCGAGGCGTTGAGTGAAGCTGAAGATGGGTACATTGAATAGACGTCAGCTCTACTACACATTAAAGTTTCCTGAATTGTTTTGTGTTTTGTTGTTTTTATTTATTTATTTTTTTTCGCAATGTACATTTCAAAATAAAGCTATATTGTTGCTTTTATTAGGGTGACACTTTTATCACTCTATCCTGTACATATGTGTGTGTTGTGGGTGCGTGAAAAATGAAAACGAGAAAAGATGTCTGTAAGAGTGTTGTCTTATTTTCAAGACCACCATAGATGATATAATTCGAAAGATTTAATGGTTTTATGGAATGAAATGTGTGATTATTTTTCGCACGCCCCATTTTTGTTTGAAGAATTGTAAAAATATGATGTTATTTTGACGGTTCTTTTTTTATTCTGTATGACACATACTCGTAAGAATTAAATATGTAAATATGTTATGAAATAGAAAAGCCATGTTTTATGCAATTATTGATATGATTTAAAATATTTTTTTTTTATTTCATCACGTTGGAAAATATAAATGTAGA
This sequence comes from Euprymna scolopes, assembly GCF_053919585.1. NCBI lineage: Eukaryota > Metazoa > Mollusca > Cephalopoda > Sepiida > Sepiolidae > Euprymna > Euprymna scolopes. Next base: position 52,137,362 of record NC_136486.1, on the reverse strand, counting down.
CATTCAGAACTCAACATAAACACCCATTCAGTGCACAATAATTTTCGAGCCGATGCATTTCTGGGATAAAATCAGCACCGGAATAGGACATCAAATATGTACCTTACATTTATAGATAGCACGAAATACAGACTATCAAATGTTATAAATTAAATGTATGTTATAGGCTAAAAAGTGGCAAACATATTTTTTTTATAAATAAGTCACCGGTTATCAAGGTCAGGGTGCTATTATAGGATAAGGGTGATTTAATGTACAATGGGACAATATTGTAGTAAGTTAGTTGTCGAAATATGGTAAATTGAATTACTTAAGAGACGTCTCAGCAAAAACCTGTTCATGTTGGACTTGAAGACGACCATATTGTAGTCAGTTGGAAAGCAGAGAAACGGACGAGTGTTCTATAAGAGTGGGGTTTTAAGAAATAAGCTTTGTTCCTGGTATCTATGTGGTCGTTTATGCAGAGATAAAGTCTGGGTGTATATTATTGATAGAGGTTTTCGGTAGACGAGGGTGCTTTGTGAAAATATGACGAGGGTGACCATAAATTTGATCTTAGAGGAGCACTTGCGACGAAACGAAATAGGTTCGCAAAGTTTCTTCTGTGAGAAAGCGGTTGCAGAAAAGAGAAAACAGCATCCCTCATGAGGCTACGAAGTATATTTTAAACTGTAAAGGAAGGGTGAGATATTTTTTGTAGATCCTGCCTAGATGTGGTAACAATACCTCCCCTTTGATGTACTTGGCTGTTATATAGGTAGAGAAGTGCATCAACACTGAGATATATCGTGAACTGATAGAATGATCCCAACATTTTTTCAGCGACCTTGCAAAAGGAGTTGATGTACATGCTCCATTTCAGATCAGGAGTAAAGTACGACCCAGAAACTGTCAACACATACGGGCTCCCTTAGACGAAAGGCGTTCATTTCATTTGATGCCTGACGGGGATCAGAGCACTGATGATGGAAATAGAAGCTTTGTTTTGTACGAATAAAATTAACAATCCATCACTTTCCCCCTTGCACTACGTGCGCAAGATCAAAGGAAAGAGAATCAGAGAGAACAGTCATTTACGACCTTTGAAGTGTTGCCATAAATTGTAGTGTAGTCAACATAAATGCCTATGAATGGTTTTATGTAATTTGAGAGATCGTTGATGTAGATCAGAAAAAGATTTGGGCCCAGGATTTCCCCTGAGGGACTCCAGACTTAATGTGAGCTTTTTATTTCTGCCGAGCAACCACTACTCTAATTAACCTATTAGAGAGAAACGACTAACTAATTGAAAAAGCGTATTCAAATCTACCGTAGCTGGAGATCTTGTGGAAAAGGCCTTTGAAAACTCCGTCAATAGATTCGCTTATTCTATGATATATAACAATCGCATCTTCTGTAGATCTAGCTGAACGAAACCATAATGTATGTCATTGAAAATGCTATTTTTGCTTAGGTGGTTGACTTATGAGACTTATTGCTCTGTACTAAGATAGAGATGCACGATAACCTGAATTTTTAATACGGGACATACTGATGGGGTTCTCCAAGGGAAACAAGACAATGCTTCAAGAGCTTTGTAAGTATGGGAGCAAGTTCTGTAAAGCGTTTTCTGTTCTGTAAAGCGTTTTCAGTTGTTGTTAGTTTTTTTGCTGGCGTTTTTAAGGGGCTAAAGCGGTCTATACCTACAATAACCTATTCTGTCAGGTCTGATACTATAGAGGCCATGTTCATTTTTAATTGTGAAATGCAGAGGTAGATCTGATATAAATGTACGGAAGCTAACTCGGTTAGCCTTAGTGTATTAGTATATAGTAGGCTAAAGTACTAAAAGTAATGCATATAATGGTTACATCACGCTATTATTATTATTATTAGTAGTAGTAGTAGCAGTAGTAGTAGTAGTAGTAGTAGTAGTATCCTATTTAAATACAGGAGTAACGTTTTAATGACTATGCTAAATGATTATAAATCAATTCCAAATAAAAAGAGTAATCCACTTTAGATTGTCTTAGAGAAGTGCTAGCAAAGTTTGTATCCGGCTAATAGATATATAAGTAAAAATATACACTATTTTTATAGGCGTTTTATGTCTAGTGTCAAATGTACAGTTTAAAGCACAATGATAATATGCTGATTTAAGATTATATGTGCGCATGTGCGTTTGCGTATTAAAAGGATATATTAAGTCTCAGTAAAGCATCTCCCATTTATGTAAGAATGCAGTAGATAAAAACGAGCAACATCTCGCATACGCGACAGGTTGTAAGAAATAACATGTTTTATGGTGTATTTTTCTAAGCGGGTTCCTTTTTATCATTTCCTTTCCTCATCAATGTATAGTACACATCTAAAATGCCCCAAGCCATCTTCACAAGAAGGACGGTGACTTTTTTTCTAAAAGGAACCTTCTCCGGGAAATGTCCAAACTGACATCTGATTTGTGCTCAAAGTACTTAATGGTAATAAGTTTCAGGTGGAGAGCAACGCTTTTAGAGACAACCAGAACATCCTAAGATAATAAGTATTAATAGTTGTACTTTGGTAATTTTTTTTTTATTTTATAAGAGTACTTCTAACCAGTACTTACATACGTCATAATCGCGTTGACACACCGGTTCTCGTCAGATCACCGAAGTTAAGCAAAGTTGAGTCTGGTTAGTATCAGATGGGTGACCATTTGGGAATTCTAGGCGCTGTATGTGCTCTCCGTTTATCTCACCATTTGTTTTCAGTCGTCCTGTACTTCACTTGCCACTGGTATTTAACAATGTGTCTCAGGAGAGGCGTGGTTGAGGATTGCGCAACTCTTGCCACAAAAAATCCACGCGCAGGCAACCCTTCCTGGGTATCCTTAGCCTGTCGAAGACAGAAGGATCCTGTTCAAACTAGAACTTATTTACTTTAAAGTAAAACCGATCACATTATATTCAGCTGCAAAGCAGCCCTACGATATTGTGTTCCATTTGATTTTAACAAATAGGGTATCTGTTTCGGAGAGCTACATTGTAGTGAAGATGTCTTTATATATGTGAAAATTACTACATGTAACATGTAACCAGGGAATATGTGCATGATCGGTCGCATATACAAGAGTGACCACAAAATAATTTCACCTGCTATGATGACATTGAAACTATTAATAAGGACAGAATGACAAAGTCATCCATTAAATATAGGGCAGATATTAAGAAAATCTGTTGCTTCCATGAAAATATGTGTCTCTAATGCTTGTGCGAATGAATATTTGCTGTCAACATGCACAAAAAACAAGACCACGCTCTTAAATATTGACAGTAATTTCCTTTTATATAAACAGTTAATTAAATTAACGGTTGTATGAATACTTAAATAAAATACGAGGTGAGAAAATGAGAACTGTACAAGGTACGAAACAAGGACCTTCCTCGAATTAAACGTGTGTACGAATTTCATTTTTGGTCTAGCGTTTTGTTTTTGTGTAATCATATATATGTGATCGTAAAGCATCTGCTTACAGGTAGCGGTTGCTTGTAAGTATACGTTAATTCGATCGAGGACAGGAGACACCTCATGATTTCAAGCAACTGATTGTTACAGCAACAAATGCGGCAGGCGGCGCAGGTAGTCACCCAAGTCAGCTTAAAATTGTGTAAGGGCCCATTATTAATTTCCTTCTGGTTCATACTTTTAACACCACTATATATATATATATATATATATATATATATATATATATATATATATATATATATATATATATATATGGAAATGCATAAAAACGAATACGACCAGTAGAAAAGCTTATAACTTTTCTTTATTCGTTTGCAATTGGTGACGTGCAGGAATACAAAATAATATTATGAAAAAAAAAATTTAAAAACTTTTTTGCAGGCACATAATTTGCGGCTGACCATGTGTATATATTTTATATATACATATATATAAACACACACACATATACACACATGCATATATATACACACATATACACACATATATACACTTATATGCACATATATATATATACCAATAAATATACTCATACACACACATATATACATATACACATACATACACATATACACACATATATATCTACCTGCAATAATATTGTAAATGTCCTATTATTGCTAGAACATAAACTTAATTTTAAATCACAGTGTTATTTGGTACTCTTTTAAGAAACTCCGCTCAAGTATCATTTTCGCATAAAACAAGTATTTTCGCATAGTTTTTATCTATAAATGTTTACTTCTATTTATTATAAAGGGTGGGAAAAATATTGTCGCCCTAGAAAAGACGACATAATTCCGACTCAGTTTGGTAAAAACATGTTTTTTATGTTGAATACCATCTACTAGCTTCCCAGTTGTATACAAACCCCAAGAGAGAAAGGTTCATTCTATCATGTCTGAAAGGGATTAAATATTCAAGAGCAAGATCGGAGATACCCCGCTCTACAAATCATGCTCTCCAACTTATAGCAACATGACCATTGTCAGCATCCTCAAAATGCACATCTAATTTACCATAATAACAGAGACGTAACATGGGTAATATATACAAAGTTTCCGGCTAGAGTTATGTTCTTTGGTGTGGGTTCAACTTAAACCCACATCATGCTACATCATATCTCAAAGTCGGTTTCAAATTCAACACTTAAACGTATCTGGATATGCGGTGATCAACTGGTGCAGTCCAGTGGTCGCTGGAAGACTGTGTATCTGGCGCAGGACTCGGCGCCGGCTCAAAAGTGATAAAAAACACAGGTTTGGCGTCAAAAAGAGTCCTCCGACCTTGTACCCTTCTCACGGTGGTTTCACTCCTCCATCGACCTTAACCGGCTGGACTGCTTCGTTTTGTCATACGTTGAGACTATCACTGATATGACCTCTCAAAACATAAAGCCAGCTTGATTGCCGCCATATGCCGAGTATTCGCCGAGCTCCGTTCAGCGTTCGTGGAAATATAAGGTCCCAGTTCAGGACCCGTATTGTGGCGGTGATTGAAGCTGGAGGCAACTAAACTAATCCTAGCTGTACTGCATACTCAAGTAAATAATTGATTTTTCAATATTGTGAGTTTTTTTTTTTAATAATGCTACAGTGTAAGTTTTCTTCATGGCGATAATTCCATAGTTCTAACCTGTATTCATGTTTCTTAACACTTATTGAATAAATTGATTTTTAATTTATATATTTTATTTCAGCAACTGTATAATCTATCAATTGTGGGTTTGCATGATTTATTTCTCTTAATTTCCATTCTTAACGGGATTGTAATTTGAAATGCTGAAAAATGAACTCACACAGCCATACAAAGTTCCTTATATATATATATATATATATATATATATATATATATATATATATATATAGATATAGATATATATGTGTGTGTGTGTGCGTGTGTGCGTGTGTTTGCGTGTGTGCATGTTTCTGTGTGTCTGTCTGTGTGTGCGTGCGTGTGTTTTGGAATGAGGTTTCTTTGTCAAAACGCAAAAATAAGCGTACAACTCAAACACTACGACTTATGGTACAATTCTCTACGATTTGCCTCAAACATTATAATCTAACTCGGTGTTTATCATGTTAGTCAAAGAAAAAAATCAAAGACATTCTCTAAAGGTTTTCACGAGGCAGTGCTTGTAAGAATGTGGGCGATCAAACAGCGGGAGTGTTTTACTATGAGTGCGTGGGTGAGCGTTAGGATAGGGCTAGCCAGAACGCGAGGCCTTTTTGAACTCACACTCGACCGGATGTTTTTCTTGCCATCCGACTAAACGGCTGGCCCTACATCCAAGTCTTAAAGACTCATATCCCGATCCATCTGCCAGGCCGGCCTCTCTCTTTGCGGGCAAGGCGACCAGCTAATAAAACGATCAAGCTCACGACTAAATCGACCTTTGATGTTTATTCGTCAAATTCTCAATCTGTTAATTCTGTCGAAGTTGCGTAAATAGTTCTTTTTTTTTTTTGAGTGAAAGTTTGGCAGGCTGTCCTTGACCATGTGGTAAAAGTCGATATATCAACGTGTAAGTTAAGTAAACATAATTATTTAAACATCCGGCGCAGTTACAAAAAAGCAGTGAAATAAGAAAATGAGACTGATGAAGTAAATACTTACAAAGAAAACACTCGCGCGCTTTTATAATGACGCAACTCGCATTAAAAGTGAAGTGGTTCGTGTTATTTATTTATTTATTTAATCTCAAGTGTTGATTTTCTCACATTATCGTAAATAATCTATAGTATTTTTTTTCTTTAGTTTTACATGCTGCGTTAAACGATATAAACAAATCTAATGTAGAGACTGATAGATTGAGTAAACAGTATATCTAGGGATCCGGTCTGATTAAAGCAAATAAATCATTGGGTGCACTAAATGGATTAAATAGAAATAAATAACTTACGTGGCGAACGGATACCGTTTAAGACGATGGGAGCGGTTGGATCGTGACTCAATTCTAGATTTATGCAATAATGGAGTGTTGACAGACATTTGCCCAGGAACGAGCAATTACATTTAACACATTTCACTAGAGATACAGACGAAAATTATAGCATTAATATTCTAGAATGGAAGAAAAACTAGTATATTTAGTGCAAAAAAATAGGACAGGAAAAATACAACAAATAAAGAATGCAGTTATAACTCAGTCTGATAGTAAAGTATGTTCAAAGCCTAGAGACATGTTCTGCCAGCGAAAAGTTCACTAGTATCTGTAATTTAGGAACTACAATCATAAACGATCTGACGTAATTTGTAAGTATTTAGGAATCAATACATAAGTAGTGCTGTCCTTACTTACTGGTACTATACACTTTTGTTACCGTACTTATATAATAACGTTATTATTTAGAAAGCCATTCTTAACACGGTGAGGGAAAGTGTTTTTGAACTATTCTCGTCTTTCACTAAACAATTTAATATAAAAGATATTGTAAAACTTAAAGTTTAGTTGAAAATGCTATTTTAAAACATAGAGCTGTAACAAAAATGCATAATAACCTATTTACTAATTACGAAATAAATGTCCATGTAAAGTTTTTACTAATAAATTAATGTTAACATAAAGTATTATTAATGATTAAATTAATATTATATTACATAGAATATTTTGTCTTTTTCTTTTCCAGTTTTAACAACTAGTCCTTTAACTTTTCCATAGTAAATATTAAGCATATTATTTTCATGGTAGCCTTTTCTATGTAATCCATGATTTTTCCTGGCTTTGCTTTTAAATAAAATGGTTCTTTCTGTTTCATTTGTTCCTTGTGAATTATGAACGACAGGTTGGGAGAGCTGTGAATTATTAGCGACAGGTTTTTGTTTTTTTTATATTCTGTTACGTGATCATCTCCGCCATTCCCAGCCAGTTTGAGGTAGCGTAATAGATTTGGTTGCTATAATAACTAACAGCCCACCACCCCCTAAGAATTACGTTTCTCCGTTCCTTACAGATTCTGAGAATTTTTGTAATACAGTAATTTTATCATAACTTTTGTTTTACTGAACGAAAACTGAAAACCTTATTTCAAAATATAGTTGAGAATATTAGTTATGAAGTGTAAAAGTGTTTGAAGTTTAGTCGCAAAATGAGTAAGCGGTGAAGCATTATAGCGGTCCTAAATAAGTAAAACTAATACTTACCCATGTATTCAAACACAGTAGTGTTTGAATCATACAGTTTTTATCCTACTTAATAAATTATTAATATAAAGTATTTATATTTGATACTATTACTTAATGAATGTAATTCAACATAAGACATTTGCTAATAAATAGGTACATGTAAATATAACTTATTTACAAATTAATAAGTGTTAAAATAAAGCATTTCCTACATGATAACAAGTATGAATCCGAAATGTTTGTTCATTACATTACTGCATAATAATATAAAGTACTTAAATATTAAATTAATATAAAGTATTTACTAATTAAAGTGCTTTATTTTAAAAAATAAGTTTACATATAAAAAGTTGCCACTTAATTTATGATTGCTAATCTGACAAATGGTGATATAAAGTATTTACTATGTAGTCGAGGAGTTATACTTAGTATTTCCTAATAAATAAATAGTTGTTAGTTCATAGTTGAACGATATATTTGTCGCCCTAAAAGAAAAGCGCACTACAGCTTCATTTTAAAACTTTTATTGAAAAGATCACTTCAGGTAACTTGATTATGTTATATATATGATATCTATTCAATGTAGCCGTCTTGAGCCTAAATCACCGGCTCGATACAGACCGGAATTTGGAGCATTCCTTTTCAAAAAGCGCGGACGCAAGCTCGGTGGCTGGCGACGAACAGGCTTGCTATGGAAGTGTGGGAGGTCATGTTGGTGATATTCTCGACATATGACTAAGGACAGTAGTCCAGTGGGTTCAGGTTGCTGTAGGAGGGGGCATTGAGATTGGTACAAAGTCGTAGCAACCCTTAGTATGCCAATCCTTGGAAGGTTTAGACTTATGGGAATCCGAAACCTACTGCCACAGACAATCTCTGTCAGCAGCCACCTGATTGCACCAGGAAATAACCACACTCTTCAGCACATCCTGGTACATTTTGTATTGATTTACAAGCCGGCTTTGAAGATGTGATGTGCCATGATATGGCCCTCACTTGAAACCACACCAAAGTCAATAACCATGGCCGGAAATTTCGTTAATAATAAATAAATGCGTAAGTATAAGTATTCAATCTAATACACGAATGTTGACATAAAGTACTTGCTTTAATTAAAATATATATTTTTTTAATACCGAAACTCGTTTGCACTAACTTATTTTACGTGCGAAATTGTTGCCTTTATGTCTTTAATCAAAACGCAATTGCGTAACACGAAGGATGCATAATGAAGTCGCGAATGTAGATTTAATACATTACTAAGTAGACATTAATGTTCGGAAATTTAAGTGTAACAGTAAAATGTCGGCAGATTTTTTTTTCAGTTCTAATTTATTATCAGAAATCTAAGGTGCTCTTTCAGATGCTAAGATTTGATCACTATATAAGATGCATACATATCGGATATAGTTCTTTCTAGTTTCTAAAAAGTCGAGTTAATATACAAGTGATCGATATTTATTTTCCTATTATGATGTATGGTGTTTTTTGTTTTGGAATCGATTGCGATGAAGCTTCAAAATGATTGTATCCATTTTTTTTTGGGGGGGGGGATTAACTTCAAAGCCTGAATTCGAAGGCGCAGTGGATAGAGACGTCGGGGCTTTACGGTTTCAGTGCCGAATTGTCTGAAGGTAGCATTTTCAGTCCTATCCAAGCAGGCTAGTGGATTAATTTGCCAGTACGTAGTGGCAAAACAGCTATGGAAAACGGTAATTACTGGACTTAAGAGGGTCAGCATTTCTATCTCGCTGCGTTTAATCACTTGAAGAAATCCAGATGATTGGTTTACCGGAACGTAGTAAAGACAACAATGAAAATGAGGATAGCAGTTCGCAACAAAAAAATACACGAATAAAGTTTCCTCTCCCCAATTGACCTGATAAATATGTTATAGTATATCCTTCTTGTAGTATCTTGGAATTGGGTATTTCTAGTACAATAATTCATCTATTGTGTTAGAATATTCAGTTAAATGATGCCACTGTTACACGGTTAACTATTTTTAGCAATGCTACATTATTCTGGTTTCTGGAAGTCATTCATTTGCTTTTACAAAAATAATGTATTATTCAAGAAAAAATATATGAATTGCTAATTTGTAAACCGAAGTATCAATTTCATAGGAGTTTATGTTTTTCTTTTAAAATAAAAAGTAAGATGTGAAATAAATTATGACAAAATATCATTATTTGGGTTTATGAGATTTATTGCATAGTGAATAGATTGTTGCATACAATTCTGTTGTAAGTTATATACTTTTGAGGAATGAAGGTTTAATCCTCAGTGCAGGCAAAACTAGAAATATAATTACAAACTACTTAGAGTTCCTACCCAGACATACAGACTGAAAAAAATCTACAGCTGTGGATTTAATAAAGGGTTTTTTTTTAATTTTAATTTAAATATGTGCATATTTTTGAGTTTGACAGAACGATTCTCGAGTTCATCATATAGATTTCTAATCGAAATAAAACATTTCTGGATCAAGTCGAGGCTATACAGAGACCGAAAGCTTGTGTGAATAACTACGTGATCCGAATAATCCAAATAATTCGATTTATCAATCTTCCATCTAAAAACTCTTTAAAAAAACGTCCGTATAATCTGTTAGTATTGTGTTACTATCATTCAACTCACAATTCAAATTAGAAAATCTGATTTTTTCGTTAAATAACAAGTGTGTATTCTCCGAGAATCTCATAAAAAAGCGATGGTGTGGAGCATGGTGTTTATGTGTGTCAATTCATCAGAGGACGACACATTTAAGTTCAGTAAACAGTATATATACACATCCGGTAAGCTTATACATAGATAAAGAATCTAGCTTCATTAAAGATATCAAAAAATGTAGATGAACACTTGTATTAATTGATTCCATATTGGCGTACGGGATCAGTTACCCAGACTCTAAATCCTATTCATTTACGTTAAAAAACACTTAAGAAAATCATTAATTTAGTGATCAGTAATATCAGTCGGCAAAATTAACATTTCGTCTGTCTTTGTTTACGAAGCCATTTGGCAGAAGTGACGTCCGACATATTTTTAGCTACGGATGACCAGAACTGTATAGAATAAACCTTTTTGTATAAGTTTTATTCAAACAGTTTTTATTTGAACTTAATGGACTGTTTTTTTTTTTACATATTTATGAACTCTTTTATTCAAACGAAAATAGTAATTTTATAATGTTATATATAATATGCACTGTTTTTTTTGTAACGAGATTTTTTCTAATGTTACTTAAGTTCCGGAATTGATAAAAGTCTTGCAGTTAAGCCTGGCGAACTTATTAATTGTGAAATTTCGAAATCGACGTTTACATAATATGTATTATAAAAGTTAGGTAAACGGCAATAAACTTATTAATGGATAAAAACAGTTCACAAATAAAAAATAAAAATAAGTTCAAATAAAGACTGTTTGATTAAAACTTCTACAAAAGGCTCATTCTATACAGTTTTGGTCATCAGTAGCTAGAAATATGTCGGACGTCACTTCTGATAAAAAAAGGCAAATGTACGCGCATGTGCATAAAAATGTCACCTAATGCTTAAAGAACCGTTTACATGCAAATTTGTCAATGTCTGTATGCGATATGCATGCATGTAAACAAAGATATTATCGTTATAAACCACGCAGCATGAATATTATTTCCTGAGAATGTTAGTGCTATGTGGCTAGTAGTTTACTAGTTTACTAGTTTACAAGGTTACCTGTTAGATATACACACACGCACACTGTTTTATTTATATAGATAAGTTAATTATATTCTAATACTTTTGCATATTCTTACAATCATAGTAAATGTTTTTATACATGGAAATTAGTTTCATTGACTCGAAAAACTTTATATTTTATTGAAAATCTGCCTTTTTTTTAATTTCAAACTTAAAACTCTATTAAAAATTATAGAAAATTATTATATGAGTCTTCTTTTAACATAATAAACTTCACGACTTTTGTTCTTTGAGAAAAAAAAACTTAAAGTTATTCAGAAATAAAAGATATTCATATATTTAATAAGGTTTAAAAGAAAGAATTTTCGGTTAATTGGCGGTCATTATACTAAATGAAATTAACATATTTCAGTTTGGAACAAAAGATGGTAAAATAATATCGTGGGAGCTGTGGTCTTGCGACACATTCGATGTTTCATTTTTAACCTATTTAAGGAACCCAACCTAAAACCATAGGGAGGAAAGATGTGACAAAGACGCCCATGTAATGAATAGCTTTGTAAATTAGCATGGAGATGTATTATTGGAACATATAAGCATGCTGGTTTAATTGTGTAACATTGGGTGCACTGTTTTTTTTCTCTTTACATGGCGTTTAATGCAATTTCCATCGAGGGTATGTGGGTTTATTTGCAAAAAACATTATCACCAAATATCTATCACAGTTTAGGTAATTATCTGATAACACTGAAGTGCTAATTTTGTAATTAATAAATTAATGTTTTTAGTAAGTATTTCGTTTTCTTAATAAGATCATAGATGTTTTACCTACCTAAATTAACCATCTTCCTAATCCCCGTGATTAAATAGATATTGTTTAAAAGCAGAATAATCGCCTTTGTAAGACGAATAAAATGCAGAAGTTTTCGTTTACTTTATCTAATATTACTTAATTATAGAGCATAGCATGAATATTATAATGTTATATTTGTAAACAATATCATTATCATAATTTCTTTCATCATTATTATCCATCATTACTGTAATTGCCCCTCATTTTATCTGGATTACACTTAATATAACCATTATCTATACTTCTATATATATATACACATATATATATATATATATTTATATACATATATATATATATATATATACAGCACACACATATATATATATATTTGTATATTGATATTCACATTAGAAACCATTTTTTCATTTATTTAGAATGAAAATACAACTTTGCTATATATCGTTTGTTGAATTGCATTAATCTGCAAAACAGCTAGCTAATTTGCATATTCTCTTAAATATTTACTTTAATTTTATCCGTTATTGCTGTAATTGTCCTTCATTGTTATTTGGATTACACTTAATATAGCCATTATCTATACTCCTATAAATTTATTTGAGTGTGTGTGTGGGGGGGGAGTTCATATTAGAGAGCCCTTTTTCCTATTTATTTAAAAATAAAATAAAATATTGTTATATACTGGTTGTGGAATTGCATTTATCTGCATCAGAGCTAATTTGCATATTCTTTTAAACATTTATTTTAATTAATTCCCTATTAGTATTTTTCGGGTTTCTCATGGGATAATAATGTTTAATTAACTATTAAGTGTAATTATATTCTTGCAGATATTCTACATTATATATAGTTGAGTAATATTTGCGTAAAAGGCATATAATAAAACACACCTATTTCCATATATATTTATGGATGCGTATATATATATATATATATATATATATATATATCATAAAAATGCGAGCACGAAAAGTAATGTGGTTAACTTAAACATGTAAAGGTAAAGGACTAGTTGTTAAAACTGGGAAAGACAAGATGAAGACAGTCTAGTAGAAAATATGGTAAGTTTAAAAATTAATATTACAGCATTAAAAATTGATTATATGATGTTATAAATTCAATTAAAAAATTCTTAATGCTGCAATATTTTAAGTTATAAATTTATTATATATCCTTTGCATTTTAATCTCTGTTATGTATTCCCGGCAGCTCTCAGATCAACTCTCCAAGTGTTCACTGCATTTTCTACCAAAGTGATTATCTTTCCTCGTATTTTGTACATTATCAGACATTCTATTACTTCTGCTTGTGGTATTCTGTCATACGCCTTGGACTGTATGCTATGTCCTCTTCTCTCATTTTAGCATTCTTTCCGGTCCACAGAGAGCAGTCCGCGGTTGTGAAAGGAATGATAAATTTGTTCCCTCGGTTGTACTGTTGGGATTTTCAAAATTGTAGGTAAATATAAGTGATGGGACGACGCACATATTTTCCCGATTCCGAAACAATTACAGATTCTGATCCCGATTCTTTATAAATCTCTAATTATTTAACTATAACAGCATTATTTCTTCCGATTTTCGTAAAAAAACATTGTTAAACTTGTAAGAGACCGCAGAGGGTTTTTTTTTTTATTTTACTCGAATTATGCCCCCTTAACATTTATTGTTTTAGGCTTGTAACAAGTTATGAATTTAGATCCACGCCCAGGTAAACTCTATCTAAAATTTCAAGTGTTAAAACACAAAATTGGCGAAGGAGTTTCGTAGAGTTCTCAAAGCTCAAATCGTTGAACTTTAACGCCTTAACAGCCAAATATCTGTCCGAAAATAAATCAAACGATTTTCCCAAATCTCAATACTTCTTATGTCAAATAGCAAGTCTGTAGACTGAGTTATTTGGTAGGGAAGTTTACAAAGACAGACGGACAGTCAAACAGAGAGTTCCATATATATATATATATATATATATATATATATATATATATATATATATATATATATATATATGGATGCCGGGCATTGCCCGGGTGTTTGGGTATGTATATTGAGCTAAAAAAAAAGAAAAGGTGATAGTTGGAAGGCAGGCTCGAACCCGTACCGCAAAGGAGGAAATGAACAGGAATAACCTGACATCATTGCTGTTACAACCACCGCCAAGTGAAGAAGGTTTTGATTAAGCCTAGACAATCGAATGGAGAGGATGACTTTCGAAAATATCGGCGAAAATCGACCCCCTCCTGTAGAAAACTGCCCAATAGTAGGGTAAGATATTAATATTTTTAGCCAATTTTTAAATATTTGTCCTCTGAAAGGTCGAAGTTCAAAACGATACTGATCTTTTAAAAATCTGTCGCCTCTGTCCAGAGTTTTAGGCAGACATGCAAACATACATACACACATCTAAATATTGGTAATCAAGTTTTCGACCCAAACAAATTAAAAAGCTTGCCCTATCACTGAAAACCCTTTATGTAAAATTTCAAATGTTTAGACCAAATATTGTCCGAATAAATTAGAAGAGACTGAAGGGGTAAATTAGCTGATTAGTCCGGATTAGAAAAATAATCTCAATTAAAAAAAGAAATAGAGAAATTTAATTTACGAAATAAATGAATTGTATTTATAAAATGGAGATAGGAAATTAGTGGAAGCATTGTATGATAATTTTTAATGGAGAAACAAAATAGGTTAATATATACATTATAAAAAAACACTTTGAAAGAATGAGATATATTTTCACATGTTATCTTTTCCTCATAATCAAAATTGTTTCCATAATGATTTATTGTTAGTGATTTTTATTCAATAAGTCTGAAGAAAAGCTGTTCTCCTGAAAATTTTCAAACGACATAATGTTTGAATTTGTCCGAATAGTTCTGAAACAATTGGAACTAAGGATAAAATAAACGTATTGTTGCTATCACTCCATTCTCTGATGTCTTGGTTTATTTTAAAGCAATATATATATATATATATATATATATATATATATATATATATACACACACCTGTATATATATGTATAAAAATATATATAAATATATATAAACAAATACATATATGTATACATATATATATATGTATATATATAAATATACATATATATATACATATATATATATATAAATATATATAGAGTTTCTTACGTTTAATTGTTTCTACGTGCGGCAACTATTACATTGCAAATTCATTTTGGAAAATATAGTTAGCGGCAATGAAAAATAGAACTCTCTGCAAAATACATAAAACATTTGTGACTTGAACGTTTGATGATAGATGGTCTATTTATTCATTATATAAGTAATGATTAAAATGTTTTCATGAAAAAGTATATTTTTATATTGTTGGAATTTACTTATAGAGTAATATCTCAATGTAAACGACCGATACTTGTAAACATACAATGGATGATTTATATATATATATATATATATATATATATATATATATATATATATATATATATACAAAGATATATATGTATATTTATTTGCTTATACTTAAATACACAAGATTTTATGAATTTTAAACGGATGCTTAATTTATATAAAATAATCTAACATGAAGGTAAAATACTGTATAAATATATTCGATGTATTGTGATCTAAATTACTGTTTGTGTGCGTGTGTGTGCGTGTGTGCGCGTGCGTGTGTGTGCGTGTGTAGGTAGGTGTGTATGAATGAATTATAATTAAAAATGTTTTATTCATTGATTTAAAAAATGCCATTTTCATGTTGATATATATGATAATATAAACATATAATGAAAACATCGACACATATATATATATATATATATATTTCCTAAAAATCCTAAAATATATGCTATCTATTTATTAAAGTGTACTAATATTATTGCCTGCTAAACATAAAAAATGTAAATATAAATATAAAGGATCTTATATGATAATAATTTCCCCTTTTAGTTTTTTATAGATAAATAAATGTGGCATTGTTTAAATTTCAATGTTCGTCGATCTCTCCACAAATATATATATATATATATATATATACATATATATATATATATATATATATATATACATATATGCATGAATATACATACATATTCCTATACAAATTTATATATATATGTGTTTATATTATTTATTTACATTTATATATTTACATTGTGTATTTATATATGTATATATTTATATGCATATATTTTCGTATATATATTTATATTATATATACTTATATATATATATATATATATTCCAATTATATATTCATATACATATATATTTATATTATATATTCATATGCGTATATTAATATATATATATATTTATTATATAAATATTAACAATATTTATATATGTATGTATATGCATGCATATTATATGAAATTTTATTATCTATATATATATATGTGTATATTATAAATATTTTAATCTTTATATATATGTATATATTTATATTACATATATTTATATTCATTATATTTATTATATTATATACATTTGTAGTATTTATACATTTTTATATTTTATATATTTAAAAAATTATAGTCATTGTGTGTGTATATATATATATGTATATTTATATTATATATATTATATTCTTTTTATATATACGTATATAGTTATATTATATACATATTTATATTCTTTATAGATATACACGCAGGGGTGTCCGGCGTTGCTCGGGTGTTTGGAGGTGTATGCTGTGCAAAAAAAAACAAAAAAACAAAAAAAATTGTTAATTTTTTAAAACTTTGACCCCTATTACGACCGCTTAAAATGTATTGTTTCAGGCTAACATCACTTTATAAAGGTAGATCCAGGTGCAAGGAACCTATATCTAAAATTTCAAGTGTCTAGACCAAAAATTGTCGGAGGAGTTTGGTAGAGTTCTTAAAGGTCAAATCGTTGAAATTTGACCCCTTAACAGCCAAATTTTTGGCTGACACCCGTCACATCTATTTTCCCTAATCTCAGTACCCATTATTTCAAATTTCGAGTCTTACACTAAAAATTGACAGAGTTATTGCGTAGGGAAATGTACACAGACACACAGACACACAGACACACAGACAGACAGACACGTTAACTTTTATAAATATATGGATTTATATTATATTTATTTATATTCTTTATATATATATTTATATTATATATATTGATATTCTTTATATATACAAATTTATATTATTTATATATACATACATGCATATGCATATATATAAATATACATCCATATATACATACACATGTATATACATATACATAAACATATACATATATAAAAATACATGCGCATATATACACATATGCATGTACATATAAATGCATAGATATGTACATATATATACATATATATACACATATATAAATATATATACACAGACATATGCATATATATATACACATATATATATAAATATATACACATACGTACAGTTATACACACATATATATATATATATATATATATATATATATATAAACGTGTCGTGGTAAAATTTTTAATTCTGAAAAAACAACATATATATTCGATTGAAAATTACCCCTTTTATATATCCGATTTTGTTAAGCAATACATACTTTAATCGAATATATATGTATGTTGTTTTTTCAGAATTTAAAACTTAACCACGAGAGCTATATATTGCTCGATTTTTGAATACTGATCCTTTCTTTTTTGGCTAAGATCTCCTTTAATTATTATCTATCAGGCTTTTTCATCTGAATCCTGTCAGTATCTTATCTCGCTTACACGCACACACACACACACACAAAAACACACACACATATATGTATATATATGTATATATATATACATATATATATATACATACATGACACATATATACATATATACATACAGATATACTTATATATATACATATATACACAGATATACATACACATATACATACACAGTTACATATATACATATATACATATATATGTTTACATATATACACATCTGTAAATGAATACATCTATACATATATATATATACATATATACGGACATATATATACATACATATATACATATATATTTTCATATATATACATATATAGATACATATGCATGCATATATATATACATATATACATACCTATATATACATATAGATACAAATATATGCATATATATACATATCAATACAAATATATATGTACATATACATATATATACAAATATATACATATATATACATATATAGATTCATATATATACATATATAGATAAATAAATATACATATATAGACACATATAGATAGATAGACATACATATATACATACATAGATATATATATATATATACATACATGTACATATATATATACATATAGATATATACATATATAGATGCATATATATACATATATATATACGTATATATGCATGTATATATACATATATAGATACCTATACATACATATATACATACATATATACATATATATACATATACACGCATCCGTATGTACATATATATATATGCATATACATATTTATATACATATATATACATATATACATATATATACATACATATACAGATATATACATATATATATATACATACATATATATACATATATACAAATATATACATATACATATTTATATATTCATATATACACCTATATATATGCGTATATATACATATATATACATATACATACATATATATGCATATATATACATATATATGAATATATATATACATATATATGCATAAATATACATAAATATGTATATATGTACATATATATACATATATACATATATATGCATATATATACACATATACATACGTACATATATATGCATATATGCATATATATATACATAGATGCATGTATATATACATATATATGCATATATGTACATATACACATATATACATATATGTATGCATATATATGCATATATGTATGCATATACATATATACACACATATATATATACACATATATATATATACATATATATACATATGTATACATATATACACATATACATATATATATTCATATATATACATATACACAAACATATATATATACATATATATAAACATATACATGTGCATACATATAGAAACATATACAAATATATGTATGCATATATATACATATATAAACACACATATATACACATATATATACATATATACATATATATACCGATTAATATATACATTTATATACATATATATCAATACATATACATACGTGCATATATACATACATAGATATGTACATACAAATATATACATATATATACATATTTATACATGCATATATATATACAAACATATATATACATAGCGATATATATATACATTTATATACATATATGCATACATATATATACACAGATATATATACATATATATACATATATACATACATATATATACATACATACTTACATACATATACATGTATATACATATATATACATATACATATATATATACATATATACATACATATATACATATATACATATACATATATATATACCCATATACATATACATACATATACATATGTATACATATAAGTTTATATACATATACATATATACATATACATATATATATACATATACATATATATATATATTTATACATATATACGTATACATATATACATATATATATGTATATACAAATATACATACATATATAGATATACACATGTGCATATACATATATATATACATAAAACATGTATGTACACATATATACATATATATATACATATATATATACATATAGCTGCATATATATACATATAGATGCATATATACATATAGATGCATATATATACATATATACATGCATATACATATATACATGCATATACATATGCATATATTTACATATATATATATATACATATATATATATATATATATACAATTTAGACTAAATTAAACCATATGACAGGCAGCGGATGGTCACTCTCTTCTCTTCCTTCTTTTTTTCTTCTTTGTCCCTTACGCGCAGCCGATTGTCAGTTTATTCCCTCTTCTTCCTAGGTTAGGAAACGCGTGTCAAGTTATTTACGGGTAAGGACGTGCATATTTAGGTTTGTATGTGTGTGTGTGTCTGTATGTGTGTGTGCGTGTGTGTTTGTCTGTGTGTTTGTTGTTACGCCGGGTTACCGGAGAGTCGTTTAAGTGTCATAATGTTCTTGTTGTTTTTAAAAAAAAAATCCCTCCCCTACTAACTTTATTCCCACCCTCTCTATAAAATTTATTAAGTGGATTGCTACTACCACCCCCTTCTGGTTTTTGATGGTCGGGGCCCGATTCTTTTTCTTTCCCTATTTCAGTATCAAAAATGTAATTGTCTAGTTTAGATGCGTGAAAATACCATAAGGTTGAAATAAATTATTGCATCGACAATTATGTAATTTCCGTGTTATATTTTATATATATATATATATATATATATATATATATATATATATATATATATATATATATATATATATATGCATGCATGCTGGCATGTCACCTGACATATCCCGGTCGTGAAATGCGCTTTAATATGATAGTTAGATGTTTCAGATTTCGTATCAAATATTATAATATTTTTTTATTTTATATTATAGTATACTGGAAACAATGTATAGTAATAATTTTAAAAGTTTGTAAAAATGACTCAGTGATCACTACCGAGAATAGAAACCAAAACTTTGAGTTTTAGATAGTTTTCTCTCCGCCGTTAATTTCTGTCATATGAAGACATGTTTCTACAATACTAAATTAAAACGCGAACCAGTAGGTCGTACAATATACACGCTTTAAGTAAAATACTTGACAATTTCCGACGATAACCCAGTTTTTGCTTTGCATATATATATTATTGAATTGTTTTCTGCTGAATAATAACAATATTCTTGCTATTTCTTATTTACTATGCTCTTCCTTACTGACTAGGACAACGAGACACAAGTGTCGCAGAACATTCCATGCATTAGTGTTTTCAAGTTTATTTGTATACGCTGACACTCTTGAATGTCACGTATACAAACGCCATAGAAAGCGAAATGATGCATTTCTAGTAATTAGCATGCGATGCACTTTCGTTGCTCGTGACTCGCATTTTTAAATGCATGGCAATGTGCTGATTTCGATGAACATAACCGTCAAACAAGCTGAAAAATAAGCAAAACCGCAGCGTGTGAGTTTAAATTTACCGCCGTAAGCAGTTCAGTTGGAAGTATACGCCAGACTATTAATTTAGAACGACGCAGTGTTAACAGAAATGTTATTGTAATAACAATACATCCAAAAACTGTGAAAGATAAAACAGAAACGCGTTACATATAATTTGGAAATAGATCGATTTCTTTTGGTTTTTGTGCTTTCCAATCAATTGATATTCACACACATATCCGTTTACATTATTGAACAAGTAATTATTTATTTTAATTGCATATAAACACATACACACTGACAATATCGATGTCACAGTCCCAAACAACTTTGGTCTTAATAGAGCAGATCGGGAACAGATAACAAAATATCAGGACCTTAAAAATGGTCTAAAAGCAACATGGTTTCTGAAAGAAATAAACATCATACCAGTTGTGACATTAGCAACTGGCCTAATAAAAAAGAACCTTCCAAAATTCTGTGAAGCAATCCCTGGAAAACCAAGATGTAAGGAAATACAGATAGCAGCCATAAAGGAAACAGTGTCTATTCTTAAAAGAACCCTCGGATATAAATTTAAATTATAATAGAATCAAGTGTTAGCCCCAGGAAGGAGCCCCTTGATCTCTTCAAACTAACAAAAGTAAAATAATTTTTTTAAAAATTATTCAGTCACACACACGCACAAATATTAGTTCCTTGAGTTAAGTCTGCTGATTAGTTAAGTTGCAGATTGCCACTAGCTTATAAATTCACAGCTATTTGTATTAACAAATTCATCTTTAAAGTTTGTCGAAGCAAGATGCGTTCTCGAAAGAAGGGCACTTCATTTTAATTCGGGGCAAGCGAAGATGATGCGCTTGTAGTAAAAAAGAGATATTTTAACAGATAGACATATCGATCATTTTTATGTTGGAGGCTTTTTAAAAATGTGTCCCATCAATTTTCATTTCCAGATTTGTAACCGATATTTAAGACATTAGTAATAGAACTAAGACCCCTCAATTAGTCCAGGATGCATGTAAATATTGATTAATTAATTTGTTTAATAAATTTTCGCGAACCGTCCAGAAAAAGTTCATTTAATTAAAATGAATAGAGGAATAAGCGAGCATTGTTTTTTATTTAAAAAAAATCCTCTCCAGATTTCGAAAATTAGATTAAAACCCTGGAATCAAACAAAAGATTTCCAAATAAGGGAAGTTTCACGAAGAAAATCATTGATATTTATATTGAAGGTCATGGTCAAAATGTACAAAAATACACCAAAGCTGAAAGACAATAAAAACAATCTGTCGTGTTCCGGATTCTTCTTAGATTATTCTGACACATACGTTTTTAGACACACTTGTTCAACGTTTTCCGAAATAAAATGTAAATGTTTATGAAACACATTCTCTTGTAATCATTATAAGGATTTGCTGAAGTAGGGGAGGGCATTAGAAAATAACGACGATTGTTTAAAGGCATTATAAATCCTACCTTCTCAGCAACTTCACATCATACTGAAGTTTATTCGCTGAACACTATTTGAGGTAAGCAGATTATCGTATCCCTAAAGTTTAATCCATATATAACTATATGTTTACCTTACTCTCGTGTTCTTGAATAAATCACCCAACATATGTTACTTTAATCTCTAAAACACAAAACATCTTATATTCTTTCCCCCCTTGAAGTGGACTCAAACTGTATTACTATATAATGACTTTATAACTGCTTTCCTTTCGTTTTATTACTCTTGATAATTATAAATCTATTACTTTATATTTATAAATCTATAATTGTTTCCCCTATTATTTTGTGTAAAACATGTTATATTAATTTTATGGACGCATCTTAAATAGGACGCATCTTGACGATATCTGCCCCCTATCTCTGTCACCGCCGCCGACCTTTGTAGACACTTTGGCCAATTTCTAACTTTCATGACTTACGCTAACCGTCATTTGTTTTCCCATTCTTTTATCTTTTTTTTTATTTTATTCCTTCTAACAAACAAATTTTTCTTGATATCTTCAATCCCATTTTCCTTCTCGCTTTTTAAATTCTAATTCTAATTTTAATTTATTTATTAAAATATACTTTTTCTCTTCCCCCTATCTTCTCATTTCTTTTTCTTTCTCCGCAATATCCTCTCTTTATCCATTACTCAAACACTCGGTTTTAAATATCCATATGTAATCAAAAATCTGTTATTATAATTTATTTTGGCTTTAATTGTCTGATGACATGGGCTGGATAATTTGTTTGTACCGTCTATACGGAAATCTTGTAATAATTTAATCAAATATTCCCGAGGTTAAAATAATAAAACCTGTTTAGCTCTACCAGCGTATGAAGCACTTTTTCTTTGTTTTTCACACGAACACACACATACATATATATATATATATATATATATATATATATATATATATATATATATATATATATATATATATACTAGCAAAAATGCCCGTCGTTCACTGGGTGCAAAAACAGCGTACAGAAAATGGACTCTGAGTTATGAAACTATGATAGGTAATGAAAAGAAAGGGTTGTAAAGAGATAGCTTTGAATTTGGGGGTATCAAAACCAAAGCAACATATGATGAAAGTAAAAATAAAATAGATAAACCCTATAATTCATTAAACCATACCTGTTCACACTGCAACACTTATCAGAATATTATGTGGATCTATATGAAAAAACCTTGTTAAACCTTGTTGACATATTTCCATTCTATCGAGGTCAGGCGCGAACGAACACCCCATAATTTTATTATACCATATTACTTCAAACTGAAACAAAATTATCAAAGTATACTTAGGCAGATAGATATAAAAAGTCCTCATTAAAATATGTGCCTATTTCCATTCTATGGAGGCCAGGTGTGAACGCAACCCTCACAATTTTATTATACCATCCCTATTCAAGTTCAAACATACTTATCAAAGTATTCTTATGTACATCTATATCAAAAACACTTGTAAAATATTTTTTTTTTAATTTTAATTTTTTTATTTCCATACTTTGCGGACCAGGCGCGAACGCAGACCCCGCAATTTTAATGCACCACCATTCTGCCAGATCAAACATACCCATTCCTGTTTCCTGATACATCTTATATCATTATATGTAATCAGTTTTCTAAAATAGTCAACCATATAGGAGCCTATCCGTGACCAGACACACACAGACGTTCAGTTTGACATTATATATATATATATATATATATATATATATATATATATATATATATATATATATATATATATATATATAGTCAGTTATAAAATATTTATGGTAATTAAGCTACACAGCATATTCCGCGTTTTATCCACGCTAGGATTTGTCAGGCTTATGCGACGAGTTATGGTTGCTCCGTGTTTCTATTGAATTTTTAGTTAGCCAATAAGTTTCCTAGTTTCCACCGCTCCCTTCCTAATCAGGCAATGGGCAGGCACTTACAGGACAAAATCCCAGTTGACCTTGGGTTAAACCCTTACTGTGTGTGTGGTTTTTTTAGCGGGAAGCGGAGATATCTTGTTATATATATATATGTTTTTATTAGTTTTTGTTAGCGATACTTTCTTGAATTAATTTAAGTATTTATACAAAAGTGCATTTTTACGGTTGGGCATACTTTTCCCTTTCACCAAACTGGTACCCCCTAAATGGAGAGCGGCATATATATTTTTATTTTTAAAATATTATTATAAACTGACACGTGTTTCGTCATCCACGACTCATCAGAGTGGCCGAATGCACTTTCGTATAAATACTTGAATGCATTCAAGAAAGTATCACGAACAAAAAATAAAAAAACATCTACATAAAAGTGATACATTTATTAGTCCTGCGAGGTTTTTAATTCTAATTTAATTTTAATTTCGCTTTTGTACAATAGATGTGCATGTAAAAAAGTGCTCGTCATAACTCTTTGTTCAATTCATTTATTTTCAACTTCTTTTAAATAACGATGTATTCGGGATCAACAGATCTATTAAGAGTTTTATGGTTTCAGAGAATTTAAAGTCATACCTTTTTTCGCGGTAAAACATAATACTCGAATGTGTGGTGTTCTCTAGATCCTAGTAATAAGCGGATTTTCTGCAAGTCTTCCCAATCGGCCAAAGCAACATTAAGCTAATTGTCATACCTTCTCACATACGATGCAAGAGCTATGCTTTCTTCGTTGTCGGCATTTTTCGATTGTAACAAAGTAATCTCGCCTTAGCTAGCGACAATTCTGCATATTTTTCTGATGAGATGTGACGCAAGTTCGGAAGTTCCGAAAATAGGAGAGTACCTTAAGAGAAGAGCATTCTGGGGCTGCAGATAAAAGCCTTCGGATCAATCAGGCAGGAAATGGCCAACGATATTGCTAAGTTTCATGCTGACTGGTTTTCGAATCTTTCGGCGTCAGGATTATAAGTATTTATTTGCTTGCCATGAAAGCAAAGTTTGCCACTCGGTTTTTTTTTAATGTGGGATACGTCAGCATTATTTCCCATGAGATCATGTGTCTTGGTTTATTTATAATAATTAGAAGAGTCCATTTCTAGTGAAAGGTTAATTTCCTATAATAGTATTCTTCCGGAATCTTCCTAAGTAATAGTGTGTGCGGTCTGATTGTCTTACATAAAGTCGGTTTATAAGGTTATTTACGTATTCACAATATTTTTGGTACCCCAATAAAAAGAGTGTGGACCTGTAAATTCGCCATTTGACGTTCGTCCGTTCGTCTGTCTGCACTTTTCTCAATAACTACGCGTTTAAATTATTTTAAATTTTGCACAAACATTAACATGATATAAGTAAAAAGGATAAGAACGGATTTTCCGGGAAATCCCTCGTTGCCCCGCCTTGAGAACCATTCTGGGTTAAAATTACTAAAATTTACACATTTGTGCTTATTTAAAAAAATTGATTCCTTGTATTTTAATAAAACTTTCTGAAAAGTTCTAACTAACTGATTTCTATATAATTTTTTTTTTGTCTATACTTCGCGACAACTCTTTGATGTGTTCAGGGCCCCATTTAGGGCTAATAAAAACACTTCGTTTTTAGGACTATTTTATCATATTTGTACACAATTTTCTGTGTATGTCTATTTAGCAGTTTTGCATGATGCTGAACTAAAATTAAAATATGTTAAGGCCTTTGGGGACTTTTGGGGCTAAATGGAAGGGGGCAAATGCTAGACTTAATCATTTCTTTTTTTGCATGGTGCAGAACTCAAATTTACATATGTTAAGGCCTAAAACTTCACCGTGTGTATATTGTCACCAGGATTTGACGCACCCTGGGGATATTGGGGCTTACTGGGGAGGGGGAAACTTAACTTAGTTTTTTTTTATGCCTCGTCCACTGTGCACTCAAGGATGACCATGCATACTTCACTTTGTTTTATTATTATTATTTAAACAATGGTTTTCCTTATATTTATATTTTTAAACATGTGCATAGTTCATCTTGTTTATGTTCTTTTAATGTTTTTTTTTATTTAATTCCATCGAAATGGTGATTAAATTTCGTTGATGTACATTTAAAAAAGAACTTATCTTTCGAGTGACTTGCTTAGCAAAATCAAATGACAATTGTTCACATTCTGTTTTGCTTTCATTTTTCTAATAATTTAAAGTATTTTTTCCATTTTGGCATTTTTTTTTCCTGTTTTAATGTCAAAATTCTTTTCGCGCGCGCCAAATATATTATATTTCACGTTTTCGTTTTTATTCTATTTTTGTCTACTGTCATCTTATTTTATTCATCATACGGAATGCAGTGTTGCACATTGGTTCGTGCTATGTGTGTCAACACGAGTGCCTACTTACAAAATATACGTGCACCCTCATCTTTACAACAAAAAAATATCGGTCTATATCTGCAACCTTTCCAAAACCCATGTTTATTTAGCTGAAGTACAATTATTTTTCTAAGTGGATAAAAGTGATATGTTTAAACAAATATTTCTAGACAGCTTTCCATTTGTCTTAGTTTTCATTACTTGACATCGCGTTTTTTTCCTTTTTTTATAGTCTGTACTTTCTTTTATTCCACTGTCGCCACCATTTCTAACTTGTTTATCTATTTTGACGATGCGTCCTCGCAAACGTATAACGTGTATATCTACCGGTCTATTTGGCACTCTTCTATTTGTAAATACAATACACTCTCATCGTGCCAGAAAAATTATCCATTGATCCCTAAAAAAACTACTTTTTTTCGTAATCCAACAAAATTAAGTTCGAATAATTTTCATTCTACGCTTCATTTATCCGCCAAGACTGAGTTAAGAATTTCCCCAAATCTCGTGTTATATCCGTGTTATATACAGAACATTATAATGATCGCCTCATCAGTAAGTGGTTTTATGCTTAACTGTTTTCGCATTCAAAAGCCGTAAAATCTGTATATATTTTCTAAGCGGTTATATTCAGAAAGTATATCCGAAAAACCTCAAAAGATTTATGAACTTTATATAAAAACCTTCCAGTGCTCAGAGATGAAAGTACCAGGGACATCGACAATTCTGAACGTCATATTTAAATATACTTACCAAATAAATGGCTTTTAAAATGTCGGATATGAATGAATAAGTCTAGAAGGAAAATCTTGGCTAGTGTGATTTGTTTTTTTTTATTAGATATGATAAAAATGCATCGAAGTAAGTTTATCGTTTGCGGAATCTCTCGAATAGCAGACTGTATGAGGATATACGTATTCCTCGTCTTTAATAAAGTAGTAAGAAAATCGAAGCAATGTTTTTATCACTAAAACGAAAACTTAAAGAAGGAATTTTATTTAATTCCGACAATACATTGTTATGAGAATTTATATAACGTTACCCAACATGTTGGAGCTTCAATCAGCAAAGAAGACAGAGAATGGTAAAAAAGAAGTTCAAATGTATTCAAAGTTTGGCCAACGATATTTATTTTATATCTAGCCGCCACGCGTGACTTATCATTATGACGATGACGTCTATCACGTGACTGTACTCGAACGTGCTCTCGAACGGCATCCCATTTTCTACAGTCATCGTCTTCTTTAATGTACTCTCCCGATTTTATAATATTCGTTTTCATTACCTTTAAGTCATTTAGCTCACAGTTCGGTATTTGCATATAGTCGCTCGCACTATGTTATATCTAGATAGTTGGCCGCCTTAAAGTTTTAATATAATTACTTTTTGTCGGTCACAATTAAGTTCAGAAAACATCATGCGCATGCTGCAAAGCCGTATCTGATGACTGTTTGTTTCACGTACATTGTTTTCGGACTTTTTTATTCACTATCTTTTATCTTAGATATTTAAATTTCTACTGCTTATTCTTGTTCGATTTTCTGATTTCATAGTTAGATTTTTCTCTCTGGTACATTCTTTCTTTTTTAATAGCCGAATTATTTTATCTGCCACATCCGTATTTTTATCTCTCGGTAAGAGTTCACATCATTGTTTAGACCTGATTTAATGTCGACTTTTTAATCTGCCCATTAATATTCTCTTATGTGCATTACCGCTCGGTCGATTCCCCTTCCATTGTTATTTAAGTTAAATGAACTAGACCGATATCCAATCCATTGCTTCCCTATCGAAAGATATTTAAAGCAAGAACTCACTTTGTCTACACAACGATATTGGACCTTTTTTCTCGCTTCTTTCTAAAAAAACTGAAGAGGGTCGTCTGTAGAGTGTTGTCCTCTTTCCAGTTAATATATATCTAGAAATATTCTAAATCCTTCGCAAGAAATTTCTGGCTGTTGAATCAACTGTGGGGGATAGCTTTTTTTCTGCAGATTACAACATTTTCATCTTCAAATTTGATGTAAATTTGTTGGAATTTGAGGCCCTGTCCGTGGGGCATTAGAATACGCCGACTGCCCCACCCCTGCAGAGGGTAAAAGTCCCTCAATGGGGGTCCTGGATATAACCTTAAACTATATCCAGCGGTGATGCCCCAGCTTGTGGGCTTTGGGAGGTGTGGAGCCACCCTTAAATTACCATTGCGCCCAGGTCCACTCTGACCCGGAGTGGTAGTACCTATTCGGGTCCCAACTATGGGTTAAATAGAAACCGACGTGAAGACAACAAATATATTCTATTAAAAAATGTTTTTCTTCAAAATCTTTGGATTCGGCATTAAATAACCAGAAAAGGGTTGATATGCCGTAAAACAAAACCAACAAACCAACCAACGTCGGAATTTGAGGAAAATATTTTATCTCTTTGCAGCTTTTCTATTAAACTATTATTTAATTAGATCATTGCATTATACAGGGGTATTTTAAAATGTATTTCATTCGACTTCAAAAAACATTATTTGTTTACTTTATTTAACTTGCAAACTGACTTACTCAAATAGCTTTTTTATCGTTTTCTTAATTTTTCTACTTTTCTTTTGCGTCTTTCCCATCTAATGTTTTCTATTTTATTCATTCATGACACATTTTATTCGATAATTTCTATTGTTCACATAAACTAAGGCGATATTTAATATAATATTTTTTTAGATAGAATTACATAAACCGTTGGAATTATGTCTCATTATATTGGATCAAATACTGCAGCGGATTTCATTTTGATATTACTTTTGTATACACATCATACATTTTCCTTGCGAATTTTGAAAATTCCAATGTCAATATCATCTCAAAATGTCAATGCCTAAAAAAAATATAACAATAGATACTTTTATTTGATATTTAGTAAATACTTGATTTTAAATATGGTGTCTTCGGTATTTGCTTATTTATATATATTAAAAAAGGAATTGGCATGTGTATTAGTTCGTTTATTATTTCCTTTATTTCTATTTTGTAACTCGTCGGTTATTTATCATTAGTATAGGTTTTTATTTGTGCCTTACAAATAGTGATTTTCCTGAGTTTTCTTACCGTTTTTTTTTTCTAATTACGTGTGTTTTTTTCGTTGAATTTTTATCCCCAATTCTAAACCATTCACCTATTTTATTTGTGTCTTCTCTTAACTAATTAGCCTGAGTTTTCACAATATCATCCACTTTGTTATGTTTTCCTTTTTTATGAACTGTCTCTTTATTGTCCAAATTTTCATATATATATATATATATATATATATATATATATATATATATATGTATATATATATATATATTTGTGGCTTTTTTCACTGATGGTTACTTAACATCGTCTAAAATTTTATTTGGCTTTTGTCTATCTTACCTTGATCATCATCTTTCCACATATACCGTTTGTCTATCTAACCTTGATCATCACTCTTTCCACATATACCGTTTGTCTATCTTACCTTGATCATCACTCTTTCCACATATACCGTTTGTCTATCTTACCTTGATCATCACTCTTTCCACATATACCGTTTGTCTATCTTACCTTGATCATCACTCTTTCCACATATACTGTTTGTCTATTTTACCTTGATCATCACTCTTTCCACATATACCGTTTGTCTATCTTACCTTAATCATCACATTTCTACAAATACCGTTTGTCTATCTTACCTTGACCATCACTCTTTCCACGTATACCGTTTGTCTCCATTCTTCACTAATATTCTCCTTCGGTGTCCACATTTTCACCCATTTGTTAGCTATTTACGCCAGTTTTTTTTGTGCATGCCCCTTTTTTCTTTTATTATTCTAAAGCAAATGCTGTGGTGTAATCTGTTTTATCAGTTCTTCAACATGTTCTCGATTTGGACTGAACTACTTCATCGATTTCTCGTATTCTTAAATAATATCATAATTTTATACTTTTTATTTTAATACGGCAGAATCAAGTTGATACACCGGTTCTCGCCAGATCACCGAGGGTAAGCAATATTGAAACTTGCCAGTACCATATGGGTAGCCATTTGGGAAGTCGAGGCGCTGTATATACCGCGAGGTAGAATATTAAGTATAGAAACTGACGCGGTGTATCCTTCTCTCGAGGGTATATGGGACTCTCTTAATCCGTGGTAGGAACCCCGTCTTGTGATGGCATCACAACAAAAATACTTTTTATCACCCTGGCGAAGCATCAAGTATTCAGCTACTTACAAGATTCGATTTACACTAACAAACTCGTGTATTGAGTTCAATCTCGGCTACGTCCGCGCGAGATGTTTACTTTAGCAATATTGTATTTTATTACTTATATCATTTTTTTTAGTTTAGCAGTATCTAACGTTTATTTCTTACAATATCATATCTTTATTTTTTCAAGTATCATATATTTATGGGTTTACAGTAGCATATGTTCATTCCTTAGAAATATGGTACTTTTATGGTCTTTATTAGCTTTTCCTTATTTTAAATACAATATTTTTATGCTTTAGCAATAATATATTTTAGTCTGTAACAATACGATACTTGTTATTCTCTCTTAAGATAAGGCTTTATTCTTTAGTAATATGCGTTTATTTTTTATTTATTTTTTGCTGACTATTATCTTTCGTAGTTGTTGTATCACGACGTTTCGGCGAACTATTTCTATGGCCTTCGCCAGGTGGTAATCGCGACCGGAAAGAAACTTCGATTCTCCTAACTGCATACTCAGCATATACTGCCTTCCATAGTTGTCGTATTGAAGCAGACACAAATAGACCCCTTTTCTTCTGGGACCGGAAGCTGTCTGGTCCCGAGGGGTTAATTCGTATTCATGTGCAAGTTCTCAGATTGGACAGTTTTATCACTCACTCAGAGGAAGCGAATGCACGAGAAGAAAAGGGATCTATTTGTGTCTGCTACATAACCCCCTGCTTATTTAGTATGTGTATGATTATGCCGTGTGTATGTTGGAGAAATGTGTGGCTCAGGTGTTAATGTGTCCAGAAAGGCTCTTTTTACCCTATCTACCGATACTGTCTCTTTTTTACCACTAATGTCTAGGATAAAAAAAAATATTAGTGCGTGAAAGCACGCGATAAGGGCCAGTGTAAGGTGGAGTTAGAGGGGCTTTTACTGCGTCCTTTTTAAGGAACACGTGAGTCCATGTTCTATGTCATTCGGAACCAAAGATTTAATGGTATGTTACCTAGGGTACATCGGCGGTAGCTTACTGAGATAAGCTCGTAGTCTGTTGACATTAAGAGCTGTGTGAGTTGATATATCCTCTATCGGGGTCAGCATCTGACCTGGCAACGATAGAGATGCTCCATAGACCAGTTCGGCTGCGGAATATCCCAGGTCCTCCTTGATTGATGCCCGACAGCCAAATTGGATGACCGGTATGTACTCGCTCCATCGCTGTTGGTCGGGGTAAGCGCGTAATGCAGCTTTCAATTGGCGATGGAAGCGTTCTATCATCCCATTCAGAGCAGGGTGATAGCTTGTTGTCCGAATGCGAGTGATCCCGAGGATCTTGGACAGTTCCCGGAATAGGTGGGATTCGAATTGTGCACCACGATCAGTGCTGATCGTAGTGGGAACTCCGTAACGCAATATCAAGCCTGATATAAGGGCTCGCGCTACAGATTCAGCCGAAATGTCACTAAGTGGGATGGCTTCTGGCCACCGTGTGAAAAGGTCTATGCAGGTCAGGAGATAAGTGAATCCCTGACTGACCGGCCATGGTTCAACCAAGTCAATGTGAACATGGCTAAACCGAGCGTCTGGGGTGCTTTGATTTATTTGCTTCCCCACTGAGCAAATTAGGCACAAGGCCGTTTTTTAATGTGGAGAGAGAAGGAAGGGGGAGGGAAAGGGGGTACTAGCTCCCGAGAGGTGGGAAATGGGAGCTGGATTAGAAACTGTTGGTATGAAGGGCTGCCCCTTCAGTGACCAAGTTCAGATATGGGGGGTTACCCCCACATATGGTCTTTGCTAGTCATAGCTAGTGTTTGCTTGCAGCATCTGTCGGAATAGATACTACACTTTGATCTTCTCCCCCGTGCCGCCGAAGCGGGGGAGGGCTGAATGTTCCAAGGGGTGCGCGGATATGCTCGTGCACCTTTGACTGTTGGCAGGATACACAGGAACATGACCAAGCAGTGATCTCACGCCTCATGATAGGCCAGAAAAATCTAACTGTAATCAGCTTTACTGTGGCTTTGCGTCCGGGGTGTGCCAGGTTGTGTAGTGTCGAAAACAACTCTACGGTGGGTCGTTGGAACGAATGGTCGAGGTGAATTCGTTGAGGTGTCACAGATGATCTGCGTGTCAGAAGTAGGCACGGGCAGATATGCGAATTTGCAAGTCGCGAATTCAGGTGACGATGGATCCAACGTGTCCAGACTTGGCTGGTCTAAGGCCATCTGTTGCAAATCGATATCCGATGGTGAGGACAGAGAATTAATGGGCAGGTGAGACAATGCGTCTGCTGCTGCGTTCTGCTCACCCGCGATATGTCGGATATCGCAAGTAAACTTCGAAACAAAGTCCAAATGACGTGTTTCGCAGGGAGAATATTATGCGTATGTAAGCGGACGGTGATTGGTGTAGATCACAAATTTTCGGCCCTCGAGTGAATGTTGGAAGTGTTTCACTGCGAGGTACATTGCCAGTAGTTGCATCAACGACCAGTGAAAACTGGGGATCGGGTACAGGATGTGCCCGCAAAGATGTCGTCGCTAGTTTATTTTTCACTTCAGCAAATGCTCTAAGTTGGATCTCCTCGTTTTTTCTGATCGTTTTTCTTCTTCCTGTTACGTAACAGGTCGGAAAGTAGAGCTAAGAGAGCCGCACAGTGCGGGATAAAGCGTCTGTAGTAATTCAACAGACCAAGGAAGTGCCTAAGTTGGCGAAGTGAAGTGGGCGGTTGAAGGTCTTGTAGAGCCTTCACCTTTTCCGGCAACGGAGATATACCGTCTGGGCTGATAATGTGGCCCAGGAAAACTAGTGACGTAACATCGAAAACGCATTTACCAGGGTTAATCCTCAATTGCTGAAACCGTTCAAAAAGTAGGCGGAGGTGAGTGACGTGTTCCTCAGGTGAGGCACTAGCCACGAGAATGTCGTCTATATAGTTATAGACGAAATCTAAATCACGCACTACTTCATCCATAAAGCGCTGAAAAGTACTGGTAGCGTTACGTAGGCCGAAAGGCATAATAGGAAATTCAAACGCTCCAAATGGAGTTGTAACCGTAGTTTTGGGTATGTAAGCCGGATTCACCGGGATCTGATGGTAAGCCTTAACCAGATCTAGCTTAGAGAAGGTCTTACATCCATGCAGAGAGGAAGCAAAGTCCTGAATATGCGGGATTGGGTAACGATCAGGTACCGTCATGGCATTGAGTCGTCTATAGTCCCGAGTCGGACGCCAATCTCCGTCTCGTTTTGGGACCATATGCAGAGGGGAAGCCCAAGGACTGGACGAGGGGTGTATAATTCCCAACTGTAGCATATGATTAAATTCTGCCTTCGCTGCTTTAAGTTTATCCACAGGAAGGCGACGAGGGCGTGAGAACACAGGAGCACCTGTGGTTGCAATGTGATGTTTTGTGGTGTGTGTGTGTTTGCTCACCACAAAATTTAAATTGGTTAACTCCGGGTAGGAGTGTAGCACCTCGTGGTATGGGTCATTCGCAGCGGCAATGAAAAATACCGGGCTGATAGATGGGGCATTAGATAACGAGCCAGGGACGGACAGTTACGTGCTAGCGTCTATTAGCCAGCGTCTGCGCATGTCGACCATTAAATTAAAATTATGCAAGAAATCCGCGCCTAATATGGGGTACGGTAGATCTGCTACGGTGAAAACCCACGTAAAGTCTCTCCGTAAATTCAAGTCCAGAGAACGTGAAATTTGACCGTACGTGGGGATAGGCGAATGGTTCACCGCTTGCAGTGTTATCAATGACACTGGTGGCCTTTCTTTAAGTAGCCTAAGTGGCCATATGCTACAAGCAGCGCCAGTGTCTACCAAGCAACGTGCTTGAGATTTTACGTCAGTGACGAAATAGGCACGGTTATTTGCATTTTGTGGAAGGTTTGCCGTGCTCGTCTTTCCACAATTTAGTTTCCCTGGTTGTTAAAAGTGCAGGGCATTTTACAGTTCCGTGCTTCAGCGCCATAGCGACTATGATAAAAACATAGTCCCGGCATGTTTTCACGGCGACGGTGGTGCGGGGAAGATAAGCGGCTTTTGTAGCGGCGTCTGGGTGAGTGTGACCTGCCCATATTGAGCTTGCTCACCTCTCTAGTGAGGCGTTCGATGGCCGTTAGTATAGCCACCGATGTAGCATCCTGTCTTCAATCTGAGGTGCCCGCGGGTACCTCAGCAGGCTGTTGTGTAATCGCCGCCGTGGTAGGCCCCCTCACAAAGTCCATGACCTTGTCCGTCGATGCTGCTACTACATCGACAGTGTGTTTTTCTAACATTGGCGCAAGTATTACCTTTACCTGCGCCGGCAGCCTTGAGAAAAAAAGCTGCTTGATTAAGGCACTGTCAGGAGGGACGTCCTCTGCCAGTTCCCTCATTCTACGGAGTAGTTCCGTCGGGCTGTGGTCGTTTGAAAACGCTTTTCCGCCGACACGGACGTCCGTAGTAGCACCTCCCGTTTTATGCTATCATAAGTGGAGTTAAACGGGGTGTCCGTTTTAAGTCCTTGACCGCAGGAGTCAATGACGCGGGGAAGGCACTGAATAAAATGTGCAGCTTCGTTAGCTCTGACACGTTGTTCGCCGCAAAATAAGACTCGAGTTGAGCAAACCAAATCCGAACGTCACCGGCGAAGGCAGGCAACGTTGTCATCGTCACAACCGAAAGTAGATACAACATATTTAAAAAAATATATAATCTATCAGAAATGTGAAAGGACGCCGAATGTGGACCACGTGGAGAAGAAAGGAGAAATATGGAGAAAATCTTTAAACAGAGACATTACAAAAAAAATGTAACAGGCTAACGGGGGAGGAGAAGAAAGAAACAAAATTACCATGAAATAAAGCTAAAAAAAAACTATATAAGGAAGAATCCTGAAAAAAAAATGTGGGCAATATGTTTTTTTTTTTTTTTTTTTTGTAAATGTGTGTGAACCTGAAGATAAATGAACTCTTTAATTACTTACATTTTGGCCGAAGAGTGCTAATGCGGAAAAACTTCGTTAAAGTTCATTTTTTTTTTGTGTGTTGAGGTTTTTCTTATGCGCGGTGCGCGTTAAAACGCCAGAAATGTTCTAAGTAGAAAAAAGATAGCATTAGAATGAGTTCAAGCTTGGTATAAGAATTTTTCGAACCACCAAGAAAGTGTCAACTCTTTTTGTAGGTTGGCGTTTTTTTATGTGTAGCCGTTGTTAAAGAAAAAGGTGTTTTTTCTTTGTTTTGTTTTGTGTTGTTTCAAGGAAATTCATCTGGTTGAAACGTTTTATCATTATCCGTGAAAATGTGGGATGTATTTGAAATGAAATGCGTTTCCGTTAAAATATTTTCAGCTTTTTTTGTATGCTCCTTAGTTTATAATATATATATATATATATATATATATATATATATATATATATATATATATATATATAACGGAAAAAAAACAATAAGGAAGAGAGGGAAATAACGTCTTTTTTTGTTGGTGTTTTTTTTTTTTTTTTTAAGTTTTAAACGTGCTCTCCCAAATCCGTTGTCTGTTTGTGTGGGTGGTCAGAAACCATGCGCTGGTTTTTAAAATGCGCGCCTACCCTGTTAAAACGCGAAAGAAGTGTCTGTTCGGAAATGTGTTATCACGTCGGGATCACAATTTTAGGGAATTTCCCTAATAAAATAAAATAACACAATTCTATGAACAAATGACAAACAACTTTTTCAACTTAACAAGGGATAGGTTTATTCGCAAAGCGTACTTTAGAAAGAAAGGAAGGAAGAAAGTAGAGTCGGGTCTCCACTGCCTTACGAGGTAGTTACATCCAGTGGCTGTCGTCAATACCTTTATTAGGGGCAGCGAAGCGAACAGATGTCTCGAACCGTCGAAGGCTGGTAGCGTAAGAGCGAGAGTTTTCTTCTGGGACCGGAAGTTGTCTGGTCCCTAGGGGTTAATTCGTATTCATGTGCAAGTCCTCAGATTGGGCAGTTCAAGACCACATCACTCACTCAGAGGAAGCGAAGGCGCGAGAAGAAAAAGGGTCTATTTGTGTCTGCTATAGTCTCTCAACTTTTTTTTTTTTTACCTCTGATCGGCTTTGGGTAGGATTGAAACAGCTATCTTCAGATAATGCTCCCCTCGAACCGAAGAGATTAACCATATCTATCTACTGCGCCACGGGCCCCGAAGGGCGATCAATTTTTATTT
This sequence comes from Euprymna scolopes, assembly GCF_053919585.1. Taxonomy (NCBI): domain Eukaryota; kingdom Metazoa; phylum Mollusca; class Cephalopoda; order Sepiida; family Sepiolidae; genus Euprymna; species Euprymna scolopes. Next base: position 52,099,918 of record NC_136486.1, on the reverse strand, counting down.
ATTTATTTATTTTTTGTCTTATAAATCTACGTTAATGTATTATCTGATTTTCCCTGATTGGGTCCGTACCGAGTGGTATATATATATATATATATATATATATATATATATATATATATATATATATATATATATATATATATATATATATATATATATATATATATATATATATATATATTATTGAATTAATTTAAATTTATAATAGAGATGAGTATAATTAATTAATCTATTTATTGCGGACTATATCCTCATCTTTTTGAGTTGTTGTTTCACGATTCCTCTAGCCTTCGTTGGGAGTTTCTATCCCGTCGCAGTTACCACCTGACGAAGGCAAATGAATAGTTGGCCGAAACATCGTGAAACAACATCTAAAGAAATTAGGATAATAGTCTGCAATAAATGAATTAATGAATAATATCAATTTCAGTAATGAATACAAATTAAATAATATATGCATTTATTTTTTATAATATATTTTTATCTTCCCGCTGTATCATATTTTTGTTTTCAGCAATATTACAGTTTTATTATTAATATCATATGTTTTTTTTTTTTACATATATCAGAATTTTATTATTTAGCAACATCATATTTTTCTTTCTTTATATTATTTCATTTGTATCAATCAGGGATATAATATTTTTAATCCTTAATAATGTCGTATTTATATTCTTTTACAATATCCTATTTTTTATTTTTTTACAATATCCTATGTTTTGTCTTTAGGAATATCATATTTTAGTCTTTATCAATATCGTACGTTTTATCTTTAGCAATATCCTCTGTTTAATAATTGTATTTTATTCGTCAGAAATATCATATCTTTATTTTTTGCTACATCATATTTTATTCTGCAGCAATATCATATCTTTATTTTTTGCTACATCATATTTTATTCTGAACCAATATCATATCTTTTTTTGCTACATCATATTTTATTCTGCAGCAATATCATATCTTTATTTTTTGTTACATCATATTTTATTCTGCAGCAATATCATATCTTTTTTTGCTACATCATATTTTATTCTGCAGTAATATCATATTTTTATTTTTTGCTACATCATATTTTATTCTGTAGCAACACCGTATCTTTATTTTTGCTACATCATATTTTATTATGCAGCAATATAACATCTTTATTTTTGGCTACATCATATTTTATTCTGCAGCAATATCATATCTTTATTTTTTGCTACATCATAATTTATTCTGCAGCAATATCATATCGTTTTTTTGCTACATCATGTTTTATTCTGCAGCAATATCATATCTTTATTTTTGCTACATCATATTTTATTCTGCAGCAATATCATATCGTTTTTTGCTACATCATGTTTTATTCTGCAGCAATATCATATCTTTATTTTTGCTACATCATATTTTAATCTGCAGCAATATCATATCTTTATTTTTGCTGCATCATATTTTATTCTGCAGTAATATCATATCTTTATTTTTTGCTACATCATATTTTTTCTGCAGCAATATTATATCGTTTTTTTGCTACATCATATTTTATTCTGCAGCAATATCACATCTTTATTTTTTTCTACATCATATTTTATTCTGCAACAATATCATATCTGAATTTTTTGCTACATCATATTTTAATCTGCAGGAATATCATATCTTTATTTTTTGCTGCATCATATTTTATTCTGCACTAATACCATGTCTTTATTTTTTGCTACATCATGTTTTATTCTGCAGCAATATCATATCTATATTTTTTGCTACATTATGTTTTATTCTACAGCAATATCATATCTTTATTTTTTGCTGCATCATAATTTATTCTGCAGTCATATCATATCTTTATTCTTGCTACATCATATTTTATTCTGCAGCAACATCATATCTGAATTTTTTGCTACATCATATTTTATCCTGTAGCAAAATCATATCTTTTTTTACTACATCATATTTTATTCTGCAGTAATATCATATCTTTATTTTTTGCTACATCATATTTTATTCTGTAGCAAAATCATATCTTTTTTTTACTACATCATATTTTATTCTGCAGTAATATCATATCTTTATTTTTTGCTACATCATATTTTATTCTGCAGCAATATCATATCGTTTTTTGCTACATCATGTTTTATTCTGCAGCAATATCATATCTTTATTTTTGCTACATCATATTTTATTCTGCAGCAATCTCATATCTATATCTTTTGCTACATCATGTTTTATTCTGCAGCAATATCATATCTTTTTTTGCTAAATCATATTTTAATCTGCAGCAATATCATATTTTTATTTTTTGCTGCATCATATTTTATCCTGCAGTAATATCATATCTTTATTTTTGCTACATCATATTTTAATCTGCAGCAATATCATATCTTTATTTTTTGCTGCATCATATTTTATTCTGCAGTAATATCATATCTTTATTTTTTGCTACATCATATTTTATTCTGCAGCAATATCATATCGTTTTTTGCTACATCATGTTTTATTCTGCAGCAATATCATATCTTTATTTTTTGCTACACCATATTTTAATCTGCAGCAATATCATATCTTTATATTTGCTACATCATATTTTAATCTGCAGCAATATCATATCTTTATTTGTTGCTGCATCATATTTTATTCTGCAGTAATATCATATCTTTATTTTTTTTACTATATCATATTTTATTCTTTAGTAATACCATATTTTTATTGCTTGCTCGTACTGTATTTTTCATATCTATTTAGCGAATTCCTATGTTTCCCGATAACATTTCTTCCCCAACTGTTTCCTATTTTTTTCACTAATAATAATTTTTAGGTTGTCATTGCTCTGTCCGTATTATATCTTAGTATTTTCCCTCCTTTTTTATTTTCAGAAGTAATGTACTATTTTGTTTACGTCTGTGATATCGTTATTTTAACCCGTCTTACGGCAATATTTGCTTGTGGCATGTATGCCCTAATGTCTGTTTTATTCTTGTGTTCTCTTTTCGCTTCTAACTCTTTTCTTTGCATTGTATCCATCCTTAAAAAATTACTTCTTTTGTTCGTCTTTTTTCCGATCATGATTTCGCCTCTACCACTCAACAGCATCATTTAATTGCTTCTCAATCCATTGCACACAATATCAATTTTAATTTATTTCGTCTTCGCTAGTTGTGGCCAATTGGACAACAATATCCTGCGTTTTTCTTATTATTCTCTTTACGGTTTACGTATCAATAATCACAAATGCCAGTTTTTACATGCGTCAACATCGTCCTTGATTGTCCCCGTTTATTTATCATACCGATTGTTACGTGCTTATTGTCTCTGATTCGTCAATACGGTCCTCTATTCGCATGTGTCTATTCGTCTTCTTATAAACTATATTTCCTAATTACTGTTATGTCAACTCCTGATAATTTCTATTTTTCTATTTGCTTCTCCAGTTGTCTTATCTATGTTTTCGCACCTTTTACCTGTGCTTCCTTTTTCTTAATTTCTTGATTTGTACCTTCTCTCTTTCACGGCGTGCACTGGTTTTTGGGACCAACTATTTTTAAACACTATTGCAATCGTGTTGAGTTGTCCCTGTATTAATCTAAGTGTGAAAAAATAAATATATTGAAAATGGATAACATCTTCCACTTTCCTGTTAAAACTCATTTTAAATTGACTAATATATATATATGTAAATATATATATATATATATATATATCGCATAATATGCATACGTACAAACACACACACACACACACACACACATATATATATATATATATATATATATATATATAAGAGAGAGACAGAGAGGTGTGTGTATAAAATATATATATATATATATATATCTGTATTGTTTACAATAATTGGACACTTGTTATCATACTGAGTGGTATTTGCACAAAGTTTCGGTCGATGTAACCTTCGACCTTCGTCAGGAGAAAAAATCGCTAACTCTTCGTAGGAAAAGTTGTCCGATTAATCTTAATAATAAAAAATCTCGAAAATTAATGGCTGTAACATATATATATATATATATATATATATATATATATATATATATATATATATATATATATATACGGCATAATAATGTTGACACACCGGTTCTCTCCAGATCACCAAAGGTAAGCAACGTTGAGGTAGACTAGTACCAGATTGGTGACCATTTTGGAATTCTACTCGCCGTATGTTCTCTCCGCTCATCTTGGCATTGTTTCTTGCCGTCCTTTACCTCCAATTGTCACAGGTATGAAACAACTATGAAACAATGTTTACTCAGGAGAGGCGTGGTTTGAGACTGTGCAATTCTTGCCACACAAATGCCATGCGCAGGCACCCTTACAGTCTGTGAAGATATATATATATATATATATATATATATATATATATATATATATATATATAACTACTTCATAGTCTGTGAAGATATATATATATATATATATATATATATATAACTACTTCATTTACTCACATAAAATTAATATACGAAAGTATAGATTTATGCGTAAACTTTAAGTATTTACTTCAAAAGTGCTCAATACGTAGTTAGAGCTAGTTAGTAATATATATATATATATATATATATATATATATATACACATATTAAGTTAGGCCTGTTTGTATAATTATATATCACTATAGCTGTTAAAAAGGGATGATTAAGTTCTTTTTATCCATGGTAAACTACGGCGGAGGGTTAACTATTGAATGGAGCTAAAAAAAAGTCCTACATAAATAAGAGGTAGAGTGGCCCAACCAGTTTTCGCTCTCACTTTTCAAAGTCGAATCGAATTTTGTTATATACAGGGAAACGAATTCAAACGGGTGCACCATTAAAATTAAAACAAACTATTAGAAAGGAAAAATAGAGAACAACTAAAATAAATATTTCGTTTTGATAGTTATACAATGGAGAGAAAACGCCTTAGAGACTAATTAAGTCCAGACCCCCAAAACAATTCCTTTGCTTACAGCGAGAAAGTCTCTTTAAACGGACTTGAACAGTCTCCAACACCTTTAGATGAAATAACGAATACGAGTGACTTGGAATACACAATGAACCACGGTTAACTCCACTGCACATCGCGGGGTGTTTAGCAAATGATTCGTTACACCAGAAGCATATATATTCAAAACGTCCGTCAGTCCGTAGATTTCATTCATGATTTCGCTGGTTATATATACCATCTTACGTAATGGTCAGTTTGCCAACGTTGTTGGCGCTGCAACTATATTTAAATTTATAAATTACATCATCCGTATGATGGAGGGGGCGGAACGTCCTCTCAAGAGAGTTTTAATAATGGTTTTGTCGAAACAACACTTACATTCTCGGCAAAATTGCAATTTTCAACAGCTGAGCTTATCTGTTTGGCGAATTATTCACTTGTTTTCCCTAACCAAGGTAAACGAATGTCGATTGAAAATTAAGCGACTAACAATGCCCATTTTTCTTTTTATAACGAAGTAAATGAGAGCAAGGAGTTACGCATTATTGGACAACGTGTTTATGATCGTTTTTAATTGTTAATCCAATTAAGATTGCGAACAAATTATGACGGCACGATGTGTTAAGATTAAAATTTAATTATACTTTCTTTTGTCATTGTTTTGGATTACGGTGAATTCATGTAAGGTAACTTGATGGAGTTTTGGTTATCAATTCATCAAGGTAGGCTGAAGTAGAATTGCTTTCGCCCTCATAGGTATACTGTAATAAGGGATACATTTTGTTGAGTAAAGTTAAGAATGTGTTTACCTCTGTTTGATTATTGAATAGGGAAAATGTATCATCTACATATTGACAGTAGACTCGCAGTGGTATGGGTCCAGATAATAATTGTTTTTCATAGGCACTCACAAATATATTCACCATTATTGGTCCAAGGAATGGGCCAATGGAAAAACCATCTATTTGCGGATGCATCATATCCTTGAAACCAAATTTAACAGATGTTGTGGCAAATTTCATTAGCTCAGTAGATATATTTTCAGGAAGAGAAAGAGGTGATATCTTACCGGATGTTCCAAAATAGTTGATCCCATTCTAAATGCCTATCTCTCCGAAAACCACTTGATGGATCTCCATGAAACTGAATACACTTTATGTTGAAGGTCTTACGTTTGCTTGGTAAATTTTACAAAGAAAATTACAAATATTTCTTGGTTCATTTACAGATTTTCATAAATGTTTAATATGAGTGCTGCCTGTAACTCTGCACACGTCGAGTCAGTATTCGAGCTCGTGCCAAACTCGCTGTAGCATGACTTCGGTAACAGTTTCCAGTGCAGCTGTAATTCAGTTTCAGTTCTGCAGTGTTTGCTAGAAGAGGAGGTACTAAGTCTAGCCTTTTTACATAACCCCAGAGGAAAAATCACACGGAGAAGGGCAGGTGATCGTGGTGGCCATTTCTAAAGCAAATCGACTTCTTCACTACATCGACCAATCTATCTCTCTGACAGAATCTCATTGAGGTAGGCTCGTACAGTGAGCTTCCAATGAGGTGGAGACGCATCCCCCTGAAAAAGGAAACTTTCATCATCATTTTCTACGAGTTGACCAGTTAGCCAATTTTTAAGCATTTGGTTATTTATGTATGCATAAGCAGCCCTTTTCTTTAAGTGTTTTGTGCACAGTTCTAATTTGATTTGTTGTTGGTGCTTTCTTTGCAATATTTGTAAAGAATACACGCTGCACTGTCTTTGTTGACTGAGCCCGATCATACTCTAACCCGCAAAACGCCCTTTTCTTTTAAAGTGAACGGCATTTCTTAACCTGAAAAGATAGAAATGCCAAACGTTACGCATAAAAACTCGAAACGTTTGTACACAAGCTGTGAAAATGTGAGGCCATTCCAATGAAAATTGTCAAAATGATTGGCCTACGAAATGGGGTCAAACATTTTCGAACACCTTTCACTACGATATAACAAATCAGTGCAGATATCCATTTTCTCCAAAAATTGGAACATAAGTGAATAAGTTGCTGATATCATGAATTTATTGGCAATTTCATGATTTTGAATAAAATTAAGAAACTCGAATGAATCTTTTAAGCAGTAGTTACTATAATAATGAACTACTAGCTGGAAAATATAGAAGATCCATGTTGCAACCTTGTGTTGTGCGGATTATACCATGGAAAAATAAGCCTTAAAGGAATATCAATTTTAGGGTTTTAGGTAAGCTATATAGCCTAGGGTGCATAAAGCCTGAGGGTCTGATCTCATTAGCTATGTCAGAAGAGATTACACCGCTTTTCACCCACTTTATTAAGTTATTCTGAAAATTAGATTCTAAGGAAGCGGTGAAGTTATGAGTATCAACGACGCTGAATTTTATAATTTTTTCCTTGTCATTAAGTGTAATCGACATTTTATCAACATAATTATGATGATTTAGTACTGCCACTCCTGCTCCCTTTTCCGGTCTGGTTATTACTAGAGATGTGGTATGTTGCAAAGTTTTAATAGATGTAAAGTGTTCTCCGTGCCATTTAATCATTGAATGGAATACTGGTGTACTCACATAGCTATGGGCCACGCCATGTAATCTAATTTTAGGTACCTTACATTGGTTTCAGACACAGGTTGAAGCATAACTGCTTGAGTATTAAGTATTTCGAATTCCGAAAGTACTGCTTTACGTTTAATGCTAGAAGGTGGAACACAAAATACCACACCGTGATCCAGTACTAAACACTCAGTAGGAGACAGTTTCTGAGAGGGCAAATTTAGAACATTTTTACCTGTATTTTAGTCTGTTGACGAATCTAACTTTTTATACATTAAATGTTGCAATTTGTTATTGAATTGAAGCGTAATATTTTTGCGACCACGCTCTTGTAATATTACAACATACCGCCAAAAACGCAATTTATCACAGCAAGAAATCACTCACTGCCTCCCTCCAGAATTGTGTACAATTTGTTCCAAGTGTTTTTAGATTAAATGGTAACTTATATAATAGTATGTATTATATTACACAGTACTGTAATTGGTATATTTCAAGATTCGGAACCCACAGGTTTTATGCAACCAGTGGAAACACAACAAAAGCAATGAAAGAATTCGAACCGCTCATATTTTTTTCAGTAAAACCACATACATTTATTTCCAGGTGTGTTCCAGAACAATGTGTGTCTCTTGTTCAAAAGTCTACTTGTACTCTCATGTGCATAACAAGAATCTGCCGTCTCGAACATGTGGTAATCTCTATTTGTATGACCAAGTTTATGATGCGTCTTTTCCTGTCGCTATCAGCCCACGTATGTAATGCGTCTATACATGTCTTTCTATTATCTAAACGTCTGTTTATATAATCTGTTTCTTTCCTTCTTTGACGACGTCTATTCTCACACGGCTCGGTCATTAGCAGACGTTGGCTGTTGCTGTTGTCTGACATAAGCACGTCCGCATCCTTTGTCCACTCTATATATATATCGACAATAGACAAGAATTAACACCAGTAAACTAGTTCATTTCTCCTGAGGACTTGCTGAAGCAATATAAAACAAGGAGTCTGCAAGACTTGTCATAGCATGTTTACTTGATTATCCAATTAAATAACGCTTTCCATGCTAAGTCTCTATCACTGTCGACTTTTGGGGGGTATCTTTCATCGTCGTACAATATGTACTAGTAAACTTAGATGTTACTTTCCCATTCACAAAAGGAAGGATCTCGTATTACTACTACCAGAATTAATACCAATGTGTCTATTATTTACAGTTTTCTTAAATACTCTACATACACTTACTTAACTAAAAATTAAATATGTTAATCTTTGACAATGTTACAGGTGTTTTAACCATTGACTAGCGATGAAAAACTGGTGGACATCGATAAATGAAATTTCGTGGAAAAGTAAATATAAACTGAAAGTAATTTGCAACAAAAATAATGCACTGCTCAAATGCTTAGTAATTTTGGTAACGATGCGTTGACTTTAGACGTTGGGAGCAGAAATAAAGTGTTCCCTAGACGCAAGCGACCATAGATAAATATAACCTGTACTATGATTTACTTAAATGCTCTGGTCCTGGATATGACCTTAAACTATATTCAGTGGTGAGTCCCCAACTTGCGGGCTTTAGGGAGTGTAAGGCCACCCTTTTATTGCCATTGCTCACAGGTCCACTCTGACCCGGAGTATAGTACCTGTTAGGGTCCCAACTATGGGTTAAATAGAAAGCGACTTGAAAACAACAAATATATTCTATTAAAAATCTTTCCTCAACATCTTTGGATTCGGCATTTAATAACCTGGAAAGGGTTGATATGCCGTAAAACAAAAACAACCAACTAAAATGTTCATATTTTAATAAAATCCGACGGTTTATTACATATATCCAAACATACCATCTCTATTACAGTACGCTTCTACCTCCAGATCCTGACGACTAAAACTATCGTTTCCTAATTAAACATGAACCAAATAGGTGTGTTATTTTCCTAATCATGTCTTGAAAAAAATCAAATAGCAGAACTAGAATGCTTCCCTACAAATAAGCGAAAACAAACGCAACAAAATCTATTTAAAGATTAAAAAAAAACCTTGAAGCACAGATCATTTTTTAAATACAGGATTGGCTGTTAAATAATTTCAAAAGAGGTGATATATAATACAATTTTACAACCAAACAAAACATCCTGCATAAATGTGTGTAGATATAAACTAGAAATATAAAAAAATGAAAATGACATAATTCGTCATGTAATAACACGAAAACAAAACGACTAAAATTAACACAGCAAAACGACTAAATTCAACACAACCAAACGACTAAATTAAACACAACAAAACGACACACTTTAACACAACAAAACGACTAAATTCAACACAACAAAACCACTAAGTTAAACACAACAAGGGTATTAAATTTAACACAATAAAACGACTAAATTTAACACAACAAAACGATTAAATTAAATACAACAAAACGATTAAATTTAACACAACAAAACGATTAAATTTAACACAACAAAACGACTAAAATTAACACAAAAATGAGTAAATTTAACACAATTAAAAAAAGAAAAGCTTGTCTACCAAAATAACAAGATTTACCTTAAATAAACCTAAATGTGCCGATATGTTGCACAAAAAAACAACCAAATAAAATCATATGATAAAAATTTGAAAATAGAACAAATCTGAAGCATTTAAAACGCTTACTTAAATGGCTTTTTTTTTAAAGACCGATATTGAATGCCCAAGAACTGCTGATATGCCGTAAAATAAAACAAGCGAACCGTTAATATAGAACCCACCCGTTGAAGATGACAGGATAATTAATTCAACGTTTTATATTCTCACCAGGGAGGGGTGTTCTTTGGCAACGTTAAACACACTTCGCATAGCAATCGACAATCCTTATTTGTTTCTGAAATATCCCATAATGCAATTATATTTATTCATGCATTACCTTACAATTAATGTGTTCCTACCTCTTTTGAAATGTTAATTTCACGTTTAAATGATTAAGATTAATCCAATTCATTTTAGATTATATTTTACTTAAAGAAAAATCAGTGTTTCTCTCTTTCTTCTGAACAAAAAAAACTGACTGACATCTTAAATACATTTGCATTGGAAAATAACGAATGATTAAAAAAAACGCAGGTTTGTCATTCGAACATATCAAAAAAGAAACACTCATCAAATGCCTCAGAAACACTTAACACTTACAGACTGTAAGTGTCGATTGTCTAAAGCCGATCGTGCGGAGGAATATTTATTTGTTAAGTTATTATAGTCAATGATTTTAATTTAAACGAACAAAAAAGCAAATCCAACGAAACCAATAAATTTCTTTAAAATTTAGTTTTGGTCTAAAAACTTTCGGATCACTGTATTAAAGAGTCCTTTCTTGAATTCAAAATATCGTGACGTTATTTAAATATATCAATATCGTTTTAGTAAAAAAAATAAATAAATGAATAAATTTAATGGTTAAAATTCCAAGATGCGAAGGAATTGAAACGAACAAATAAGCTTTTAACATGGCAACGACGGCGGTAACAAGGAAGAAAAGAAAAACGCTGATATATTAAAAATTCAGAAAAAGAAAGACGTATCCAGCGTTTCCTTAGGACAAAGCTAACCGTTAAAGAATTTGAAACGCTAATCAGTTACAGACGCGAGTCCAAAGAAAAAAACACGTCTGAGCTCTACTGATAAAATGAACGTCACGGGGAATATGAAAAAAAACCCATAGTGGTGTCTTTAAGCGTAAAACAAAGGTTGATTCCTCTTGCAATCTTTCCATTTGTCAATTAAAAAGGAAGCATCGGATCATTAAAAAAAAAAAAAAGAAAAGCCTATCGCACGAAAGGAATATAAACAAATAGCAAATCAAACCAGAGTAATCTCCCATTCAAATACATAAAAAGAAAAATCCATGATGGAAGGGCAACAACTCTGTAAATCCGTTTTGATTCGTTATTTGGAGCTCAAGGAAAAAGGATAAGACTTATGAACTGTAATATATATTATCATCTTTTGACTTTTGTATTTATTACCTCTTCGTTCTTTTGTTATGCTCGTTAAAATAAAACAACAGAAAAGAAATATATACATGTTTAATTGATTATCATTTAATGTTAAAAATATATGTCGAAACTTTTCTGCTCTATACTCTCTTGCAGCGATGACCAGTTGATGGATAAGAAAAATTATATCTAAACGTCTGACATTTATTTTATACAGCACACGAGCCTACAGGCCGTGTTTAATCAGAGAAGAGAGCAGCTAATTGTTATCCCCGTTTAAATGCTCTTGGAGGAAGTCAATCAAATACGGGCTGTCGCGTAGCACCTGTGTGGTGTTCCACGCGATCTGAGAAAATCTCAGAAGAGCATGTCCCAATATATAAAATATGATTTAATGTCTCTTGATTATCTATTTTGCGACTTAAATCTAAGTAATAAACTATGAACACCATAAGGCTTTTAGACGTTGAGCAAATCAGTGCGAAAGACAATTTTAACATTTAAAACGACTTAGCGAAGATAAATTGACGCAGTAATTTACAAAACAGAACTTTATTAATTAAACGGTGCGTGTCAACTCTTAATTTAAAGATCAGATACATAACTATGATCATTTGTGTTTGGATCTACTTTGTTAAAACACACAATTCTTTACTTAATAAATACATTGTGTTTGTTTCATTTTTCATTTAAAAAAATAAATACACGTTAAATAGTTGTTTTCAAACTGAAAATTATGCTCAAATTAAGTATCATTTATTGCTTGAGAATATAAAAAGTGTCTATGTTTCCAATTTCAATTCTAATTGATCGCCGCAATATTATAAAGATAAATGTGGAGGAAAAGTAAACTAAGCCAGTTCAAATATAAAGAATGCCTCTCTATATAAAAATGTTCTTATTTAAAGTGTCTTGTAACGGGTCTCTGTGACTTTTCTGTGAATAAATGGAATTATTTTTTACAGTAAATGTTTAGTTTATTGATTTTTGTTACTGAGAAAAGCATACAAAAATCAAAACAATAATAGTAACATTGCTATTAATGAAAAAGCTACGTTTTTATATTAACAAATTTAGTAGATATTTTCACCAAAACCAGATTCTACTATTTAAGATAATTATGTCTCGAAATGAAAAGATGTTCTTTCAGAATTTGGAGTAGGTAACTTTCGTATATAAATTTTACGAAATATAAATAGATTTTTCTGCAATTCTAAATTTAAGGAATATTTACTAAATTCATTGCTACTATTCTTATCTAAGGCAATCTCACACAAAAAAAACAAAAATGAAGCCACATACTTATAGAAAAGCCTTAGCGTCTAATTTTTATGATTTTCAAATGTAACTTTTCTATATATGCGTGCATCCTTTTTTTCTACTTTAAATGAAGAGAAATGTTCTGAGAAAAGGAGAAGTAATCGAGCAACTTGGTAACACTTCTTGTTTGCATTTTGTTATAAAAAATCAGCTTTGTTTGTTTGCAAATCCACAATCTCAGTTTTTTTGAGGTTGAGTGTAACAAATATAATTGTTTTTTTACAAGTTAATAAATTTCTTTATATTTTCATATTATATATTTTAACTAACACTTTGAGAAACTCATTTTGAGGTTTTTGTCTATAATTATCGCTTCTGGTAAAACGGAAAAAAATGAACATTTTTCAGAAAAAGATGAACGGATAACAACAAGTTTTAACTGGCTTCAGAAAAATGTCAAAAGTCCATGAGCGTTTGAAACATTTAATAATCAATTGTGAACTCCCAGAAAAAAGGTATGTAGACGTTTAGCAAATAAGTGCGAAAGAATTTATATATTTCAAACTCTGTACAAGATTTAAGTAAAATTTATAATCTTTATATAGTGATTTACCAGTAATTAAGATAAATTAGACTAGGATAGTAATTCTAAATCTAAGAATGGGAATAATGGCAAGGAATTTTTGGCCTGAAATCTTATTTATTAGCATGCAATCTTAATTGAATTTGTTTCATATTTTATTGCCAGAAAAAATAATCTTCGTATCCGAAATTATCAAATAAAATAAAATAAATACTGATTCCGATACGTAAGAGTTCTTATTTTTTCGATTTCAGAATCTGATTAATCGCCCAAACAATAATACATACGTACACTCACACACACACACACACATACATACATATACACACTGACATACATTTAACACATCTACATAATATAATTTGACAAGAAGTAGTTATGACATTTTTGATATGGCTATAAATGATGTGTTTTCGAATAAGTTTCCGTTAAAATACCTTTAAATTAAATAACAATATTTAATCATTTACATTACATTCGGTTTAACAAAATAATCCTTTCTTTTCAGAACTTTGAATACAAGATGTAAAATTCAAATTCAAACAATTTCCTCATTTCAATTCATACTAGACCAAAAAGCTGCTTAAACAACCAGCAATATCATCTAGTTTAGAGGAATCGTATATTATTTCCCACCACTTGAGAGAGATTGGAAAGACAAAAAAGTTGATAAACTGGTGCCTCACGAATAGGCCACTTTTCATCGCAAGTCAGAACCCGGTTTAGAAATAGGTCGTTCTTGTTGCGTATAAAAAGGGAAAATTTCACTTCTTAATGGCCGTTCTTTTGAAACAATCAAAAGAACGGCCATTAAGAAGTGAAATTTCCCTTTTTATACGCAACAAGAACGACCTATTTCTAAACCGGGTTCTGACTTGCGATGAAAAGTGGCCTATTTACGATAAGTAGCGACGGTCAGCTATGAAGTTAGACGCCGGCGAAGCTCCACGAGACTTCTTGACGCGGGAGTTACACCAAAAGACTACCATGCTGATTGTTACTTAGTCTACGAGCGATCGCATCCATTACAGTCTTTTTTAAGACAGGCGAAACCATTATAGACGTGCTGTCAACGAATGGATGAAATGCATCAGAAACTTCGGCAATAACCAGCATTGGTTAACAGAAAAGTATTAACCCTTTTCTATGAGAACGCCCGACCGCGTGTTTCTAAACCAATTCGGCAGTAAGTGGTCTACGAAGCTCTGCCTCATCAGACATACTCTCCAGATCTCTCCCTTACCGATTACGACTTTTCCAAGGATAATATTAAGGAACTGTACGTTGCGAAAATTCGATCGCACTGCGTCTATTATTATCATCGAACTATCGCCTAATCGAATCAACACAATAATATTGGTTTGTGGCTGTCAATGAATTTCAATATGAATCCCAAAGATATTTTTATTTAACACTGAAATGGATACTCGCTTATTTACTGAAGTGAAAGGAAACCCCGGGAGAACTTTACCCAAAAATAAATCTATATTTTTTTGTGTGTATTGATATTCTTATTAACACCCCTTTCTTTCTATTTATTTAAAAAGAAAATACAACTTTGTTATTTATGAGTCGTGGAATTGCATTCATCTACAAAAGATTGAGCTAATGTGCATATTTTTTTACCGTTTTTAATTTATTCCCTATTAGTTTTTTTTTTTCGGTTCTCTTATTCGATGATCCTCTTTATTTAACTATTACGTGTAATTATATTCAAACAGATATTCTATATGATTTATATTTGCGTAATATTTGCGTAAAAATGTTATAAGAAACAAAAACATCTTTCTATATATATTTACAAGATAATTTCAAAATCAGGATTAATATTTTTTTTTTTAAATCTGTAAATAATGTAAGCAAGCAGTCAGTAAAAGTATGTTGTTGTAAGTAGAAAATCTTTTAACATAAACATTAACAAAAGTGTGGTCAGTTATTTATTTTAAAAACTGGTAATACCTTGCTTAATTTGCAAGATTGTGTTGAGTCTGTAAAATGAAATAAAGAAATGGAAAATTAATTTTATTTCGGGAGTTTAGGTACAATTCATGTTCACTATAAAATAATATTTGTCTGTGTTATTATTGCGACAACTGTTAAGGCTTGATAAATTTTTAGTTACAACGTCATACCAAATCGATCCCCCGTTTTGTAACCAATAAACATATTGTGCTTTTTATACAATGTTGTTTTTCTAAAAGGTGAGATTTTTTGTTACTTATTAGATATAACAGTTTTGGCGAACATATACAAAAGAGGCCCCGGCATGCCACCTGCCGGCTATCATGTAGAATGCGCCCTGCTTATAGGGCCACATGTTGGCTAGAACTGATTTTTTTGTGTGTGTTTTTTTGTGGATAAATAATATGACAACAAAAACAAATTAAATTTCGAATTGTTTTTAAATGTTTGGAACTTGTCGGTTTTAACCCCCCCCGCCGCAGCCGCTGAAGAAAAATTTTCCAGACAATAATGGGTAGATGAATGATATATAAACACAAGAAAAATTAATTTATCGGAATACCGGTAGGTTGTATAACAGTCGAAAACTATAATTCACAAAAGTATTTGAGAGTCTTGTCATAAAATGTAGTAAAAGAAAGTATAAGCAAATGAATGGATAAACGGGAACATACACAAGTAATAAAATAAAAAATGAAGAAAATCAGATTTACTGTGTGTGTTTATCGTGTGTAAGCGGGCTTGGTTGCCATAACAACGTGACGTAGACAAGAACGGTAGTGAACGTGTGTGTGTGTGCGTGTGTGCGCGTGTGCTGGGTAGTAGTACTAATAGTCTGTCCTTTGGAGGACAGCGTTTGTTTTCGTGTTGTGTCTACGTGTGTGCGGCTAGCGCCAGAATGGTGGACGTGGTGTCGGAGGTTAGATAGTGATGGCTTGTGTAAGTTTCGTAATTTTGTAATTTGTAAATGGCAAGTTAGGAAAAAAAAGACCCTTCCAAGATAGACAATAAATAAGAGCATAATATTTTATGGTAAATTTAAGAACGTAGGTACGATAGTTTTTTTAGGAGATGTGATTATTGGATTAACCAATCAGAAATCGTCTGTGGCACACACATCTCTGTTTTTATAGAGATATAGATTTATATATAGAGATATATTTATATATATTTAGATATGTGTTTTATATATATATATATTCATATGTATATATTTATATTTATATATTTATATATATATATTTATATTTATATATTTATATTGATATTTATATATATATATAGTTGTATATATATTTATACATATATATTTATTTATATATATATTTATATATATATATATATTTATATATATATATTTATATATATTTATATATATATTTATATATATACATTTATGTCTATATATATATTTATAGATATATATTTATATATGCATATATATACATATACACATATATGTATATATATATATATATTTTATATATATATATATATATATATATATATATATATATATATGCATGTCTGATTGAACACGACGGTGTTTTTCTTTTCTCCGATTTTTCTGTATATCTTTTCAATTCACCGGGCGTTTTTTTTCAGCTAATATGTTGTATATATATGCGCCCGAATATGTTTTTAATATATATTGATTCCAAAGGGCTTTCTATTCGTCCGTCCGAACGCCGTCAGCACCGATTGTTTTTTTATCGGTTTATTTCGGGCGCCTTATATGCAGCATTCTATGGTAAATAAAAAAATACCGCTCAGCGAATTGTAACGATATAAAAAAAGAAAAAGAAAAAGATTAACTTTGTCGTGTTATCTCTATCCGCTGTGTGAAAATATTCCACAAACTGATTAGTATATACTACATAAAAACTACGCAGAAAAAAATATGTGGCTACTAAAAATGTATAATTTTTATTGTCTTTCTGGCAGTTTGTCTGTCCCCCCGTTACATTGTTTTTACTGGTCAATATGGCTGATGTTTGTTTTTTTTTTAATGATAATATGCATCGGAGCAGTTAGTGTCCTGTCTATTCCATGTACAGTTTAGGAATCATATAGATTAATAGCGATTATTATTTATTGCAAAATTTGGCATACCATCGTATTTAACTACGAATGTCGACTAATCACTTTATCTACGTCAACAGTTTATTAATTTAGACATGTTTTCACGGGTGAATAAATACCTATGGCCAATATCCTTATTCCAGTTTTGTTCATATAGTAACATCGACTTCATTTTAATATTTATAAATAAGCAGCAAATGTGTTTCGTATTTATATGTTTACAGCATGTTTGTAAAAGTGTATCCCTTTATTGGTATTGTTAATGTAAATTTAATGACGCCAACACATATTTTCGGCGAAGGTTATTCTTAAATATCTCCATTTTCATGTAGTTTTATATAGGTATTTAAGAAAGAAAATATAAAAAAGAGGAGCATTAAATAATGGCAGCGCCAAACGTTAATAGATGATCAAGTAATGAGCGTTGTGTTTATCTTTTTTTTTTACCAATGTTTTTTTGCAACTAACGAATGAGTTTCCAAGAAGCAATCAAAAGCAGTTTTTTTTTTATCGCCATATGTTTTGTTTTTTTTATTCTCCGGTCGAACCACATCCATCGATCCAACGTCCGCCATTTTATACCTTTTCAATTTCTTATCGAATTTACTTGTCTGATCATTATTCAATTTTTCCTTTATTGGTTGAAATAGATTGCCTTCAGAATGAACCATTCACTATTCGTAATTGCATCTAGAAAGGAAAAAGTCTTAATTTGAAGTCAGATAATGAGTATGTACAAGCATCGCCATGTAGGGTGGAGATCTACGATGCATAAATTGACTTCATTTCCCTCTCTTTCTTTCACACTCTCTTCTATACCTTTTCTACACACATAGACATATACATAGATATGTATATATATATATATATATATATACATATATATATATATGCATATATATGTACGCATTTACGCCCTCACACATATGCACAAAATATATACGTTTATACACTTAATAGATATTATATTATTTATGTACTATTATGCTATTCAATTTAAGTAAATAAAATTACAATTGTCACTACAATGTATTTACTGTATCAATCCAAGAAGATTTTATCAGCCGACAAATGCTGTTGTTCCTAAGCAAGGTCACCCAGGAAAGACTTGTATTTAATAGAAACGTCTGTTGAAATTTCTTTGTAGACGCCAGGGTTAATTTGATTTGTCTCAACTGAGTAAAATAAGATTATGATCATTTTATTGAGAACCATAAACGAAATCGTTAAATTCCCTGATTTATATTTTTGGACATATTTACCTAGAATATACTAGCTACATCAATAAGTTTCCAGATTAGGTTTTGTGCAGACATTACACAATTTTATAGAATCTTGAAAATTCAGGATGTCATTTTTAGACATCTTGTGAGATGACTGACCAATATTTATGATTTCAGATTAAAATAGACAACTGCAGCAGGGATTGAAGTATATTCTACTAAATTCTGATTGTAACAAATGGTGAATTTCAAAAATGCAATCTAATCATTAGGAGACGATCTGCAATAAAATCATGTTTTAAACCTGAAAAAAACGGCACACAAACATATTGATTGCTTTAGATTGCTTTTGTACAATCTTGAATGAATCGTGCATCATTTTTGTGAGAGGCATAAGAGATACACGTAAGGCAAGGAGTCAGTAAAACGATGAGAAGTGTCAGTGTAAGCAAGTCTGAACACCAAAGTTAATAGGCCAAATAAAGAATATTCTAAATAAAGATCGCCTTGTGTCTATAGAGGCAATAAGTGCATGATGTTGGTGTAGAAACTGTAAGGCAATTATTCGCAAGGAACTAGAAAATTCGGAGAATTTGTCCGAAGTCTGTCCCAAGTGTACCTAGAGAAGATCAGAAAACAAGAGGTTGCCATGCCAATAGGAAGATGGCAGAGTTGAACAATTCGAAACCCGCAGCTTTGATATTCTAGTGACCTGCGATAAAAGTTAGAGGTACTGTTATGATGTAGAGAACAAGAGAGTATTTACAATGGAAGCATTCTTGTTCTCGCCGAGTCAAGACGGAAATCCACCCGGAAACTTATGATAATCCTTTTCTGTGACAGCAGGGCCAAGATGTACATTGACTGGGCTCCCATTTGACAGACAGCCGATAAGGAATATTATATTGATGTTTTAAAGAAGGTTAAAATATCTTTCGTCGTAAGAAGCCAGCATTCTTCAAACTAGTTCAGTAGTAATGCCAGCAGGGCAATGCATCTTTCGTACACTCCATCCGTGACCCAGACTATTTGACCCAGATAGGAATACAGACTCTTTTTCACCTTTCTATAGTCAAAACCTTGCTCCCAAAAACTTTTACTTATTTCCTAAGATCAAGAAAACCTTATAGGGTGTCGTTATGAAACAATTGAGAACATGAAAGAAGCTGTGACGAGAGTCTTTGACACGATCACACATGAAGACATGTCTTGAGGTAGTTGCCTTACTAGCCTCATTGATAAGCTGTGGTACAGCGAGACAGTACTGTACGTTGATGATTATAATGCGCCTTATCGTGAGTTGAGCATATTGGATGATTTGTTGGTTGGTTATTTTACGGCATATCAACCCTTTTAAGGTTATTTTATGCCGAATGCAAAGATTTTGAAGATTTTTTTTTAATAGAATATATTTGTTGTTTTAAAATCGGTTTCTATTTAAGCAACAGTTGGAACCCTAACAGGTACTACCACTCCGGTAGACCTGGAAGCAATGGTAGTTAAAGGGTGGCTCCACACTCCCCCAAGCCCGCAAGCTGGGGCCTCACCACTAGATATAGTTAAAGGTCATATCCAGGAGCAGAGCATATTGAGATGTGATACACGATATATATTTGGCGTATTAAGCGATGCTCTTTGTGTATACAAATCGAGCTTAGGTATTCGGACGATGTCAAAACATCGGTAATTCACTGCCCACAGAGCAGTTACTGACTGGCGTAATAGTGTAAAGACTTAGTTGTCGTACGGGCCGTCGGGTTTCGATCCTTGCTTGAGGTAGTTGCCTGTCTAGCGTCACTGATGAGCTGTGATACAGCGAAACAGTATTGTATGTGGATAATTATATATATATATATATATATATATATATTTACATGCATTTCTTGGCCTTCGGGACAAGATCAAAGTGTAGTATCTGTTCTTTAGATGCTGCACTTCTATTTCTTGTTCTCTTTCGGTGGAGGAGAAATCCTTCACGACTGAGACAATTTTTATTTTTGTACCTTTTCTCCACGTTTAAAAACGACCCTGGTGTCTAACTCTGTCCCGTGGGGAGGCATAGTAAATAGGTATATATATATATATATATATATATATATATATATATATATATATATATATATATATATATATATATATAAAGGAACGTTATGTGTACCCGAAAATGGGTGGGCCAACTTTTTTTTTTAATTTAATACGAAGGTATTTCATGTGTGCGCGATTGGACTTACATGGGTTATTTATTGCAAGGCTTCTGATAAGTATCCAAACAGGTAATCGAAAAACATAGATTAGACAAAATAGTACTTTCTTCATTAAGGTTTATACGCTCATACGACATAATATCGCAAATGCATTTTAGTAATTATCATGTTACAAGTAGAAAAGCCCAACCTTTAAAATCAACTGTAGTTTGTTTTTAAGACAGAAGTGCGTTCAAAAATGTTTCTAGAGAATGAGAGTTTTATATATTTTATATTAATTTAAGTAGTTATGTGAAAATAATTTCATAAAACCAGCGATTAGTCTTTGATTAGAGAGGACCGCGTTCGAAATAAATGTTTCTGTTATGAGCTAGGTCAAGTGGCCTTTGAATTTCAAATTGCAATTATTTTTTTTTATTTTTTTTTACACAGTGATCACCACTTATAAAGGCCCGGAAGCCACCCAGGGATAAGGGTCATTGCAAGTACATTACGTTAGTGTGGAGATTTGATGAGGTGTTTACTTAAGGGGTCGATTCATTAGAAATTTGTTAACATTGGACTTGAAGACATCCCAGTTATAGTCCGGTGGGAAGTAGCAGACGGAACAGAGTTCCACAGGCGTGCAGTTCTAAGAAAGAAGCTTTCTTCATGGAATCCGCGTTTTGATTTAGGCACAGATATAGAGGGGGGGGTTTCACAGTGGATTCAGCTAGACGGGTAACTATGCCCATTATTTACAGAAAATAATAAAATTGGAAAGGAGATTCTGTGCAATCCAATGTAGACTAAATGTATTCTGGACTGTCACTGAAGAGATGCATGTAATCATTCCTCCCGTTACCTGTTTTTTTTTAAATAAACAAATATATCGGACTTTCGACGTGATCACGTCTTCGTCAGGATAAACTGGTTTTTTAATGTTTTTCCTCTATCGTAGCATCATGCATCTAGAAAATTAAAACCGACGTGATGTTAATTGAAGTTTTATTTGTAAATGTCAAATTAAAATAAAATTTTAATTAATACTTAATGCTTTTATCTCGTAAAATCAAATCACTATATTGTGACCACGCGTATCCCCCGGCTTGGACATTTAAGAACTACTGCTAAACACGAGTTTATCTATCTTTTTCATTTTATATAAGAGCATAATGTCACGAAAGGAAATTGTTATTAAATAACTGTGTACAGACTGAGGAAGACGTGATTACGTCGAAAATATGTTTATAAACAAAAATACATGTTGGTTTATTTAAAAATAAATCTGTGTTGTATTAGCCTACAAAACTCCCAATTTGCATTTATAACAGGTAATTCTTATTTACAAAACATCTCTATATCTTAATTATATATATATATATATATATATATATATATATATATATATATATATATATATATATAGGTGTGTGTGGGTGTGTGCGTGTGTGTGTAAGATTTTATACGTTATCGGTACCATTTAACTGGAGATAGCTGAGTTTTAATATAGTTACCTTATGCTTCACACTAAATGCCACATAAACCTAGAACAAAGATGAAACTTACGTTAGTCTGGAAAGGGTGGTTTTCACTGAGCGATAAAAGAAGTTTATATTATTATGTCATACGCATTTTTAACTTAGACTAATTATTTGCATTGTATAGTATAATAACTACATTTTTGCGCCGCCTTCCTACTATCGTACATTATGTGCAAATGAGTTCTATTTTATAGCTTGTTACTAGCAGTGCAGTACGGTTTTGCATGTGCCTTATGGACTGTTCATATATTTATGCGCATATATATATATATATATATATATATATATATATATATATATATATATATATATATATATATGTATTAAAAAGTTTGATTCATGTCCAGGTAACCTACAAGTAAAATTCCAAGTATTTAAACCAAAATTGGCGGAGGAGATTACTACAGTCTGCAAAGATCAACCTTTTCAACTTTGAACTCTTAGCAGCCAGATTGTCGTCCAAAAACGGCCTAAAAATCGTGCTGTATGTCTGAATAACTTTTATGTAAAATTTCAAATATTTAAACTCAAAATTGGCTGTAAAGTTTGCTAGAGACCGGAAAGGTAAACTCTTTGAAACTTTGACCTTTTGGCAGCAACACTTTTGGACGAAATTGAATTAAAATGCTTGCCCTATGTTTGAATACATTTTATGTAAAATTTCAAATGTTTAGACTAAAAATTGGCTGAGTAATTTGGTCGAGACTGCAGAGGTCAATCTTTTTTTATCTTGGACACAAATTTCGACCCCCTAACAGTGAGTGTTTTGGGCTCAAATCAAATTAAAATGTTTTCTCTATGTCCAAGTAACCTACAGCTTAAAGTGTAAGTGTTTAGACCCAAAATTGATGCAGGAGTTTGGTTAAATGTTCAAATGTAAAATCGTTTAACTTTTACCCGTTGACAATCATTTTTTTTCCGAAAACTGATAAAAAAAGTTTCCCAAATCTCAATACTTCTTTTGCCAAATCATTTATCCGTAGACTGAAAATTGACAGAGTAGTTTGGTAGGGAAATATACACACTCAGACACACACACGCACAGACAATTGAACTTTTATAGATAGAGATTTCTGCGTATCGCGGTCGAAGTATGTCGTTACGTTGTACTTTACAACTTTTTTTATATGTGGAAAAGATCGGCTTTTAAAACCAAATTTTCATTTTAAACCTATAACGCTGATTTTAAATTTATAAAACTGTTTACAACACCTTGTTGGTGTTCTATCGTGTACGTGATAATTATGCAAGCCGTTAGGCCGCTTGAAAAGATGAGGAACCAATATTTTCATTAAATATATTGGCAAAAGTTGTTCATGTTGAATATACATTAACTAAATATGAGAAAACCTATACGCGGTAAACAAAACCAAATTGATCAAACAAAAAAGGATGCGTTATACGATAAACATGCCGCTTGTCTACATACAACACCTCTCAATTAATTTTTAAAAGCATAGAGCTAATCGATACAATATGAAATGTAAAAATAATTTAATTGAATCATTTGTTATTCATATTTTTATATTCGCCATGAACTAACCGCAAAAAAAGATGATATGCCGTAACGTAAACGAAATTAGACCCATATAAAACGGATGTGTTATACAATGAGAGTACAACCTGTCCAAATACAGCATCTGTCTATTCATTCAAAAACGTATATCTAAACGATATAATATAAAATGTAGAAATAGATTTGTTATTTAATTGTAGTGCTTAATGTCGTATTATTCGTTATTTATTTTTTTTATTATTCAATTTTTGTTTCGGTTCTTTGATTGTGATAGAAAATTACTTTCGTGTTTTTATTGTATTTGTCTGTTAAAGTGCGGAGATTTTTCGATTGATAGACACTTAATCAATTTAAGGCACCTTTATCTATATGTGTGTTTCCCGTATTTTTTTTCTTATTCAAATTGAATCTTTATGTTCAGGTAATTCCAGCAGTCAATTAATTTCTCGTTTGTTGTTGTACTGATTGAGACAGTTTATCAAGATGTTTCTTCGATATTATCACGTATACATACATGATGGCAGCAACTCGTCCTCCGGTATTGCCATTGCCCAAATGACGCAAACATGAGCACAACCAGTAGCACGTGCCAGACGGTTACCTCTATGAATCTGCTATAGTCCAGCACATCCACTGATGACCGGGCTCAAGCTATGGTGCGTCGAACACCTACCGGGCCAAACCCTGGACATTCCAGGGCCTTTATTGCCATTCACGCCCATATTTGTATCAGTCCTCATTGGAAATCCGTTTGCCGTTTCAATCTACAGTCAGCCTTTTTGTTATCGAGGCACACTGATTACAAAGTGTTTATTCCATTGCATATCAAGTAATTTTTGTGCTTGAAGCTTTTTATAGTGAGGAAAGGATTGTACTAAAAATACGAGCAAGTCAACATCATTGGAAGCAGCAATGGCCACAGGTTTTATATCAGCGTTTTCCATCTCCTAGAGAGATTGCCTTCACCACTTACCCATATACATATACATATACACACACACATATATACATAAATAAAAACCACAAATATATGCACACACACATACATATATATATATACATATATATATATATATATATATATATATATATATATATATATATAGCGAGAGAGCAAGAGAGAGAGAGAGAGAGGGTAAGGTGAATAAATAGGTAGATAGATATGTAGAGAGAAAGAGAGGGTATGAAAATATATTCATTACTATAAGGTTACGCATATGCCTCAATATTCTATCCCGGTAAGTAATAAACAGACAAAATTTTATACATATTTCTACTAACCGTATTATTTCGATTCTTCGGATTGTGTTTCTCATCTTGAGTGCAATTTTCACAACGTTTCAGCCGATGTAACGCGTTACAACTTAATCTACTTAATCCAATGATATCAATAATTATAGATGAGAAATCTCCAAATCAAGATATGGAGATGAATACTCTAAGACTAACGTATATCATAAGCGAGTTAAAAGCTAATCCCAGAAAACTAAATGTTAGCCAATTAAAACGATAACTGTAAATAGATTTTCATAAATACTCAACCACGAAAATGCGCAGCATATTAACATGATTACTCTAGCTCAAGTTGCATAAACACTGCAACAGAAAAATATTGTAGATTTAAGGAAACTTTTTACAATATTGAATATATATATATGTATATATGCGCATGCCTTGAAATCAAAAGAAGATTAGGTTAGCAGATAAAATGAATGAAATATATTGATTGACAAAATAATTATGTTTAAAATATTTGATTAGTGGAAAAAGACGCTAATAATTTAAGAAGCTGTGCTGAGAGTCTTTGACACGATCGCACATGAAGACATGGCTTGAGGTAGTTGCTTGTCTAGCCGCACTGATGAAGTGTGATACTGCTAGACAGTATTGTATGTAGATGAGTATAATGTTCCTTATCGTGAGTTGAGCATATTGGTTGGCTTGTTGGTTGGTTATTTTGTTTTACGGCATATCAACCCTTTTCAGGTTATTTAATGCCGAATCCAACGATTTTGGAAAAAACATTTTTTAATAGAATATATTTGTTGTTTTCAAGTCGGTTTCTATTTAAGCCATAGTTGGGACCACAACGGTTACTACCACTCCGGGTCAGAGTAGACTTGGGAGCAATGGAAATTAAAGGGTGGATCCACTCCCCCCAAGCCCTCGGGCAGCTGGAGCCTCACCACCGGATATAGTTTAAGGTCAAATCCGGACCAGAGCATATTGGGATGTGATACATCATATACAATTGCCGTATTAAGCGATGCTCTTTGTGTAAACAATAATTATGTTTAAAAATTGAATTATATAAGCTCGTGTAATAAAGAAAATTATATAAGCCCGTGTAGTAAGAAAAAAGCGCCACTATAATAAAGATGTAATAAAAATAGTATCATTTCTAAAAAAAACAACCTATAATGATGAGTGTTTAAATACAAGTATAGAATATCCCGCATAATGACAAATATAATTGAATTATTATATTGAAAATAAGACTAATGTATACAAATATAGACAACTGGAAACTAAATTTCAAATATTTCTGTTAATCTTATCTTGGCCCCAGTTCTTTAATATTAAGATGTACCTAAAACTGCAAACATAAACTTAAGGTAAATTATATTTGCTTTTTAAATTTAGTAATCACAAAAGGTATGTTTGAAAAATATAAAAATAATAGTTTAAAAAATAAGCAATAGAAAATACATTATATATATATATATATATATATACTAACAAAAGTACCCCTCGATGGCTGGCTTACAAAAACAGCCTACAGAAAATGGACTCTGATTTATGAAAGTATGATAGGTTATCAAAATGGAGGGCTATAAAGAGATAGCTTCGAATTTGGGGGTATCAAAACCAAATCAAAATATGATGAAAGTAAAAATAAAATAGATAAACCCCATAATTTATTATACCTTACCTGTTCACACTGAAACACTTATCACAATATTATGTGGCTCTATATTAAAAAACCTTATAAAACTTTGTGACACATTTCCATTCTATGGAGGGCAGGCGCGAACACAGAAACCACAATTTTATTATACCATCCTTATTTAAGTTAAAACATACTTATCAAAGTATTCTTATGTACATCTATATCAAAAACACTTTTAAACGTGTTTTTTTTTAATTTTTTTATATTTTTATTTTGCATACTTTATGGACCAGGCGCGAACGCACACCCCACAATTTTGATGGACCAGCGTTCTGCAAGATCAAACATACCTATTCCTATGTCTCGATACATCTTCTATAATTATATGTAATCAGTTTCTTAAAATAGTAAACCATATCGGAGCCTATTCGTGACCAGTCACACAGCTTTATTTTATATATATATATATATATATATATATATATATATATATATAGTAATTTATAAAATATATATGGCGATTAAGTTACACTGAATATTCGGCGTTTCATACACTCTAGGATTCCTCAGGCTTATGCGCATAAGCCTGAAGAATCGTATTGGATGAAACGCCGAATATTCAGTGTAGCTTAATCGCCATATATATTTTATAAATTACTAACTAGCTCTCCCTACGTATTGAACACTTTTGAAGTTAATACTTAAAGTTTACGCATAAATCTATACTTTCGTATATTAATTTTATGTGAGTAAATTAAGTAGTTATATATATATATATATATATATATATATATATATATATATATATATAACCTTCTCAGTGTGTGTGTGCAAAAATATGTACCAAACTCTGTACCAAACAGAGTTGAAGTGTGATATATACGGTATTTGGACCGGTATCACGCTTTCAACCTTGATTGTAGCCGGTAAAATCTCTTCTACCAGGGCAAAATGTAAATGAAAACAGATGACCTTCGATTAAATGCACAAATAAACATTCATAGATTTATCACTTTTATTTTTAACTCTGTATATGCGCATGGGCCCGTGCAAAGCGTCGAAACGAGGTAGGAGCGTTATATATTTTAATTTCGATTTTAGCTGATGGCAACCGAGGCATTTTTTAACACTTGATCTCTCACTATATATTTTGTATAATATAATAGGCGATGTAAAATTGGATCTATGATAATAAATATCTGATTGGCATGAATTATATACATATATAGAAACACATATGTATGCAACGTTGTGCGCGCGTGTGTGTTTGTGTGTATGATGACTCCCAGATTATAGAGTCTGGGAGTGATCTTTGGAAATCGATAATCGAAACCGTTATTTAAATGTATCTATCATCGGTAATGGCATTTTTCTATGTCGTCACTTAGCAACAATGATAGAACAACAGGCTGTAAAATTTCTACCGTGTGTAAGGTGATAGTGTTTTTTTTGTTATTTTTTTCATGACGTGGTCTGTAGGTTCAAACTTCGCACGTTAATTTCTTATTTTTCCCCATTTACTACAGAGCATTTTATAAGACTTGAGAATGTATGTGTTCTTTGTTTTGTTTTTTTTTTTTTTTTTAGAATGATATCGTCTGTAGGTTAAAACACCGCACGTAAATTTCTTAATGTATTTGTTTTTCGTAAACAGAAAAGAAGTTTATATAAAATAACTTCATAAATGAAACACAAGGTTTGCAATGAAGACTAACATACATTTTGGACTAAGTTACTGGGTGGAAGCATTTTAAGCTTTTTCACGGATTTCGATTACAATAAAAAATATAGGCGTGTGAAATATGCGTTGGCCATCATTCAATCGTGAGCAACGTCGGGTCTCTCTGCTAGTATATATATATATATATATATATATATATATATATGTACATATATATGTATTAAATAGGCATCATCACTTATTAAGGCCAAAGCTCACTCGAGGATAAGAGTTAAAGAGTGGACAGTAGAAATTGGGCAATATATTAACAGTTAGTAAAGTTGTAAACTTATATGGAATGTCTCACTAAAAACTTGTTTACGTAAGACTTCAAGACAAGCATATTGTAGTCAGCTAGAAAACCAGGAAAACGAAAAAATTCTAAGAAAGAAGCTTAGCTCATGGAATATACGTTTAAGTTTAGGCACATATAAAGAGTGGGGGGAAATTAGTGATAGTGTTTTCGGCAAGACGGATGTTTCTTGTGAAAGTTTGGCGAGTGGGGACCATAGATTAGAGCTCAGCCGAGCATTGCCATGAAAATAACTATAAAGCAGAGACCAACTCGCAACATTTCTTTGGTTAGAAAGAGGTTGCAGGGAAGAGCAAAGGACATCCCCTACGGGGCTACGAAGTCTATGTTGAACTCTATCAAGGCAGGATAAGTCCTTTCTAGCAGCTCCTGCCCAAAATTTTGCAAAAATACCCCATCCTTGGACGTACTTGGCTCTTATATGGATAGAGAATTGCATCAGCAGTGAGATATCTACCGGATCGATAGAAAGATCCCATCATTTTTTTCCAGCGGCCTTGGCAACTAATTTAATGTATATGTTCCATTTCAGATCAGGAGTAAAGGTCAAGACCAGAAGTTTGTCAAAACATGAGGTATCCTGAAGACGAGCCATTCATTTCAATTGATGCTAGATGGGGATCAGAATGTTGATGATGTAAAGATAAAAGATTTGTGTTTGATGCATTAAAAGTAACCAGCCACGCCTTTCCCCAATGTACCACTTGCTCAAAATCAGAGAGAACTTGGTTGTTTACTGTCTTGGATGTGCTACAATGGATAGTAGTGTACTCAGTATAAATATCTACGAATGATGTAAGGATGGGATTTGGAAGATCATTAATGTAGATCAGGAAGAGAGTTGGGCCAAAAATGCCCCCCTTAGGGCTCCAGCATTAATATTGAGATCTTCTAATTTCTGGCCATCAGCCACTACTCTTATGAACCTATCAGAGAGAAATGATTTAATAATCTAGAAGACATCTCCAGCTATACTGTGAGCGGAGAACTTGTAACGTAAACCTTTATGCCATACTCTATCAAAGGCGTTTGATATGTCAAAAGCAATTGACCTTGAAAGGTAGCCTCACTCGAGAGATTCGCTAATCCTATGATATATAAATGTAAGCACATCTGCTGTAGATCTAGCAGAAGGCAAACCATATTTTGTGTCACTTAAAAGGTTATTTTTTGCAGAGATGGTTGATTACTTCTCGATTTAACATATTCCAGAAACTTACTCATGACGCACATGAACTTCTTGCCCTGTACTAAGAGGGAGATGAGCGATCACCTGGATTCTTAAAGACAGGGCATACTCATGAGATTTTCCAGAGTGATGGAAAGCAATTCTCCTTAGGACAACGCTTAAACAGTTTTGTAAGAATGAGCGCAAGTTCTGATTAAAGTCTTTTAAGTACTATAATTGGAATACCGTCAGGGCTGGTTGCTTTACTGGAATCAAGGTTTTTGATTAGCTTGGCAACATCACGTACAGATATTTGTATACCACATAGCGCGTTATCTGATACAGGAGAAACTATTGGAGGTGGGTAGTCTTAGTCACAAAGGCAGACTTAGCTGCAAAGTTCTTGGCAAAGAGTTTGGCTTTGTCTTATTCTAACGAGATTGCCTCAGGCCCATTGATGATAGCTGGGATAGAGCACACGCTTCTGTTCAGGAGTCTGTTTGCTATTTGCTAAAACTGGTAGGATACTAAAGAGGACCTATCCTTTTAAACAGTGAACGCAGAGGTAGATCTCATGTAAATGTACTGAAGCTATCCCAGTCAGCCATAGAGTATCGATATACTGTACGATGCAGAGGTACATCTGACGACGCATTACATTTCATTTTTATCTTAACTGATATTACAGAGTATTCGAAAGATCCGAGTGGAGACAGAAAGGAAGCTGAACACAGCTCGTGGCAAGTTGTAAGAAAAAGCTCTAAGAGACGTGCATACTGGCCGTCAGGATCGGGCACACCGGTGGGTTCGTGAACAATTTAAGTGAGGTCATAAGAAATGGAGAGATCATGACAGAAACACTCCTCATCATCAGTCTTGTTTGAGTGAGTTAACCATTACCATTGTGAACATTAAAATATCCAAAGACATAAATATTAGCTGAATGATAAACAAATGGGGCGTGTGTGTGTATATATATATATATATATATATATATATATATATATATATATATATATATATGTATATATATACTATATTATATATATACAATATTATATATACATATATATAATCTAATATTATATATACATATAATATTGTATATATAATTATATATATAATATTATATATATAATATTATATATATACTATTATATATGTAATTATATATATAATGTTATATATATAATATTATATATATAATATTTTTATCTATATATAATATTATATATATAATATTATATATATAATATATAGATAGTATTAATATTATATATATATATATAATATTGTGTATATATATATAAGATTATATATATAATATTATATATATATAATATTATATATATATATATTGTTTTAACAAAAATCAAGACTTCAAAAACGGGTTGATAGCAACAATAAGTGTATTTTATTGTTAGTTACAATTGTTTCAAGACCATTTGGACAAATTCAAACAAGATGTTATTTGAAATTTTTTACAAGAGCAACCTCTCTTCAGGCTTATTGAAATATAAAAGAACCCTTTCACAATAAAACATTAAGTAAAAGATACATTTCATTTATAATGAAAAGAAAACATGCGAGAACATTTGAACTCTATCGCATCTTTGCAAAATATATATATGTATGGGTGTGTGTGTGTGTGGATGTGTGTGAATTATTCATATTGTTATTATTATTAATAATAATAATAATTATTATTATTATTTGGAGATATATTGAAAACTAACAGATTTTGTTAGGATTTTTATAATATACTATTTAGATATTATTTTATCTTAATATTTCAGCCGTTTTTATTATTGCTATCTGTAGTACTATTTAAGCCTTTCTCCCCATTCTACATTCGATGTTTTACGCGATCCTTTTTATTATTATTATTGTTATTGTTGTTGTTGTTTTCCTAATAATTTGGAGTAGGCATAACACTTGATCGTATCCTTCAGTCGTGCTTTAGAGGGGAAAGTATTGTACTTTTTATCTGTTACAGAATGTCAAAAAGAAATCCCGTATGATCAGTGGTAATTAAAATAAGAAATTTACCCATAGATTCCATTTATATATGCGTTAACAGGAAATAAATTATAAATAAACCACGTGTAATAGATCATTAATGATATGTATGTCAGTTTGCAACAAGTAACCCCATAAGAATTGATTTGACATAAAACCACGCTACATTTTTTTTTTATTTCTATTTTTTTACGGAGATGCCATTTAACCTTCCAACATTTCTATTCTTTTATCGAACATCCCTTTCTCATCTGGAACCTCAGAAAATTGTTCCCACTAGTCTGTATTTTCATTCATTCCCCGTTTTTTTTTCTGTGTTTATGTTTTTATATTATGCTTTTGTTAATGCCTTTATTTTTTTCTCCTTCTCACCAAAAATCTTCGTCGAATTTCGTATGTAAATCGGATTATTCTACATCGGCTTACCTGCTTTGAAACCCATCCGCTAAATCTTTTTTTTTCTACCAGTCAATCAAAAAAAGCGAAATGTAAATACGAAAAAGAAGAGTCTAGAAAAGAACAGACAACCGTGGACGAATCGTATCTGATCAGTGCGGATTCCGAGGAGCATCCCCGGCCGTGTCTGGATCCGGCGATGTGTGTTTCGTATAATATCCACAGCTTTATTCCTTTATCTCTATTATCTCAAGATTGCAAATATCTTATGCCGTAAAATCATGCCTGCGAGACTGTGTTTAAGAACACGGAATGCCGTTGCCTATTATGACGGTAATGCCGCAAATAATCATACAAAAAATAGCAATATAAAACCGAACAGAGTGTCTGTCAAATAGACACGAGTAGAGTAGAGGGATATCGTGGATAAGTCCTGTCACAATATCCAGTTAAATCCATCACCTACTACTCATGCAAAAACAGCAATGTCGACAAGTTATAATACGATTGAATAATAGCGATAGACGAAATCAATAATGGGAATAACAACAACCTCAATAATAATAATAATAATAATAATAATAATAATAATAATAATAATAATAATAATAATCCTATTTCAAAGGGAATTCTTGGATGATTGCTTGTGTTAAAACTCCTTGTAAGTAAGTAAGTAAATAATAATAATAATAATAATAATAATAATAATAATAATAATAATAATAATAATCCTATTTCAAAGGGAATTCTTGGATGATGACTCGTGTTAAAACTCCTAGTAAGTAAATTAGTAAGTAAGTAAGTAAGTAAGTAAGTAATAATAATAAAAATAATAATAATAATAATAATAATAATTCACTTTTCAAAGGGAATTCTTGGATGATTGCTTGTGTTAAAACTCCTAGTAAGTAAATAATAATAATAATAATAATAATAATAATAATAATAATAATAATAATAATAATAATAAAGAACTAGGAAAATACATAATGCAAAATACTGAAATAATAATCATAGTCACGAGAGACACTGAAAAAAAATCAATAAAACAGAACACAGAGACAAAGGATAAAGCAAGAACAGAAAAGTGGGAATAGAGGCAACTAAACGGAAGATTCATAAGGATCACAAAAAGATTAAATTAACAAAAACACTTTGACGTTGATGCGAAAAGGACACATAAACCGAGAAACTGAATCCCTTATAACTGTAGAACAAGACAACTCGATAAGAACAAACCACATGAAAGCAAAGATCGACAAAACACAGAAAAACAGCAAATGCAGACTCTGTGGACAAAGAGACGAGATGATAAACCATATGGTAAGTGAATGCAGCAAACTGACCCAAAAGGAATACAATAACCGACACGCGCAAGTGGAAAGGGAAGTACACCGGGAATTATGCAAACAACTGCATCTCGAACGCACAAACAGATCGTACAAACATAAGACGGAAACAGTACTTGAAAACGAGAATCAAAAAGTCCTATAGACATAGACATATAAACTTATAAACCCATCCAAGCAAGAAGATCGGATGTCGTAATACTTTACAAGAAGATCTAAAAGGGACATGGAAGATGAAGAACATCAAAATAATACCAATAATAGTAGAAGCACTAGGAACAATCCCGAAAAAATTTGAAAAAAGAATGGGAGAAATTGGAATCAAAGGAATGACTGGAAAATTACAATGAACAACAATAATGAAAACAGCTGAAATATTAAGAAAAACCCTAGAATGTGGAAACTAACACACAGAATCAAGCGTTGCCCAGGCAAACTGCTGCCAAGGCAAGACAGGAAGCGCTACATGAAACCAAAAACACTGAAGCCGCATATCTATAAGTTTTCTAACTCTACCTCATCCTCCCATTACCACATAACTGTCCACCCACCTATGAAAAGATTGAGGAACGAAAAGACCAAGGAACTGACCAGACCTCTGCCGGATAAGTGCGAAGAGAACTGAGACCCTGGAGAGGCTCATTGCCACACAAATTCAAGTGAAGATCAGTAGCCGCTGACAACGAGAAATCAATGGCAAGTAGCTATTGCGATAATGCAAATTTATTTGCAAATTTTACCTTAAGAGATTGAGAGTACTGGAAACCTTGAGAGACTTGTTGTCACTCAGCTGCCAGTGAACAACATAGCCTGTTTTCGATCTTTGATGACCTGTGTGAAAGCTCTTTGTGAGCCAATACTACTAATACTAACAATACTATACTACTACTGATACTACTACTACTACTACTACTACTACTACTACTAATAATAATAATAATAGTAATAATAATAATAGAGTAAAGATCAAGGAGATAGTGAAGCGGAGCAAATAAACGTAAACCGCCAGAGGGTCTAGATGCATAGGAGTGCACTAACTAGATTCTACTTGTGAGTGCGGAGAATACGTGTACATGTGAAGCATTATTATCACCTAAACTCCATGAGACTGTAATAGTTGTTTCAAGCGAGAAATCAATATACGGGGGCTGCTGTAATAAATTCAAATCTTTTCCAATAATTGTCGAAAGAAGTGATGAATATTAAAAATCAACGAAGACTTGTGGTAATACAGACACCAGAGTACCACAACGAATATCATTAGTGACTAATCATTAATGATGACCTCCGTAAGAACTCCTAGTGAATGCATGATAATAATAATAATAATAATAATAATAATAATAATAATAATAATAATAATAATAATAATAACAATAACAACAACAACAACAACTAGCGGGGCCCGTGGAAATTTCACAGGGGGCGCATCCCTACGTAGTAAATTGATGTTCGCATTGCGTAGATGTTTAATGTAAATAGAGATTTTCTGATATTATAATAGTTTTTTTGTTAAGATTGCGACAGTATTTATCTAAGCTAGCACGAGCGCCGCTAACGCCTGGCCATAAAGCCCGGTAAAATAGAATACTTTAATTCTTGAAGATTTCCTATATATTACTATACGAGGGGTGTACAATAAGTAATACCCCTGACCCACTTCCAGTTGTCTGATCTAGCTGAAATGTTGCATGTGAAATGATATATAACTCTACGGGTTATGTGGCGAATTACAGCTCTGAACTAATTGTTGTTTCTATTTTACATGTGTTTGAACTGAGTCAGGTGTGAAATGGAGCCTGTTGAATGTCGAGCAGTGACCCGGTTTTTGTATTTGAAAAAACGAACACCACACGAGACTTTTGATGCAATGAAAGAACATTTATGGTGATAATGCCCCATCACATGACCTTGTAAAATGCTGGCATCGTGAATTCAAACATGGCCGGAATCTGTGGAAACAGCTCCCAAGCGTGGTCGCCCCCTTCTGTTATTGATGATGCATATGTCTGTTAAGTTTAGACTGCCATTTTAGAAGATCGGCGCGTTACTATTCGCCAAATACCTCAAGATGTCAGAATAGTACAGGATCTGTGGAAACTATCATTGATGACCATTTTCATATGACTAAGGTGTCTGGAAGAAGGATTCACATGTTGCTCACAACATTCCAGACGCGAGAACGCGTCGAGTGCTCGAGCATGAATTTGGAGATGTGCCAAGATGAGTCAGAGTTTTTCAAAAGACTGATTACACAGGATAAAATCTGGGTCCATCACTATGATCCAGAGAACAAAGCTCAGTCAATGCAGTGGAAGTACTTGGATTCACCAGCTCCAAAGAAGGCAAGACCGCAGCCCTCTACTGGCAACGT
Organism: Euprymna scolopes; assembly: GCF_053919585.1. Lineage (NCBI taxonomy): Eukaryota > Metazoa > Mollusca > Cephalopoda > Sepiida > Sepiolidae > Euprymna > Euprymna scolopes. Next base: position 52,063,882 of record NC_136486.1, on the reverse strand, counting down.
CATGCTCACAGTCTTCAGGTCGGAGTGTGACACTTACGTCACCCGCGTGTCGTCTAGTCGTTGAATGCTCCCCGATCGTTGGTCCTCGTGTCTTTTGATGAGAATGTCAGCGGGCAGTACCTGAAAGAGACTCGTCGAGCGTTGCTGCAATCATGCCAAACAAATCAAAAAAGAGAAGTCGATATTTGTTTTTGTTTTTTTGTGATCCAAATTCCTTCTTATTCATAAAAGGTTACAATCGTCGTTTCGTATTTCACTAATAAGTTAGGGACTGGCCGTTTGTTAACTGCAAAGTTATTTCTTTTTCGGTAACAACTAAAAATACGTGTCAGGGTCAATCGATGATGTGGTCGGTTTTTTCGCTCGTTCGAGCCCAGGGGAGCAGATGTCTCTCCGTGTCTGTCAGCTTCTGTGTGTCTTGCGCTAAAAACTACTGCTTATATTGTGAGGGCGAGAGCTATATCTTCTTCTTTTTTCTCTCATTCGGCCCTTTAGCCAATCAGGATGCCGGAACAACTGTCACTCAAATCATCACCCGACTGCCTATGCCCAAAAAAGGGGAGGTTTCTTCTTCTTCTGTTGGCACTCGAGTAGAATATTTCAGCCGGCGTGTGCCTAATAGAATTTGATGGGCTATTAAAACCGGAATGGTCTCGTTCAATTAACTTTAAGGGATCATAAAAATAAACCAAATCGAATTCCACAAAGAGGCCACTTACCCACCAGGGAGCAGTCAACAATGGTCGCTTTCTAAATTGGAATTTCATTGGTATCCTTCTTTTAACTCACGTATAGGGCTTTCTTGGACAAAAGAACTATGCTTCGCACATACCATTCTGGCCCCTATCTACCTTTTTCTCTTTTTTATTTTTTCTCCTCTGTTTACAACTGGGTTTTTTTCTATGCCTTTCGTCCGCCCCCCCCCTCTTTTCTCGGTCGCCTGCTACCTCTCTCAGTGTCTATCCCGTTGGTTGCATTTAGCTTGCAGTTTACTGCACCTTCGAGTCTGTCTCATTCTGCCTCTATTTAGCTTACAGTTTACTGAACCTTCGAGCTTGTCTCAGGAGTAGTTATGACAGATTGCCTGACAAAGAGCACCAAAATTACAAGTGACTATCCTGCTTCACTTTTGAGGGAATTAAGGGTAGTTATCAAAATCAAGAGGCGGAACAAGATCAGCAAAGGTACAATTCTCCTACAGGACAAGGCTCCGAACAACAAATCGCATGTAGCCATATCAGAAACACGGGCGTGTGGTTATGAAACTCTATCCCAACCGCCTAACTCTCCTGACATTGAACCCTATGATTAATTCCTCTTGCAAGCCAATGAGTTGTTTTTGAAAGAACGCATTTCCCAGATGATGCAGGCTTGATTACTGAAGTAACGTATTTATACACATACATATATATATATATACATATATGTACATAAATATATATACATACATACACATATATATATATATATTTAACTACAACTTAGGTGTATAATTATTTTAAAATAAACTCGAAACGTATACCTTTATTAAATACGTATATCTTTACGGTCATGGATGTGACCTTAAATTATATCCAGTGGTGATACCCCAGTTGGAGCGACCCTTTAATTGCTATTGCTCCCAGGTCCACTCTGATCTGGAGTGGTAGTACCTGCTAGGCTTTCAACTATAGGTTAAATAGAAACCGACTTGAAAACAACAAATATAATATTCTATTAAAAACAATTTATTCAAAATCTTTAGATTCGGCATTAAATAACCTTTAAAGGTTTGATATGCCGTAAAACAAAAAACAACCAATATTTTATACTTTATTAACAAATAGATTTCTTAGAAATTCGCCCATTTGATTCAGTTTTTGATGGTATTTAAAAGTTAGGTATAGAAATCTAGCAAACTTGAGACTTCGTTCTTTTAAAACTCTAAAAATGCGGGCAGATACTATATATATATATATATATATATATATATATATATATATATATATATATATATATACACTTGTGCCCGATATTATTCATACCCCCCTTGAAAATTGAGTTTATTAGGTGTAACTTTGTAAGAATTTATTGTTTACGTCCATATTGATACATGTTCTTAATAAACCTCTTCTGATCATTTTCGTCATTTTAAAATCTCGGGATACTTGTAATAAAAGAAATATACAGCTATTTATAAAATCTGCAATGTTCAAAAATAATAATACCCCCTTATTTTTTCAGTATTAATCGAGTTTCTGACTGTTTGTTTCCTGTTTGATTCTTATTTTGAATGCTTTTATACAACCTTTGATTAATTTCATTTCGTTTTTTGCATTTTTCAGAAATTAAAATGATATCAACTGAAAACCAATAAAAGAATAAAAATTATTAGAATGGGGAAGAAAAAAGAGCTTAGTAATGATCTTAGGACTAAAATTGTGAATTCACATAAGGATGGTTTAGGTTACAAGTCAATTTCCAAGAAATTTGAGGTCCCTACAGCAACAGTACTGAGCATCATCAAAAAATTCCAGAGCCACCACACAACAAACAACTTGATTGGTAGAGGAAGGAAAAGGAAACTGTCTGCTAGAGCCACCAGGAATATTGTAAGAAGTGTTAATGCAAATTCAACCACCACTACTAAGGACATTTTAGAAAATCTGGAGTCTTCTGTCATAAAAATATCAAGGCAAACATTGCAAAGGACTCTGCATGAAAATGGTCTGAAAGGAAGAAGACCAAGAAGGACTCCATTGCACACCAGAAAACACCTTGCAGCACGTCTAAAGTTTGCTAGGACCCATGTGAATTCTCCAGAGTCCGTTTTCACAAGTATTTTGTGGACTCACGAAACAAAAATTGAATTGTTTTGCCATATGGATGCTTCTTACGTTTGGAGGAAGAAAGGAGAAGCTTACAACCAAAAGAACACCATACCCACGGTGAAACATGGTGGTGGTAGCCTAATGTTTTCGGGCTCCTTTTCGGCTAGTGGTCCAGGTAGTTTGGTCAAGATAGATGGAACCATGAAGAAGGAGCAATATTTGGAGATACTCCAGAAAAACATTAGACAGGATGCGGAGAAGCTCCATTTAGGACCAAACTGGGTCCTTCAACAGGATAATGATCCAAAACATACTGCCAAAATAGTCAAGAAATGGTTTGAGGATAATCAAATTAATGTTTTGGAATAGCCTAGCCAGAGTCCCGACCTGAACCCTATCGAAAACCTCTGGCACATAGTGAAAACTGAGGTTAAAAAGCGGAAACCTAGAAATTTAGGGATTTGGAGACTACTGCATTGAAGAATGGTCAAAAATCAGTGTTGATGCTTGTAAAAACCTTGTTGATAAATATCCAAAACGGTTACAGGCAGTTATTAAGAATAAAGGGCATGCTATTGACTATTAGTAAGAGAGGTATGAATAATTTTGAACTAGTGCCATTATTGTTTTTCTTAGTATAATGTTCCAAACTTGCATAATTTATTTATTTTTGGAGTTTAAATTAAATGCTTATGCTTGATTTATTGTTTGAAATCCCTTTAATATTGTCTACCTTCTGGTTTGAGCAATATTCTTATAGAAATCTCAAAGATCCGAGGGGTATGAATAATATCGGGCACAAGTGTATATAGAAACACATCTGTATAAACAGATATATAGAAACACATATATAAACATGTATATATATATACAGAAACATATAAACACATATATGAATATATATAAACATATATAAACACACATATGAACATATATACAAACATATATAAATACACATATATATAACATCTATATAAACACATATATTAATATATTAACAAATGTAAACATATATATATATATGAACATATACATCTTAACATATAAACACATATATATGTGTGCGAACGTAGATATCCATGTATTTGTATGTGTATATGTATGTGTATATACACAGCCTCATCACATTAATACACAGGTTTTCGTCATATTATCGAAGTTAAGAAACGTTGACCCTGGCTAGTACAAAATGGGTAACAATTTGAGAATTCTAGGCGCTGTATCTTGGACATATTTTTAGTCGACCGGCTTTTCATTAACCACTAGTAATTTACAAAGCTGACAAAGGAAGAGTGTTGTCGGAGATTGAACCACTCCTGCCGCGATAATTCTACGTGCAGGCAATCTTACAGCGGGCATCCATAGCCTGTCAATGTAATATATATATATATATATATATATATATATATATATATATATATATATATATATATATATATGTGTGTGTGTGTTTGATCGTCTAAGTGTCTTTCTATCACATGATATGCCCATTTGTGTTTAGGTGCGTGTGTGTGTGTGTGTGACATGTCATGTATTTTCGGACATACCTTCTGCGTCGTCGATGTTGGTCCATCTGGAAACATCTCATCTTGGAAGGGAGACTTGGTATCTGTTTTGGACGAAGATTGTTTTCACTCCCAGACAATGAATTGGTTTTATATTTTATTTCACTTTCCATATGTCTTGCAGAAACATGGAAACCGAAACTCTGACTTGTTTGGTTCTTTTCTACACACGCCAGCGCCCACACTCAGTGAAGGGGAGAAGACAACAGTCAAGCCGTCCATCCTCTTTTCAGACGAAATCAAATATCTACGATTCAGCTAATCTGATCACGTGGCTCACAGGCAATACGATAAGCCGACCCTGACGTCCGGTCAACGTGTCTCAATATAATTTACACATCTCCCTCTCCCTCTCTCTCTCGCTCGTCATTCCATAACGCATATATATATATGTATATATATATGTATATATATGTATATATATATATGTATATATATATTTATGTTTACATATGTGTAATATAACGGATCGATAAAGACAGAGGGGGGTGCAGTAAATTATACTTAAGCACGTTGACCGAAAGTAAGGTTCAGCTGATCGGATTGCGTGTGAGTCACCTGATCAGGTTAGCTGAATCGAAGAGATTTGGTTAGGACTTTGAAGGTGACGGACGGCTTCATAGACGTCTCCTCCCCTTCACTGGGGGACGCTGACGTGTGTGGAAAAGAGACCAAGAGAAACCACACAAGCCAGAGATTCACTTTCCATCCTTCTGCGAGACATCTGGAAAGTGAAATAAACTATTAAACGAATTCATCGTTTTTGAGTGTTTGAATCTTCGTCCAAACAGGTACCAGTCTCCCTCCAAGACACGAGATGAATCCAGATATATCAACATCCACGACGCAGAAGGTATGTCGATAAATACATGTACCAAACACACACACAGAGATACACACACATACACAACGACATATGAACATATCATTTAATAGACTTGACCACTAGACGATCACATAACGGTAACGCTGATTAGATGACAAAACACGATTCCTTTATTATACAACAACACAACACACACATATATATATATATCTTTAAGCACGTCTGATTGAACCGACATAGTTATTCTTTTTTCCGATTTTTCTCGATATCTTTTCCATTCGCCGAGCAGTCTTTTCCATTTCACCTGTAATGTTTTATAAAGTTGGACCCAAAAATTGTTGTTTCTACTCAAGTGCTTTCCATTAATGCATCCAGTTATCCACGGAAACTATTGTTGCTGTAATCTGTTTCTTTCCCTTTGAGGCTTGGTATTTTTATAGTTGTTTTTTTGTTGTTTTTTCATTCATTATAAAAGTCAGTTTAAGATGGTTAGAGTCGAATAATTTATTATTTCTAATTTCTATGTTCTTATTTTATAGTTTATTTACTAAATTGTTTTTTAGTTATTTAAAGTTTTAGTACATTTGTCCTGGTGTGAAATGAGTTCCGATTCCAAAGGGGGCTCTATTTTTTATAAATATCACTTCTAGTTATTCTAGTCATCGTGTGCATTTGTTAAGATATCAAAGTCTAGTATTCTTAGTTAAGATATTTCTAATGCCGGACGGCAGCAGGATTTTATAATGGGATGTTATGTGTTGTTACCGATAAAAAGCGCTTGAGTAGAATATTTTTATACAAATGTCAGCTTAAATATAAACGACCGCTCGGTGGATTGAAATGATATCCGGAAAAATCCAAAAAAGAATAACTCTGTCGTGTTCAAGCAGACATGTGTGTTTGTGTTTGTGTTACATGATAAGTGCTGTCCCCTTTTTATGTAAGTATAAACATAGGGAGATTACTTAAAATGAAAATAAAATGAGAGAAAGCAGAAATCGAACCTTGGATATAAGTTTTAAAGAAAAATAGGTTTAAATGGAATGTCCAGTAAATTGTTAATTCTGATGAAATAAATAATAAATAAACTATTCAATTGTTAGAAAGAATGTGGATATTAAAATATGGGTTGAATAAATTAGATATGTAGGTTGAATTCCTTTGTAAAAACATCAAAGAAAAATAGGTTATTGGGAAATCATAATGTCGGAAACGTGCAAAGTCGCGCATGTTGAAACATGTGAATTTTGCTCACGAGGCCGGACATGCGTGGATTTCTCAATATGGGAAGTGAGAGTTAGTTAGTTAGAGGTTAGTCAGTGAGAAACTCACAGTGGGTCTAGGAATTCGAACGTCTAGGAAGCGAGACGGTCATTTTGAAACTAAAATGTGAAGCTTTGAATTCTTGATGAGAAAACCACGGACCGTCGTGAAGAAATAAACCCATCATGTGTTTTGATAAAGCTCGTCTTTGTGTTTGTGATTCTTACAAAAAGGTAAAGTGAATTGTTATAATATGTCTGTGTTATAAAATGTCGTGACATACACATCTCATATCCACAATGTGAATCTACATCTCATATCTATATTAAGAATGTCTGAACACTGTCTCCTCACTCTAAGAGCTTCACATAGCAATACATCTATTAGCCTAAGAGTTTCTTCTTCAACACGTCTAAGAATGAACATATTTTAACATATATCAATCGTCATAAAACGGACAATCTCTCTTACAACAACATCTCTCTCACTAAGATAAAACATCACTTGTAATAAGACTCTCTCTCAACGACAAACACTCTAATAAGACTCTTCTAAGACTGTGCGTGTAATAAGACTCTTTCTAAGCATCACTTATAATAAGACTCTTTTAATGAATCCCAAAATATAACATTTGTATATGTGTACATTTCCCTACAAGATAATTTTGTCAATTTTAAGTCCAAAGACTCGAAATTTAATATACCGGGTACTGAGATTTGGGAAAATCCTTTGGATTGGTTTTCAGTCAGAAATTTAACTGTTATGGGGTCAAAGTTAAACGTTTTTACCTTTGAGAATTCTACCAAACTCTTCGGACAATTTTGGGTGTTCACACTTGAATTTTTTAGATATAGGTTCGTTGGGCATGGTCTAACTTAATATCTTGATTTAAACCCACAACAATAATGGTTAAGGGGTCATGATAGGGGGCAAATAAAAAAAAATTGACCGATTTTTTCTTTTCTTTTTTTTTTTTTTGCTCAACATACAACTCCAAACACCCGAGCAATGCCGGGCTGAAATGCTAGTATATATATATATATATATATATATATATATATATATATATATATATATATATATATATATATATATTTATTTCAAAATCAAAAATGGAAACTGATATATAATGAGCTTGCAACACCACCTCCTTATTTTGACGGTGTAAATGCCTCACGTGTACTCAAAGGTTTTAGAATGGTAGTACTCCATATATACCCCTTAATAAGAAAGTAAGCTTGATTCTCAAACATTCCTTCTGACGAAACATTAACAATACCACAGTTTTTATATGCCTATTCTTGCATCGTTTCTAGTCCTCCTGAACTTATCCTTGCTAATTGCTTTGTGGAACCCCTCGGCAGAACACCTGCAGTTGGGATTTGGCCAATCCCTGCTTTACAGTAGACTCCCGCGTAGGGATATTCAATTCTTTCTCTAAAATGCGTATATGCAAAAAACAATACTATAGAACAAACACGGGTCTGACTATAACGTGTTTGTCTTCATGGTTAATACAAACAATTTTACAGTTTCTCGCCTAAATAATAAAAGTGTGATTACATTTCTCATTCCCTGTTATTTCTTTAAATGTTGATGAGTATAAGCTTATAATAGAATAATTTATAAAAAAAAAACAATGAAAAAATTAGAAAAATTAATAGGAAGATCGGAAAATTAAGAAGAAAAGAATACGGGAATGAAATACATGAAAGAAATAAACAAAAAATACAGACCCATAATAAAGTATGTACACCATGTCGATCAAATCTTAACATACAGATATAATTCAAGCTGAAAAATGGGTTATTGTACTGACGAGCCAATTTTAACGTGTTATTTATTAACGACACTATCTTTACCTACTTCAATAAAATGTATGCATAAAATGTGCTTACTCTAGTTTTATAGATTATTAATCTGGAAAAAAATCTTAGTTAATCGCCTTCAAAGAAAAAACAGCTAAGAAATAAAACTCGTACCCTTTTAATAAGAGTTATCGATTATTTTTTCTGTTATGTTTTTCTTTGTGGACACGACAAAGGGCTCAATTTTAATTAAGACGCTGCTGAATTATTAACCCATTTTTTGTACTTACGTCTTACTTTGTTCTTTTTAGATAAAATAATGGTCTACTTTTTTCTTAGATTCTCAATCTGACAAAATCCATTTTTGTTGAAAATAAAACATATTTGTAAAACAAATTCGAACGCAATGTGTCGCAAACGAAGTCGGATTTACGCAGGAAGTAAATTATTAAGGGCATTTTTAAATGGAGGAAAAACGAGCGAAATAGAAATGAATTAATGCGAATCAAAAACAGAGCACGACTATGAAAAAATAAAAAATGCAGAAATGAATAAGGACGAAAAATAACGCGGAACTTTAAAACCAACAGGAAATAATTGAATATACAAAAACATAAATGATAAATGAATAAAAAGGAAAAGTATGAATGAGATGTAAATAAAAAAAGAAAACGCATAAACAAAAACACATATACACCGAAATAAAAGTGACAATGAAAACAAAATCGAATTCAAAGCATCAAATTTAAATATGTTTATGATAAAAAGAAAAGAATGCATACTACAATCGTAATAAAATTGAAAGAACTTAATTTTGACAAAGTCTAAATTATGTTGAATAAAGTAGAGGACGGATCATGTAAAGGAAAACAAGACAAGGAACATTGTAAAGAGAGATAAGAAGTAGAAAGCATAGACGAGTAAGAAGAAAACAAAAACGCATGAACATAAAATGAAAAAAAAAACTAAGGAAAAGTGAAACAAATGTCAGTAAATGAAAGGATTTTAAACAAAACGACAAATGAAAAAAAAAGACGAAAAACAGAATTAACAGATGAAGAAAAATCAGTGGAAGAATTTTAAGACGATAAAACGAGGAAAACAAATGATTGTATTTTTTTTTACTTACTTTTCGTCACTTTTAAAATGATGACTTCGTAGGTTTTTGGGTATACTAAAAACGAATATCGCATTTCAATTTGCCGCAAAAATGTATTTTTCCGGATATAAAGTAATGTAAAATATGCCAAAAGTACGCATGTACGGAAATGACCACCACTCATAATGTGATTATATTGCTTATTGTCATGTAAACTACTTCTTTGTGGCAAAATTTAAATGTGATATTTGTTTCCACCCTACTCGAATACTATTACAAGTCGTTAATTATTATTGGGGTGAAAATTAAGTAAACATTTACCCAATTAATTATAAGATATAGAATATTACTACTAATCCTACTACTACTACTACTACTACTACTTATAATAATTTAAATAAAAATATGGAGATTTAAATAATAATAATAATAATTATATATATATATATATATATATATATATATATATATATATATACTTCTACTGAATTACAATAAAAAGAAACGCTACATGGAATTAAAAACATTGAAATTCTATAATTATAAGTTAACCTATCCACATAAATAAAATAAGTATCACATCAACAAATCCATCGATCCATAGCCTGGAACCCCTAAGGGGCATAGGCCATCTACAACTTTTGTAGATGATTTTGTAGCGACTGTGTTCTTTTTACGGAGTGTGGATGCTGGCCCCACGCCCAACCTCCCCAGAAGGTACATACAGCCTTCCCAAATGGTCACCAAACTGGTACTGTCTAGGCTCAACGTTGCTTAACTTCGGTGATCTGGCGAGAACCGGTGTGTCAACGTGATTGTGTCGTACATGCATTAACAAATACGACATGAAGTATTTGAGCATAGTCACGGAGGATGAAAAAAACGAAGAATAAAAGCCTGGATGAGTGCGAAGACGACTGGGATCTTGCAAATGTTCAATGCAATTAAAAATCCAGTAATGACCAATAGCCCCTACCAACGAGAAATCAATGGTCAGCATTTTTTTTAATAATCCAAATTAATTTGCAAATTCTATCAAAAAGGCGGAGAGTACTGGAAATTAGAGGATAATGCTTGTCACTCACACTTTAGGGAACACCACTGGTAGTACTTAAATATAAATATGTGATGATGGCCTGTGTGAGAACTCCTAGTGAGTCGTCAGTAATAATAATAATAATAATAATAATAATAATAATAATAATAATAATAATCGAAAGGAGTGGCGAGACTTGCCACTTAGACTCCAGAGAATACCACACATTTTTCTCAAAGATAAACATTTGATGATGGCCTGTATGACTACTCCTAGTAAGTAAATAAATAAATAATAATAATAATAATAATAATAATAATAATAATAATAATAATAATAATAATAAAGCAAATATATGGGAATAGCAAGGAACGTGAAATGATATGGAACACGAGCAAAGTTAAAAGAACTAATAGTAACAGAACTAGGTCGGACGAGAAACACATCAAAACCGATTCGGGAAAAAAAGAGTAGAGAGAAAGCCGAGAAGATATAAACGATAGCATGAATGAAAAAAGCTAAACTCTATAAAAGAATCCTAGAATGCGGAAACAATTCAACATAAATTGCAACCAGTTACTTGTGTTTACAATGAAAATAAAACAAAACTTGACCATGACAAAAATGAACCAGTAAACCGCAAAATACTATCTTTCATACACAAAAACATCGTATGCCGCCGCACAAAACAGTTGTGTAGAGTCTAGAACGACCGAGAATAGGGGAGCACTTACCAGACTTTCATTGGAAGATTGCGATGAAAAGTGGGATCTTGAGGAACCGTTTTATTACTCAAACATCAGACAATTACCATGGCCAAAGCCAGCGATGAACCAATGACAAGTAACCTGCATTGGTTATCAAGAGAGATTAGAGACACTGAGCATCTAGAGAGACTTGTTGTCAAACTTCAGGAAACATCTATATTATTTCCAGTCAGCGATCGCTGGTGATAGCATGTGTGAACTTTACTGTTGACTAAATAAGAATACTTATGGAAAGAAGAAATGAGCAAAAAAATAAAGGAATAACAGTCGTAATGATGACGATGTTTGCACTTAATATCTTATACAAAAACGACGTAACGAAAGAAAGAAACATGGTGGATTTAAATATAAAAACATGATTATAAAAAGAATATGAATCAAGTCGAACGAAAAAATAATAAGGAAAAGGAAAGAAAAAAAAACAAAGCAAAAAGATTCAAAGAAGCCAAATAAGATGACGTAGAATTCAAAAACACCGAAAAAAAAGTAATAAAGCGAAATAAAAGGAAAAAGTGAGGTGGTACGCAAATAATAATAATTATAATAATAATAATAATAATAATAATAATAATAATAATAATAATAATAATAATAAAATAATAATAATAATAATAATAATAATCAAAATAATAATAATAATAATAATAATAATGATGATGATGATGATGATGATGATGGTGCTGATGATGATGATGATGATGATGATGATGATGATGATGATGATGATGATGATGATGATGATGATGATACAGATTATTATAAGCAAGTGGGAGCAAAATTAACAATGAGAAAAAATGGAAAAGGAAAGTATTATGCCAACACAATGAGCTGATTAAAATGTAATAGAATAACGAGAAAATAAAAAAGAAGAAATTATTTAGGATCAGGATAAAGAATTCAAGAACATGCTGGGATATCGATAGGAAAATTAAAAAAAAAATGATAAATATTACCTTGCAAATATTTGCTCGAGTAGACAGGCGAGATCACCTCAAAGGATAGAATAGCATATATCATTTACCTACGACGTTGACATACACAGCAAGGCCTCACGTGGACAATTCTTTTGCGCAAGTACATCAGTCCATTTGTGCAGACATGTCATATCTTCATTGCGTATGTGTCGGGTGATACATACACACCATTGTGCCTTCGAGAGCGTATCGCCATTTTAAGAACAGGAGTGTGACGTGGACTAAATAACAGCGAGAAGACAAATGCACTTGAGTTTCGAGTAGATTTAGTTGACAAAGAAGCTTTCGTCGTTGAGAATTGAGAGCGACACTTGGATGTTTGTAGAGAATACGAGCCGGGAAGAGGAAATAACTGGATTTGGGAGGAGAGAAGTGGTCAGTCCATTGGAAACGTGGGTGAGGTTTCCAGGGATGTAAAATCACGAGAATGGGTTAGATAAAAAGAAAAGTCTACTTGAAAGCGGGAAGAGTATTAAAAAAAGTGAATATAAAGAATGAAAAAAAAAACAATGGCCATAAATGCAAGAAGAATTGAAAGTAACATTTATATTGTGATCTCTTCTATAAAAATGTTTATAAATGAAAACACGTACTTCGTAAGATTGGCTCAGAAATCTTAGAAATATGTAAGGTCGGTATGTCTATGTATGTAAGGTCGGAATCTCTATAGAATGGATATTGGTAAGTGAGTGATAATACGTATGTGAGTATTTAGCAGCGTGGGGTGTGTATGTGTGTGCGTCGGTTTACCTTGGTTTTATTAGTCCCTGTATAGCTAATCGTGTGCAGTAATTATCTTTTTTTTTCCATTTGCATGAGTCTTAATACTGTTTAATAATGTGTTCACAAGATGGGAAAGGCTTTTACGTGAGTAATGGAGTTCCTTGTATCTCACTACACTCAACACACACGGGAGGGGAGTGAAGATATCCTCTTGGGTCTATGGAATTTCGCGAAAACTGATTTTGCTAATAAATTCTGGTTACATTTTTTTTTCACATAGATTTGTTAGCTTTTGGACGGAAATATTTGGGGTCCACGCTTATCTGTAACATATATTTTGTAGCGTGGCGAATAAAGCGAATTTTAATAAGCTGAAGAAAGACAGGAGAAAACAAGTACAGCTATGTGGTTTTTAGTATTCGTAGGAAGCACTCTACAATTCAGCGGTCATGAGAAAAGTAACGGATTAAATGAGCGAGGAAGATAATAGAAATTTTGATTGTTACGATGACGAGAGAAATCGTGTTTTTCTTTGGGGAACCCAAATGCATAGATATTTAAAATATATTTTCTTGCTTATATTCTGCACATTTTACTTTTAAAATTCTTTAGATTGTCTACCCTATTGTGTTACTTCAGGGGCTCTTCCGCTTATTATGAACCGTAATGCAAGCAAGGAGATGTCGCCGCCACGTCAACATAAGAGACTGTTTTTTTACTACGTTTTTTTTATTAACTTTTCACCCCAAACAAGGCACGTTGCCACTTTGCTGTAGGAGGCTACTATCAGGGGTAACATATATTGGGGTACTATGTAGGGTTTTGGGTAGCAAGGTGTCTGTTCACGTTACACTTGAACTTCTGCACGTAAGTACTGTTGGGGAAACAGGGACTCGGAATGGAATTAAAAAGTCTAGTGGTTCTGGGGAAGAAACTACTGGAGTAGACATATCTTTTACATCTAGGGACCTCTACTGTGTGGGGGTGAAGTTTATCTGTCTGTCGGGTTTGTCGAGGATGTTTACGTCGTGGGGGCACAAGTGCTTGCAGTTCGTCAGAACATTCTCCATTAAAATACTTGTAGAACAGGCAGAGGGATGCAACATTTCGTCGATGGGACAGAGGCTGAAGCTTAGATGCAAATTCAGGGCCTATCAGATTTGCGACTCTCAGGAGCGATAGACTAGTAGCAGATGTACCAGCCCAAATATGACAGCAATACTCCATACATGGGCGAATGGTGGCCTTATAGAGGTACAGGATACTTTCGGGTGTTAGTAATTTTCTAGCACGGTAGAGAGAGCCTACCTTCTTTGCAGCGGCCCTGGCAATGCTTTCAATGTAATTTTTCCAACTCATGTTTCCTGTGAACGTTAGACGTAGGAGTTTGAAAGACCGTTTACTAAATGGTGAACAACACGGAATTAAAATTGGGTGTGTCAAGTTCGAATTCAGCTAATTCCACAGAAACACTTTCAATTAAGAATCTCGGCACCCTTCACTAGATCCTTTCTATAAGTACCTGATTTCTTTCTAGAATGAATTGGCAATAGAAAGATATTGGAAAAACAACTGCCAAGAAAAAGCATCTGATTCATATCCATTTTACCAATAAATTACTGTAAACTACGTCTTTTTTGTAATTTAATTAATGTATTTGGAATAACAACAAAATACTATTCTTAAAATTACTGTTCTCATCTTGAAGTTTTGTTGTTTTTTTTTCACATCGGCCGATGTAACGCACGAACTTCATCAATAATACATTGTCTCGAAGACAATAATTTAGTTTTTATTCACTTTTTCCGGATGTCGACGCAGATATACATGGAAAGTAAGTTCTTTTCTTATGATCTTTAACAGTCTCCACGGAGAGACACGTTACCTCCCTCCCAAGAGGGGACACAATCATTAACCCAACCGGTGTTAACCGTGCCCAAGTTCCAACTTAAGGTGATCCGCTGCTAACCTCACAGGTAGACTCAATCAGCTGGTAAGATACTCCGGGAAAATTGTCTATGACTTAGCTTTGTCATATTTTGACAGGGTTTACGAAAAGATCATCGTATCCATCTCTTGTCTACCTTTCCAGTTAGATAGATAGATCGAGATTGATAGATAGCTAAGTCGATAGGTAGATAAATACAAAGTTAGATAGATAACTTATTGTGGTCTACCTATTTCATAACACTATGATTTGAAGTTTAGCTTTATTTGGCAATTTATATTGAAGAGTCCGGCATCCGGGCTAAGTTTAAAAATTGCAAATGACACAATCAATTTAGTGAGAGAAACATTTCAAAAACCTAATTTCACAAAATAGAAACTGTCATCCATATATCCTGTTTGGCGTTAATTATTATTTTTGAGGATATGTAAAGCCCCACAATAAGACCCCAGGGCCAATAGACCACTTACTATACAATATTGAACGTGTTATTGCTGAAATACAAATTAATTTAATGCGTAGAGTTTGTAAGAATTGGACAACTAGATTATGTTATCGGCGCGCAAGACGTTAGCCGATATACCCGAAATGTCCAATTATATATAAAGACACGCTGTCTCTGTGAGTCGATTCATTCCTTAAAAACTCCTAAGCGTCTGTGTCAGTATTTCACAAATTTTTCACATATATGCTTCACTAGAATGCCGCCTTGCATTGCTCGGTCGAAAAACACGCTGTAATATGATATTTTAATTAATGTAGAATCGTATTTATTATTATATTGAACCAAAAATATAATAATGATTTAAAAAGATTAAAAAAATGACTCGTCCGTAACCACTGATAATCGACACAATAAACGTTTAGTAACGATTTGCTCTTTTCTTTTGACGTTAATGCCCGAGTTATTAAGACATGCTTGCTGCAAGGGTAAACATTAAAACATTAATCAATATCTATTACATTACCCATGCATATTTCTAATGCCGTCCTTCGACCTTCAACTGTAAAATTCCATCGTTTAATATTAACACTATTGCACCGATTCTCCTCAGTTTAAACCCAAAATAAATTTCCGCATGGGTTCGAGGACCTATATATTAAACGTAATGCCTGTATACTTAACATAGAAAGCGGAGTTTGGTGGCAACATTTTTAAGCATATATATATATATATATATATATATATATATATATATATATATATATATATATATATATATATATAAGTGTTTGTGCTTGCTATTACTTTTTTACGGAAATGTTACGTAAGTATAAATCATGTAGAATGTCTGCATCGGTATAATAAGACGTAATAGTTAACGAAAGATTATCATCCCATTAGAAAGCCGAAAGCAATAAGAGGATAGTAATTATAATGAATGTTTAAAAGAATATGCTAATTAGATAGATCGTTTGCATATGAATGCCATTCAACGACCCATATATAACAAAGTTGTATTTCCTATTTTAATAATTATAAAAAAGGAGTGTAATGTGAATATCAATACACAACAAAAATAATTGAAGTATTGATATGTTTTCAGTGTGTTTGTATTAGAATGCCTTTGGTAATATTGAAAATAGATAATAAAAAATACGGCCAATTAAGGAGCAGTCAATTTTTGAATAAAGTAAACACATTTATACAACCCAGTACTACAAGTTCATTTAATAAGTTTTATAACCACACAAGCAGAACGGCCCTGCTTATATATATATATATTATATTAAACAGTAGGTCCTTCACAACAGAGGCACGTTCACAATTTATATTTCTGTTCAGAGAAAAACTGAACCATGATCGTTAAATTTTGCATTTTACACTTTAATTTCAATACAATAAATAAAAACATTTTTTATGAAATCAGTAGTATGTTCTGTGCAATTTAATGTAGACTACATCGTATTGTGGGTTAGCCAAAATCAAAGTGTAGTATCTGTTCTTCAGAGGTTGCACTTCCATTTCTTGTTCTCTTTCGGTGGAGGAGCAGTCCTTCACGACTGAGACAATTTTTATTTTTGTACTTTTTCTCCACGTTAAGAAACGACCCTGGTGTCTAACTCTGTCCCGTGGGGAGGCATTGTAAATAGGTGCACGGTATTGTGGGTTAAGTCATTGCAGCGAGGCACGTGAATGTTCGCCGGTGAATC
Organism: Euprymna scolopes; assembly: GCF_053919585.1. Classification (NCBI taxonomy): domain Eukaryota; kingdom Metazoa; phylum Mollusca; class Cephalopoda; order Sepiida; family Sepiolidae; genus Euprymna; species Euprymna scolopes. The sequence continues at coordinate 52,046,909 of NC_136486.1, read as the reverse complement.
ACGGAGGGGTCTCAACAACAGACAATCATCCGATTTCACTAAAAGTATTGAAAATGTGGGATGTTTGCTGATTCAAGGCAACATCGTGTGTTTAATGCTAGTTTTATTCAAAATACGAATGCTAATTTTAATCATCCATATAAATCATAACGAGATACAGTTTAATTCGAGCAGATTAATAGTAAACCTCAGCAAATATCCCCCAAAAATATTGATATTTACATCTATTGTATGTATAGTTACAGCTAAATAGTAAGACATATGGATAGATGAAATTAAAAGTGTTAGAAAAATATATAAATTATTAGGTTGGTGAAAAAATAATGTCGTTTTTTGGGATGAAGTTGAAAGTCAAAAAACGACATTATTTTTTCACTAACCTAATATAATACGAGGTGCCTTCCAAAAGTAAGTTCTAATTTTTTGGCATTGGAAACGATTACTGGGGATTGCAAATTGCATCATTATGATGGCTAAACTTATGCATTAATGACCATAAATTTTTATTTCTCTGTTGCAGATATTGGCAGTGTGAGCTTAAAAAAAGCAATGCCTCTCATGTACGTGTGTCAGAAGCAGAGGTATGATATTAAATTCCTGGCAAAAGTGTATAGAGAATGTTAGTGAATATGCAGGTAAATCAATTTGGGAGAACAAAAGCGCGCTCTTTTTTAATGGTACTACTCCCGTCCTCGAAGCTCTTCCACTTTTTTAGTAAATATATAGGTGGATTTACTTTGAGAACAACCCCTGTATTGACGCCTTAATAGAACAGAAAAGAAATTATCGGTAAAACTTGCAGAGAATGCTTTGTGTTACAGTTGTTGTAAAAATGGAATGAAAATTTAAATTTCGTTTCGTTATATTCGGTACATTTTTCCATTACGTCCAACTCATCGTTCTCATTCGATATGTCAAATTTGATAGGTTTTCGGGATGCTGACAAGGTTAGTAGTGTCTATGCCGAAAGCCGTTTTTAACAGGTGGAGGTTGGGCGTGCCTATTCCGAAAACCGTTCTTTACATGGAGAGTTTAGGATGTCAATTTGTTGTAAACATACACGAAAACCTATAAAATTAGGCATTTAAAATGTGAACTGGGTTGGACTAGCGTAATAAAAATACCGAAACGGTATACCAAAATGACTTTTTTTCTTTAAACCTTAAATTATTTCGTTTAAATAAAAAATTATTTTTATAAAAAAACATATTTCGTCTTCATATACGTATATAAAAAATACGACTGTTGAATGTTATTCTTTCGATTACTTTCGTTTTTCTTTCAGGGGCGTCACAATAAAAAAATTAAAACGGAACGAAATGTAAATTTCCCTTTCATTTTTACGATAACCGTAAAACAGGTCATTCTCCGCAAGTTTTACTAAATTCTTTCTAAATGTTTACGATACAACCATCCCATATTTAAAAAAAAGAAACTTTTGTGATTAGCTGTCGTTGCTAATGAATTAATCGATCGTAAAATGATTTAAATAAAATCAATGAAATAATATAGTTGATTCAACATTGAAATATTTTATTGAATTTCCTGTTAAGCTTATCCTAATAAATGATTGGACATAGTTTTTGTCTCGGGCTCGTTGTAGGTATTTATGAATAAAAAAAACATTTTAAAAATTAGATTGAATAAGAATGTAAGAAAGAGAACGAGTAATAAAAATGAATAAATGTTTAAACTTTTAGAAACAAAGAAAATGAAACATTCGTATAATTATCGTAAAATTGAAGAATACATTAAGCAAATAGAAAAAGTAAATAAATATATAACAAGGATAAAATAAGATTAGATATAAAGATTCTAAAAACGTGTACTACGAAGAAAAATATTTTAAATATATTTAGACACAGCCACATCAGCGAAGGTTCTTGGAATATTGTATCAACTTATACTTTCATATGAGACACATTTTCTTTCCGTTTGTATATCATTGTCTGCGAGTTCATTGGAATACGAAATGGCTGGGTCGATGTTTTTGAGATTTTATACAACTGCACCTCATCTATCTGGGAAATTTCTTAGATAAACTCTGTATCAGAATGCTTCTGATAAGTATCGGAAATCGCCAATTGAATAATACGATTAAAGAAGGAGCAATCGTATTAAAATCAAAATGAACACTCATATGCAGATGACTATCAGATGTGTATTTGAATAAGTTTAGTTACAACTCAAGAAGAGGATCGCTCCATGATAATTAGGAGTAGATTATTATTGCTGCTCAAGATCAAACCTTGATGCAATGTGTGGCATAAACAATGAAAGCAAGTGCAGCTTCTGCCACAACTAAATATAGATGGAGAGCAATATGATATTCGATTGTAAATTTCTGCTGGTGCACGACTCTACCATGATACACAATCTAATGTGCAGATAGTTTTTTGTAAAAATGTGAATGCCGAACGCAGCATCAAGTGCTCGGGATATATACCAGAAAGAACAGTTTGAACTAAGTTGTACGTTACACACTTATATATAAAACAATATATGTTTGTGTGTGTGTGCGTTTTTGTTTTATTACTATCATTATTATTTATTAACTATTTAAATATTTTATGTAAATATTTTATTCAAATGTTTTAAAAATATGTTTATGTGCATAAGATATATTCCTCGACACTTGTTTTTTACCGACATCGATCTCATCAATAAGGGTCGAACTCTGATGTTGTTCACGTGTTATACCGAGAGACATGAGTCTATAAATATGTTTATGCATACAAAAGTAGTTAAAAAGTATTTAAATATAATATTATTATATTCAATAAATAATTTTTTTAAAAATCTGTGAAAATATGTTTGGTCAAAAGATTACGACGAGAAGAATAGAATAAAAAAAGGGTTAGCTCCATCCTATCCATCGCTTGAAAGCGAAAATTAAGCAAAGAAATCACCGGTTCCAAACTGCTTATATAGTTTTTAGACTAACAAAAACAAATCCTTATATATCTATAGCCATGGTGGTTTCATAAATCGATAATATGGCATGGGATTGTGTTTTATCCACGTAGACGATAGTTTTGTGCACGGTTGCTTGCGTATTACTACTCCCTCCGATGCTAGTCTAAGTATTTATGGTTCATACCTGGTTAAAATGCTTTCTTGTTCCTTCTGGTCATATGTAGTATTTAATTATGTTATCTTAAATTAGAAGAGCCAAAATTTGTATGAAACAGTTTGGGTTGACCGTGTTAAATATCAATGATAGTCAGGTCGTTTCCATAGTTTTGTTGGATATGTTGTAAATTTACTGAGGAACTTTTATCCTAGATAAACGGAAAAGTTGTATCTTGTTGACATTATTGTTTGTAGAGTCTTTTTTAGATGTTTTTTTTACAAAATAATTCGCATAAAGCAATTACTTCTGTAAGACAAGAGGTAAACAAAACAAAACATGATTTTCTTAATATTTAGATCAAAATAAAATGTTGTCTTTACGAATAAATATTGTGAAATTTAAGCATTATAATTTTGCTTTACTTAAAGGTGGTTAATTGATTTCATCCCCGAAAGATTTTAATTGATTTCATCTCCGAAAGATGTTTTCTTCAATATCTGATGATTACTTTCTCTTTTTGTCTCGCTTTCGTTGTCTTTTTCTCTCTATTCCCTCTCACTCTCTTGCTCTCTATCTATCTATCTATCTTTCTTTCTCTCTCTCTCTCGCTATATATATATATATATATATATATATATATATATATATATATATACTGGAAGAGAGAGAAAATTCATATGCACGCGAACATATGTACCTACCCATATATATAGAGATGCAAAATATAAATAAATGGCATTATACATATACATTTATATATATGATTTTATGTATGCATATGCATGTGTGTGTGTTTGCTAGGGGTTTCTTGCAATTTTGAAATAATCAAATTATTTTTATACACACATACATATATCTGTGTGTATATATATATATATATATATATATATATATATATATATATCAGTGAAAGTGTATGTCTGTGCGTCTGTGTGTCTCTATGGGTACATTTTTCTACGCAATAACTCTCTCAATTTTACGTCTACAGACTCGAAATTTAATATACAGGGTACTGAGATTAAGGAAAATCGATGTGCTCGGGTTTCGGCCAGAAATTTCTCGAATGAAAGGTCAAAGTTCAACGATTTTACCGTTGAGAACTTTACCAAACTCATCCCACAATTTTGGGTCTAAATACTTCAAATTTTAAATATATAGGTTACTTGGACATGGATCTAACTCCAAACTTGATTTGAGCCCAAAACAATAAATTTTAGGGGTCATAATCGGGGTCAAAGTTAAACAAAATTAACTTTTTTTTTTTTTTTGCTTAGTATACACTTCAAAACTCTCGGGCAACGGCGGGCATCCCTGCTAGTATATATATATATATATATATATATATAAAAGTGAACGTGCCTGTGTGTCTGTTTATGTGTCCGTCTGTGTACATTTCCCTACGCAATAACTCTTTCAATTTTTAATCTACAGACTCGAAATTATTATATATAGGGTACTGAGATTTACGAAAATCTATGTGATCGGGTTTCCGCCAGAAATTTGGCTGTTAAGCAGTCAGAGTTTTACGAGTTGACGTTTGAGAACTCTTCGAAACTTATCTGACGATTTTGTGTCTAAACACTTGAAATTTACAACTACAATTGTTAAGGGGTCATAATAGGGGTCAATTTTTTAAACAATTTACCCTTTTTTTTGCTTAGCATACACCTCTAAACACCTGGGCACCCATGCTAGTATATATATATATATATATATATATATATATATATATATATATATATATATATATGGGAGGAGAGATTGATAGATGGATACAAGCAAACCCATATATATATATATATATATATAGAGAGAGAGAGAGAGAGAGAGAGAGATAAAGAAAAATGAAATTAAGTAAACAAATAAGATTGTGTATATGAACGTGCTAGTATGTGGATGCTGAGACTTTATTAATATTTGGAAATACTCCAGCAGGCTTGTTTGGATTTGAACATAAAACTCCAAAACATTTAAATTAGTTTATTCAATATGAATATAGCGTTGAATTTTAATTACCTTGTTGATCGACAAGGGAGATTAACTTCTTCGCCGTTTCTATGGAAACAAAAGCAATAACACTTGCGAATATCGACTATATGAGGATCGTGATCTGGATCGCTACCAAAATTAAATTGATTGTTTCGTGAATCGCAACCAACATTTTCAACATATATGATCGGTTTCTTTTCATGAATTTTCGAGCAATCTAAACAGACGTAAACAGAGATGCACCCCTGTCATTTTAAGGCGAATACACACTTTAATTTGAAGTACCAAAAGCAAACCAGGAGATTAGGTTAAAGTAATTTTCGAATATAAGCTATAGACTCCTCATAGCTTACATCACCATATGTGTACTTTCCCAGTCTTATTTTCGTATTCATTTTTTTATTAGCAACGATATGGTCTTCCTTGCTAGAAACGATTCTTCTTCAAATGACAAATTAAGTTCATTGGATGTTGACGTATAATTGTAAAAAAGTGTAATGGTGGTGTTGCCGCCGATTCTATTCTGTTTTTTCTCTATACTAACTGGAAAAGAGGACATATATCTGAAAAGAATCTTATAAATCTCCAATAATCGAATAAACAATTTTGACAAATTACTCTTTTGTCACATTATTTTATAAAAATATAATATAAATATAATCACCTATTGAAGAAATATATTACAGTGCCTAACAAAATGAAACCTTATAGAAGATGCATACAACGAAACGAAAGAAGAAAATAAAGAAAGGATGATAAAGGAAAAATTACACCACACGAGCAATTTAATAATGACGTAATACATCAAATTAACGAAAAGCAATTTTTCATCCTTATTAAATGTATGTTTCTGATTCTCCTTTATATTTTTCATGCATGTTCTAACTGAGTTTAAACAAATTATAACAGTGTATCTACACAAACAAGTGCTAATAACAGTTCATCTGCTTGGCTTTTATCACGTAACTGTAAGAAGCCTGTTAACTAAAATATGCCAGCAGACAATGTAGGTAAAATTTATCGAACTGTCAGTACTATATCAGGGTCATTCGAAAAAGAGCAATAAAACATTTTTTTTTAAAAAAAAGGAACACAGTTCGATTAATACTGAAACTGAACTTTATTCAAGATAAAATATAAATATTATCTATCTAAAATTAAATCATTTTAAAACAATATACAATTTAATACTGATAAAAGTGAATTATGAATTAAGGAAACAAAGAATTAAATAACATATTAAACACCAACGATAAAAAAAAAATTAAAAGTGAAAGCAAACGATGAATAATTTTTTAGAATGAAAACAAACGATAAATTACAAAAAATTGAAATGAAACAAATAATTTAAATACAAACAAACAATAAAAGTCACTAGTGCAGAAATATTTCAGTATTTAATTCATGTATTTCTGTTGTATTAAATGCTAGTTTTTTTTTCTCGTCCAGAAATGATTATTTATCTACCGAGTTGATCTTAAATATTGTATAATCAATCCATTATATTATCCTTTTCAGTCCCCACCCCTTAATTCTGGCTTTCATCTTATCTCGCAATTACTTATAACGTCACCAACTAAATCTGGAAGAACCCCCCTATCCGCTTTTCTTTTATATCGTAAGTTTCTTAAAACGTGACTAGCTAAAGTTCAGAATAAAATCACGCTTTTCTTTTAACGGTTTATTTAAAAAAAAAATCTTCTGAACGTTATTAAAAGTTAAATTCTTCAGTAGTTTGCATTTTGGAGACGGGAGTGTTTTTGAGATAAGTGATTTAAATAATAATTCGCACTTTTTATTTTTAGATTCAAATATTAATGACTACATTTTATTTAAGTATTTAATTTATGTATTTCTGTTGTATTAAATGCTAGCTTTTTTTCTCGTCCAGAAATGTTTATTTATCTACCGAGTTGATTGCAACAATAGATTACTTAATTGTACTCATTTTTAGTTCGTGAGGGAGGAATCTATCATCATACTTTCCCTTAAACACGCCTGTCGGACTTTTATTAATAGAATACTTAATAATGTTTTTTTTAATGGAGAGTAGGAAACGCATTGTGGATGCGTTATCGGCAGCTCCTGTTACTCTCGCTTCTTCTTATTTGTCCCTCAGTCCTCATTTTTTACTGAGTGACTTTTCTGACAAAGGGAGAAGAAAAAGCTGTTTTCTAGGTTGGCAGTATTTTGCGCGAACAGTTGGCAGAGATGGCGGACATTTTCTGTTTCTATGTCTATCCTTGTAGCCATGTCACTAGTAAGGGTGTTGGAGGTAAACGTTTTGTCTGGGCTGACGTTATCCGCCTGATAGTCAGGGACCCGAACCTTGGATTAACCACTAAGGAGGCTGTCCTATCAGCAGGTGCAAAGTACTGGGGCTGCTGTATTGCCATTTGGTGAATGGATTCTGGACCATGCAGTAGCTTCTGGTGGGGCCTCCCGATGTCATACTAGTGGGTAATTGTTACGGCTTTACCTTATCATTAGCTACAGAAAAATTTTCGTTTCTGTTTCTCTCTTAGTTTCCCCTCTCTGTCCTGCTCTAAGTAAATCTGACCACCTAGTCCACAAATTCCAAAATTTCATCATGACAAGTTTCAAGAAAAATTACACGATTAAACCCGGTTCTCCAACTTCCAACGTAGACCCCTACTACCATGTCTCCTTCTCCAACATAAGGGGTCTTCGTTCTAACCTTCCAGAGGTTGAACCCAATTACAGGAGACTAAACCAGACATTTTATTTTTAAGTGAAACTGGCATTGGACAGGCTATTTCCCTAGAAGAGTTCGCAATTACAGGATACTCTAACTTCACTTCTAAATCTGACCCCCAAGATCGCCATGGGCATGGAATATGTGCCTATATTTGAGATAGCTTTCCATGTGGTAGGGACATCTCCAGGGAAGATCCTAACTTACCCTATATGTGCTTCCGGGTTGCTTTAGCTCACACTACTGCATTTATATTTACTCTCTATCGCCCCAACAACAGCGGAGTTACTATCTTTCAGAGCATATCTGAGCAAATTGACCAAGTCCTATCTGCTTATCCTTAAGCTAACATTCACGTATGTGGAGACTTCAATGTTCACACGTCGAATGGTTGACCCACTCAAACAAGACCGATGATGAGGGGAGGTTCTGTAATGATTTCTCCATTGCCTATGACCTCAATCAGATTGTTCAGGAACCCACCCGTTTGCCCGACAATGACGGGCAGTATGCGAGCCTATTAGACCTTTTTCTCACAAATTGGCCTGAACTATGTTCAGTTTCTGTTCTGTCGCCTCTTGGATCTTTCGACCACTCTGTTGTATCAATTAAGATAAAAATGAAATGTAATAAGTCCCCAGACGTACCTTCTTATCGTACAGTATATCGATACATAAAGGCTGATTGGGATAGCTTCCGTACATTTATATCTGATCTACCTCTGCATTCCATGTTTAAAAAGGATGTATCCTCTATAGTATTAGACCGGACGGAATGGTTAATTGTAGGTATTGACCGTTTCATACCCTCGAAAAAGTTTCAGCAAAAACCTAACAGCCAGCCATGGTTCTCTCCAGAATGTGCTGCTGCCATTGCGCACAGAAATCACTTTTTCCATTGAACCAAACGTAAAAGATGTATGGAAACTAAAGCCGCTTTCAGGACTGCCAGCAACCATTGTAAGAAAGTAATAAAGAACGCAAGAGAGTTGTATGCTTAATCTGTTAAGTCCAAAGTAACTGAGCAGCGGCTTGGTTCCCACAAGTTTTGGCAAATAGCAAACAGAATCCTGAACAGAAGCGTGTGCTCTATCCCAACTATTATCAATGGACCTGAGGTAATCTCGTCAGCATCAGACAAAGCCAAACTCTTTGTCAAGAACTTTGCAGCTAATTCTACCCTTTGCGACCAAGGCCGCAAACCCCCAATATTTCCTCCTGTATCAGAAAACACGCTATGTGATATACGTATATCTGTACGTGATGTTGCCAAGCTAATCAAAAAGCTTGATACCAGAAAAGCGACTGACCCTGACGGTATTCCAATTATAGTACTCAAAAAACTTCAACCTGAACTAGCGCCCATACTTACAAAACTGTTTAAACGTTGTCTTAAGAAGAATAGTTTCCCATCTCCCTGGAAAATTTCATCAGTATGCCCTGTATTTAAGAATTCAGGTGAGCGCTCATCTCCCTCTCAGTACAGGCCAATAAGTCCCCTGTGCGTCATGAGTAAGTTGCTAGAATCTGTGTTAAATACAGAAGTAATCAACCATCTCAACAAAAATAACCTTCTTAGTGACACTCAATATGGTTTCCGTTCTGCTAGATCTACAGCAGATGTGCTTACAGTTATATCGCATAGGATTAGCAAATCTCTCGACGGTGGCAATCTTTCTAGGGCAATTGCTCTTGACATATCTAAAGCCTTTGATAGGGTATGGCATAAAGGTTTACTTCATAAGATTGCTAGCTATGGTATAGCTGGAAAAGTCTTCTCAATTATTAAATCATTTATTTCTGATAGGTTCATAAGAGTAGTAGTTGAGGGGCAAAAATCAGAAGCTCACAGTATTAATGCCGGTGTCCCTCAGGGGTCCATCCTGGGGCCAACTCTTTTCCTGATCTACATTAATGATCTTCCAAATCACATCCTTACATCATTTGTAGACATCTATGCTGACGACACTACCATTTATGGTAGCACATCTAAGACAGTAAACGATCAAGTTCTCTCCAATTCTCTCTCCTCTGATCTTGAGCACGTAGTACAATGGGGTAAAGAATGGCTGGTTACTTTTAATGCATCTAAAACCAAGCTTCTATCTTTATATCATCCACATTCTGATCCCCATCTGGCATCAATTGAAATGAATGGCTCTCGTCTTCAGGAGGCCTCAAGTTTTGACAAGCTTCTGGGCTTGACCATTACTCCTGATCTTAAATGGAACACGTACACCAAATCTGTTGCCAAGGCCGCTGAAAAAATGGTGGGATCTTTCTATCGATCCGGTAAATATCTCACTGCTGATGTTATTCTCTATCTATATAAGAGCCAGGTACGTCCAAGGATGGAATACTGTTGCCACATCTGGACAGGAGCTGCTAGAAAGGACTTGGCCTGCCTTGATAGAGTTCAAAATAGACTTCGTAGCCTCGTAGGAGATGTCCTTTTCTGTTCCTTGCAACCTCTATCTCACAGAAGAGATGTTGCGAGTTTGTCTCTGATGTACCCTTATTTTCATGGAAAGTGTTCGACTGAGCTTCAATCTATGGCCCCCCTCGCCAAACTTTCACAAGAAACACTCGTCTAGCTGTAAACACTATCAATAATTCCCCCCACTCTTTATCTGTGCCTAAACCTAAACGTAGATTCCATGAACAAAGCTTCTTTCTTAGAACTGCACGCCTGTGGAATTGTCTTCTGTTTTCCTGCTTTCCGGCTGACTACAATATGGTTGTGTTCAAGTCTAACGTAAATAAGTTCTTGATGAGCCGTTCCATATAAGTTATCAAATTAACCAAATTTTCATTACTAATGATTACTATGTTGTCCAATTTCTACTGTACACTCTTTAACTCTTATCCTTGAGTGGTCTCTTGGCCTTGATAATGTGGTGATGCCTGTGTAAAAAAAAACAAAAAAAAACTATTTTTTAAATTTAATTTAGAGAAAAATCACATGGGTTGAATGTTATTTTTTGGAACTTTAGAGATTATTCGGACTAATGTTCTCATCTTGCGTGTTTATTTCACAACGTTTTATCATCAAATCTTGACTTCTCCTCCGGCCGAAAATGATGTTCACATACCTAAAAACATAATTAAAGAAAACATTCATTGCATAATGTAAACTATTGTTAAAATATAAGAAAAGACAGTAAACACACATTTACAATAATAATAATCACAGTGCAGTATCTGTTCTGATGTTACACATTATTTGTTATGTCCTCGGTCAGTGGAGGAGAAATCCTTCATGACTGACGCAATTTTTATTTCATTTTTGTTCCTATTCAGAGTGTCCCTTTTGGGGGAGCTAGATTTTCCCACATTTAAAACCGACCTTGTGTCTAATTGTGCCCTCGTGGGGAGGCAAGTAAATGAATTTTAAAAACATTTTTTGACAATTATTCTCATGTAAAAATTATCTGTTTATAATTTAAAAAAAAACAATCATTTTTAATATATAACGCTTAGTCACGGCTAATTTCATTAATTGTCGCGTGGTGAATAATTTTCGAATCGACTTTAGAAAAAATATAGAACTTCAAACAAATTTAGAAATACTCAACGAAAGGTTTTACTTATTATTAAAAAGACATTTTGATAATTATTCTCATGTAAAAATGATTTGTTTATAATTTTCAAAACTAAAACAAAACTAAATAAAATGTTGAACCTTCCTGATAGACTTTTTAACCTTATAAGAAAATAAACAGTTAAAAATATCAACATAATATTTGATGTCTTTGCAATAAATAGTATTGTTTCTTTAATTTATATTAACAATGTTATCAAACGTTTTGAGAGTACTTTAATTCATATTAACAATGTTATCAAACCTTATGAAAGTACTTGAACACAGTTCTAATTAAATACAAGTTTAATTATTAACAAATAACATTACTTACTTTACTATATTTCGTTGGAATACAAATCTCCCCTTCTAATGGTACGTATCATAATTGAGAAAATTTAGAAAAAGAAAATGTATGGGCCTTTTGGATAATTTCCCCGGTAATTTGGAACAACGCAAGAATACACCATGTTAGACAACTGAATACTAGAGGAAACTGCTGCTGATAGCCTGGATCATATACCTACAACTGAATCTGATAATGACTCACTCTGTCATGTGCATCGACCTTCTTTACTCTCGGTAGCCACGCTTTTACAGACTTACAATATCATAAGTGATAAGAACATTTTAGAAGAAGGTGTATGCCTCTAACAACTGGTAAGAATCGGGGCCGTACATATAAACTAACTGTCAGAAACCGACACGTATAAAAATGTCTTTGTTCACGTTGGAAGAGGGATCGACTCAATTAAAAATACATAGTTTTTTTTTTATCAGCTGCTGTCTTACGATTGCAACAACCGCCAAGTTAATCGAAATACAAACGTAACCCAAAAGATTTCGTCTACACTAGTAATCACGAAGAATACCGTCGATGTTGCTCGACACGTTACCAAATACTTCCATAGACACAACCCGACACGGACCCGAACAATTCCGTCAGTGCGACCCTACACAATTCCGATCTACTCCGTTGACACGACCTGACACGATCTTGAACAATTCCGCCAACAAGACCCCGAACATTTCTGTCGACACAATGCAAGCACTTCTGTTGATACGACTGGACCTGATTCCGAACAACATTGTCAACACGACACGACCGAAATCGACACGATCCTGAACAATTCTATTGACACAACCTGGCACGATCACAACTCCGTCGCTACGATGCGAATAATTACGTGGATTCAATCAGAAACTACCCCGAGCATCTCCGTTTACACAACTGGACACGCTACCAGAGCAGATTAACCAGTTACTCGGTGAACGACTCTGGTTTTGTCTTTTTGTAACCCTTGGATAAACTCATTTTTGCCGTAGGTTAACGCTACTAAGACACTGCCACAGATGTCTTCAGCGCTCCCGCGCATGCCCGTCTTAAAATGTACTTTAAGCTGACCCTGAAATGTTTTCAATACAAGATATTCTTTATATCCTCAATCTAACGTTTCCGATTTTTTGAGATGGCGATTGTTTATTCGTATTATTTGGATTCATCGGACTACTGTTCTCATCTTGAGTGCAATTTTCACAACGTTTCGGTCGATGTAAGCTCTGATGGATTTTGCCGAACTCGGGAATGTGTGTCGAAATTTCGAGCGTAACTTTACTATTTACATTTACATATTAACAACTTCAGTGGGTAACATGCTTTTAATAAATAATAGGGGTCAAAGTTTTTAAAAAATTGAGCGTTTTTTTTTTTGTTTTTTTTTTTTGTTTTTTGCTCAGCTTAAAACACCCGGGCACCCGTCCTAGTATATCTATTAAAGTGAACGGGTATGTGTGTTGTGTGACTGCGTACGCAATAACTTTTTTTTTTTTTACATAGGCATCACCACATTATAAAGGCCAAGAGGCCACTCAATGATAAGGGAAAAGAGTGTACAGTAGAAATTGGACATTATAGTAAATATTAGTAATGAAAATTTGGTAAAGTTGATAACTTATATGGAACGGCTCATCAAGAACGTTAGACTTGAACACAACCATATTGTAGTCAGCCGGAAAGCAGGAAAACGGAAGACAATTCCACAGGCTGCAGTTCTAAGAAAGAAGCTTTGTTCATGGAATCTACGTTTAGGTTTAGGCACAGATAAAGAGTGGGGGGAATTATTGATAGTATTTACAGCTAGACGAGTGTTTCTTGTGAAAGTTTGGGGAGGGGGGACCATAGATTGAAGCTCATTCGAACACTTTCCTTGAAAATAACGATACATCAGAGACAAACTCGCAACATCTATTCTGTGAGATAAAGGTTGTAAGGAAGAGAAAAGGACATCTCCTACGAGGCTACGAAGTCTATTTTGAACTCTATCAAGGCAGAACAAGTGCTTTCTAGCAGCTCCTGCCCAGATGTGGCAACAGTATTCCATCCTTGGACGTACCTGGCTCTTATATAGATAAAGAATAGCAACAGCAGTGAGATATTTACCGGATCGATAGAAAGATCCCACCATTTTTCCAGCGGCCTTGGCAACAGATTTGATATACGTGTTCCATTTAAGATCAGGAGTAATGGTCAAGCCAAGAAGTTTGTCAAAACTTGAGGCCTCCTGAAGACGAGAGCCATTCATTTCAATTGATGCCAGATTTGGATCAGAATGTTGATGATGTAAAGAGAGAAGCTTGGTTTTTGATGCATTAAAAGTAACCAGCCATTCTTTACCCCATTGTACTACGTGCTCAAGATCAGAGGAGAGAGAATTGGAGAGAACTTGGTCGTTTACTGTCTTAGATGTGCTACCATAAATGGTAGTGTCGTCAGCATAGATGTCTACAAATGATGTAAGGATGTGATTTGGAAGATCATTAATGTAGATCAGGAAAACAGTTGGGCCCAGGATGGACCCCTGAGGGACACCGGCATTAATACTGTGAGCTTCTGATTTTTGCCCCTCAACTACTACTCTTATGAACCTATCAGAAAGAAATGATTTAATAATTGAGAATACTTTTCCAGCAATACCATAGCTAGAGATCTTATGAAGTAAACCTTTATGCCATACCCTATCAAAGGCCATAGATATGTCAAGAGCAATTGCCCTAGAAAGGTTGCCTCCGTCGAGAGATTTGCTAATCATATGAGATATAACTGTAAGCACATCTGCTGTAGATCTAGCAGAACGGAAACCATATTGAGTGTCACTAAGAAGGTTATTTTTGTTGAGATGATTGATTACTTCTGTATTTAATACAGATTTCAGCAACTTACTCATGACGCACAGGAGACTTATTGGCCTGTACTGAGAGGGGGATGACCGATCACCTGAATTCTTAAATCCAGGGCATACTTATTAAATGTTCCAGGGAGATGGGAAACTATTCTTCTTAAGACAACGCTTAAACAGTTTTGTAAGTATGGGTGCTAGTTCAGGTTGAAGTTTTTTGAGTACTATAATTGGAATACCGTCAGGGCCAGTTGCTTTACTGAAATCAAGCTGTTTAATTAGCTTGGCAACATCACGTACAGATATACGTATATCACATAGCGTGTTTTCTGACACAAGAGGAAATATTGGGGGTTTGCAGCCTTGATCGCAAAGGGTAGAATTAGCTGCGAAGTTCTATACAAAGAGTTTGGCTTTGTCTGATGCTGACGAGATTACCTCAGGTCCATTGATAATAGTTGGGATGGAGCACACGCTTCTGTTCAGGAGTCTGTTTGCTATTTGCCAAAACTGGTGGGAACCAAGCCGCTGCTCAGTTACTTTGGACTTAACAGATAGAGCATACAACTCTCTTCCATTCTTTGTTACTTTCTTACAATGGTTGCTGGCAGTCCTGAAAGCGGCTTTAGTTTTCATACATCTATTACGTTGGAAACAGTGGAAAAAGTGATTTCTGTGCGCAATGGCAGCAGCACTTTCTGGAGAGAACCATGGCTGGCTGTTAGGTGTTTGCTGAAACTTTTTCGAGAGTATGAAACGGTCAATACCTACAATTAACCATTCCGTCAGGTCTAATACTATAGAGGACACATCCTTTTTAAACATGGAATGCAGAGGTAGATCAGATATAAATGTACGGAAGCTATTCCAGTCAGCCTTAGTGTATCGATATACTGTACGATGGAGAGGTACGTCTGGGGACTTATTACATTTCATTTTTTATCTTAATTGATACAACAGAGTGGTCGGAAGAGCCAAGAGGCGGCAGAACAGAAACTGAACATAGTTCAGGGCAATTTGTGAGAAAAGGTCTAATAGGCTCGCATACTGGCCATCATTGTCGGGCACACGGGTGGGTTCCTGCACAATCTGAGTGAGGTCATAGGCAATGGAGAAATCATGACAGAACCTTCCCTCATCATCGGTCTTGTTAGAGTGGGTCAACCATTCAACGTAGTGAACATTCAATTTTTAGTCTACAGACTCGAAATTTGATATATAGGGTACTGAGATTTGGGAAAAGCGATGTGAACGTTTTTCGGCTAGAAATCTGGCTGTTAAGACGTTAAAGTTAAACGATTTAACCTTTGAGAACTCTACCAAACTTCTCCAACAATTTGGAGCCTAAACACTTGAAATTTCAGACATACGTTACTTGGACATGGACATAACTTAATAATATAATTTGAGCCCAAAACAATAATTGTTAAGGAGTCATAATAGGAGTCAAAGTTTTAAAAAATACCGTTTTTTTTATTTTTATTTTTTTTTTATTTTTGCTTAGCATACACCCCCAAACAACGGGGCAACGCCGGGCACCCATGCTAGTACATATATAAATTTGAATTACTTTTTCGTCGATTCCTCTTTATTATGACTGATTATGTCATTTCTCTTCATTGCCGTTTTTCGCTGCTTTCAATGGCACTGAGTTTATTTGATGTTTCATTTCCGAGGGAATTTACTAATGGAGAGTGAGATAGACTTAATACCTAAATATTTATTTACTCCTAAACTCATTCTTTCTAGCTGAAGGAATGAATCACGCAACCGGGCAGAGGGATCGGTAACATTCACGGAGATTATCATTTTTGTATATAATCGACGTGCCCCGTTTACCTGGCTTCCAACAGAGAAAGGGAGAGAGAGAGAGAGAGAGAGTAAGAGAGCAAGAGAAAGAGAGAGTAGGAGAACGAGAGAGAGAGAGAGAAAGAGGGAGAGAGAAATTCAAAACCTTTGTTTTTTTCGCTCGAAAACGTGACGTCATGTTACCGTTTGATTTTATTTCGTCTACGGCGTTTAACCTGATATAATTGCTTTTTCTCCCATTTTTTAGTCTAACTCCAGAACGGTTCGATTTTACGGACTTGGGTTATCCTGATATGCACTAAAATTGACCCTTTGCAGAATTTGCACTAGTTAACTCAATCGCTACTGCTGTGATGTCCCTAATATGTGACAGACATACTTCTGCCGACAAAGTAACCGTTTAGATAAATCAAGCGTGGGTCAGAACCGTTTTGCCTATTTATCCTTTTTTCTCAAAGAAATTGCGAGTCTTTCGCTGTTCCCTTGTCACGTTCATAGTAGGCATTCAATTTAGCTGTAATTCATGCCCCCTTGTTAAACGATCACAACCTATACTTTTCTAGCTATACCAAGTGTCAACAATTTCGCTCAAATTCCAACTGGACCTTAACCTAAACAAAAATTCCCTGAGCAGAGTTTCTGTCCTAGAACTGTCCGCCTGTGGAACGCAATACCATTAGGACACTATCGATTACTATAGTGTCCTTTTAACTACTCTACACTCTTTAACCCTTATCCTTGAGTGGCCTATCGGCCTTGATAAGTGGTGACTTCTATGTAAAAAAAAACAAAAAAAAAACACTCTCCGTCTGACTAGAGCATAATCGTTTTCAAATCGAATGTAAATAAATTCTTGTTGAGCCGTGATCTTAAAAATAATGTCCTACTGATGTTCCACTATAACTCATCATAAAGGCGTTGTCTTAGGTCTACCTAACACTTGAACATAACCTTAACCCTCCGGGATCGTTGGAGCGTTGCATTATTTCATGCATCGTGTCTTGGATAAGACTAGTTTGTTGGCGCCTAGCACATACAGCACCTGGTTCCAATACTTATTATCTTTATAAAGATTGTTTCCTCTGGTCTTGATTAGTGATGATCCTCAAGTAAAAAATGTTAGCTGTCAACTCTTATTCATTACATAAGTGCTTAAATTATTTTGCTCAACATCTGTAACGCGGTTATTATTTCTTATCACTGTAGTATAGTATTCCTCTATTGTCTTCGACACAAAAGTGTGTCTACTTAAATATAGCCAAAAGCTTACAAATAGAAAGTAAAGAAAATGCCAAGACAAAAAAGTATTAAGGGAAGCTATTTATCATTGGTAACCGTATTAAGATCCAAAGCATCATTGGAAACGATGGTCATCATCATAAAAGGCGTTCTCTTTAAAAACACTCGACGAGTCTTAGAAAAAAAAAAGAAATAAGTAGAAATGCTTGGATAAGAATCTCGTAGAAGACATTGATTTTATTTGAAGAGACATCCGGTCAAGTATCTTTATCTTTGTTAGATTTCACAAAAACATTAATGCTGGCTCAGAGTGATAGGAGTTAGAGCTAAGACCGGAATATTAGGCTGAATGACTGGTGCATTAAGGAAAAAGCGAAATCAGGGAATTCTATAGGAAGATAAAATAAAATTGGAAATGATGCTGCGGATAAAATAGAAGCATTAAGATAGAACACTTTAATATGAAAGATAGACAATGCAACCGAAGGTAGAAAGCTGTAATCGAAAAGCAGAAGAAAAGGGGGGGCTAAGAGAATGAAGAACAAAGCAGGAAGTGGTAACAGGGAGATGAAGATATCATAAAATGAGTGAAAGACGAGGACGAATCGATGATGAGAAAAAAAGAAACTGATGATAAAAAGAGAAATAAGAAAACTCCTAACCTTATAAGATAAGGAAATAAACAAAATATAACAGGAAAGTGAATAGAATGTAGTTTTAAAATGAAGAGTAGCGGAAGGAGAAGTTTCATGAGGTGGGAAACAAAAGTAAAAGAGAAATAAGGGAGTGGAAATATAAAAAAACAGGTAGAAGACAGGGCCAGAAGGTAATGATAAAAAGTGATTAATAAAAAAAAGGCTGATACTTTGAAATATAAGGAAATTAACAAAAGAGAACCGGAGGATTAAAAAAAAGAAGACAAAGAAGTAAAGCTTGAATACTTTAATGAATAAGTGTAAAAAAGCGAGTGGAAATTTACGATACAATCCGGAAGATGAAAAAATCAGACAAAGAAGAAACAAAATTACTAAATAAAAGAAACGACAAATAGACTAAAAAAAAAAAGAAAAAAGACAACCGGAAGACTTTTGTTGTAATTTTATAACCACCAGCAATAAAATCATGAGTTTAAAATATACGTAAGAAAAATATGCAAATAATTAAATTACTTTTGAAAACACAATGAAAAACGGAGAGACAATGAAGGACATAAAGAGGAGACCAAATAAAAACAAAAGCTATTAAACGAGTGAAGAATGAAACGAATGAATGAGTGATAATAAAAAGAATAATATCCAAGAAAATTATGAATGAAAAATTCAGCTGAAGAACGAAATAATTCAGAAAAAAGATGTATGTGAGAATTAAGATCGTTGCAGAGACCGGCGTAGTGTTATATATATATATATATATATATATATATATATATATATATATATATATGCATATATATATGTGTGTGTATGTATGTATATGTATATATATGTATATATGTATATATACATATATATATGTATATATATATATATATGTATATGTATATAATTATTTTTTGCTATAATAATTAAATACCTACAGACACTAGTGTTTCATCCTTTCGGGATTCTTCAGTGAATGGTGTCACGATTTACATCAGCCGAACGATTCGAACCCCGTACCACGGGACATCTCTGGCTATATATGTACATATTTATGTATATATATATATGTATATATATATGTATATATATACATACATACATATGATTATATATATATATATATATATATATATATATACACATATATATATATACATTTTTCCGATACCTTTTTGTGACCAATAGCGAAGGTCTTCTTAAAATATAAAAAAAAACAATAAAAATATGAAATACAAAAGTAACATCGTTTTTCTTGCTTCAAAAATACATGATAACCTTAAAAAAAAGCAGAATAAGAAGACGAAAAGAATAAGAAGACGAAGAGCAACAGCAACATGAATGTTAATGAAATAATAAAGGAAAAAAAAAGAAAACCGATTGAAAAAGGAAAACAGATTAAGAAAAAGGAAGAGAAAGGAAGGATAGGAGCTCATGAAAAAGAAGAACAATTGGAAGTTTAAGAAGGTGAAAGACAATGAAAAAGCATACATGAAAAAGTTGTAGTAAAAAAATAAGACAATACGATTTTTAAGAAAACGAAACGGACAAAGTAGCAACGGAAACATATCTTTGCTAATAAAAAAAATTGAATACAAAAATAAGACTGGGAAAGTACACATATGGGGGAGAACTTGAAGTATGCGCCGAATGGGAGAGATTGTCGAACGGAATGAGACGAAAAAGGTATCGAAAGAGGTGAAGAAAGACCAAAGAAAGGCAAGGAAGGAGATGACGAAAGAGAAGGAGTGAACAGATAAGAAGAAGAAGAAAAAGAAGAAGAAGAACAACAACAACAAGAGGATGAAGAGGAAAAGCTGACAAATAGAAAAAAAAAACAACAAGTGTTAATGTTGAAGAAGGAAATAAAGTAACGTGATAACTAAAAAAACGTTACATGGAAAAAGATGCGAATATAGAAGATGTACATATTGAATACGACAAGAACAAAAATGTTATACAAAAGGAACAATTCAAATAAAACATTATTCAGCAGAGAAATATAAAGCAGAATGGAGAAATAAAGACGAAATGCAAGAATGGAGTAAACAAAATCAAGAAATAGAAAGAAAGTCAGATGCCCCCCCCAAAAAAAACAATGAAGTAATCAATTACGAAAACAATAAGTAGTAAAAACATAAAACAAGTAAAAGCACTCGAGTGTATGGTCCGGGCAAACAAGTCGACAAGAATCTAGAAAGATATCGGTCTGTTTCGTTCTTGAAAATGCTAATAGTATCAGAAGCAATCGAAAAGGTATGGCGACGCTAAAGTGGACAACGGTTGATCACCCTGACATGACACTTTATTAGTGGACGCTTCGCCGGGCATAAGAGGAACAAAGTTGACCGTATGAAATACACACGAAATCAAGTAGGGTATTGAGAGTAACTGAGAGAGAGAAAGAGAGAGATAGAAAGAGAGAGACAGAGTAGTGGGGGACAGAAGACCGATATTGGGAAGAAAAAGGAAATGTGATGCACAAATAATAATTGAATGGTAGATACGCTAGAGAGAAAAACGGCAATATAAAAACAGTACCAACTGTAATAGAACGAAAAACGCAATATATATATATATATATATATATATATATATATATATATATATATGTATATGTTTTTATTTGTGTTTGTTAGCGATACTTTCTTGAATGAATTCAAGTATTTATACGAAAGTGCATTTTTACCTAAATGCTTGTTGGGAATAAATTTCCCATTAACCAATCTGGTACCCCTTAATGGGGAGCGGTATATATATATATATATATATATATATATATATATATATATATATATATATATATATATACTAGCAAAAGTACCCGTCGTTGACTGGGTTCAAAAACAGCCCACAGAAAATGGACTCTGATTTATTAAAGTATGATAGGTTTGAAAAGGAAGGATTGTAAAGAGATAGCTTCGGATTTGGTGGTATCAAAACCAAAGCAAAATATGATGAAAGTAAAAATAAAATAGATAAACCCCATAATTTATTATACAATACCTGTTCACACTGAAACACTTATTACAATATTCTGGTGATCTATATTAGAAAAACGTGTTAAACTTTGTGACATATTTCCATTCTATGAAGGTCAGGCGCGAACGAACACCATATAATTATATTATACCTTATTTATTCAAACTGAAACATAATGATCAAAGTATACTTACACAAATACATATGAAAAGTCTTTATTGAACTCCGTGCCTATTTTCATTCTATGGAGGCCAGGCGCGAACGCAGACCCCGCAATTTCATAATACCATCCTTATTAAAGTTAAAACATACTTATCAAAGTATTCTTATGTACACCTATATCAAAAACACTTTTAACCTTTTTTTAAATTTTTAAATTTTTTATATCCATACTTTGGGACCATGCGTGTGTGTGTGTGTGTGTGTGTGTGTGTGTGTGCGTGTGTGCGTGTGCGTGTACCCGGCGTTGCCCGGGAATCTTTACTTTCGTTTTGTCTGTACCCTTTCTTTGTATAGTACTATTGCTGGGATGCCAGCACGTATGGCGCAGTAATCTATGGCGTCATTACATATAACGTCATTTTCTATGAAACGAAATATGACGTATACTGTAGACATTTAGTATATATATATATATATATATATATATATATATATATATATATATATATATATATATAATGTGCTAAGACGTGATATATGACGTATGCGGTACGTTTCTACACATGAGGTAGCGTGCGGTGGTGCATCTCTGTTTGTGTGTACAACTCTCCTACAGCATGAACTGCATTATGGTAGTCCCCAACCTAGAGATCTTGCACACCATTTTAGCAACTTTAGAATGATCGATAACAAAAGGAATAATAAGGAAGATAATTATGAATGAAAAATTAAGGGAAATAACTCATGGGGAGAAAGAAATTTTAGGGAATTTCCCTAATAAAATAAAATAACACAATTCTATGAACAATGACAAACAACTTCTTCAACTTAACAAGGGAAAGGTTTATTTGCAAAGCGTACTGAAGGAAGAAAGTAGAGTCGGGTCTCCACTGCCTTACGAGGTAGTTACAACCCGCGGCTGTCGTCAATACCTTTAGTAGGAGCAGCGAAGAGAACAGGCGTCTAGCCCCGACGAAGGCTGGTAGCGTAAGAGAGAGTTTTCTTCTGGGACCGGAAGCTGTCTGGTCCCTAGGGGTCAATTTGTATTCGTGCGCAAGTCCTCAGATTGGACAGTCTAGCGCCTCATCACTCACTCAGAGGAAGCGAACGCGCGAGAAGAAAAGGGGTCCATTTGTGTCTGCTACATAACCCCCTGCTTAGGCTGAAAGCCGACAGAGAGAAAGGTAGCATAACAAATAGCAGAAAGAAAAATACAATAAGAAATGTCCGTCTCTTTAGGTTATTTTCTTGCAGAAAAAAATGTTCTTACTTTTCTGTGAAAAGTTGGAATATTTGCAGAAAACGTTCTGCTCTAAAAAGGAGAGAAGAAAAAATGTTCTTTTTCAACAGAAATACGCTGTTTTGCAAAGTCTCTTCGGCCAATGTACCCGTCGACCACTACGTGTAGTGGTCACATAATTGTTCTCACGTGGAACATTTACCTCAGGTGTATGATTATGCTGTGTGTATGTTGGAGGAATGTGTGGCTCAGGTGTTAATGTGTCCAGAAAGGCTCTTTTTACCCTATCTACCGATACTGTCTCTTTTTTACCACTAATGTCTAGGATAAAAGTTTTATCAGTGCGTGAAAGCACGCGATAAGGGCCAGTGTAAGGTGGAGTTAGGGGGGCTTTTACTGCGTCCTTTCTAAGGAATACGTGAGTCCATGTCGCTATGTCCTTCGGAACCAAAGATTTAATGGTCTGTTCCCTAGGGTGCATCGGCGGTAGCTTACTGAGATAAGCTCGTAGTCTGTTGACATATAGAGCTGTGTCAGTTGATATATCCTCTATCGGGGTCAGCATCTGACCTGGCAACGATAGAGGTGCTCCATAGACCAGTTCGGCTGCGGAATATCCCAGGTCCTCCTTGATTGATGCCCGACAGCCAAGAAGGATGACCGGTATGTACTCGCTCCATCGCTGTTGATCAGGGTAAGCGCGTAATGCAGCTTTCAATTGGCGATGGAAGCGTTCTATCATCCCATTTGAAGCAGGGTGATAGCTTGTTGTCCGAATGCGAGTGATCCCGAGGATCTTGGACAGTTCCCGGAATAGGTGGGATTCGAATTGTGCACCACGATCAGTGGTGATTGTAGTGGGAACTCCGTAGCGCGATATCCAGCCTGATATAAGGGCTCGCGCTACAGATTCAGCCGAAATGTCACTAAGTGGGATGGCTTCTGGCCACCGTGTGAAACGGTCTATGCAGGTCAGGAGATAAGTGAATCCCTGACTGACCGGCCATGGTCCAACCAAGTCAATGTGAACATGGCTAAACCGAGCGTCTGGGGTGCTGAATGTTCCAAGGGGTGCGCGGATATGCTCGTGCACCTTTGATTTTTGGCAGGATACACAGGAACGTGACCAAGCAATGATGTCACGCCTCATGTTAGGCCAGAAAAATCTAGCTGTAATCAGCTTTACTGTGGCTTTGCGTCCGGGGTGTGCCAGGTTGTGTAGAGTGTCGAAAACAACTCTACGGTGGGTCGTTGGAACGAATGGTCGAGGTGAATCCGTTGAGGTGTCACAGATGATCTGCGTGTCAGAAGTAGGCACAGGCAGATATGCGAATTTGCAAGTCGCGAATTCAGGTGACGATGGATCCAACGTGTCCAGACTTGGCTGGTCTAAGGCCATCTGTCGCAAATCGATATCCGATGGTGAGGACAGAGAATTGATGGGCAGGCGAGACAATGCGTCTGCTGCTGCGTTCTGCTCACCCGCGATATGTCGGATATCACTAGTAAACTGCGAAACAAAGTCCAAATGACGTGTTTCGCGGGGAGAATATTTGTCCGGCTTAGCACGCAGTGCGTATGTAAGCGGACGGTGATCGGTGTAGATCACAAATTGTCGGCCCTCGAGTGAATGTTGGAAGTGTTTCACTGCGAGGTACATTGCCAGTAGTTCGCGGCCAAACGTGCTGTAACGTTGTTCGGCCGGTTTCAGCTGTCGCGAAAAGTATGCTAGAGGTCGTAACTGTTGTTGGTGCTGCTGTTGCAGCACTGCACCTACAGCTGTGCCCGATGCATCAACGACCAGTGAAAACTGGGCATCGGGTACAGGATGTGCCAGCGAAGATGTCGTCGCTAGTTTATTTTTCACTTCCGCAAATGCTCTAAGTTGGATCTCATTAAGTGAGATCTGCTCGTTTTTCTTCTTCCTGTTACGTAACAGGTCGGAAAGAGGAGCTAAGAGATCCGCACAGTGTGGGATAAAGCGTCTGTAGTAATTCAACAGACCAAGGAAGTGCCTAAGTTGGCGAAGTGAAGTGGGCGGTTGAAGGTCTTGTAGAGCCTTCACCTTTTCCGGCAACGGAGATATACCCTCTGGGCTGATAATGTGGCCCAGGAAAACTAGTGACGTAACACCGAAAACGCATTTACCAGGGTTAATCCTCACTTGGTATTGCTGAAACCGTTCAAAAAGTAGGCGGAGGTGAGTGACGTGTTCCTCAGGTGAGGCACTAGCCACGAGAATGTCATCTATATAGTTATAGACGAAATCTAAATCACGCACTACTTCATCCATAAAGCGCTGAAAAGTACTGGCAGCGTTACGTAGGCCGAAAGGCATAGTAAGAAATTCAAACGCTCCAAATGGGGTTGTAACCGCAGTCTTGGGTATGTCGGCCGGATTCACCGGGATCTGATGGTAAGCCTTAACCAGATCTAGCTTAGAGAAAGTCTTACAGCCATCCAGCGAGGAAGCAAAGTCCTGAATATGCGGGATTGGGTAACGATCAGGTACCGTCATGGCATTGAGTCGTCTATAGTCCCCAGTTGGACGCCAATCTCCGTCTCGTTTTGGAACCATATGCAGAGGGGAAGCCCAAGGACTGGACGAGGGGCGTATAATTCCCAACTGTAGCATATGATTAAATTCTGCCTTCGCTGCTTAAATTTATCCACAGGAAGGCGACGAGGGCGTGAGAACACAGGAGCACCTGTGGTCTCAATATGATGTTTTGTGGTGTGCGTGGGTTTGCTCACCACAAAATTTAAATTGGTTAACTCCGGGTAGGAGTGTAGCACCTCATGGTATGGGTCATTTGCAGCGGCAATGAAAAATACCGGGCTGATAGATGGGGCATTAGATAACGAGCCAGGGACGGAAAGTTCCGTGCTAGCGTCTATCAGCCGGCGTCTGCGCATGTCGACCATTCAATTAAAATTATGCAAGAAATCCGCGCCTAGTATGGGGTACGGTAGATCTGCTACAGTGAAAACCCACGTAAAGTCTCTCCGTAAATTCAAGTCCAGAGAACGTGAAATTTGACCGTACGTGGGGATAGGTGAATGGTTCACCGCTTGCAGTGTTATCAATGACACTGGTGGCCTTTCTTTAAGTAGCCTAAGTGGCCATATACTACAAACAGCGCCAGTGTCTACCAAGCAACGTGCTTGAGATTTTACGTCAGTGACGAAATAGGCACGGTTATTTGCATTATGTGGAAAGTTTGCCGTGCTCGTCTTTCCACAATTTAGTTTCCCTGGTTGTTAAAAGTGCAGGGCATTTTACAATTCCGTGCTTCAGCGCCATAGCGACTATGATAAAAACATAGTCCCGGCATGTTTGCACGGCGACGGTGGTGCGGGGAAGATGAGCGGCTTTTGTAGCGGCGTCTGGGTGAGTGCGACCTGCCCATATTGAGCTTGCTCACCTCTCTAGTGAGGCGTTCGATGGCCGTTAGTATAGCCACCGATGTAGCATCCTGTCTTACATTTGCGGTGCCTGCGGGTACCTCAGCAGGCTGTTGTGGAATCGCCGCGGTGGTAGGCCCCCTCACAAAGTCCATGACCTTGTCCGCCGATGCTGCTACTACATCGACGGTGTGTTTTTCAAACATTGGCGCAAGTATGGCCTTTACCTGCGCCGGCAGCCTTGAGAAAAAGAGCTGCTTAATTAAGGCACTGTCAGGAGGGACGTCCTCTGCCAGTTCCCTCATTCTACGGAGTAGTTCCGTCGGCCTGCGGTCACCTAAGTGCTCGTCATGGACCAGCGTTTGAAAACGCTTTTCCGCCGACACGGACGTCCGTAGTAGCACCTCCCGTTTTATGCTATCGTAAGTGGAGTTTAACGGGGTGTCCGTTATTAAGTCCTTGACCGCAGGAGTCAATGACGCGGGGAAGGCACTGAATAAAATGTGCAGCTTCGTTTGCTCTGACACGTTGTTCGCCGCAAAATAAGACTCGAGTTGAGCAAACCAGACCCGGACGTCCCCAGCGAAGGCAGGCAACGTTGTCATCGTCACTACCGAAAGTAGATACCAAATATTTTTAAAAAAAAAAATATATATATATATAATGTATCCGAAATCTGAAAGGACGCCGAATATGGACCACGTGGAGAAGAAAGGAGAAATATGGAGAAAATCTTTAAACAGAGACAATACAAAAAAAAAAATTTAACAGGCTAATGGGGGAGGAGAAGAAAAAAACAAAATTACCATGAAATAAAGCTAAAACAAAATTATATCAGGAAGAGCCGTGAAGCAAAAAAAAAATGTGGACAATATGGTTTTTTTTTTTTTTTTTTTTTTTTTATAAATGTGTGTGAACCTGAAGATAAATGAACTCTTTAAGTACTTACATTTTGGCCGAAGAGTGCTAATGCGGAAAAACTTCGTGAAAGTTCTTTTTTTTTTTTTTTTTTTTTTTTTTTTTTTTTTGTCGAGTTTTTTCTTTTTCGTACAACAAGAAAGTGTCACCTCTTTTTGTAGGTTGGCGTTCTTTTTTTTATGTGTAGCCCGCCGTTGTGAAAGAAAAGGGTGTTTTTTCTTTGTTTTTTTTTTTGTTTTTTTTTTTGTATGCTCCTTAGTTTATAATATATATATATATATATATATATATATATATATATATATATATATAACGGGAAAAAAACGATAAGGAAGAGAGGGAAATAACGTCTTTTTTTTTTTAAAGTTTTAAATGTGCTCTCCCGAATCCGTTGTCTGTTTATGAGTGTGGTTGGAAACCATGTGCTGGTTTTTAAAATGCGCGCCTTACCCTGTTAAAAAGCGAAAGAAGTGTCTGTTCGGAAATGTGTTATCACGACGGAGTCACCATTTTAGGGAATTTCCCTAATAAAATAAAATAACACAATTCTATGAACAATGACAAACAACTTCTTCAACTTAACAAGGGAAAGGTTTATTTGCAAAGCGTACTGAAGGAAGAAAGTAGAGTCGGGTCTCCACTGCCTTACGAGGTAGTTACAACCCGCGGCTGTCGTCAATACCTTTAGTAGGAGCAGCGAAGAGAACAGGCGTCTAGCCCCGACGAAGGCTGGTAGCGTAAGAGAGAGTTTTCTTCTGGGACCGGAAGCTGTCTGGTCCCTAGGGGTCAATTTGTATTCGTGCGCAAGTCCTCAGATTGGACAGTCTAGCGCCTCATCACTCACTCAGAGGAAGCGAACGCGCGAGAAGAAAAGGGGTCCATTTGTGTCTGCTACAAAATCATTCATAAGAGAAGAGTATGTCTGGATTAAGATCAGTGCAGAGACCGGCATAGATATTGTCGATGACTACAAAAAAAAAAAAAAAAAATATATATATATATATATATATATATATATATATATATATAAAGGAAAAAAAAGTTAAGATACTATACTGTCTAAGGTAATATATTTATATATATATATATACATACATACACACACATACACACACACATATATATATATATATATATGTATATATATATATGCTCCTTCAGCTCACACAACTGGACCAATCATGAGCAAACTTAACATAATGATCGTCCCCCAGCTAAGGATCATATGTTTAGCTCATATTTTGTGCATACACACACATACACACATATACACACATATATATGCATACATATACACTTGTGCCCGATATTATTCATACCCCTCGGATCTTTGAGATTTCTATAAGATTATTGCTCAAACCAGAAGGTAGACAATATTAAAGGGATTTCAAACAATAAATCAAGCATAAGCATTTAATTTAAACTCAACAAATAAATAAATTATGCAAGTTTGAAACATTATACAAAGAAAAACAATAATGGCACTAGTTCAAAATTATTCATACCTCTCTTACTAATAGTCAATAGCATGCCCTTTATTCTTAATAACTGCCTGTAACCGTTTGGGATATTTATCAACAAGGTTTTTACAAGCATCAACACTGATTTTTGACCATTCTTCAATGCAGTAGTTCTCCAAATCCCTCAAATTTCTAGGTTTCCGCTTTTTAACCTCAGTTTTCAATATGTGCCAGAGGTTTTCGATAGTGTTCAGGTCGGGACTCTGGCTAGGCCATTCCAAAACATTAATTTGATTATCCTCAAACCATTTCTTGACTATTTTGGCAGTATGTTTTGGATCATTATCCTGTTGAAGGACCCAGTTTGGTCCTAAATGGAGCTTCTCCGAATCCTGTCTAATGTTTTTTCTGGAGTATCTCCAAATATTGCTCCTTCTTCATGGTTCCATCTATCTTGACCAAACTACCTGGACCACTAGCCGAAAAGGAGCCCCAAAACATTAGGCTACCACCACCATGTTTCACCGTGGGTATGGTGTTCTTTGGGTTGTAAGCTTCTCCTTTCTTCCTCCAAACGTAAGAAGCATCCATATGGCCAAACAATTCAATTTTTGTTTCGTGAGTCCACAAAATACTTGAGAAAACGGACTCTGGAGAATTCACATGGTTCCTAGTAAACTTTAGACGTGCTGCAAGGTGTTTTCCGGTGTGCAATGGAGTCCTTCTTGGTCTTCTTCCTTTCAGACCATTTTCATGCAGAGTCCTTTGCAATGTTTGCCTTGATATTTTTATGCCAGAAGACTCCAGATTTTCTAAAATTTCCTTAGTAGTGGTGGTTGGATTTGCATTAACACTTCTTACAATATTCCTGGTGGCTGTAGCAGACAGTTTCCTTTTCCTTCCTCTACCAATCAAGTTGTTTGTTGTGTGGTGGCTCTGGAATTTTTTGATGATGCTCTGTACTGTTGCTGTAGGGACCTCAAATTTCTTGGAAATTGACTTTTAACCTAAACCATCCTTATGTGAATTCGCAATTTTAGTCCTAAGATCATTACTAAGCTCTTTTTTCTTCCCCATTCTAATAATTTTTATTCTTTTATTGGTTTTCAGTTGATATCATTTTAATTTCTGATAAAATGCAAAAAAACGAAATGAAATTAATCAAAGGTTGTATAAAAGCATTCAAAATAAGAATCAAACAGGAAACAAACAGTCAGAAACTCGATTAATACTGAAAAAATAAGGGGGTATGATTATTTTTGAACATTGCAGATTTTATAAAAAGCTGTATATTTCTTTTATTACAAGAATCCCGAGATTTTAAGATGACGAAAATGATCAGAAGAGGTTTATTAAGAATATGTATCAATATGGATGTAAACAATAAATTCTAACAAAGTTACACCTAATAAACTCAATTTTCAAGGGGGGGTATGAATAATATCGGGCACAACTGTATATATACACATATATATACATATATATATGGGTGTGTGTGTTTGTTTGTTGTGTGTTTGTGTGTTTGTGTATGTGTGTATTGTGAAGGAAATCTCATTACGAAATACCTAGCTCCTGATGAAGATCAATAAAGCAACTTATTAGAGTTTGGACCCTAACAAGAACACTTTTATATCTATCACTATCTTCATCTTTACTATGGTCAATTCGTGTATATTTTATTTCCTTTCTCATAGGTTTCGAAACGGCTGAGTCTTTCTTTTTCAAATTCTACAGAAAGCTAATGCATATGTCTGGCAGTGTTTTGTATATCAATTCATTCCATAAATACCGAAAATCGTAAAAGTCTAGTCTTAAAATAGTATTTCTCTCTTATAGAAGAACAATAATTTTTACAGGGTGAATATTTCTCGTTACACAGGGAAAGCGAAATAATCGAATCATTTATTCAAAAAAAAAAAAGATGTATTGACATCTGGAAATTTATCTCAGTGGAATACTGTTCGATAACAGATCGACTGTTCCCCTGTTCAAGCCCTGGAGTACCCCACCATTTTATTTTATTTTTTTTCTTATTACTGAGTTTAATTCACGATAAATGCAGACGTATCATTTCAAATAAGTAAAACTCATTTCTTCGTTTGCATATTTAAACACTCAACATTAACCGGAAGTGACTTAACTAGGGTATTCATCGTCAAACCCAAATGTCAGCTGATTTGATTTTGTAAACAAACACGAACGGATTGGATTAATGACATAATCTCAATTATTATTTTTTATCAGAATTACTCAACCGGGCAAAATATTCCTCGTAGT
>NC_136486.1:51946246-52013746 GCF_053919585.1 Euprymna scolopes | reverse complement strand
TTTACCGAATCTCAATACCCCTTATGTGAAATCTCGAGTCTGTAGACTGAACATTGACGGATAAGCTTAATAGGTAAATGTAAACACACAGACATACAAACAGGCAATTTAACTTTTATATATACTATATATGTGTATGTGTGTGTGTGTATTTTGATTATCATTGGCAGTGTTTTGTGTAGCGCATAGAAGTTAACCTGTGTCTAAATTCATGTCTGATGTTTTAATAGACGTGTACTGATTGAAAGAGGTGCATCGTAGAAACGCCAACTCTGTGTTATTGTGTTTGAGTTTGCAGTTAAATGTGTCCGTAGAGATTTTTCATAAATGATTTTAACGAGTTTAGCTCGTTTCATGTTAAAAGAATGAGTATGGTGCAATGAATGAGAGAATAATGCATTCAGGGAATTGCTATTTTCATCCATTTATGTTCGCTTTTAGCCTTTTATTTGGTCCACGTTTAATTTTAACAATGTATATTTGATGGCAGTGATAAGATGGAAAATATGCACACCTGCATTCGATGTGGTCCCTTTAGGAAATGTGATACGGTTTGCGCTATAATTTGTAATGTTATGTGTATTAGTAAAATTCGAATTTCAGTTTGAGTGTGGCAAATTATAAAAACTAATATCCATATATCTACAAGAATGTAAATGGTTATGTTTGAGGACAAATATTACTATATATTCTATACACATTTCAATCTACAGACTTGAAATTTGATACATAGGGCATTCAGACATGTGAATAACTTTACATATTTTTACATATACATTTATCTCTCTGTTTCGGTATATATATATATATATATATATATATATATATATATATATATATATATATATATATATATATATATATATACCGTGGCCCTATCGAGGTGTGTACAAAACTACTCAGCAGAATATATAGTCTACATAGTTGAGAATTGATGTATGAGGCAGTTTAACACAGTGCAATTTCGGTTTGGTAAACATTTCAAGACAATCAATTTATAGTCTGGATCTAAAGAGACATCACCCTTGCTGTTTCTTTTTCACATGCGCAAAATTAAACATTTATAGCTAAAGATAAAAAGCATTACAGTGTTCTCTAGTTTACATTATATAAGAAACCTGCGTAGTGAAAATATATCTGTGCGTATTTTAGGACTCTGTTTTTTTTTCTTTTTTTTTACATGACGGCCACTACTTATCAAGGCCCGGAGGCCGCTCAGGGATAAGGGTTATTGCGTGTACAGTAATCAATGAGATAGTATTGTAGAAATCATTAGAATTGGAGATTTGATAATGTGTCTTACTTAAGGGGGCGGTTTGTCAGGAATTTGTTTATGTTGGATTTGAAAACTAGTTGTAGTCAGGTGGGAAACAGACAAACGGAAGAGAGTCCCACAGTCGTGCACTTCTGAGAAAGAAGCTCTGCTCATGGAATCTACGTTTGTATATATATATATATATATATATATATATATATATATATATATATTTGTTTCACACCATTGTTTTAACCTATCATTATGACGCAATTATGGCACACAAAGCTTAGCAATTCATGAAAATAAGAACGCATCAAATAGCTGCCGAAATCTATTGAAACAGTAATAATTTTTTGTGAATAGAATCATTTTTACTTCACTACGATATGTTCTGCTTACTTTTTTCTCGATATATATATATATATATATATATATATATATGCACATATATATTTCTGTGAAGATATTCTTTATTTATTTATATTTACTTTTATATATCCCAATCCTTATTTAAGAAGCGCAATGTAATTACAGACCATAGAATGAATAAAAGACAAAAGTCTATATTTCAAATTCCATGATGTTGACCATCTTACAATACATTCTTTTCATCAAGTTGAAACTTACAATTCCTGACAGCATCTGTTTCGCAGCACAAAATCAATTCCTTAATTATTATATCAATCATTGAGTCTATTTTGCCCTTAACCCAGCAGACGAAAAAGCAACAATCAATCTACAAAAAGGAAATAAAATGCGTATGGCCATGATTAAAAATCCAAAACTTGGAAGAGAAGCGTCCAATACCTTGAAGCATTGATACTTTTTTCCAAATAATTCCTTTTTAGTGTTGCTATTTTTTCTTGTCAGTTTAGGACAACATAACTACTGATATATATATATATATATATATTAAATGAGTTATTTTGTGCCAGGAAAATGATACTGTCAAGAACTGTAAGTGTAAACTAAATAAAATAAAATAAATTGTAAGATGGTGAACATCATAAAATTGGAAATATAGGCCTTTGTCATTTATTCATTATGCATACACAAACACTCACACACACACACACGCACAAACACACACACACACACACACACACACACACATATATATATATACACATATATATATATATATACTTTTTAGAGCGAATTATACCTGGAGTCGAAAGAGCAAAGTTTGTTTTAATGTATTTGCAAATGTATTAATACTATTAAAAAAAAACAGTGACCATTGTACTGTAGATATATAATAAACTTAATAGGTATAGATATCCTAGAACTATATTAATATTGAGTTAAACTATTCATAAATTTTAATTAAAAATCAGTTTAAAAAGAAAATAAAAACAAAATCAACTAGATTGTACGATCGCTTCAGAAACGATGTTCATTTTATTTAAATTTACAATAAGTATTGACAATAATTTGACAATACTTATTGTCAATTTACATTAAATGAACATCGAAACAATGATCGTACAATCTAGCTGATGTTGTTTGTTTTTCCATTTTGAAACTGATTTTTATTTCAAAATTATGAACCTTTTTACTCAATATATATATATATATATATATATATATATATATATATATACATATATATATATATCTTATTTTATAGTTATATCTCGGAAGTAGAGTGAAAAGCACATCTTATTTTTCATTTATTAATATTATATTTTCCTTGTACAAATTTTTTTCGAATTATTCCATGGATTTCTGCGTTTGGATTATTATGAACCATCTTCTTCCAATTACGGGATTTCTTTGGGTTTTACTTGTACAAATGGAAATTATTTTAACTTTCTTGAAGTTTTACATTTGGATTTTACCGTCACTGGATTTTTTATCTTCTACCAGACTATCAATTAATGTGTAATCACCTTTTTCTTTACAATATTCCCTCTGCCTAACTTATTTTGTTTTCAAGTAAGATCTTTGATTTACTTTTTGTTTCATCAAATACTTCTGCATGCAAAATCTGATCCCGCATTTTGCTAATTCCTACCCTCTGATGAGAAGGAGAGTATTTCTTCGAAACTCAGCGGAGTAAGGACTATCCATTTATCTAGTGTTTCCTTTTCAGATTAAATATGTTTAACTCATTTCAAAGTGTTTTTAACATATTTTGTTAACTGTTTACTCACATATATATATATATATATATATACATATATATACATGTATAGATAGGTATATAGACATATATATATGTATGTATGTATATATATATATGTATATATATATACATATATGTGTGTATACTGAGAGATAGGGATGAATATATAGATATGTATTGATAGAAATAATATTATATAGATAGATGGGAAGGTAATACAAGTGGTTGTCTACTTTAGTAGGCACAGTCTTTATAGACACAAATATTAGTAATAGTTTATGGAACCTTTGGATACAGCTGAGTGTGTTATGCCTGTGTGAAAGAGTGCAAGAGTGTCGGAGGTCTAAATTAATATTCCAGCTTGCATAGGGACAAACAGATATGTAAGTGGCTTAACAGATTTTAAGTTTGGAAGTCACGCTAAGAATCGTGGTGTTTCTTGGCACACTTACATTAGCGACTTCTTTTAATTTACAGCATCCACTGTAGCGGTTAAAGGAAAACGTTTCCAGTGTATTTACACTGGGAGATGATACGAGAACTTACTGTTATCAAGGTTACAAAATTCTGACTTATCAAACCGGTGAGAATAGTGTGAAAGCGAGTTTTTTTTTTTTTTAAGTGAGTTATTCAGACATGTTTTGCCCGAACAAATTAAACGTGTAAACAATTAATGAATATAGAGTATGTAGAAGTGTCTTTGTTACTACCGCACATCAGAATTGACAATAAATTTGATTGTATGCAACAGATGTAATCAGAAAAAGGACTCGGCCAATGCAATATGTAACTGAAAGTAAAAAAATGTTCGAATGAAATCGAAACTAAAACGTAAAGGCAGTGAACCAAGTACGATAATTATTAGGGCAGCTCGTAACGATATTTTTCAAGTCTTTTGAAACAACATTTTTCATAACATGAAGAAGCTGCCATATGAACGATCCGCGCATGCGAATTTGCTTAAATGTTGACAAACAGATGAAAATCCAATGATCTCCAAGTACCATTTTTCTTTAAATTTTGAAAAGTTGAAAGCACTTTTTTCAGCATAAAACCGATTATAATTTTTATACATGTCTGAATACCTTATATACAACAGATTTCAAGTCGGCAAATAAAACATTCATTGAATATATATGTTTAAACTCGTCCTCACACACACATTCTCACTTACATATATATATATATATATATATATATATATATATATATATATATATATATATATATACATATATGGGGGTATGGAGGGTTTAAACATATATATATATATATATGTATATATATATATATGTGTATATACTAATATATATGCATATATATATACATATATATGTCTATATATGTATATATACTTATATATATATATATATATATATATATATATATATATATATATATATATATATAAGAAGGCAAAAGAGTTTAAGACGTAGATAGAGAGATTAATAGATAAATAGATACCTAGATTAGTTTGGAGCGCATTAGTTGAAATAAGAAATCGAAAAATTTTATCCATTTTCAACGGTTACGGAATCGAAAAAAAAAACGTGACTATTTTCCGATTCGGAAGACGAGTATGATTTTATTCTGATGATTCTCTATTGTAAGTTTAATTTCTTAAGAATACATTCTTTCATTACTTGTTAAATGCACTTTTAAATTTTTCTATGTATTTTTCTAATCTCATATATCTATATATTTCGCAATTTCACTAATCTTTATTTTTTCCTACATTTTCAAAACGATTTATACTGCTGTGTGCATATAATCTTTACATTGTTTCTGAACTAATTTCTAAGATAGAGTTTTGTATATATTTATCTATCTATGTAAAAAAAAAATTTTAAGTTGACATTTCCTATCGCATTACATTGATATTAAAGGTCGCTTTCCACGTAAACGTTATTGGCTACATTTTTATCGCCAACTGCCCCTTGAGCATAACATATTTTTTTTTCGTTTTGATTGGTGTCTCTATGTAAGAAACTCAGTAACGTAATACAAATATATTAAAGAGTCGTTATTGTTTTTTTTAATATAATTGTTAATATACTAAATGCAATATTCACGCAACAAAATGCAAGTGAATAAAATGAGATAATTCTTTTATAAATAGGTAATTGATTTCTGAATAGTTTTCCCAGTTGTCTTGATTAGAAATAGATCCCTATAACGCTGAACTCTATTTATTCACATTTTCTGCATTTTTCATAATTGCATAGAATTTATGATAAAAACTTTCTCGTACAATGATATGTACATATATACATGTATATATATATATATATATATAATATATATATATACATATGCATATAGTAATTTATCAAATATATATAGCGATTAGCTACACTGAATAATCGGCGTTTCATCAACTCTAGGACCTCAGGCTTATGCGGAGTCCTAGAGTGGATGAAACGCCGAATATTCAGTGTAGCTTAATCGCCATATATATTTTATAAATTACTAACTAGCTCTACCTACGTATTGAGCACTTTGAAGTAAATACTTAAATTTACGCATAAATCTATACTTTCGTATATTAATTTTATGTGAGTAAATTAAGAAGTTATATATATATACATATATATACATACATATATATACATATATATACATATATATATTTATATATATATATACATATATTTCAAGATATACATATAATTAAAATACACATCAAGTGCGTTATTTTCGCTTTGCCTACGCACAGTTCCAACATTTCCAAATATAATCGCTGATATACAACGCGCGGCTCTTTCTAAACAGACTTTTTTTCTCCAACTTTACAACAGAGCAAGGAGGAAGAAAGGAAAAATAGAAGGAAAACACTGCTTTTCGGTTTATAATGTCTTCAATTAAATTTAAAATAAAAAAGTTAATTATCATGGTGCAATTTTTTTTTAACAGAAACTTTCATTTGTTTTTTTCATTTTTAACGTGACCATCTCATACCTACTGTTGATTTTATATGTTGAGCCTTTCGGCTTGTGTGATTATAACACTTCTCATGTGTAATTGTGATATAAGGCTGTGTAGGGTCATGGGTCAAAATTGCATGTTCCTCCTGCCATCGTATTATTTTGATTATCGATTTTCTATACTTATTGAATACATTTCGATTAAAAGTTTAACTAAGACCACAAAGTACATTCGCGTAAAATTTCACAAAAATCGTCCCAGGCGTTTTCGGGTCGACAGGAAACGAATAACACAAACACACACACAAACAGCCACACGGGCACCCTCACAGACAAACTTCCTTTCATATAATAGTTGGTAAATACGTTTTTACAATGAATTATATTTATCGTATACAAGTATATTGTTTGTCTCTGTTTATTTTAGTCAGCATTTTATTATGTTTTTATTTTTCGAATCATTCCAATGTTTTTACTGTAAAGTGCCGATTTATCAATCGACCATAGGTGGTGCTGATTACGTGTGTTTGCGTGTGAATATTCTTGAAGTTGTAGACAGTTTAAAAATTGCACAACAAAGCTGCTTTACAAACACAAAGGTAGATACTCGTAACTTAGCAACGGACTTTTTGTTATTTGGAATGCTCAAACTATTGTCCCAA
Organism: Euprymna scolopes; assembly: GCF_053919585.1. NCBI lineage: Eukaryota > Metazoa > Mollusca > Cephalopoda > Sepiida > Sepiolidae > Euprymna > Euprymna scolopes. The sequence continues at coordinate 52,006,774 of NC_136486.1, read as the reverse complement.
ACCTGAGGGATATTGTCACAAGGGTTTCGTCGATGTATGTCAATTATATATTAGATGAATCTTGCCACAGTTGGAGGTTTTTCTGTCCAACCTCAAAGGACTCTTGATGCAGTAAATAACATAATAAAGTCCAGTACTAAGTGATTACAAGTTCATTCCTCAGTGCGGGGGACACTCGAAATACAATAATAAATTAAATGAGAATTCTACCCAGTCATAACTTACAGAACGAGAGAGTGCTGCCCAGTTTATATTAAGTGAAAGTGTTACGTTTAGAATTCGGTGTGGTTCTCCCAGTGTTACATAAAAATAACGAGTTCTCACAAATTATTTCTGGATATGACAAAATACACTTGAAAAATTTGGGATTACCCTGAGCGAACCGTTGTAGAAAATATCACTCAATATGAGGACCGTTGTCTGAAGAATCCAAATAATACAAACAATACATGCCCATCTAATAAAATATCATAGTAATGTAATCCTAATTTTTTTAAGAATACCTATGGTTATTTAAAATCAAGCATACATTCAAACAATGGTGGATAGTTTCTCGGTAGCGTCAGCAATTTAACTGAAACCTCTCAAGATGCATTTATTGAAATGGCCATTAAGAGTGATTACAGCAAAAACCATTGTGATGGCAACAGACGGTTTACATTCAAAGTAGTCCGCTACAAAGCTGTAAGCATATTGCGAATAATAAGGGAGGGGAAAGAAAGTGAAGGACGCTGAATATAAAGGAAGAAATATGGGAGCATGTATTCAAAGGGGTTTTGGTATGCACTAATTATAAAAAATGCATGCCATTTGTTCGGAATGTGAGGACTTCAAACTATGAAGAAAAGAAAAAAATGGAAATGCCCATATAATCATGATTTAAGCTTAATCTTTTCTTTTGTTAGATGAATATCTATACAAATCTGAAAAATATAAAATTTAAATTCTTTTCTCCTCCGAAAATCGATTATTTGAAATAATCATTCATATATATATATATATATATATATATATATATATATATATATATGTGTGTGTGTGTGTGTGTGTGTGTGTGTGTTTATGTGTGTTTGTGTGCTTATTCCATGCCTTATATATATATATATATATATATATATATATATATATATATACATATATATGTATATAATTATATATATAATTATATATATATATATATATATATATATATATATATATATATATATATATAGTTAAATAGAATTGTAGAAGGCGGTACAACGCAGAAGTGACGGAAAGATACAAGCTGAAGTAAGTGAGAAATTTTATTAATACAACTTATAAATACATGTGTACATATTCATATATTTCATATACGCAATATATTTATATTTGCACAGTGGTCACCTGGTAAAGCCGGTCTGGTGGTGTATCCGTGCTATATAATCTGACGAAGAGATTTTTTTCTTTCCCAGGTGACCACTGTGCAAATATAAATATATTGCGTATATGAAATATATGAATATGTACACATGTATTTATAAGTTGTATTAATAAAATTTCTCACCTGCTTCAGCTTGTGTCTTTCCGTAACTTCTGCATTGTACCGCCTTCTACAATTCTATTTAACTACATACTATACAATGCTTCAAGCAAACTACACCCACCTCTTATATATATATATATATATATATATATATATATATATATATATATATATATACAAATGTAATGTGGTTATGGGTATCTACCTTTGTGTTTTTAAACCAGCGATGATGTGCATCTTTTAAAGTTTCTAAACTTTCAAGCACATTTATACGTAAATACACGTAATCCCTACTCTTTATATAGGATTTCTAAAACGTCACTTCACAGTAAAAAAAGGTAATTATTGAAAAAATAAACAACCTTTATAAATGCTGATAAATAAACAACATATAAAATGTTGATTAAATAATAACATATATAAATGCTCATAAAATAAACAACATATATAAGTACCATACAACATATACAAATGCTGATAAAACAATCATCGTATATATAAATCCTGGTGAAACTTAACAACATATATAAATGCTGATAAAAATAAGCAGATAATAAACGAAATATTATCCAACTGTAACTTAGCTTTAGAATCAGTCATAAAATGCATATTTTATTCTGATAGCAATTACAGAAATGACTTATATACCATACATTACGACCATGTAATCCCTACCTCGAAAATGCTGCTGTGAAACCTGACATAGTTATATGGAATCAGTCAGAGAGAGTTGCAACCTTGATTGAAGTGAGTGTTCCTAATGATGGCGGTCTTAGCAGAGCTGAAAGATAGAAACAGACCAAATACCAAAATCTCATGTATGATATGAAAAGAAACTGGAACCTAAAGGGGATATCGTTCATACCAGTTATCATAGGTGCCACACGACTTATGAAGAAGAACCTGAAGTCCTATCTTACTAATATTCCTGGTGAACCAAGTGCAAAAGAGATTCAGACAATTGCACTTAAGGGAACAGCGAGGATACTAAAAAGAGCTCTCGGTTGGTTTCAATAAAAAAGCGGGGCAATGTTGGCAGCTGGTTTGGCTGCCCCTTACCCAACATTACAATCTTCAAAGGAAGAAAAATAAAAAAATAAAAATAATTTAAAAAAAAATAGCAGTTACAGATATTTATGTAATTTAAATCTGTTTTTGAAAGCAAAATTTGTACGTAACTTTTTGAACATATAAAACGTAAATTTGACATTATATCTATATAACATCGATCATCCAGGGGCGTCAGAAGAAAAGTTGCGTCATAGAATTACTCCATACAAAAAAAAAATCCCCGTACAGCTGATCCTTTTTACGAAGCTAATGCCGTTATTGTCAGAACAATAAGGTGATGGGTCTGTCGATTTCAGAGTGGCGACACAGGTGTTTATCTCAAAGCGCGCTCCGGACTTTTACAACCGAGACACAGTTGGTCACTAGCAAAAAGGCATGGAGAACATTAGAGAATATGTACAAAATAAATTCTGTAGCACAAAACGTCGCTCATTATAATGGCACTATGCGCATCTTATTAGCTCTTTAGCGTTCTGTTTTTGGAGTTAAAATATAGAATGCCTAACTCTTTGAATAACCGTCGTAATAATATTTTAATGAGGATAGAGAGATAGAATGTGTTAGAAATCAGTAATCGAGATTTAGTATAAACGTCTCTGAATGTGAAAATTCACTAGTTATTCTTCACTTAATAAGCTCTGAATTTGGATTATACAACAAAAATTTCTCCTAGAAAATTCGATTTCATGCATCAACAACGATACTTTCTGCGACACGGATATATTTGAAACGCTTAGGTCTTTTATAACACGATTTCCTTTTGCTTCAAAATATACCACAGTTTTTTTTTATATTGCTTCATCAATAGAGCTAAATGCTTTCCCGTGGAATATTTTTGATGTCTATGAAGTACTAGCGTGAGTGGCAGGCGTTTCCCGGATGTTTGAAAGTGTGTGTTGAGCAAAAAAAAAAAATAGTGATAGTAGGCTGGCAGTCTTTGAACGCGTACAGTGAAGGATGAAAAGAACCCGAAAAATAAAAAATAAAAACGTTGCGTCGTTTTTTCGTCTCAACCATCGCTAAACCGGAATTGGGGAAGGTTTAAATTGTCGTTTTCTTTTTTTAATTGATATTTCAAAATGTCTAATATTATTTTCGTTAGACGTTCGATTGTCGTCAGCTTAATTCTCTCTTTTTTTCCAAATGGCTTTTCGAAATATAATTTTTTTTTTCGTGTCTGGTTGCTATTTACTGGATTATCAGGATGTTCGTTACACAGGGCGTTGATTACTTTACAACTCAGTAGTTGTTAGTAAAACTATCCATGCAAAACTATGATAGTACTTTTTTCTTTATATGTCTTAAACTCTTTTGCGATTCCAGGACTATTTTTATTTTATAAAAAGTTCTATAATTGGGGGGGGGGATGAGCTTTCAGAATTCCCTGTACGTTTACAACCGTGCATAAAACTAGCATCTCGCCTGTGTCATGCAGTTTCTGATGCAGCAAATTTCAAATAACACACACTATATTGCTTGAACAGAGTGTTTTTCTATTAAAACAAAACACAACTTTTAAAAAATAATAAAATTTATATTTTTTCATCTGATATAAAACTTGCAAATTGAAACTCATTAAATAGTTTTATGTGCAAGTTTGTAGTTTATATAAATCATATTGAAATGAAGATCTCAAACCCAGTTGTTTTTCTCATATAAGATATGTTTTAGCTCTTGAATACACAGCTAACTTTATTTTTCAACGTATATAACTGTCATAATATCCGCACGTATTATCTTTAAATATGTGTTTAATCGAAGTTTAGATGTTAATATAAACGTTCTTTAATTGTTCAAGCATTTAATTAAAAGAATTAAGATCTATCGCATTTTGCACGCGAATGTTTATGTATATATATATATATACATATATATATATATATATATATATATATACGACTGGTAAAATCATATGAGGCTTCTACCATAAAAATATGTTTATCATTGTGATTAAGCATTTTGCTAAATAATTTAAATCTTAGAATGTAGTCAAACGGGGCCCTGATCCCGACAGCCGCTTATTACCTTCTTGATTATAATATTGCTCCACAACTCCCCACCTAGGTGTCTTCTATAAAACTAGCACCTATTTTAAACGAACATCTCATAGCCCAGCGACAATATTCCTTTCTTAACGTTAATATTCGTAAGAAAAAAGATTAATTTAATAAACTTAGGATGAATTACGACTGTTAATTCGTTCGAATATTTATATCTATTTGCCGAATAATGTTCTTTCCTTATTTTGGAATTTCCTAAATCGAATAATAAATTAATTTTAAATTGATCAGCCAAACAAAACAAATAGAAGTGTTAAAAGAACATTTAAAAAAACATAAACAAAAAAAGAAAATATTTATTTATCAAAGGAGTGGTAGTTATGCAATATTGATTTGTATTGTGCCTGGCATTGCTCCTCGTCAAGTATATAATACTGGAAATCAGATCTGAAGCCGCTTAACTAAATAACGAACAGATAATGATTAATGAACGTTCAATGAGAGAACCGGTCGGATTTCGTTCAGCCTCACCGTGTTCTATTCAGAGATATTGGATCTGGAAAAATAAGAACGAAACATAAAATTTGTGTAAAAGTAAGACCTTTGTTTTGTGCACAAAACATTTTGTCGCATTAACGCACTTCGCCTACTCCTACGTTTTATTTTAAAGACCATATCTGATGATGCAATCATAAATGATATCAGAAATAGTTTTATTCGGATAACTATAAACACAATAAAACACACACACACACACACACACACACACACACACACACACTGCATAGAATTGTATTTTTTCTCCACAGTAGTACTTTTCTGGATGCCAGCTAGTACACTAGACGGCGACTAATTGAAGAAACAGAAAGAGTTATATTAAATTGAGGTCACGTACAAGTATTATCCATCGTGCACACATGACACTTTTTTTACAAAGAAATCATCACTTATCAAGGCCCAGAAGCCACTCATGCATAAGGATTAAAGAATGTACTGTGGTCAAAAGAACAATATCACCGTAATCGGTATAAGTGTAAATTTGGTAAATTGGATGGAGGGGGGGCGGCTCACCAAGACCTTGTTTATATTGAACTTGAAGACTGCCATATTGTAGTCAGTTGGAATGCAGATAATAGGAAAGAAAGTGTCACAACTGTGCAGTTCTAAACAAGAAGCTGAGTTCATGAAATCTACCTTTAGGTTTTGGTACAGATAATGAGTGGGGAAATTATTGATAGTGTTTACAGCCAAAGCATGTTACTCGTGAATGTTTGGTGAGGGGAGACAATATATTGGGGCTCAGACGAGAATTTGCCAAGAAAATTACGATAAAAAGAGACAGGTTCGTAGTGTTTCTTCTGTGAGAAAGAGGTTCCAGGCAAGTACCCGGTTCTTATTATGGAAATTGTTTTCTTATTTTGCGGTTATTTGTGATTTTATAGTTTTCATTTTTTTTTGTTTTTTGCAATATAGAATATGCATAATAAAATCAGTTGCTTTTTGCCCCAACTCATTTCTATAAACAGTAATCACAAGCAGTACATTTTTCTATCCAGGTAAAGAAAATAATAGCATAGCATTTCTTGTTACGCATCATTATCGAGTTTTGATCTGTGACGTAATATCATGACACGTAACCCTAATTATAATCTTTTAACAGTGAATGGAAATTTTCTCACCCCTTACAATAGCGTAAATTGTAACTTCCCTTTTTAAACCAAATTTGTGCGCATCATTATTTTATTTTCATGCAATACCTAGATAACCTACAGGAACATGCAACAGCCAGTAATGAACTCGTCATATAATGCACAGTGTTTCGCTGTTCTATTTATGCGTCACCTGCCTTTCTCTATATATTAGTGCAATAGTTTATAAAAATACTAGCCTGGTTGGCGGGCGTTGCCCGGGTGTTTGAAGGTGTGTGTTGAGCAAAAAAAAAAAAAAAATGGTAGTAGGCAGGTAGGCTCGAACCCGTGCCACGAAGGAGGAAAAAATGTGAAAAAAAAACGCGACGTCTTTGTTATTGCGTCCATGGCTAAACTGGAAGTGGCAAAAAGTTAAAATTAAGGTAATTCAATTGAAAAGAGCGGTTGACTTTCGAAAATATCGGCAAAAAAAGTTGCCTGGTTGAGTATTAAGGAATTAATGTTTTGGGCCAAGTTTTCCCTATTTGTCGTCCGAATAGTCGAGCTTCAAAACGATGCCGATAACGTGAAAACCCGTCGCCTCTGCCGAAAGTTTAAGGAGGCATACATACATACATGCATACATACACACATACATGCTTATCGCAACGTTTTGTCTAACGAGTGCCACTCCCTCAGACACTTAAATTCCATGACCCCAAAAATGATTTCCATTGCCACAGGACCATTTTAATAGACAAATGCCTTAGAGAGTATCTATACACAGATGACGTAACAAAGCCTTAGCTTTGTACGACAGCTAAGTCTCTCTCTCCCAGTTCAAAATCTTGAGATCTAGCAAAAAGCAAGAGTAAGATAGCCAGCAACAAGTTAAACTGTAGACCAGCTTAATGCGGGTACTGGTCTCCCACTTTATGTTTTTTTTTAATCAGAGATTTGCTTCTCCCATAAAGGTTGCCTTAACCAGGGCTAACTGGAGCCCTCTCCACCACAGCACACACATATTTACACACAAACACACATGGTGCTAGTTGGCCGTTGACACCGAAAAAGGGTTCATTTGCCCCTTTGAAGGTCTTGTTTTTAATCCTTCAGGGAGACTAGACACCCTCCTCAGCAAACAAGTCTAGTGGGGGAACCAGTTTAGTCGCCGGTGACCCGACCATGAGGCAGGCAATACTGGGTTACATGGTACCAGTAGCATATGACATGACCTGACATACATACATACATTTAAACAGACACACATACATACATGCATTTAAACAGACAGATGGGATTTATATTATAGATTAACAATATTATAAAATGTAAAATAATGTTCAGAATCTAAATTTATTTATCGAATTAGAAACAAAATCAAAATATAATTTGTTGATGTGAATTCTCATTTTATGTACACTAGAAACTGACGTTGGCTTAGTGACCAACGACGCGGAGTGACCAGCTATGCAAATCGACTATAATCGGATCATAGAAACACTTTCACTTGTTATGTCGACAACCTATAAGGTCAGGATTTCTATTTTTTAAATTATTCTAACTAGAAAATATTAGGGAAATCGATATCAACACCAGGCTCGTTGAAATCGCACGAAGGAATCCGTTAAATTAAAAGAAGTATTTAATTAACTAATGTACTCGTTTATGCAAGCAACTTTTCAAATTGACGCTAAAAGTCGCTATTGTATTTTGTAAGTATTCTTTATAGACTGAAATAGTAATCAATAAAAACATTTTTTTTTAAGTTTAATTAAGTGGAGTAAGTAATGAAAAGTTACAAAGAATGTTTCTATTACAAATATAATTTTTAAACAAGCATATTTACCAATAAGATGAAGGACAATTGATTGCTTACCTTTCTACGAAACTCCCACTAGTAGAAACTGTAAAATCCATCAATATGTTCTGTATTAATCACATGGTGAATATATCTCGAAAATATAAGGTCCAAAGTATCTGTTTTCGCGTTACATCATCAAAAGTGTAAGGTTGTTGTTATACTTATCTTTGCAACGTAATACAGAGTTCTCTTTATTTAAATTTTCTATCTGACAAAGCTATTTCTATGACAAATGTAGGGAAAATGTACATTAAATAAAATATAAGTAAATATTTTTCTTTAAAAATTTATACGAAGAAACTAATTTAAATAAAATTTGAAAAAGGATTGAGACTTAAAAACACTCAATCGCACTGAACACAGTTGTGTGGTTTTTGTGTCGATTTTATTAAATGAACGAATTCGCAGAACTAAACAAACTAAAAAATGAAGTATAGAGTTTAGCTTTGAATAGTGCAATAAGTAAAATACTATATTTCAGTACAACATTTCCCAGAATGATCCGATATAAATAAAGAGATTTGTATTTGTATATATATATATATATATATATATATATATATATATATACATATACATATATATATATACATATATATATATATAGATATATAGATATACATACACCTAAAACAATAATACATGAAACGATGAAAGTATGAAAACCAGTATGTATTTTTATGTTTGCAATATAGAGTTCCATTGCAGATAGATATTAGATGGATAAACCCAACAGACCTAATTCAATAAAATATACTATTCACAGTCCGAAATAAGCACACGATGAATTTTAATAGATAAATAGCGACGACGGAAAACAGCTAATAATTATATATATATATATATATATATATATATATATATATATATATATATGCATATATATATATTTATATATATATATATGTATATATATATATAAGAGAGAAAATAGTTAATAAACATGTTAAAAACACTTTTAAAAAGAGTTAAAACATATTTAATCTGAAAAATAAAATACTTATTAAGTGGATAGTCCTTAATCCGCGGAGATTCGAAGAAATACTTTCCTTCTCATCAGAGGGTAGGAATTAGCAAAATGCGAGATCGGATTTTGTATATAAAAGTATTTGATGAAACTGCAAGTAAGTCAAAGATCTTGCTTGATAACAAAAACTGAAGCAGAGGGGATATGGTGAAGAAAAAGGTGATTTCAAGTGAATGGATAGTTTTGTAAAAGGTAAATTATCCAATGACGGTAAAATCGAAAAATATAAATGCAAGAAAGTTAATATAATTTCCATTCGCACAAGTAAAATCAAAGGAATTCATACAATTGAAATATGGTACCAAATACTCCAAAAGGCCGAAATCCGTGGAATAATTCACAAATATGTACAAGGAAAAGGGGGAAAATTCCAATATTATTAATAAAAGAAAAATAAGATATGCGTTTGTACACGGCTGCCGAGACGAAGTGTAATTAAGAAAAGTCAGTGGTGAAGCAGAGAATTAAATCAGTGAAGAAGAAGAGGACAAAATTAAATGGTGACAGAATTAAATATAAAATAGGAAAGCAAATGTCAAAATGACCCAGGTAAAATGACGTTAAAAGGTGCGTAAAATATAGGAATAAAAAGGGGTCAACTGAAATTTTCAGGTGATTACCTAAGAAAATGTCAGCAAGCGTTATTAAAAGACACTAACTGGGGAAAAATAAATAAATAAATAAAACATAAATTTATTTTTTTTTAAATATTTATAAAATATAAAACTATAAAACACATAAAAATAACAAATATAAAAAGATATAATAAATAAAAATAAAAATTAAAAAATTAAAATATCAACTGTCAAAAGTTTTAAAAGTACCCTTATTACAAAGCTTCAATCTTTCTCTCTTTTTATATGTATATATATATATATATATATATGTATGTATATATATATACTTTTAGACAATACACACACACACACATATATATATATATATATATATATATATATATATATATATATATATATATATATATATATACAAGATGTACCTGGCCACGCGTTGATGTGGCTAAGTTTGTTAAAATGGAACACATGTGAAAGCAGAGAAAAGTTTGATTCTTTTTTCAAGAGAATGTACAAATTATTTATTTTTTTAACAGATGTTAAGAAAATAAACAGAAACATACTTCCATCATTAATCATGCAAAAAAAATAAAATGTTGATTTAGTGTTTCAATATTATGCTTATAAATTGCGATAAAACTTGCTGAGTATGCGCTGTTCTACGGTTGTTGTAAAAATGGAACGGAAACTTAAATTTTGCTTCGTTTTAATTTGCCTTGATTTTTAATTGTGCCCCCCAAACGAATATAATCAAAACAGTAACATTCAACAATTGTACTTTATGTATATAAAACACAAAATATTTATTTTAAAAAAATGTAAAAAAATCTTAATAACGAAAGGGAAATAATTCCATTTTTAAACGAAAAAGTCAGTTTGGTATATCTTTTTGTTATTTTTTACACAAGTCCAGCTTACCATTCACATTTGAAATGTCGACATTTATAGGTGGTCTGGTACGTTTACAACGAATTAACACTCCAATCTAGTAGATGTATCAGAATTTTTATAGGACTTTTTTACACTCCTATCACGAAACTGCGAATAAAATATAAAAATCCCGTAATTTCTCTTTTAAAAGTGGGTTGTTTATTTTCTTTATGGATGAGACTTCCAAAATGAACCATTGAAGTTGTTTTAAAAGTAATAGAAATATTTTTTTTTTATTTTTTAAAAAACAGTAATGAATTTTACGAACTCAATATTTTTCAATTTTAAAATTTAAAAACCTATCAAAATTTTTCTATTGATTCTATTTTTACGATATTTTCAGGGTCAATGTGAAATTTTATGCTCTTTCCAATAAACTGAATATAATATTTTAGACAAACGTTTTTTTTTTAATTCACGCCCCTTCCATTTTCAAGTGTCTAGTAAAAAGCAAATAATTTATTAACTCTCCAAAGTTTTATATATCACAAATTGAAGAGAAAAGGTCAATAATATATTCAAATTTAAAACAAAAAAGTAGTGTTTTTTATAAATTTACCTGTAAAGTTCGAAGTTTGAAACCTTTTTTTTTAAACACGTTGTTTGTTTTTTCTTTTGTTTTTTGTGAAACCTTAGTCCTTGCTCCTTTAATTAAAGAAAATGAGGGCTTCAATTATATTTTTCGAGTAGTTATAAGCTTGGAATGACAGGGGGTAGAATAATTAACGCCTCCCATTTTGAAATGTCTATTAAAAAGTAAATAATTTATTCACCAAAGTGTTATATATCACAAATTGAAGAGAAAAGGTCAATAAATAATATATTCAAATTTAAAACAAAAACGTAGTGTTTTTTTTTCATAAATTTTCCTGTAAAGTCCGAAGTTAAAACCTTTTTTTAAACATGTTTTTTTGTTTTGTTTTTTGTATTTAATGAAACCTTGGTCCTTTCTCCTTAAATTGGAAAACAAATTAGGGCTTGTGTTACATTTTTCGAGTAGTTATCAGCTTGGAAAGACTGGGTGGAATTATTCACTATTTTCACGAAATTTCTTACACACCTACCAATCTACCCATGTTAAGAACAGCTTTCGGAATAGACACCCCTAACCTTGCCAGAATACCCGAAAAGCTATACAAGTTGACGTGCAGAATGTGAACGATGAGATGGACGTAATGTTAAAATGTACCAAATTTAAAAGGGAACGAAATTCAAATTTCCGTTCCATTTTACAACCGTAAAGCGGAGCATTCTATGCACATTTTACCTAGCTTACTGTATTAATGCTATTTTTTAAGCAAAAAAATATATATATATTGGTTTGGCTATAAATTCCTGAACTCATTTCACCCTAAATAATTTAGGTGGCTGAAATAGGAATCTAATTGAATCTTTCATTTCCGGAATAGTATGCGAGAATTCATTTTTCTTCGAGTTAGATCCAATTAATTAATACGGACTTTAGCGGCTGTTTTCGTAATGTTACTGTACAAAATATTTTTATTACTACAAATTTCGATGCTTTATTTATATAAAAAAAAGCAAAAATAAATTCTTGCGTTTTTTATTTACTACTGAAAACCATAACTTTAGTAAAGGTATATGTCGTTTAAACAAAATAAATCATTTTCACTGAAGGTTAAGAAAAAATAATTAGTTCATAATATTCTGTGATCATTATTTGAAAAATACTGCAATTTTCATTAAAATTCGTTCATTTCCTGATTTTTGGTGAATTTTGAAGTTAAGGGAGGAGGCAAAATGTGTATACACTTTGAGCGTCGGCATTCATTTTGTGTGTACCTACTATTTTTCGATGAATATTTGATTGGAAGGCGACCACGTGTGGTTAATTTAAATAAAATATCAATCACATGGTTACATTATCACTAATCATGTGATTAAACCCATTGAAAGTTTACCGATATTGTAAACACATTCTGTTTACATTAAGGCTGTGGTGTTTTTTTAGTGATGCAATGTTGTTAACTGAGATTTAAAAAAAGCCCGCGAGATCAGGAGAAAGAAATGTCCAGAAAATCGCTAGATTTTTACCTTTTATCGTCTGAAATTTTCAAAAATCGCTAATTCCGCCCCCCCAAACTCCATATTTTTACTTCCTACCATAAAAAAATTATAAATATAGAATATTCAATGTATAAAATGTTCCGTGTTTTCTCACTATATGTTTCTGGAATTATATTGAAGCGGTTAGCTCCCCAGAAGGCTTACATATTTTATCAGCTAGTTTTGCCTGTTTTGTTTAGAGAGGGTATATTTTTTTCAGGAAACAAATCATAAACTCAAACTTTTTATAATAAAAGTTAAATTTAAATATACTGCAAATTAAACATCACAATAATGGTGCAACATATTTTGAAATTAGAAAATTAATAAACAAAAAAAAATGTTTTAGCATAATAAAGTATTTAGGTTGGTAGATAATTAAATTCTACTGTATTCGTATGAGTGTTTTTGTTTTGTTTTTGTTTTTTTGCTGTTGTTTCTTGCTTTTTAAGATCTTCGACTAAATACTTATAAATAAAGCAGGGTTGGTTAGATCGTATTTTAAACTAAACTTTGGAGGTTGGAATGCCCCCCTCAACCTAAAATGTACTTGGAAAAACTTATTCTATGGCGAGATTTTAGAATGGTTAGCCGAAAAAAGGTGAAAAACAAAACAAATAATCAATAAATAATTGTTACCAAAGGCAATAAATGTTACTTTTTTTTACTTACATGAATGAGTTTATTTTATGTTTTAATGTATTTTCAAGCGTTTTTTTTATTTTTTAATCTAATATTGCGGGTGTGTGGGTTCCAAATATCTCCAGATTTTCTAGAATTCCCCGCTAGATTGCAAACGAAATCGCCAGATCTTGCAGGAAAAGCTCTAAATTGTAACACTGGTCCCGTGACAGGAAGCCATAATAAAGTATTGTTCCTAAATTCAAAAAATGGCCTATCGGTACAAAGAAAACCACCTATTTATCATAGAAAAATTAAGTATAATGTTATAATTAAAAAGAAATATATAAAAACACACATGGATATAGTAAACATATTATACCAAAACGTGGAAGTTATCCGTCCAGTGGTTTTGTAGACTATTAATTGCGATATAAGCCCATTATCACGACATAAGCTATCGTGATGATGGGCTGATAATAGTGAAGAATGCTACAAGTGTTAAATGTGATCAGATTAGGAGAGCAATCCATAGGGACATGAAAGATTTTGGCCTAAAATAGAAGTTAATGCTAACTTAAAACAGGTTAATTTCCTTGACGTTACTTTAGATCTGGATTCAAATACTTATAAACCATATATGAAGGATAATGCTAATCCTATTTATATACACCCACAGTCTAACCATCCACCATCCATTATTAAACATATACCGTTATCTATTGAAAGTAGAATAAGTAACAATTGATCTAATGAAGTAACTTTCAATGATTGTAAAGCTATTTATAATACAGCACTTTAAAATAGTGGGTATAAAGACATAGAGATAAAATATAAAGTAACTAACGCTAGCACAAATGGATCTAGAAATCGTGGTGGGAACATTATTTGGTTCACACCCCCCTTTAATATTATGTTGAAAACAAAACTTGGTACAAAATTTTTACAACTTATTAACAAGCATTTCCCACCAAAAAATATATATCATAAAATATTTAATAAAAATATATTAAAATTAAGTTATGCTTGTAGTGATAACTTAGAAACGATTATAAAAAAGCATAATGGAAGAATTTTTAAGACGACTAATAGAGAACGTGAAAATACTAGTGCAACCACTGCGGTGAATAAATGTAACTGTAAAAAGCCTGAGGAATGCCCAATAAAAAGTGAATGTCTGGCCTCATCAGTGGTATACCAAGCTAGGATATTCCCGATAGAGAACCCAAGGGACGAAAAATTCTACATAGGGAGTACCCAAATGGCTTTCAAAAATAGATTCTATGGACATACACGCTCGATGAGTAATCAAACATATCAAAAGGACAATTCCTTATCGTTATATTACTGGAAATTAGTTAGAGAAAATAAAACACCTAGTATAGAATGGAATATTATTAGGAGGGCCAATACTTGCTACTCATTGATATCACCATGTCCATTATGCTTATCAGAAAAACTTGAGATAACTAGGTTTAAAGACAGAGAAAAATTATTAAATATTAAACAAGAAACTACTATATCCTGCAAGCATTTCAGAATACAAGCACTTAAAGAACTCTAAATTAGTAGACTAGAACAACTATAAGTACAGCTAAGCCCCATCAAATACCCCCACAAAGAGGATAAGTGAGGTCGCAACTATGATCATACCCGTATGGATTACGTAAGTCGCTAAATATGCTACTTCATCAAGCAGTTATAACATTACTAACCTAAATAAGTACCTATATGAAGGTATATTTGGGTGAACCTCGTAATAATGTATGCATATGGGTATTTTTGGGTGTATGCATGTATGGATATATGATCTTTATATACCCGGGTAGGAAAATTAATTTTAAGAAAAAAGAAAAAAAAAGAATGAATGAATAAATAGATGAAAGAAAGTAATGAATGAAGGGTGAATGAAAGAAAAGGGGATATGGAAAATTAGGGTGAATAAACAAAGATGAAGGTAAGTACTACAATATATAAGCTTGTATACTCAGTTTGTATAACCTAAATACTCTGATTTCTGTCATGTGTTATTATATATTATTATTGTGTCGTTATACATCTTATGTATATCTGCCGAACCATCGAAAGAGTGCTTGCTTAATATGCTGAATTCAATATAAATTTTTACGTAATATAAATTTTTACGGAAAAAAACCTACAACTTAGGAGAATGTAACACGCGGGTGGGGTCATGAAATATAACTATGCGTGTGGAGTTTTATAGAAAAAGGGAATTTATATAGTAAATGTATTCATATCTGTTTCTACTTTAGATGTATCATTTGGTGGCAGGGTACATGTATATATATGTATGTATATATATGTGTCTATATTTGTGTGAGTATGTATGCATGAGTGTATTTTATGTGTGCATGTATGTTTGTATATTTATATATATATATGTGTATTTATATATATGTGTGTATGTTTGTATATGGATGTATTTGTGTGTCTATGTATGTATATATATGTATATACATATATATTTCTGAACTATTAGAATAGGCTGTCTCGTATCTGATTGTCGTAACAATATAGATTACAAGAATGTATGGATGTCCGAATGTTGTTTATATGTATGTTATATATGTATGTATGTGGGTGTATGTGTATGTATATATGTATATATATATATGTATGTATATATATGTGTGTATGTGTGTATGTGTGTATGTGTGTATATATATATATATATATATATATATATATATATATATATATATATATACCCGTCTGGAATGTAGTAGTATACTATTGCATATATGAAGTGGTTCCCATGCTTCTGAAGTAAAGAAAAATGCCATTATTTGTCTCTGTATGTCTGTATGTGTATGTGTATATATGCGCGGGTGTAGCAAAGTGTAGGCATTTATAAGTATATTGACATATTAATATATATAGGTACATGTCGGGTGTAGATAACTTTCGTGTTTTATGTTTATTCATATTTTGTTTGTTTATTTGTTTTTATTTTCATTTTATTTTTATTTATTTTTTGTTTAGTTTTATTTACCTTATTGTAATTTTAACTTTATTCCTGCGTAGTGTAGAGTTATTGCCTAGTTTCAGTACATGTCTTGTGAGTAAAACAACAGCGTACAGCATGGATTCGCTTTTGAATATATGTATTAACGTGAGTGTGTGTGTGTGTGCCGGTGTCTGTGTATGTATGTGTTGTGTGTGTGTTGCATGTATGTGTGGATGGATGTAGATTGAAAGGCACCGGTCAGTACTTTGTTGATCATAGTTAATGTTATTAATTTACAGACTCCAAGACAAAGAAAAACTAAATTCTCAAGTACCTTATGCCATAAACCAAAAGTTAGGTTGGATGGGGGGAAAGGGAAATAAAAAAGATGTTTATTATCTTCAAAACCTCACTTATCCTCTCACCGTTTTTATGACTCCCACCCAGGTTGCATTCTTACTTGATAAACGAAATAGGAAAATGTATTTGGTGGAAATATCACATTCAACGGAAATTCTTGGTCTGAAGACCTAATCCCCCAACGTGGGTGATTACAGAAACATGTATGCACATATGTAGCCATTAATGTTTGTATAAATAAAATTAATATACCTGCTCTATTCACTCATTGAGCACTATTTTGGTAGGCGCATGTTGTTTCATTGGATGTACTTCTTGGAAACAAAACTCTACTGGCTATATATATATATATATATATATATATATATATATATATATATATATATATAGGCCTGTATTGTGTCTAAAATTGAACACAAGTCTGACAAAGGTATATTTCCCGACAAATTACTCCACGTATACTTAACTATTTACTGGACGCAAGTAAATATACAATATATATATATATATATATATATATATGTGTGTGTGTGTGTGTGTGTGTGTGTATATATATATATATATATGCAGGCAAAGACTAGATTACTAAATATACAGCTGAAAAGTATATTCCATCAGTTTGCCTCAGAGTGTGCCTATGTTTAATTGCTGCATTTTATTGCCGTTTATATACTTAGATTTCTATTTATACACGGTAAACAATGTTTTAAACAAACTACATTAACCTATTATGACTTGGAGTGAACTAGTTTACATCACTTGCATTTCATTATTATTCATTGAAAAAGTTCAGTCGTATCGTGTGAATATTCGTTTAATAAATAGCACAATCTGAGCAATGTAGACATGTTTATTTTATTTTTATTGTTGCAGTTGCCTGCTTTGTTTTGCGATATATTCCTTTATGTATTTAATAAAGGATATTTAAATTCTGAGAATGTTGCGATGAAAGTGAACTGAATTAGACTCATAACCAGCGTTGTTGAAGGAATGGATATATTATACCGATGTTGAGGATAAAAGTTCAAAGTTATAAGAAAAAGACATTATCAGGAAATCAGATATATATATAGAAAGAGATTTTATATATTTTTTACTTATTTATTTACCGAAAATTCTTTGGCTTTGTTGAGATTCATTTGTAATTTTGATTGAAATATGGCTTGCAATATTCGGAACTTCGGCATCAAGGGAATCATAAATCAATCCTTAAAAGATGAGTCGATAAGAAATAAAAATACATAGGAATAAAAGGGAAAAATAGAAAAAAATATGTCGATGTTCTTTTACGATAACAGACAAAAAGATTTTCGAAACTTTCTTTATAAATTTTATGTTGAACAGTTTTGTACCAGGGAATGTTTGACCGAATTACTATTTGCTTTTTCTAGAGTACAAAATTGACGCTCTATCATTGAAACAACTGGAATATATACAAATTTAATAATATATGTCGATGAATCCTCAGATTTCGTTAAGAGTATGTTTTGCATATACAATGCGGTATTAATTACATGTGTACGAGCACTGGAAAATATTCACGAAATAAAAGTTATATATCTTGATTCAAAATTCCTTTAAAATGTTAATGGAATTTTAAAATAAGATATTGTCTTTTAAACAGTCATAATGTGTAGTAATATATTCACAGAACTCAAGAATAAAAGTAGTTAAAAATTTGGCAATACTTCACCTGAACCGGTCCTACCAATATGATCACAGAATCTCAATGACAAGTTTCTACATCCAACGCGCAACTAAAATATCTCCTATCTGTAACAAGATTTAAGTTGAATATATTTATCTTGAATATATATTATCATTTAACAATTTAAAGCCAACTAATCAACTACCACCAGTCATATATAATAGCACCTAAGCTATGAGCTCATTGTTCACACTCCTCAGCTTAAAACTCCCAAGCACACGAATTAGAACAAACATATTGAAGACATTGCCGAGACTGCGGCAAAGAGTGCGGACTCTCACTATCATCGACGCGACTTTGTATCTTTATGAAGCAATCATTATCCAATGCATAGAGGATTGTTGTCAAAACTGACTTGGTGAATCTATGACGTCGCTCGCTATTGACAGTTTCTAAAAATAGTACCCGACCTAACAGGTTCTGTACTGTGAATTAAGATCCAATCCCTGTCCCATCATCCAAATGTTGCATTCACCTGCTTGCTTTACAAGTGTTTTAATATAATATGGTTTGATAAACGCGTAGCAATTGTGTCCTCTCGGCCTAAATACAGCCGACTAACTCTACAAGCAACTAATTTCTACCCATTTTCTATAGATATACTTAGGTGTCGCAAAATAATTTACCCTGCTTTTTTTTTTAACTTCTAGACATTTGGTCTCCTGCTTTCCTGAATCTACTGCCATGTAGAAATCTAAATTTTATGTGAACAGACATATCTCTTCTCAACTCGATAATTGTCTTCCCGGAGATGTGGTCCAATATAACAGCAGCGTACCATATGACTTGTTTAAAGTTGCATAGAAATACATAAACAGTAAGGAATGGATTACAGGTGTGCGAAAACTAGAAAAATATTAATTAGAAAAATTATAAATAAATAAATATAACTATATATATAACTATATATATATATATATATATATATATATATATATATATATACAAGTTAGAAAAGCATTTCATCCAAGGCATTAAAATTGTTAAAAATCCAGGCAAAAGATTTAATTTGAAATTTATTTATCTTCAATGTGTACTTTTAGAAATTTTACAAAGTAAGGTATAAAAATTTAATTTAAATTGAATCAAAAAATTATCTTGGATTTATTTTATGTAATGCACATTCTGTTGCACTTTTTAAAAAAAATAAATATACAAAGTGGCGTCGTCTGTTGTTTTTTATCTACGATGATAGTGAGAGTCCGCACTCTTTGCCACAGTCTCGGCATTTTATATCTATATCATTAATTGTTAGATGAAAGATAATGTTTTTAAATTGCAACAAAATCTGCATTACGTAAAATAAAGAATTCGCGTTCATACATCAACGCTTGAGTAAAATGAATGCTAAAAACAACAGATAGAATAAGGCATTTAAGTTCACGAAACAGCATATGCGGATTTCATTAAATAAAGTTTCTTTTTTAATGGACTTTATTTGCAGATATTTGCTCACAATAGTATAATAAACCTTGAATATATTGAGGTTGTGTAATGTCCATTCCCTTACTACTCTAAAAGTATAAAGATAATTCAGGGAAGGAGGCTATAATAACAAAGAAATGGCGCCAGCAGAATTAAACGAGGCAGAGTAAACCTGTTTCCTTATAAAATGTACAACATTCTCCAATAGTATAGGAGTAAATGAGGGTATTGCAGTTCTTGTATTAAGTTGTCGAGATCTTCATTATATGTCTCATTGTAACGTTGGCATTCTAATTCGAACCGGTGTGTCAGTGTAATTATCTCGATTACAAGGGAATATATACTGAACTCGTGCACTATATTGACCATTGATACATTACCTGACATTGAATAGTATACGGAATGGAATAATAAGCGTTAGTTATGTTACAGATAACGAACCCTAAATGGGTGTGGATAACGTTCTTTTGACAAGGGCCACATTGATTGCATGATATGTAAAAGAGAATCGTTACCCAGGGCTGAATTATATGTGGGTTATAACATGGGTAAACAGTGAGAAAAAGTGAAACGCCGTAGCCAAAAAAAAATGTGATGAGATAAAAACAGACGTCACGTTTTCGAACGGAGAGGGGAGTAAGATTTTACATTATATCTTGCATAGAAAGCGATAAGGCCGACAGTTCACCAATAATGTAGCAAAACTTGTAATATAAGATGAATGTTATATCAACGTATGTCTGCATATTTGTTAAGTTAGAAAGTTAAGTTTTAAAAATAACTAGATTAGTTTGCATTAATGTCATTCGGCTGCATCTATTTTTTTTTAAATAATACATTAAAGAATACTCATCGAACGTCTCCTTGTGGTTTTCTTTTTATAAAAATAACTTTATTCATCTAAGACAGACGAAACAAAGCCCACTCATGGAACACCCTGAAATAAAACAGTAAGGCCAGGAATCCAAAATTATAAACAGCATGCGCACGCATGTGTACAGACTTATACTAACCATTTACGTGTTATACAGTAAAGATATTGAGTAATAGTTGGAGAGATATATATGAAGGGCATTTCAAAAGAAAATCTTCATATTTCTTAAACTCAAAGTATTGAAAAGCTGCGAAGAGGAGAATGGTATAAATCAAAGAGCTTTTGTAACCCGGAATATGTTTTTCTACATAGTCAAACTATTCTTATTTAACTTTATCAGCAATCCAATGACGCATCTTTGCTTCTTAGGCCACAAGTTCGAACCCAAACCGCAAAGGAGGAAAAGAACGGGAAAAATCCTGACGTCTTTGCTGTTACGACCACCGCCAAAACGGAAGTTACTTATGTTTAAATTAAGTCTAGACAATCGAAAGGCGAGGATGACTTCAAAAATATTGGCGAACACCTGTAGAAAAGTAGCCAATTGAAGGTTAAGATATTAATTTTGTTTACCAATTTTTCGATATTTGTCGTCTTTCAGGTCGAACTTCAAAACAATACTGATCTTGTAAATATCCGTCGCCTCTGTCGAAAGAGTTAGGCAGACATGCAAACATTCATATATGCATACATTTGTATATTGAATACTAAACATTTTTCGACCCAAACCGATTAAAAAACTTGCCATATCTCTGAATACCTTTCATGTAAAATTCCAAATGTTTAGACCAGAAATTGTCTGAGTAATTTGGTAGAGACCGCAGAGGTCAATTGCTTTTTAAAATTTGACGCCTATTATCATCCCTTAACATGCATTGATTTGGGGCGCAAATATAGTTATTAAATAAAATCCATGTCGAAGTAACCTATATCTAAAAGTTCAAGTGTTGAGACCCAAAATAGGCGGAGGAGTTTGGTAGAGTTCTCAAAGGTCAAATCGTTGAACTTTAGAGTCAAATTTTTGGCCGAACACCGATCACAAGCACAAATCTCAGTACAATGTATATCTAATTTCGAGTCTCAAGACTGAAAATTGACGGAGTTATTGCGTGAGAAAATGTACACACACACACACACACACACACACACACACACACACACACACACACGCACATAGACGCGTTCATTTTTAGATATATTACATTTCAGCCGAGCGTTGCCCTTGTGTTTGGAGTTGTATGTAGAGCAAAAAAAAAAAAAACATACAGTGGTCAATTTTTTAAACTTTGACCCCTATTATGACCCCTACACCTTTATTGTTTTGGGGGTCAAATAAAGTTACTAACTTAGATCCATATCGAAGGAACGTATATCTAAAATTTCAAGTCTTTAGCCCCAAAATTGTCGGAGGGGTTTTGTAGAGATCTGAAAGGTAAAATCGTTGAACTTTGACCCTTTACCAGCCAAATTTCTGGCCGAAAAACGATCACATAGATTTTCCCAAATCTCAGTGCACTGATTATCAAATTTAGAGTCTGTGGACTTAACATTTACAGAGTTATGCGTAGGGAAATGTACGCACACATACACAGGGACACACAGACACACACAGAGACACACAGACACGTTCACTTTTATATATATACTAGAATTTAAGCCCGGCCTTGCCCGGGTATTGTAATGTGTATGTTTAGCACAAAAAAAGTAGTGGTAGGATGCCAGGCTCGAACCCCTACCGCAAAGGAGAAAATGAATGGGTAAAAAAAAAACTTGACGTCTTTGCTGTTACGAACACCGACAAAACAGAAGTGACGTAGGTTTAAATTAAGGCATGATAATCGAAAGAGAGGATGACTTTCGAAAATATCGGCGATAAAAGCGACCCCATCCGTATAAAAGTGCCCAGTTGAAGGTGAAGTTAATGATATTAGCCTAGTCTTCGATATTTATCTTCTGAAAAGTCGAACTTCAAAATGATACTGTTCTTGTAAAAATCACTCAGCTCTGTCGAACGTGTAAGGAAGACATGCAAGCATACATACATACATACATACATACATACATACATACATACATTTCTATATTGGTACCTACAAATTTTCCAACTAAACCGATTAAAAAGATTGCCCTATATCTGAAAACCTTTTATGTAAAATTCCAAATGTTTAGACCAGAAATTTTCTGAGTAATTTGGTAGAGACGGTTAAGGTAATTTCTGTTAATTTAACCTATATTATGGCCCATTTAACTTTATTGTTCCGGGTTCAAATCAAGTTATTAATTTAGAGCCATGTCCAAGGAACATGTATCTAAAATATTAAGTGTTTACACCCAGAATTTTCGAAGGAGTTTGGTAGAGTTCTCAAAGGTAAAATCATTGAACTTTGACTCCTTACCAGCCACATTTCTGGTCGTAAAACGATGACAAAGACTTTACCAAATCTCAGTACACTGTATATGAAATTTAGAGTACGTAGACTTAACATTTACAGGGTTATTGTGTAGGGAAATGTACGCACAAAGACACACAGACACAAATAGACACCTTCACTTTTATATATATGTACTTGAACTTCAGCCCGGCGTTTTCCCGGTATTTCGAGGTGTATGTTGAGCAAAGAAAAAGGAGCGGTAGTAGGGAGCCAGGCTCGAACCCGTACCGCAAAGGAGGAAAAGAACGGGAAAAAAAACTGACGTCTTTGCTGTTACGAACACTGACAACACGTAAGTGTCGTAGGTTTAAATTAAGGCTAGACAATCGAAAGGGGAGGATAACTTTCGAAAATATCGGCGATAAAAGCGACTCCCACTGTAGAAAATGCCCAGTTGAAGGTGAAAATAATATTGTTAGTCAATTTTTCGATATTTGTCATCTTAAAGGTCAAACTTCAATATGATACTCATCTTGTAAAAGACCGTCGCCTCTGTCAAAAGTGTCATTCAAACACGCAAACATACATGTCTACATGCATACATGTATATATTGATAACTAAAAATTTTCCAACCAAACCGATTAAAAAGCTTGCCCCACCTTGTAATACCTTTTATGTGAATTCTGCATAATTTGGTAGAGACCGCAGAGGTCATTTTTTTTTTACTGTGACCCCTATTATGGCCCATTTACCTTTAGTGTTTCGGGCTGAAATCAGGATATTAAGTAAAATCCATGTCCAAGGAACGTATATCTAAAATCTCATGTGCTTAGACTCAAAACTGGCGGAGAAGTGTTGTAGAGTTCTCAAAGGTCAAATCGTTGAACTTTGACCCATTAACTGCCAAATTTTTGGCCGAAACCAATTACAAAGATTTTCCCAAAACTCAGTACCCTCTATATCAAATTTGGAGTCTGTATACTGAAAAATTGACAGAGTTATTGCGAAGAGAAATGTACACACACAGACACACAGATACACAGACACGTTTACTTTTATAGATATATAGATAGATTTAACCAAAATATATACGTATACATAAATATATATGGAAACAATTTTGTATTTACTGTAAACTTTTTACGCAAATATTATGCAAGTATAAATCATGTAAAATATCTGCATGAATATAATTACACATAATAGTTAATTAAAGATGATCATCCCATCAGAAAACCGGAAAAACTAATAGGAAATTAATTATAATGTATGTTTAAAAGAATATGCAAATTGGCTTGATCTTTTGCTAGTGAATGCAATTCCACAATCCATATAAGAAAATTTTTTTTTTCTTTCTAAATAAATAGAAAGGGGGTATTTAATATGAATATTAATACACACAAAAGAAAAAAGGAATCTATAGGGTATAGAAGATATATATATATATATATATATATATATATATATATATATATGTGTGTGTGTGTGTGTGTGTGTATACATATACATATATATATATATATATATATATATAAAGATTGTCTTGCTGTATATTATTGCATATCATATATTGTATCACACACATATATTATTATTATTATTATTATTATTATTATTATTATTATTATTATTATTATTATATTTTTTTGGGGGGTGTTGCGTTTCAGCAGACCAACTTTCTCCGGAACAGTCAGTCTCAGCTGTATAAAGGATTAAATGGTAGAAAACAGGCGGGAAATAACAACACTCCAAATGCAAAATATGCCAGAAAGTTCTGGAGTGAGTTTTGATCTGCTGGAGAGCGATATAATAAGAAGGCTAACTGGTTGGGAGAGGTCAGAGAAAGGTTATCAGAAATGCAGCAGATGAAAAACGTTGAGATAACTATCGATGACGTCAAAGCTGACATAGGAAGGAAGACAAACTGGAAGGCACCTGGTCCAGATGGAGTGATGGGCTTCTGGTTTAAACAGTTTCCATGCCTTTATCCATCTATAGCGTCTGCCCTGCAAAGGTTTGTAGAGTCGGGAGATTGCCCTGGTTGGTTTGTGAAGGGAAGAACAACACTGATTAGGACAGATCCTGCGAAGGGAATAGATGCCAATATTATAGACCAATTACATGTCTGGAACTGATGTGGAAACTGTTGCCTGGAATGTTTGCGGAGAAAATATATGAACATCTTGAGAGTAATGGTGTTTTTTCCTGGCGTACAGAAGGAGTGCCGGAAAGGCTCGGTAGTTCCAAAGAGCAATTACTAATTGCTAAACCATTAATGCAGAATGGTATAAAGAAGAGGAATCTGGGCGTAGCATGGGTCGATTATAGAAAGGCTTATGACATGGTTCCTCATTCATAGATACGTGAAACACTATTGATGATGAAGGTTGCTGAGAATTTGGTAGGGCTTTTGGAGACAAGTATGGCTAAATGCGAAACGGTGCTGACAGCAAACAGAAAGGAAAAGGGGTAGGTTGGCATACACCATGGAATATTTCAAGGAGATTCGTTATCGCCACTGCTTTTTTTTAATGATAATGATGCCACTGAGCATCCTCTTGAAGATAGAAAAACTGGGGAATAACTTTGGATCTGGTAACAGATGCCTCAACCATCTAGTGTTAATGGATGATTTGAAGATATTCCATGGAAATGAAAAGGAAATGTGGAGACTGGTAGAACTTATGGGTACATACTCAGGCGACATTGAAATGGAGTTTGGGATTATTAAATGCGCAGTGATGGTGGTGTAAAGGGGAGTAAAGGTTCATTCGAATTAAATAGTTGCATCAAATGGAGAAATCATGAAAGAAATAGAAGTTACAGAGTATTTCGGAATGTTGGAGGATGTAGGCATCATGAACAGAGAAATGAAGGAAAAAGTCAAGAAGGAGTATCTTAGAAGAGTGAAACTAATTGCAATGTCGAAACGGTATGGAGGAAACCTAATGAAAGCAGTGAATGCATGGGCAGACAGTGTTTTGAGATACAGTGCGGGAAGTTTATAATTGTCTGACAAGGGTTTGCTTGCCATAGACATAAAATCAAGAAAAGGGTTAGCAATGCTTGGTATATTTCACATTCGAAGTAGCATAGCAAGGCTGTATCAAAAGAGGAAAGACGGTGGGAGAGGATTGAAAAGTGTAAAAGATTGTGTTAGAACCGAGATGTCGTTGACGAAGCATGTGGTTAGATGTGAGGAGGGGATGCTTAAGGTTGTGGCCAATGAAGTGGAGGTATGTGAGATCAAGGCTGATTATGTGGAATGTATGGATAGAAAAAGAGCAGTGGAAGAAAATGCATGGAAGGTTCTTCAAGGATATAGCAGAGGTGGCTGATGAAAGATCATGGCAATGGCTTAGATTTGGGTATTTGGCTAAGAGTACTGAAGCTTTTGTTTGTGCAGCACAAGAGCAGGCATTAGGAACATTATTGTTTAAAAAAGTGGTTCTATGAGAGAAAGTTGCTGCAGAATGCGTGATTTATCGTATGACCTCAGAGTCAACTGCGCACCTCGCAGCACCGTGTAATGAACTGCCCCAGATAGAGGACCGCAAAAGACATGATCGAATGGAACTCCAGATATAATGCGAGATGTGCAAGAGGGTTGGGGTGAAGTGTGTTGAAAATTGTTTGAGGAGGTGCCTGATGAAGTGAGAACAAGTGAGGATGGCAAGGGAGAGGTATGTTGGGACAAAATTGTCACAACGACCAAGCAATTGGAATATAATCGTCCGGATTTGGTTGTCATTGACAAGATCTAAAAAAACCTGGCAGATTGTAGACTTCTCAGTACTCTGGGGCAGGAGTGTGAGAGAGATGGGGACTGAAAAGTGCAGCAATTATGCTCAATTGTCCTTGGAGATAAGGCGTATACAAGGGGTTAAAATACACATAATCCCGGTCATAGTTAGTACACTAGTAGTAGTATCAAGTCGTTTGGAAGGACAATTAAAAAAAACTACAAATCCCCGATGTTTTACGCGGCATTTAGACGTCTGCAATTGTAGGTAGCACCAACATACTTAGGAAAAACCTTTGAGCTTTGAAGCTCCTGGTTTGGCACCTCTGGAAATGAATCCCACCCCTTTCCAGACAGACGTTGATAAACGAAATCAGAATTATTATTATTATTATTATTATTATTATTATTATTATTATTATTATTATTATTATTATCATTATTATTATCATTATTATTATCATTATTATTATTATTATTATTATTATTATTTATTCGAGAGTAAACAAAAGTAGGAAAACAAATGATGACGATTGAAATATTGGTAAACGTTCAATATTTTTCCACCCACAATTTTTTTTTAAATTAGTATTATTATAGGTTTTTGAGGGTGTTGAAAATAAAAATAACAGTTAAAGTACCAGGAAACGAGTTGTTTCCAATATATTAAGAAATGAAACGTTTAAAATTGGCGGGGGGGCACTTTTCTATATTAAGTTAACGTAAAATGAAAACCAACTATATAGTCACCTATGTTTTATTGGGGTGGGATATCTCTTTTTTAAAAGCAGTGGTGTTTATTTTATAATTGTGGCCTCGTGACTAACATAAAACCGACGTTAAAAAACTAATTTTTTCTAGTCTGCTGAAAATTAATATCGCAGTTAAATTTTCAGCAAATAAGTATTTTTTCTGTATATTAAGCAATGTAATTATTTATGTTATAAGTTGTGGCCATTGTTTTACGTGCAAGCGCGCGTATATTTTTGCTTAATACCCGTTAAATATTTTTTGTGGAAAATTCGTTTTCAGCACACTCGAAATCCCACAGAAAACGTTTGCTTGTGTTGTTTTGGTAGTATTAATGCTGGTCTACTAGGCCACAATAAATATCACCTGTCAAAAAGCGGACCGTCAACGTGGCCAAAAAGTGGGTGATGATTTTACGTTAAAATAATATAGAAAAATAATTCCCAACTTTTTGAAAGAATAATGTGCGATCTTAAAGGCAAATCTCACAGAGCCCACTATCCATTTCCGGTCATTAGCTTTTCAACAAGCCTTCATTTGTTAACATCTGATCAATAGTCCCCGAGATTACGAACTTATTTCTTTTGTCAGTCGGTGTAATTCAACGGACTTTCCAAATGTGACGTTTATCTCTTCGCTTTTCGGTAAGTTCCGAGTATTCAAGACACACACACACACACACACACACCACACACACACACACACACACACACACACACATATATGTGTGTGTGTATGTGTGTGTGTGTAAATATAGATGCATAGATAAAGTTATATATATATATATATATATATATATATATATATATATATATAATTTTTTTACTACGAGATTTAAATACCTACAGACACTAGTATTTTATCCTTTCGGGAATCTTCAGTGGAGTGGGTCACGACTAACACCAGTCGACCTGTTTGAACTCGGCAACACGAGCAATCTCTGGCTTGATAAGCAAAGACCGTATCCATTCGGCCATCATTAAGCGCGCGATATAACGTTGAATTTAAACATTTTTAATTTTCTAAATGTTCTTTACGTCCGAACAGTGATCTAATCGTTATACGATATTCTTTGCATAAGGGTTTTTTTTTACATGGAGTTTACCACTTATCAATGGCCACTCAAAGATAAGTGTTATTGTGGGATAGTGTAGCAATAGAATTGGAGAATTGAAAAGGTGTCATTACTTGGGGGGCGGTTAGGAATTTGTTTGTGTTGGACCTGAAGACATCCAGGTTGAAGTCGGGAGGGAAACAGGCAAGCGGAACAGAGTTCCACATGCGTGCAGTTCTAAGAAAGAAACTTTGTTCATGGAATCTATGTTTTGATTTAGGCATAGATAAAGAGTGGGGGAAATTTTTCACAGTGGATTCAGCTAGACGGGTGTTTTTCGTGAAGGATTGGCGAGGGGGGACCAGAGAAGGGAGCTCACACGAGCACTTGCCATGGAAATAACGATAGAAAAAAGACAGGTTCGCAACGTCTCTTCTGAGGGAGAGAGGTTGCAGGGAAGAGAAGGGGCATCCCCCACCAAGCCACGAAGTCTATTTTGTACTCTGTCAAGACAGGATAGGCTGTTTTTAGCAGCTCCTGCCCAGATATGGCAACAGTATTCCATCCTTAGACGTACTTGGCTTTTATATAGATAGAGAATTGCATCATTAGTGAGATATCTTCTGGAGCGGTAGAAGGATCCCATTATTTTTCCCAGCGACCTTGGCCACAGACTTGATGTATGTGTTCCATTTTAGATCAGGTGTAAAGGTCAAAATCAGAAGCTTATCAAAACATGGGGCCTCCCCTAGACGAGAACCATCTATTTCAATTGATGCCAGATGGGGATCAGAGCGTTCATGATGTAGAGATAGGAGCTTGGTTTTAGATGCATCAAAGGTAACCAGCCACCTCTTTCCCCACTGTACCACGCACTCGAGATCAGAGGAGAGAGAATCAGAGAGAACATCATTTACGTTCTTTGATGTGTTGCCATAGATGGTCGTGTCATCAGCATAGATGTGAACGAAAGGTTTTAGAATGTGTTTTGGGAGATCATTGATGTAGATCAGGGAGAGAGTCGGGTCCCGTATGGACCCCTGAGGGACTCCAGCATTAATAATGTGGACCTCTGATTTCTGCCAATCAACCACTACTCTGATGAGCCTATCAGAGAGAAATGATTTAATGATCGAGAAAACATTCCCAGTTATACCGTAGCTGGAAAACTTATGTAGTAGGCCTTTATGCCAAACCTTATCGAACGCCTTAATATGTCAAGTGCAATTGCCCAAGAAATGAAGCCTTTGTCGAGAGATTCGCTAATCCTATGAGATATAACCGTTAGCACATCTGCTGGAGATCTAGCAGAACGGAAACCATATTGCGTGTCGCTAAGAAGGTTATTTCTGCTTAGGTGGTTGACTAAGGTGAATCTCGAAGGTTCTATCGCGATGTACCTAAAGCAAAATAAACTTCCACGGATTAATATGGGAGGGGATACTCTCTTCAAATTCTATTCTAAACTGGGAGTGGGCAAAGGACTTTACTAAGTAGATATAAATAAGAGGTAAATTGGCCGACTTAATTCAACTGAAAGTATTCAACGACAGGAAACGAGTTTCTTAAAGGGACTGTCACAATTATTTATTACTACAATAATTATGAAAGCCCCTTTAAGAAACTCGTTTCCTGTCGTTGAATACTTTCAGCTGAATTAAGTCGGTTAATAATTAAATGCCCCCGGACACTAGTGGTTCATCCTTTCGAGAATCCTCAGTGCAGGGTGTCAGATTAACACCAGTCGACAGATTGGAACTCAGCAACACAAACCATCTCTGGCTCGATTAGCGAAGACCGCAAAGATCCAATTGGATGCCATTAATCGCATGAAATAACGTTTAATTTAAACATGTTTACTTTTTTAAATGTTGTTTACGTCAAAACAATCAGCTAATCGTTATACGATGATCCATGCATACACACACACACACACATATATATATGTATATATATATATATATGTGTGTGTGTGTGTGTGTGTGTGTGTGTATATGTGTCGGGTCATGTCATATGCTACTGGTACAATGTCACCCAGTACTACCTGCCTCATAGTCGGGTCACCGGCGACTTAACTGGTTACCCTACCAGATTGTTTGTTAAGGAGGGTGGTTAGACTCCCTGATTGATTAAAACAGGACCTTCCAAAGGGCGAATGCACCCTTGTTCGGGGTAAACGGCCATCTAGCACCGTGTGTGTTTGCGTGCATGTATGTATGTATGTAAGCATATATGTATGAGTGTGTGTTGGGGTGGAGAGGGCTCCAGTAAGCCGTGGTGAAGGAAACCTTTCTAGGAGAAGCAAATCTCTGATTTAAAAAAAAAACATAAAGCGGGAGACCAATACCTGCATTAAGCTGGTCAGCAGTGTAACTTGTTGCTGGCTATCTTGCTTGTTGCTGCATATAAACATTTTGAACTGAGAGAGAGACTTAGCAGTCGTACAAAGCTAAGACTCTGTAACATCGTCTGCGTATAGATACTCCCTCACGCATTTGTCTATAATAATGGTCCTGTGGCGATTGGAAAGTTGTGACGTGTGAAGGCTTGAAATGCGGGAAGCATGTAATAATTGATCTCAATGACCGTCTTAAGGGCCATGCCTGCTTGAGCATGTGAATTTACTGGTAGGACTAAAAAAAAAAAAGGAGTCGTGTCTGAGGGAGTGGAACTCGTCTGACAAGATGTTGCAATCATCATCATATGCATATATATGTATATATGCATGTATATATATTTATATGTATATATGTATATATATGTATATATACGTATGCATTTTTGTATGTATGTATATATATATATATATATATATGTTCCTGATATATATATATATATATACTGCTTATTATAGTTTTCTTTATTTCCTCAATATCCTCTGTCATTTTCTAATTATTTCTTTTTCTTTTTCCATAACGTTATAAAATCATATCTTCGTTTATATATATATATATATATATATATATATATATATATATATATATATATATATATATCTTCATAAATAAATATATAATATGAAATATATATATATATATATAATTCAAACACTACCGTTTTTTAAATATATGGTTAAGTGGCAAATTTGATCGCTTAGAAATGCTTAAAAGCTTCACCACTCACTCATGTTTTACCAAATTCAAACAATTATTACAGTTTATAGATCACCTGCTTGGCTATAATGTGAAAAAAAAGATTGAATTTTCGTCCAGTAAAACAATAGTTATAATGAATTTACTGGTTTTCACAATCGTGAAAAAAAAGTAAGGAGGTGACCGACGTCTTTTTTATGACTGGTTTCCATAGCAACCACATCGCTTCAGCGACTACTGTTACTACAAATCCACCGCTCTCGCGAAAAGAGAAATTACAAGGAAAACAGATAGAAAGAAGGAATTAAATGGAAATAATTTGAAGGGTTATTTTGAAAGCAGGCGAGTGTCGTACCTTGTTATTACATATGTGTATGTTATTTTAATGGGGGCTAGATAAGACTGAAATTTACCAAAGAACAAGTTAATTTACTTGAAGCATCGAAAAATCATGGATTACAATAGAAAAATGCAAGCATAAAAAGTAATATGGTTAAGCCTACACATGAAAAAGTAAAGGATTAGTTGATGAAACTGGCAATGTAAAGTACAAGATATTCTAGTAAAAAATATATATTCATAAATTAAAGTACTGCGGTATTCGGATTTTATTTTTAAATTCAATTCATAACATTATATGATCAATTCTTAAATCTGCAACCTTTTGCGTTATAACTTAATTATATATTTTTACTAGAATATCTTGTATTTTTCTTTTCCAGTTTTAATAATTAGTCCTTTACTTTTCCATATTAAAACTTAACCATATTACTTTTCATGCTTGCATTATTCTATTGTAATATATATATATATATATATATATATATATATATATATATATATATATATATATATATTAGAACCTCGGGATACGGTGGCTCAAGGATACGTTTTTTTTTCAGATTACGATGTGGAATACGATGTTTTGCCCTGGTTCTTAATTACGGTATTTGCCTTGTCTTACAGTGTTAGTTTTAATGCTATTTGATATGGATTATATACTGTACTGTATTTTGTTAGTTATTTTTAATGCCGTACTCCGGGGCTCTACTGTATATATGTATCTGTGTGCTGCTATTTGTCAAAATGTATATTGCACAATAATTACCGTTTGCATGAAAAATCTGCAGGAATAAGCGAATACGCAAAACACCGATATTAGTTAATGCCATTTAGTAAACGAAGATATGGATAATTCATTCAGTCATTAATTAACGAGTTCAGCGAATATGTGTTTTATTGGGGGCGGACTGAAGCCGATGAACGCTGGCAAAACATTAAACTATAAGCTTGAGTGAATAATAAAAACACTGGTATCGATCAGTTACGCCCCTCCCAGTCACGTGTTTACTTATGAATGTAATATTTGAAATGTGACAGAACGATCGATAGGCTACCACATACGGGACTAAAATAAGTTATTGTTGTGGCGTAACTACCTCTGTTGCGTACGAATGAACTGGTCGATACAAAATAAATACCAGTATACAAGGCCGTAAACGGTAGTTGACACCCGGTACTTCTACTGGGCTTGTCACTGCAGTGTGATGTTTTCACAGATGCTGCACTCAAATTAATTGTCCTCAGTCGTAGGAGGGGCGAACCCTTGTATTCTAAGGCAATTTTATTTTTGCAGAATCTCCTTTTGAAGGGAGCTGGTCATCTTCCACATTAAACCGACAGTGTGTCACATTTTGTTTCGTGGGAGACAAATAAACAATCAGTCGACACCCGATCTTGTACTAGGCTAGGCACTGAAGTGTAGTGTCTGCATAGATGCTGGACTCAAATTAATTGTCCTTACGCGATGGAGGGAGAACCCCTTCTATACTAAGGCAATTTTGTTTTTACAGAATGCCTCTTTTGAGGGCAGCTGGTTATCTTCCACATAAAACGGACCTTGTTTAAATAATAACCAGTCGATATCCATGGACCAACCCAGGTTTTTCCTCGACTATACAAACAACCTTCACTTCTATATGGTTTGTTAGTATATTTTGCCATTCCATTTCCCTGCTTTATTTTCTTTGTAACCAATTTTACAAGGATATCATAAGGTATATATTATCAACATACAACTATTAATAACCATTGTCATAAACGCTATATCAAAAATGGTCTTAATCGATCGACCGGCCACAGTAAGAATATTACTTTATGAATATAATTGATTGGTTTCTACCCAATGATTGGTACAACGTGGATGAGTTAAAGAGTAATGTTTGAAAATTTCTACAGATTGCAGAATTCAGGAGAGGGATTCGCGAGTTCGCACAAAATACACCAGAAGAAGGTTGGCATTTATATCGGCCGAAACGTTTTACTAATAACACAGAGAATGAGAAGAGTGGTCGCCATTAAATCACTGAAACAATTTGACCTATTTGCATTCCCTTATTTTGCAAGCAATCATTTGAAGATCATTAATCACTTTATCAACAATATATATATATATATATATATATATATATATATATATATATAATGATTGAAAGATTTATATCAGAACTAGCAGGGAGACCCGACTTTGTCCGGGATTGAACGGTGATGAATATTTCACACTTCTATGCTTTTATTGGCAACGAAAGCCGTGAAATCACCCGGGAAGAAGCTTCACATACCTCCATGTAGTAACTTTGTCCAGGATATATGTTATTCTACATTGCGCTCTTGAGAACCAACTGTCTCTTTTATAAAATTATGTTATATAAACTTCTTTCTAGTTAACGAAAAAAATAAAACATTTAGAAATTTACGTGTGGGGTTTGAACCTACAGACCACGTCATGCAAAAAAAAACAAAAGGAAACAAAAGAACACACTATCAAGTTACCCGCAGTCGATTTTACATGACCCGTGGTTCTATAATCATTGCTAAGCTACAACATGGAGGAAATGACTTTACTTTTGATAGATCAATTAAAATAACGGTTTTTATTATTATTATTCGATAATTTTTTATGGTATTCTGAACAAAACTTTAGTAAGATCACTTCCAGACTAATACACTAAAGTTCGGTAAATTTTAAAGAAAAGTTTTCCAGTCGTTTCGGAGTTTATAAAAAAACGAACTCACACACACAAATAAAATTGCATTCATATAATTGTAGAGATAAGAATTATGTTCTCGTTGCTTTATATGCCGTTTTCTTATTTAAAAGTGCGTTATTTTTAAATTAAATGTTGTTCAACTTTTACGGTTATTTTAATTAAACATTCTAAACCTAGTTAATGTAAAGTATGATATTTACGTCATATTTCGAAACGTTTAAGCCATGTTTAAAATCTCATGTGCGTTTCACCGAGGACGACTGTTGACCTACTGTTGGCCCCATTAAAATCTCTACGTATTATATACAGATGATGATTGTTTTGCAATTCGTTTCTTTTTCGGTTAAAATTGAATTAACACATTTTTAAATGAAAACAATGCCAAAGAATTAAAAAGTAAAAAACAGCGCATATTTTTTTTTATAATAAACTAATTATTATTAAGATCTTAGTACTTATTTGTTTGAACTGAAATGTCAAATTCTACATTTTGTCGATGGCATGTAAGCACCTGACTAAAACTTGGATGTCTCCAAGTCCAACATAAACACGTTCCTGTTGAGCCGCCCCCTTATGTAAGAGACTTTATCAGATCTTCATTACTGGCGATTACTACAATATTGTCACATTGATTACTGCACACGCAATAACCCTTATCCCGAGTGGAATCCGGGCCTTGATAATTGGTGACTCCCTTGAAAAAAAAAAAAACAGACTGACAATATCTGTACAAAAGGCAATATCAAAAATTAATATTTTATTTATTAAGGTCACTTTCTTATACTTGTCACGTTGAAACATTGTTTGCATAAATTTTATTATATATAAATATATATGTGTGTGTGTCCGTGCATGGATATCTATCTATCTATCTATCTCTCTATGTATGTATGTATATATATATATATATATATATATATATATATATATATATATATATATATATATATATATATATATATATATACACGAGGGGTGTGCTATTAGTAATGGCCCTGAGCCATTTTCAGTTGTCTGATCTAGCTGAAATTTGCAGGTGCAATGATTTATATCTCTACTTGTTATGTGGAAAATTACAGCTCTGAACTAATTGTGGTTTCTGTTTTACAGGTGTTTGAACTGAGTCATCTATGAAATGGAGCCTGTTGAATGTTGAGCAGTGATCCGATTTTTGTATTTGAAAGGACGCACATCACACGATACTTTTGATGAAATGAAAGAAACTTATAGTGATAATGCCCCATCATGTGACCTTGTAAAACGGTGGCATCGGGAATTCAAACATGTCCAGAAGTCTGTGGAAACAACTGCCAGACCTGGTCGCCCTTCTTCTTTCCATTGATAGGGCATCTGTCCGTTAAGTTGCGACTGCCATTTTGGAAGATCGGCACATTTACTATTCGCCATATAGCCCAATATCTCTGGATTAGTACTGGGTCTGTGTAAACTATCATTCATGACCATTTGCATATGCATAAGGTGTCTGCCAGATTGATTCCCAGGTTGCTGACACCATTCAAGAAGCGAAAACGCGTCGAGTGCTCGAGGATGAATTTGGAGATGTGTCAAGAAGATGAGTCAAAGCTTTTAAAAAGACTGATTACACAGGATGAAACCTGTGTCCATCACTATGATCCAGAGACCAAAGCGCAGTCAATGCAATGGAAGCATTTGAACTCACCACCTCCAAAGAAGGCAAGGGTGCAGCCCTCTGCTGGCAAGGTCATGGTAACAGTCTTCTGGAACCAGGACGGAGTAGTGGTGGCATACTTCCTGACAAAGGGTACCAGAATTACAGGAACCTATTATGCTTCACTTTTGAGGAAATTTTGGGAAGCTATCAAAATCAAGAGGCGGGGCAAGGTAAGCAAATCTACTCTCCTCCTGCAGGACAACGCTCCGGTCCACACCTGGCATGTCGCCAGATCAGAAGCACGGGCGTGTGGTTATGAAATATTCTCCCATCCTCCCTAGTCTCCTGACATTGCACCCTCTGACTTTCACCTATATATATATATATATATATATATATATATATATATATATATATATATATATATATATATATATACATATACATATATATATACGGGGGCGTGCAATAAGTAATGTCCCTGACCTACTTCCCATAGCAGTAGAACAACGAAACTTGCAACAGTTATTAGTCTTTCTCTGCATAGGGACCTCCCAGTGTTATGCATTTCTCCCATCGTTTGATGCAGATCTGGGGACCGCTTTTGTAGAACACCCCAGGTTGGTCCTCCAACCAAGACGTGACTTTAGAAATCAAGGATGCATCATCTGAAAAACGCTTTCCTTTCAAAAACAACTTCATGGCTGGAAGGAGGTGAAAGTCAGAGGAGACTAGGGAGGATGGGGTAGGATTTCATTCGTTGACAGTCGGCAGCTCGAACCATTGAATCACGAATCAGTGCCGAAAATATTTCTCCTCGAGTGTGTTGGATCAATTCCCGCCCGTCAGAATTGTGCTCAAACCATCAGTTTTTCAAATTATAGTGGGCTTATCTTAATAGGGGAAATATGCGTCGGGTGAAAATATATTTCAAAGTGCTCAACGCAAAGAGGTGATATACATATATATATATATATATATATATATATATATATATATATATATATATATATAGAGAGAGAGAGAGAGAGAGAGAGAGAGAGAGAGAGAGACAGAGAGGCGATATATAGATAGGATTGCTATCCTCTTTCTCTTCTACAGTTTAATAGATTTTCGTGTTCGTTAAAGTATAGGATTGCTATCCTATAATTTAAAGAATCCCAACATCTATTAAACTGTAGGAGAAAAATTGCGAACAACTGTGTTCGCAGCATAAAATTTACTCTAGAATAGAGATACAAAATAATTTTAAAGCTAACAAAAACAATAGAAAATAAACAAATAAAAAATAAATAAATAAACATGCATATATATAAACTATCACACATATATATGCATGCATATATATATATATAAACTAACATAGAAATATATATATATATATAAAACCCACTTTAAAATAAATGTTAAAACAAACAAAAACAATAGAAAATAAACAAATAAAAATAAATAAATAAGCATGCATATGCATAAATTATCATACACACACACACACACACACACATATATATATATATATATATATATATATATATATATATATATATATATATATAAACTAAGATATAAAAAAAATTAACCTATATTTAAAAAAGGTCCAGACACTACATATCTACGCTAAATAGCACACACAACGGAACGGGTCAACCGGAGGTCAAATAGGTATTTGTCCTCAAAGTGCCTGCCCATTGGCTGATTAGGAGGGGCGCGGTGGATACTAGAAAGCTGAGTGTCTTACTAAAAACACAATAAAAACTTCGTGTATAAAAACGCGAGACAACCACAAAATTATCGCATATACAAAAAAGTGTCCAAACTACAATTAGGACTTGTTTCTTATTGTTTTGTTTGAATTAAATGGGCCTTTGGTCATAAATATTTTATTGTATTCAAAACATCACATCCGTACACTAAGGTCTTTGCCTTTTTTTTCTGCGTTGACTGTAATATGCCCAGAAAAACAATTGAAATGTCCTCTGTTTTTTTTTTTTTTTTGGGTGGGGGGTACCCTGTATTTTATAACTTACTATATATATATATATATATATATATATATATATATATATAATAAAATACAAATTACAATTAAATTTACCAAAATGATCCAAGTAAAACTAAAGTATATTATAAATATTAAAGAATTAATATTTATAAAGTAATCTCAAGCAGATGTAAAAGCTCAATAAAACCAAATAAGACATAGAGCTTATAATAAGATTAAATTGTTAATAAAACATGTTAAAAACACTTTGAAAAGACTTAAAGACATATTTAATCTGAAAAGGAAACGCTTAATAAGTGGATAGTCCTTAATCCGCGGGGTTTCGAAGAAATATTTCCTTCTCATCAGAGGGTAGGAATTAGCAAAATGCGGGATAGGATTTTGCATACAAAAGTATTTGATGAAACTGCAAGTAAGTCAAATATCTTATTTGAAAACAAAAAGTGAAGCAGAGGGAATATGCTGAGGAAAAAGGTGATTTCACGTGAATGGACAGCTAGGTAAAAGGAAAAGCATCCAATAATGGTAAAATCAAAAAATGTAAGTCCAAGAAAGTAAAATTAATTTTCCATTCACACAAGCAAAATCCCAGGAAATCGCGTAATTGGAAGATGCCCAAATTTAATTATAGTAATTTTACTTTCACCTTTCAGACAGATATATAACTTTTCTTTAATATTATCGTTTTTTTTCTACATTTCTTAATACTTTATAACTTATCTTAATTCTTTATTTCTTCTTTGCTTGACCGGTTTTTATCTTCAATTTCCGTTTTAGTCTTTAAATATTCTTATGATACTAATATATCAATCTACCCACACATTCATATCCTGTATGTATATGTACATATATTTTACTATATGCATTTAATTGT
The DNA here is from genome assembly GCF_053919585.1 of Euprymna scolopes. NCBI lineage: Eukaryota > Metazoa > Mollusca > Cephalopoda > Sepiida > Sepiolidae > Euprymna > Euprymna scolopes. Next base: position 51,967,579 of record NC_136486.1, on the reverse strand, counting down.
ATACTTACTTGCTTTATCCGGCATTTGCAGATACCGGCCATCCTCTCCCCTTAAAAAAAATATTTTTTATTTTTTTTAATTATTTTTTTTATTTTTCATAGTTTTTTAATTTTTTATTTACTATTAATTTATTTATTTATTGCTTTTAGTATCTTTTGACAATTCTTGCTGACATTTTCTCATGTAATAACCTGTACATTTCAGTTGACCTATTTTGCCGTATATTTTTCGCGCCTTGTACATCTTTTTGTCTGGTTCACTTTGACATTTGCTTTCCTATTTTATATTGAATTCTATCACCCCTTAATTCCTTTTCTCTCTTCTTCTTTACTGATTTTCTTTAATTACACATTGTTCTCGGCAGCCGTGTAGAAAGCATATCTTATTTTTCTTTTATTAATATTATTGGAATTTTTCTCCATTTTCCTTGTACATATTTGTGAATTTTTCCACGGTTTTCGGCCTTAGGGATTATTTTGGACCATCTTCCAATTACGCGAATTCCTGGGATTTTACTTGTGTGAATGGAAAATTAACTGGATTTACATGTTTGGATTTTACCATCATTGGATGATTTTTCTTACACCTAGCTGTCCATTCACGTTAATCACCTTTTTCTCCACCGTGTTCCTACTGCTTCACTTTTTGTTATCAAGTAGGATCTTTTACTTACTTGCAAGTTCATCAAATACTTTTGTATGCTAAATCCGATCCCGCATTTTGTTAATTCCTACCCTCTGATGAGAAGGACATATTTCTTCGAAACTTCGCGGATTAAAAACTATGCACTGATTAAGTGTTTCCTTTTCAGATTAAATATGTTTTTAACTCTTTTTCGAAGTGTTTTTAACATGTTTTATTAACTACTTGCTCTTATATATATATATATATATATATATATATATATATATATATATATATATATATATATAAAATTGAATGGACGTAACCAGTATTTTCTCGATTCCGATACCAATACTGATTGTATACTAAATTCCTGATTCCACTATAATTAGCGATTCTGATTCCGACTCTTTTTGAGTCTCTAAACATTTTTACCATAAAATTGTTATTTTTTCTAGATTTCCGTAAGAGAAAAACTTGAATGCTCATATATTTTCTCAAATGTAAAAACACATTTGTGAGGAGATGATCGATAACAATGTTACAGATTTCTTAATTACTTAGTGGAAAATAGACAGCTATAACAAATTAGATTTCTCCATTTTCTCTAATTTGGAGGGGAACATGTTCTTCTTATTCAACCTATTTTTAATTGATGCAGTTGCAGTTTAATATCATTTTTATCTTGATGATTTTAGTGGTTTCCTTTTCATATCTTCCTATGCATTCTAATTATTTCTAAGTTATCACTATGCCTCTAAATGATATTTTACAGTTTTATTCATTAAAAATAAAATATATGATTAAGAATATATAAAAAAGATTTAAGTTTAGGAATCTTTCCTTTAGTATGTTTTAACTATGTGATTAAATGAGTTGTAGGTTTATTATTAGGTTTAGTTGGATAATGTATTAGATATTGTTATTTGTAACTGCTATCTTTAAACATGTATGTATGGAAGGTTTTATCGATACATCAATAAAAATGAAAATGTCTGTTTGTGTATACATTCCCTACCAAACTACTCTGTAAGTTTTCGGTCTAGATACTCGAAATTTAACACAAGAATTATTGAGATTTGGGACAATCTTGTTAATCGCCTTTCGGCCAGAAAATTTGGCTGTCAACGGGTCAAAGTTCAACGAGTTGACATTTGAAAACTCTACAAAACTCCTCGTCAATTTTGGGTCTAAACACTAGATTTTGAAAGGTAGGTTATTGGACGTGGATCAACCTTTTTATTTGATTTGAGCTCCCAAAATTAAATATTAAGGCGCCAAAATTGAGGCCAATGTAAAAAAAAAAAAATTGGTCCCTGCGGTCTCTACAAAATTACTCTGCTAATGTCTGGTCTAAACATTTTAAATTTTACATAAAGAGTATTCATGGATAGGGCAAGCTTTTTAATCAGTTTGGGTTGAAAATTTGGGCTGCTAAGGTACCAAAGCTCAAAGGATTTGACCTTTGTGGTGTCTAAACAATTACTCTGTCAACTTTTATTCTAAACATTTGAAATCTATACATAATGGGTATTCAGACATACGGCAAGAATTTCACTCAGTTTTGGACCCAAAATTTGGCTGCCAAAAGGTCAAAGTTGAAAGAGTTGACCTTTGTAGATTCCACCAATTTCGGATCTAAACACATGAAATTTTAGATGTAGGTAACTTGGACATGGGTAAAACTGTGCATTTTGATTTGATACCAAAAAAAAATGTAAAGGGATATAAAATAGGGTTTAAGTTTTAAAAATTGACTTCGGCGGTCTCTACGAATTTACTTAGACAAATTCTGGTCTACACATGTGAAATCTTAAATAAAGTGTATCCATACAAAGGGCAAGTTATGAACAGTGCATAGGTTCCAAGCAAATCCGGGCTGAACTGCTAACATGTATTGTTATTCAAGTTTGCCTTTTGAGGGTGTTGACAATAGTCCTGTTCTAATAATTTGAATTTGTAAAGAGCCTGAGTTATACAGCGTCGCATGTTCGGTCTCGTTCGTTGAACACCATGCAACTTTAAGATATAGTAGCATGTTTGTATAGCTCGTGGGATTTGTACACAATTTGGCAACTAGTGAATGGTGTGCAACGAAAAAAAAATGGAAACATGTCGTCTTTTCTGGGGCGACAATTTTATCGTTCCTTCATGTAGTTCTTCTAAGTTGTCCTCTTAAATGATATTTTTGTACCTAATTTCCACCACTACGCTATTGCGTTAATAAACTAGATGAAATAAGCATACCTTTAGATAGAGACAGCAACAGATATACGATCACACGCACACACACACACACATATATATATATATATAGATTGATATATATATATAGATTGATATATATATATATATATATATATATATATATATATATATACATTGATAGATAGAAAGATATAGATATCGCGTTTGTTTGTGCGTAAATATACATGTTTGATGGTTCGCAAATTATAAGTACATGCTTGTTTGAATTAACGTGGGTTAAATCGACCTGTTTATGGAAGATTTTAGTTAAATTATAGCGGTTCTTGTACAAGAATGTAATGAATATTGTATATATATATATATATATATATATATATATATATATATATATACATACATATATATATATATATATATATATAAGTGAACGTGTCTGTGTGACTGTATGGCTGTATGTGTGCCTCTCTGTCGATGTACATTTACCTACGCAATAACCCTGTCAATGTTTAGTTTACAGACACGGAATTTAATATATAGGGTACTGAGATTTGGGAAAATCGATGTGATCGGTTTTCGCCCAGAAATTTGGCTATTAAGGGGTCAACGTTCAACGATTTAACCTTTGAGAACCCTAACAAACTCCTCCGACAATTTTATGTCTAAAAACTTGAAATTTTAGATATAGATTCCTTGAACATGGATCATACATACAAACTTTATTTGAGCCCAAAACAATCAATGTTAAGTGGTCATAATCGGGGTCAAAGTTTTAAAAAATTGACCTTCTTTTTTTTTTTGCTCAGCATACACCTCCAAACACCCGGGCAACGCCGGTCACCCATGCATATCTCTCTCTCTCTCTCTCTCTCTCTCTCTATATATATATATATATATATATATATATATATATATATATATATGTGTGTGTGTGTGTGTGTGTGTGTGTGTGTATTCCTTGATTTAGTCGGAATGCTGTTTCCATTATACTTATATATATATATATATATATATATATATATATATATATACATATATATATGCGTATTATGTATGCATGTATTTATGTATGTACGTATGTGTGTATGTCTGGATGGATGGATGGATGTGTTTGTGTTTTCATCTGACATTGTCATTATTTTTGCAAATATTTTTTTACAGACATCTGACCTAAATCACACGAATTTTGTAACCACAACTCAGTATAAAAAAACACAACTTGCGCAGGTGTGACATCTTTGACCTCGCTTTAATGGGAATTGGACTAATTGAGTGCTTCGTCTGTGTGCAAGGCCACAACAAGTGGGTAGATAGAATCCTCGTTTAGTTTTTTAACATGCCAAATTATTTGTTGCTTTTGTTGCTGTTTTGTTATTATTATTATTATTATTATTATTATTATTATTATTATTATTATTATTATTATTATTATTATTATTATTAATTGTATTATTATTATTTTTAATGGTAATTATCCACATAATTCTGTGAACGTTGTCTAGATTTCAAAACATAGGCCTTCAAAACAATTGAGCGATGCAACGAATGACACAGTAATCTCTTCTTTCGAAGGTCCTCTGGTGTTCACAGCTTGATAAAACAGTGACATCTCTCATATTTAATATATAAACATAAACAAACACATAGACGTACAATCGCATACGCATAAACATATACACACATATTCATATATATATATATATATATATATATATATATATTTACATACATAATATATATATATATATATATGTTAGTGTATAAATAATATTATTATTTTATCTATAGCCGTATATCATATGAGTTGATATACAATGTGTAGATCATTAATATATACTTTAATATTACTCAAAATGTGAGTAAAGCTTTATAGTAAATTAGAGAAATATATTTATAGTAATTAAGTTCCATATATACATACATATATATATATATATATATATATATATATATATATATATATATATAATGATAAGATCACTCTGTCAGGCGTTAAAAATATTTACAGCGAATAAATGTTTTAATTTCAACAGTATTTCTAGCGGTTTACGCTAGCCAAACAGACTAGATCCTTTCTAATGAAGCCAGACATGGCTTCTATTGCCAGGTTCTAGTCCATCGGTATGTAGGGTTTTAATAATTATTATAGTAAATGCTTATATATATATATATATATATATATATATATATATATATATATATATATACTAGCAAAAGTACCCGTCGTTGACTGGGTTCAAAAACAGCCTACAGAAAATGGACTCTGATTTATGAAAGTATGATAGGGTATGAAAAGGAAGGGTTGTAAATTTGAGGGTATCCAAACCAAAGCAAAATATGATGAAAGTAAAAATAAAATAGATAAATCCCATAATGTATTATACCATACCTGTTAACGCTGAAACACTTATCACAATATTCTGTGCATCTATATTCAAAAAAAAATTGTTAAACTTTTTGACATATTTCCATTCTATGGCGGTCAGGCGCGAACGAACACACCATAATTTTATTATACCATATTTTTTCAAACTGAAGCATAGTTATCAAAGTATACTTATGCAAATAGATATGAATAGTCTTTATGAAAGTGTGTGCCTATTTCCATTCTATGGAGGCCAGGCGCGAACGCAGACCCCACAATTGTTTTATACAATCCCTATTTAAGTTAAAATATACATATCTAAGTGTTATTATGTGTGATTATATATATATATATATATATATATATATATATATATATAAATAACTTGTAAACTTTTTTTATTTTTTATTTTTTTTTAATTTCCATACTTTGTGGACCAGTCGCGTACGCAGACCCCACACTTTTTATGAATCATCAGTATGTCAGATCACACATACCCATTCCTCTGTCTCGATACATCTTTTATCAGTATATGTGATCAGTTTTTTATAATGATCAGCCATATAGGAGCCTATTCGTGACCAGACACACACACAGACCTTGAGCTTTCTATTATATTATATATAATATAAATATATATATATATATATGTATATTAATAATTATTATAAATAATTATGTATATATATATATATATTTATATATATATATATATATATATATATATTCTCATCTAGAATTGTAGGTAAGTTAAGTATACAAGTACATACCCTTTCCATCTTTTTATTTATGCATATTCGGTTTGCCTCTTGTTAAGGAGAATACATAAAGAATTCCCTGTTTTCTAATGTCTCATAACATTTATCAATAAAATCTCCAATATATACAAAGCTTTCTAAAACAAACAAAAAGTGTTTCTCATTTATTTGGAATTGTCGTGTGTAATTCATATGCTTATATGCTTATATACGGAAATATTCTGCATTTACGGCAGAGACCGACGAATTGAATCGTCGAAAATATACAAGAAATGGGAAAGTGTAAATCCACTGATTTCTTTGCTTTGAAATCTATTAGTGTTAAATCAGAATTAAATTACAAAACAAACTTCATTGTATGTTTTGTAATGTTTTTCTTTAAATTATCCGTACAATGTGAGTAAAATGTATTAATTCGCCTTATCAAATGTTTACATTTTTCTCACGTTTTTTTTTTTTTTTGTTTTCATATAGTTTTGATTTTTTTTCTGAAATATGATAATTTGTGTATTTTCAACGAAGCAGCAAATGTCAACGATTTAGCGATTTTAGTCCACCGTGCTGCACATCCGCTAATTAGCAATGATTGGAGGAAAAATATTTTTATTCTACTATATATATGCTTTTAATCAGTTCATCGTCTTACTTAAAAATAAAAGAAATTAAAGATGTTTAACAAGTAAGCTGCGTTCTTAGTCGCGTGCAAGCGACTCTATAATTCACTCCGTCAGTCCGTCGGTCCATCGCGTGGTATGTCGGTCGCTCTGTCCGTAACACTTTTGTCCTTGGTCTTTTTGGTTAAGATCAAAAGTATGTTGTTAATAGATCCTGTTCTTAGCGTTTTAAGCTTTTCTTGACCTTTTGGCCAAGATCAAAGTGTAGTATCTATTCTTACTACATGCTGTACTTATTGTAATATTAAGTGGGGGAACACTGTTCTTTATTAATTTAATGTAAAATGATCACCCACTCTTTACAACCAGTCAGTTTCAATGCCATTCAAGTCATTCTCCAGGTAATTCAAGTTGTTTTTGAAAGATTCCAGAAGCATTCAAGTCATTCTTAAGGGCATTCAATTCATCCTTAAGTTCATTAAAGTCACTCTAAGTCATTTACTTTTTATTTATTTAATAATTCAGCCCATTTTTCGGTCATTTTAGTTTATCTTTAAGAATTTCATGCCAATCCTACATTCACGCATTCATTCATTACACGAGAGCACGCGACTAATCGCTATCGGCTTTGTTTTTGTAGGAGGTAAGAAAAACGCTCTTAGATTCGTTATAGCTTACTACCCTATTGCGGCTACTTCATATATTTTGCGAAGTTTAATTTTTAATTATCAGCGATATATACATTTAATTAATTTTTTTTTTCAAAACACATATTGAAGTAACTTTATATAAGAAGCTTATGATAATAATGAAAACTCAAGAAGATGTATAATAACTTCAGAAAAAACAATACACTCAAAGTTTTAAAGCCCCACCTCTTTACAACCAAGCCAAAGAAGTTATTTAATGGTGAAATAAGGACTTATAAGACAGGCTGACACAAATGTTTTCTCCCATTAAAATGGATATTTTGTATCCATCATTTTTCAATATAAAATTTTAAGGATGTGTTATTGATAATATACTAAACATTGCAATAATTTAAATGTGTCTTTAATCAACGTCGCACGTTTAATGAGAATTTCTTTAAATGTATATCATATTTTCTTAAGTGATATTATTTTGAACACTACGAATTTGCATCCGTTTTAGTAAAGGTTTTAGATAAGACAAATGACTAGTTACAGATTTTTCCTAAATCTTCGAGAACTTTGCCCAATAATAAATTAGTGTATATTCTTCTTGATCACAATAAATACGTTTTCCTTGTATTAACGTATCATTGAATTATCTTTGGAATAGCATACTAATATGTACTTCAATGGAAAGATTCTCGAGCATTTACGCGTAAAAAAATCCTAAAAATTACTTGCAGCATCTTTGGCCACTTTTTTATTTTTTTACTTGGAAAACACCACTTATCAAGGCCCGAACGTCCACTCGAGGATAATGCTTATGAATGTTAGGTTGTAGTGTAGTAATCGTCCTTGGTCTAAATTGAGTAGGATTTTGTTATTTATGGGGACAGCTCAACAAGACTTTCTTTGTATTAAATTTGAAGGTTACAATGTTGTAGTCACCTGTGAAGCAGGCGGGCAGTTCTGAGAAAAAAAGCTTTGTTCATGGAATCTGCGTTTAAGTTTATGATGAAATTGTACGTTTACGTCATATGACATACTGCAGTGTACAATGTGTATCAATGCGTATCTTATAATGTATGTATAAATAATGGTGCAAAATAATGTCATGTTACAAATGCGTTTTCGTGTAAATTGGGTGTGAGTTTACGCACATACAGTAAACAATCCATTCAACAATTCAATTATTAGGGCCTGAAATAGTTATTTTTTCATGATTGCCCCGCTAGAATAAAGACCTTTTCAGCATTGTATTTACGTTTCATCCCCGCAGAATTCATGTTACCAGAGGTTTTTTTTTTTAAATTAAGGAAAATAAACAAGTAAGTATCTTAGCACTCAAGCCAATGGGGTTATGTTTTCATTAAACAAGGACAGTTTTTTTTCTCAGACAAATGTTCGGCTTATATTTATATACTCCTATTCTGTTCAGTTCTGAAGACGCAGCGTATACTTATAGTGAATTTAAAATGACCGTCTTTTTACACGGAATGATTAGTACATATTTAGTAATTCAATGCTACAAATATATACCTAAAGAACTCAAATTGGCTAATGAAAGCGTTAGCCCGTAGTTGGGAGTAAAAAGAACTTATTGATTAGCTAGCTAAACTTTACTTCGCATGCATATGAAAACACCCAACAACATGCATTTTATACAAATTGTTAATTGCAACTCATATATATAATTCTTCAAATAGAAAAAAATAACTCTAAGTAGCTGATTAAGTTATTTCAAATAGGTTTCAGCATTACAATTGCAATTAATTCATTGGTGACGTCAATGGCATAAATGAGAGTTACTTGACAATTGTGAAACCGATCGGATATCGATCTCCGCTTATAATCAACACTTCTTCAACCATATTGGAAATCTGCTTCTCAGAATAACCGTATAGCAGCTGAGGTTTATGTCTATGTAAAAGAAGGAAAGAAGATTTTTGACGATATACGATTCGGTTACTATATATTTCTTATTAAGCATCATTTTTTGGAGGGTGAGGGGAACTCACACACATTCTAAAGTAAATAAAATTCGTACCAAATAAACAAAATATAAATTAAACGCATTTTTATAAAAAAAGGAAACACACACATACACACACACACACACACACACACACACACACACACATATATTTGGTTGCAAATTATAGGACGAAGTCTTTGGAGTCGCCGAACCACGAATATCCAGAGAAATAAGAAAATAACTCGCACGCGTTGTTGGAAAGGCAATAATTGAGTCGGCATCATAAGGCAGGCAAAGCAGAGTCTGCACAAAAGACGGAAATCATCTGAGATGTCAACAGCGATGATTGATAGATCAGAGCCAGAATCTGACCAGTAAGAAAGGTTTTTTGATCCATAACGAGTAAGCCGACCGAAATAACACACGGACAGATGAACAAAAAATGCGAAAATAAGAAAATAAATCAGGCAAAAATTCTTTTTTGGATTGTATAAATAAGAAAACGTAATGACAATGGATAGAGTGATTGATGGATTGATACATGCAAATGAGGAAATAGATGCTAGATCGAATGAGAGAGATAGAATAAGAGATAAATGGAAATACACTTATACATGCATATATGCATGGAAATATAAATATAAATGCATATATATATATATATATATATATATATATATATATATATATATGCATTTATGTATATGTAAAACACGAAACACGTGCCTGGGTGCGCTGCTAAATGCGCATGTGCGTACATATGATCAAAGAAGACAGAAGTCAAATTTATGTCAACGAATATATTGTATTATTGAAGCTTAGCAAAAAACGATGCAGTAATATATATATATATATATATATATATATATATATATATATATATATATATATATATTGTTACAAACAGCCACCTCGACATCAACTACTGTTTATTGTTCTGCTAGTAATATATGGTATACATTTGATTGGCATGTTCTAACTGAACGAGAATTCACCAAAATCCAGTGTAAAAATCAGTCTGGAGAGATTCTCTTTCATTGGCCGAGGTCGGAGAGAGTGCCATGTGACGGCGGAACAGTTACTGCACTGCGATCCGATCTCGGAAGCAGAGAAAAACCCCACTACGGATTTCATCACCCACGGATAGAGAGAGAGAGAGAGAGAGAGAGAGAGAGGAAAATAAAAACAGAGAACGAGGGAGTTGAAAAACGTTCGATTGACGTTAGCACCAAACACATCCTACCTCCTCCAATATGAAGGCAATTGACAGGTCGTCTTTCAGTCAGCGCACGTGGTGCCCAAGAATCAGAATAAGGAAAGAACAGGATTTCGTAAATTCTATTTTTAGAATCGAGGGGCGAAACAAATAAAGGATAAAATAATAATTCTCTCGTGTGCGGGTAGTTTTTGACCAGAAGTGCGACCCCGTAAAACGTGTTTCCTGGACAACCAAATCGATGTCACATTTTCGAAGTTGACACAGACGGAGAAAAAAGATATCTAAATTAATCCCTCGATAAAGCTATTTTGCATAACCTAAAACGGATGCCGACAAGCATGTTTAAAAAGAAAAGAAACAAATCGAAACATCTGCAAAGTCATTGTTTGGAACTTATGTCTCCCACGAGGAACTGGAATCTGTCGCACGGCGTTGAAAGACTGCATTGGGTGATTGAAACTTTCTTTCCTCACAAGAGATTTTATTTGGATTAACTGTAGCAACTGCAAATTGTCAAAAGAAAAGAACTGAACTGTAAGCGCAAAGAAAAAAAACTTTACTTTCTTTCTCTGTCGAACTGGAGATCGGATTTTTCCTCGTGCGGACTGGTTGCTGACGTTTACCTTTTGTCTTTCTGTTATAGGATTCTCTTTCAGTTAGTATGTTAAAAATATTCCCCAATCCCATTAGCTTTGAATATATTTGTTTTTGTTAAATCTTTCTTTCCCCTTATCATTAATAAATTTAGTTTTATATGATTTGAAAGTGTTTGTTTCGTTATCTCTTGCAAATCTTATTGTGTTCGATTTTTGTGTTTATTTTGTATCCGCCTGCTACACAGAAAATAATTGTTGTTTTATTTGTTGCACACATTTTTGTATAAAAAAGGAAATTTGAACCCAATCTGGGGCCTATGAACATACCCCTAATGCAGAATATTTGTCTGCCTATGATAAACGTTTGCTATCCATAAATGCCCACCCATATCCCTGTGTTTGCATTTTATTGCATTTTATTTTTATATCTGGATATTGCCCCGGCTTGTATATGATAATATATATATATATATATATATATATATATATATATATATATATATATATATATAGACCAGAAACTATCTGAGTAATTTGGTGAGACCGAAGATGTCATTTTTTTTATCTTTAACTCCTACTATGACCCCTTAAAATTTATTGTTTTGGGATCATATAAAGTTATTGTTAGATCCATCTCCAAGGTACCTATAGCCCTAATTACCTTTGTTTATACCAAAAATTGGCGGAGGAGTTTGATAGAGTTCCAAAAGGTCAAATCGTTGAACATTCACCCCTTACTAGCCACATTTCTGGCCGAAAATGGATTACAAGGATATTTCCAATCTCAGTACCCTGTATTTCCCATTTCGAGTGTGTAGAGTTAATATTGACATAATTATTTCGTATGGAAATTTACACAGGCACACTTTACACAGACACACACAGGCACGTTCACTTTTATAGATATATAGATGTGTGTGTGCATATATATATATGCATATATATATGTATATATATACATATATATATATACATATATATATACATATATATATATATATATATATATACTATTATGTTATCGCGTATGTTTTGTCCGAATTTCTTTCTTTGTTTATTAAACTGAACGAAAGTTTAAAAAGTATTTTGTATTTTGTGTAAGTTTATTAAATGTTTATGTTTAGAGTTTACGAACGGAAACTCCAGCAGCCATAGCGACTAAAAATATTCACTCAGTTTATGGAAAGGAATGTATGATGAAAGTTGAGATTTAACTCTTGAAGATGAAAGTCGATTCGGACGTCCAGTTGAGTCTGATGATAAGTTCCTTAAAGAAGCTATTGAAAATCCTGATTTATCTGTGGAGGAAGTGGCAATAAAACTGATTTCAAACCATACAACTGGTCATCATCATCTTCAACAACTTGGAAAAATTCCTAAACTTGGAAAATGGGTGCCTCATGAATTGTCTGAAAACAATCTCAAATTCCAGGTCGACATATGATTTTCTCTTCATTCCTGCTAACTTGGTTCACCTTTGTTGGAGAAAGTTTTTGCTGGTGACGAAAAATGGATCTTTTATCAAAATGTTAAGCGTCGTAGACAATAGCTTCGTAAAGGGGAAAGGCCTCAGCCACAGCCGAAAAAAAATTAATGAGAATAAAGTTATTCTTTCAATATGGTGAAATTGTCAAACAATAATCCATTTTAACGTGTTACCACCTAATGCAACAATTAATGCTCAAATTCACTGCCAGCATTTTGAGCGTTTGAACCAAGCTTTCAGGAAAAAATGCTCTAGTATATCGAAAAGGGGTGAGGTTTCATCAAGACGATGCACGAGCACTCACAGCAAATATCACCTCAAAAAAGATCTATGAACTTGGTTGGGAGTAAAATGCTCATCCACCATATTCTCCTGACCTTGCTCCTACAGACTACTATTGTTCGCAGCTTCTAAAATCATTTGGAAGGAATAATTTCGAAACGCAGAAATAGGTTGAAACTGCCGACTGTGAGTTCTTTGAATCAAAGCCAAAAGGATTTTACAGTGATGGAATTAATGATTGTTGATAGATGAAAGAAATCATAGATAATCAGGGAGACTAATTCATTATTCAATATTTAATAATATATAGGTATATATATACACATATATATACATACATATACATATATATACACAGAGAGAGAGAGAGAGAGAGAGAGAGAGAGAGAGAGATTGATAGATATAAATACATAAACGTATGTATAAATGTATGCCTGTAAATATAACCGAATCAGGAACATTTCAGAATTTATAGAATATTTATAAAAAAATACATATACATGCAGAATTCTAGGACTATTGCTCCTGACGTATCAAAGGCCTTTGATAGGGTATGGCATAAGTGTATACTTCACAAGATCTCCAGCTACGGTATAGCTGGAAATGTCTTCTCAATTATTAAATCATTTCTCTCTGATATGTTCATAAGAGTAGTGGTTGATGGACAGAAATCAGAAGCTCTCAGTATTAATGCTGGAGTCGCTCAGGGGTCCATCCTGGCCCCAAATCTCTTCCTGATCTATATTAATGATCTTCCATATCACATCCTTACATCATTCGTAGACATTTATGCTGATAACACTACTATCTATGGTAGCACATCTAAGACCGAAACGACTAAGTTCTCTCTGATTCTCTCTCCTCTGATCTTGAGCATGTGGTACAATGGGGAAACGAGTGGCTGGTTACTTTTAATGCATCTAAAACCTAGCTCCTATCTTTTCATCATCAACGCTCTGATCCCCATCCGGCATCAATTGAAATAAATGGCTCTCGTCTTGGGGAGACCTCATGTTTTGACAAACCTCTGGGTTTGACTTTTACTCGTGATCTAAAGTGGAACGCATACATTAAATCAGTTGCCCAGGCCGCTGGAAAAATGGTGGTATCCTTCTATCGATCCAGTAGATATCTCACTGCTGATGCAATAATCTATTTATATATGGGGCAGGTACACCCAAGGATGGAATACTGTTGCCACATTGCGGCAGGAACTGGTGGAAAAGACTTATCCTGCCTTGAGAGAGTTCAAAATAGACTTCGTAGCCTCGTAGGGGATGTCCTTTTCTCTTCGCTGCAACCACTTTATCACAGAAGAAATGTTGGTAGTTTGCCTCTGATTTATCGTTATTTTCATGGCAATTGCTCGGCTGTGCTCCAATCTATGGTCCCCGGTCGTCAAACTTTCACAAGAAATACCCGTCTAGCAGAAATCACTATCAATAATTTCCCCAACTCTGTATCTGTACCTAAACCTAAACGTATATTCCATGAGCAAAGCTTATTTATTAGAACAACACGCCTATGGAATTGACTTTCGTTTTCCTGCTTTCCAGCTGATTACAATATGGTTGTCTTCAAGTCTAATGTGAACAAGTTTTTGATGAGCCGTTCCATATAAGTTAACAAATTTACCAAATTCCCATTACTAACGATTAGTATATTGTCCAATTTCTACTGTACACTTTTAACCCTTATGCTCAAATGGTCTCAAGGTCTTGATAAGTCGTGATGTCCATGTAAAAAATGAATATTCATAAAAATATACACTGATGCAGTTTATTTATAAGAAAACACCGTTACGTTATCTATCTATCTGTTTCTTCCTCCTCTCTCTGTATATATATATATATAGACGTGCATATGTGGGTGTGTGCGTGTGCCTGCCTGCCTGCCTGTGTGTATGTAGCTGTGTATTTGTATTTTTTAGATGTGGGTTGCTTTTAGATAATTCTATGCGTGTATTTATTTAATAGTATTTCGTTAACTTATTCGTCACGTGTGCGAAAATAATATATTTATAACATGAGACACACGCACACACATATACGTTAGCAAAATATTTGCACACACGCATATATATATGCATATAAATATATATATATATACATATATATATATGTATATATATATATACATATACACGTCTGTGAATGTGAATATATTTCAGTATAGACCTGTCTATTTAGACACAGAATATATATATATATATATATATATATATATATATATATATATATATATATATATATATATGCATTAGATTATTGAGAGTAATGTTTTTTCTGTTGCTGTGGTACAGTTGTCTGTCATTCAAAGATTTATGGCCGTCCTTTGATGTTTGTTTCGTTCTGTCCCATGGAAAACAACAACAAAAATAAAATATCAAACAAATTTAAACACAACTCAAAAATCGTCGACAAAATTGCATGTGCAAACAAAGGTTACGGAAGCCTCAAATGTCAAAATCCTCTAGAATGATAAACTGCTAACTTTTATGGTTTTCTATAGGTCTCGGTATTGACTTCCATTCTTTAAGGTACTGTATTATCTCGACGCAGCCGATCTTTTTATATTATGTCATAAAGTGCATGATTGAATATAAGCCTATTTGTACTTACGAAAAACCCTATAAAAATAATATTATTCGTCATTTTGATAGAAATCCCTGTAACCGAATTTGATGATCTGCCCATTTATCGATTTTCCGATGAGACCGCATTCTCTGCCCTAAACACACATTGTCCACTTTACATATGCGCATATCTTAATGAGCACCTATAATATTTATATATATATATATATATATATATATATGTATATATATATGATATTTTTATTCATATAGACAAATGTTACATAGTTGCTACACTCAACACTTTAGCCACTACGTAATAGTTGTCTATATACATAAAAATATCGCAGATTGAGATTGTCGGACTGACTTCCTCATCTTGGTTGTTATTGTCACAGCGTTTCGGCCGTTTTGCCCTCCGGCCTTCGTCAGGTGTTTTGTATCGAACTATATATATATATATATATATATATATATATATATATATATATATACAAATAAAAGTGCCCGTCGTTGACTGGGTTCAAAAACAGCCTACAGATAATGGACTCTGATTTATGCCAGGTTATGAAAAGGAAGGCTTGTAAAGAGATAGCTTCGAATAGTTGGGGTATCAAAACCAAAGCAAAATATGATGAAAGTAAAAATAAAGTAGATAAACCCCACAATTTATTATACCATACCTGTTCACACTGAAACACTTATCACAAATTCTGTGGATCTATATTAAAAAACTTGTTAAACTTTGTGACATATTTCCGTTCTATGGAGGTCAGGTGCGAACGAACACCCCATAATCTTATTGTACCATCCCTATGTAAGTTAAAACATAGTTATCAAAGTATTATGTACATCTATATCACAAACACTTGTAAACGTTTTTTTTTTATTTTTAAATCTTTTATTTCCATACTTTGTGGACCAGGCGCGAACGCATACCCAACAATTTTAATGGGACACCGTTCTGCCGCATCAAACATACCAATTCCTGTGTCTCGATACATATTCTATCATAATATGTAATCAGTTTGTTAAAATAGTCAACCATATAGGAGCCTATTCCTGACCAGCCACACACGCACACATACATTCAGCTTAATATTATATATATATATATATATATATATATATATATATATATATATATATATATATATATAAAATATTTTTTTTAATTATATATATATATATATATAATTTTTTAAAAAAATCTTTTTTTCTCTTCCTTCTGTTGACTTTACTTTAAACGTTGTTATTCATGAATGTTAATCTTTCCTTTATGAGTGGAATATGTATGAATGTTGTGGACAAAATAGAGAATAGAGCGATAGCCCTCGATATATCTAAGGCTTGATGGTCTTCTAAGGAAAATTAAATTTCATGGTATCACTGGAAGAATAAATAATGCAATTAAATCCTTCTTAAGTAAGAGAAACATCTAGGGTTTCCTCGACGGGGATTACATCTAAACGATATGATATAAATACGGGAGTACCTCAGCGGTCTATCTTTTGGCCTTTATTATTCTTGATATTCATAAATTACCTTTATGATAAAATTTTCTCTGAAATGGGTATATTTGCTGATGACACCACTCTCTATAGCAGGCACGAGGGGGAAAACAAATGAACACATATCTAAGGAAATGGCAGAAACACTAGAGGATGACCTCCAATCTGTAGTAGAAAGGAGACAAAAATGGAGGGTCACATTCAATGGCGCCAAGGCTAAGCGTGTTTCCTTCAATTATTACAAGAAACCTTCTCTACCACCAATAGGAATGGGCAAGAAAACATTACCCGAAAGTACTTCCTTTAAACGCCACGGCCTTACGTTTGCAGGGAACATGAACTGGAATAGATACAGTGAGAGCATTGGCAAGGCTGCTGCGAAGAACTTGGGTTCTCTCAACTGTGCCAGAAAACTACTTACGCCTGAAAGTATCCCGGACCTCAATAAGGCCACCGTTTGCCCCTGTATGAAGTACTCTTGTCACATTTGGGTTGGTGTATTTTTTACTTGTCTCTCCTTCTTGATAGCGTTCCAAAGAGAGTCGCCACCCTGATAGGTCCTGAACTGTCATCTAGGCTTCAGACTCTTTCCCATCGCCGAAATATTTCATTCGGCTACCTGTTCTACAAGTACTTTAATGGTGAAAGCTCTGATGAACTAATAGCACGTGTGCCTTTTCGACGTGAACATACCTGACACACCAGAAAATCAGCTAAATCCCACCCCTTCACTGTAGAGATCCTTAGGTGTAAGAAGGCCTTCTACCCCAACAGTTTCTTCTCCAGAACTGTTAAACTTTGGAACTCGCTTCCGGGATTCTGCATTCCCAACTGTACTGACATGCAAAATTCTAGTATAACGTGAACAGAGATGTTGCCACTCATCTCCCTTCATAATATCCATGCAGTTTATGTTCCCGATAGTAACCCCCTACTTCAAAGTGGTACTTTTCCTTGTTTGGGGGGAAAATTGAATGAAAAAAAACATAATGTAACGCTAAGAGGAAGCCAAAAATTAGCGAACGGTTTAGTTTCCGCACCCATTTGGTACATACGACGACTCCGGCGTTCAAATAAAGCTTAACGATTTCAAGGCGTATGATGACTTAGGCAAAATGCCGACGACCCCTCCTTTTAAAAAACAGCCCAGTTTTCGGTGAAAGAATTAAGGTTTCGAGCTAATTTTTGGATGTTTGTCGATCGGGAGACTGAACTTTCAAACCATTTCAATTTTTGTCAGTGTTGGCCGCGTGTGTTCAAAGTTTTAGCGAGATATATAAACATACACACAAAGAGACGTTAAAGATTTATATTGTAAAAGATTATATAATGTGTAATTATAATATAGCATTCTTCTATTATTGTAATGATGAGCGGAGATTCTGCCATGATTTCTCCATTGCTTATGATCTCACTCAGATTGTTCGCAAACCCACCCATGTGCCCAATCCTGACGGACAGATATTTTCCTACCTACTTGCCCTGTGCAATGTTAAACTTTTGTTCTGTCTCCACTCTGTTGTATCAGTTACAATAAAAACGAAATATAATAAGTTCTCGGACGTACCTCTCAACGTACAGTGTATCGATACTCTTTTGCTTACTGGAATAGTTTCCGTTCATTTATATCAAATCTTCCTTTGCGTTCTCTGTTTAAAAATGGTGTGCCCTCTATAGTAACAGACCTTACGGAATAGTTAATTGTAGGTATAGACCGATTCACACACTCTAAAACATTCCAGCAAATATCTAACAGCCAACCGTCGTGCTCCCCGGAATGTGGTGCTGCCATTTATCACAGAAATCCCTTTTTCAATTGCTTCCACCTAATAGATTTACTGAGACTAAAGCCTTTATCAAGACTGCCAGCACCCACTGTAAAAGAGTAACAAAGAACGCGAGAGAGTTGTATGGTCAGTCCGTCAAGTGCAACCTAGCTCAGCAGCGGCTTTGTTCCTACAAGTTTTGGCAATAGCAAGCAGGATCCTGTGCGCTATCGCAACTATCATCAATGGATCTGAGGTAATCTCGTTCGCATCAGACAAACCCAAACTATTTGCTAAGAACTTGCAATCTACCCTGTGTGGTCTAGGCCTCAAACCCCGTATTTTCTTTTGTATTAGAAAACACTCTATGCGACATACAAATTACTGTGCGTAATGTTGCCAATCTAATCAATGGTGCGGTCATTGTATCGATCCAGTAGATATCTGCCTACTGATGCATTTCTCTACATTATAAGAGTCAGGTTCGCCCAAGGATGGAGTATTGCTGTCATATGTGTGCAGGAGCTGCTAGGAAGACCTTATCTTGCTTTGGCAGAGTTCAGAATAGACTCGTAGCCTAATAGGGGGTGCCTTTTGCTCTTCCCTGCAACTACTTTCTCATATAAGAGATGTTGTGAGTCTTTCTCTCTTTTATCGTTATTTTCATGAGCTCCAATCTATGGCACCTTTCTCGCGAAACATTCCCGAGGAACACTCGTCTGGCTGAAAACGCTATCAATAATTTCCCTCACTCTTTATCCGTGCTCAACCCTAAACGTAGATTCCATTAACAAAGCTTCTTTCTTGGAACTACACGCCTGTGGAACTGTCCTCCGTTTGTATGCCTTCTAGCTTAATACAATACGGTTGTCTTTAGTTCCAACATAAACAAGCTTTTGATTAGCTGATTCCCTTAAGTAATCCAATTTACCAAATTTACAATTCCAACAATTGTTGTATTATTCTTTTGACAACTGTACACTCTTTAACCATAATCCTTGAGTGGCCAATGGGCCTTAATAAGTGGTGATTCCTTTGGAAAAAAAACAATAATATCGATATAATTATAATTGATAAAAATTTAATTATTTCCATATTTTTTTTTCCAGAAATTCCAGTATGGACCAAAGTACTGTCGGTTTTTAACAACAGATGCCACATACAAAGTGTTTTTTTTTATTGCTAGAGTATTTGTATGTAACTTAAGAACAACATTTTAGACATATTTAGTCGTTATAATAAAATCATACATATCAGCTTAGCAGCCACACTATTACAATGGATGCATCTTTAGAGGAAGTAATTCTTATTTTCCTCCTAAGCATTAAATCTTCCTACCGCTCCCAGTCAAAAAAATAAACCAAATATAAATATGATAATCGCTAACAGAAGATAAAATACTGATAACCTTACACTTACCTATGAACACAGTAACAACACGCCACTAACCACCCTCCAACAACAAAAAAAAACCTGAAAAAATAGATATGGGTAACATAGTCTATTCTTCGATTTCAGAGCGGCTTACAGAACTTACATGATGCTATACTTAGTTTGTACTCTGTTTTATAAGGGAGCAATTTTCACAAATCTTTTTTATACGTTTTTTAACAGTTACTTTTAAATTAATTACATATTTTCCTTGTATTACCTAGTTTTAAATGATTTTAATTATCTTAGGTTTTCGACTATGGAGAGCGATAGAGCGAGCGAGAAAGATGGAGAGTTAGGAAGAATATATACAGAGAAAGAGAGAGACACGGGGGAATAAAAACTGGTGTAGATATTGTTGAATCTGAATTGTTTTGTTTTTTTTTCTCCGACATAAAAAAAAATATAAAAAGAAAGCGAGAAAGAGAACGAGAAGAGATAAACAGTTGGAATGAATATATACAGAGAGAGAGAGAGAGAGTTAGAGAAAGAGAGAGATAGAGAGAGTGACGAGAGGGAGATAGAGCGTAAGACAGAGAGAGATGAAAAAACTGGTGTAGATATTGTTCGCCGTGTAATGTTCTTTTTTATGCCGAAGAAAAACCGACAAATATTTCACAGTTTCAACATTATCTATCTATTATAATAGTTATTATTTTCTTTCTCCCTCTCCCTCTCTATTCCTTTCTCTCTTTCTATCTTAATCACTTTTGCGTTTTATCCGCCTCCCTTTCTTTCTCTCAGAATATTTTGTCCACACTCTCTCTCTCCTTCTCTTTGTATATTTTCTTCCCAGCTTTCTCTCTCGCTCGCTCTCTCTCGCTCTGTCGTTCTCTCTCGCTCAACTTCTCGCTTTCCAGATTTCTTTATCTGCGGACATAAAAAAGTCTGCAGCGTCAATGTTATTTCCACCAGTTTTCTTTTTCAGGGATTAATTAATCTAACTGATTTTGAAGAATTTATATATTTTTTTCTTCATAAATTGTTCAAAACCAGTTACATAAATTTATCCCTGACGATGAATCCCGAAGGATTGGAAAGTAGTCGAACCTATGATAAATATGGTGATTACATAAGCCAGTTCCCACCAGAAGTGAAGACTGTTATTCCGAAATTGGAAAGGATCAAAAATAGAATTAATACACAAAAAGTGTCAATTTTATTTAATGAAATATGACGTGCATATATATATATATATATATATATATATATATATATATATGTATGTATGTATGTGTGTGTTTGTGTGTGTGTTTGTGTTTGTGTGTGTGTGTTTGTGCGTGTGTTCATATAA